>NW_027266264.1:84781907-85981907 GCF_022045235.1 Haliotis cracherodii | reverse complement strand
TGGATCGTTGTATATGCTGTCAGCAACTGGTTTGGTTGGTCTAGACTCTAGTATCACTAGCTTCCATGATACAGCACTGAGTCTAGTTGGTCAGAGAGATGTTGCCATGTTCTGTGATTATTGATGTGTTCAGTGATTGTTGATGTGTTCTGTGATTGTTGATGTGTTCAGTGATATTTGATGAGCTCTGTGATTATTGATGTGTTCAGTGATTGTTGATGTGTTCAGTTATATTTGATGTGTTCTGTGATTGTTGATGTGTTCTGTGATTTTTGATGTGTGTGTTTTGGTTGTAGAGACCGCATCACGGAGCTGGAGAAGGTCCGGGACAACCTCATCAAACAGAAGGAAGAGGTTCTGGTAGGTCGTCTTATGTATGCCTCATATATCCTAGATTAAAAGAGGGCCACTGACTATCTAAATACACTACTAAAACTTGCAGGATTAATCAGAAAAATTATTTCAAATGATAGAACATCTATCAGATTATACATGATATACCGTTACTGTTGACGGACTGGGGACACATGACACACCATTACTGTGAGATGACCTAGGACTGACTGTAGACACAGTTGCTGTAGTTGTGAGTTGAGAGTGTGAGAGAGTCACGTTGTGTGCAGGCCAACAGTGAGCTGATCTACAAGAAGCCAGGCCTGGACGACCTAGAACACAAGACTGAGGAACTGAGGGCCGCCAACAAACAGCTGCGCGAGATCAACGAGGTCATGTCCGACAAACTGGAGGTTGTAGAGCAGGTAAATCACTGCCGTTTCAAGTATTGGAAGAAAAATGATGAATTTGATTTATAGGGGTTTTGTTGTAACAATTTATGAAATGTTATTAAATTTATGTTGCTGTGATTCTGGCACATCCAAAAGGAAGACATTACAGCCACCAACAGCCATTCCAAAAAATGTGAAGATTGTGAATCATACATGCTTTTGCATAGTATCAAATGCTTTTTGTTATATGTTTTCAGGAAAATGCAAGATTAAAACAAGCCATTGGTGGGCCGTCAAGTACCAGTGAGGAAAGGTATGTACCAAGATCAGAGTTCTCCTTTAAATCAACCCTTTGTTATATTGTTAAGTGGATGTTTATTGAATATATGCTATGATTGTGGGTTCATTCTGGTCCACCCTGATAATTGTCCCCCGCCGCGCGAAAGCGCGAAGCGGGGGATATAGTATTCATGACCGTCCGTACGTCCGTACGTCCGTACGTCCCACCTGTTTGTTGCCGCGATATCTCAAGAACTAAACACTGGATTGTCTTCATATTTTGAAATATGGTGTATATACAGACTTCGCAGACACCAGTCGGTTTTGGTGACCTTGACCCCATTTTCAAGGTCACAGCAGGCAAATCTGCTTTTGGAGTTGGAAAACGGTGTTGCCGCGATATCTCAAGAACTAATCGCAGGATTGTCTTCATATTTGGAACTATGGTGTATATACAGACACCGCAGACACCAGTCCGTTTTGGTGACCTTGACCCCATTTTCAAGGTCACAGCCGGCCAATCTGCTTTTGGAGTTGGAAAACGGTGTTGCCGCGATATCTCAAGAACTAATCGCTGGATCGTCTTCATATTTGGTACTATGGTGTATATACAGGCGGGGGACATTTCGTCACTTTGTGACAAATACTTGTGTTTCTTGTTTGTCTGCACCGTACCTGTGCTCATAGTTCAGCAAAGAGGTAACCATTTGTCACCTGCGTAACTTCAGGCTTTCCTCCTACATCAACTTGATATGCAGTGGTATAACTGAAACACTGTTCAAAGCAAAACTCACTCATTGTTATATTCATGTCATTCTTGTGTGTATGGTATTCAATGGATGGTGGTTTTCAAACATCACACAGGTATTGTGTGATTTCAATTCATGGTCTCAATTTGTTTTTTTACAGACTACAGAGAGAAAATAAAAAGATCAGTGAAGATTACACCAACCTTAGAAACGATTACGAGAGTCTGGAGTCTCGACATCAGAGAATGGTCATCAACTACGGCCATGAGGAGATGCTGGAGAAAGGTAGGCCAGTCTTGATAGGAAGCGTCTCTGTAGGAGAGTCACTGTAGGCTTGCCTTGGTAGGAAGTGTCACTGTAGGCTTGTCATGATAGGAAGTGTCACTGTAGGCTTGTCATGATAGGAAGAGTCACTGTAGGCTTGTCTTGATAGGAAGAGTCACTGTAGGCTTGTCATGATAGGAAGTGTCACTGTAGGCTTGTCATGATAGTAAGTGTCACTGTAGGCTTGTCATGATAGGAAGAGTCACTGTAGGCTTGTCTTGATAGGAAGAGTCACTGTAGGCTTGTCATGATAGGAAGAGTCACTGTAGGCTTGTCATGATAGTAAGTGTCACTGTAGGCTTGTCTTGATAGGAAGAGTCACCGTAGGAGAGTCACTGAAGGCTTGCCTTAGTAGGAAGAGTCACCGTAGGAAGAGTCACTTTAGGCTTGCCTTAGTAGGAAGAGTCACCGTATACTTGCCTTGTAGGAAGAGTCACCGTAGGCTTACCTTGGTAGGAAGAATCACTGTAAGCTTGCCTTGGTAGGAAGAATCACTGTAGTTGTTTCTGATTCTTCTCTATGTCCTTATCTCCCACAGAGAAGCAGATATTCCCCACTGCTGTTTCTTATTGTTGTCTATGTCCTATCACACCCAGAGAAGCAGGACATGGTGAAGGAGATATTGGCCACTGTTGTTTCTGATTCTTGTCTATGTCTTACCTCCCGCAGAGAAACAGGACATGGTGAAGCTCCGCAAGGAACGAGATGCCCTCCAGAAGCAGGTGCAGCTCCTCAATGGGCAGCTGGTGCTGGTTGAGGGCAGCAAGAAGCGTCTGGATGACACCGTCACACAGCTGCAGGAGACCATCTCCAGACTCAAGGCCAAGATCACAGAGAAACCCACAGGGTAAGGATCATGCACTGTCACAGAGGCCCACAGGGTAAGGATCATGTACTGTCACAGAGGCCCACAGGGCAAGGATAATGTACTGTCACAGAGGCCAACGGGGTAAGGATCATGTACTGACACAGAGGCCAACGGGGTAAGGATCATGTACTGACACAGAGGCCCACAGGGCAAGGATCATGTACTGTCACAGAGGCCAACGGGGTAAGGATCATGTACCGTCACAGAGGCCAAGGGGGTAAGGATCATGTACTGTCACAGAGGCCCACAAGGTAAGGGCCCATGGGGTAAGGATCATGTACTGTCACAGAGGCCAACGGGGTAAGGATCATGTACTGTCACAGAGGCCCACAAGGTAAGGGCCCATGGGGTAAGGATCATGTACTGTCACAGAGGCCCATGGGGTAAGGATCAAGTACTATCACAGAGGCCATCGGGTAAGGATCATGTACTGTCACAGAGGCCAACGGAGTAAGGATCATGTACTGTCACAGAGGCCCATGGGGTAAGGATCATGTACTGTCACAGAGGCTCACAAGGTAAGGGCCCATGGGGTAAGGATCATGTACTATCACAGAGGCCATCAGGTAAGGATCATGTACTGTCACAGAGGCCAACGGATAAGGATCATGTACTGACACAGAGGTCCATTGGGTGAGGATCATGTACTGTCACAGAGGCCCATGGGGTAAGGATCATGTACTGTCACAGAGGCCTACAGGGCAAGGATCATGTGCTGTCACAGAGGCCAATGGGTAAGGATCATGTACTGTCACAGAGGCCAATGGGGTAAGGATCATGTACTGTCACAGAGGCCCATGGGGTAAGGATCATGTACTGTCACAGAGGCCCATGGGGTAAGGATCATGTACTGTCACAGAGGCCAAGGGGGTAAGGATCATGTACTGTCACAGAGGCCAACAGGGTAAGTATCATGTACTGTCACAGAGGCCCATGGGGTAAGGATCATGTACTATCACAGAGGCCATCGGGTAAGGATCATGTACTGTCACAGAGGCCAACGGATAAGGATCATGTTCTGACACAGAGGCCCATGGGGTAAGGATCATGCACTGTCGCAGAGGCCAACAGGGTAAGGATCATGTACTGTCACAGAGGCCCGTGGGGTAAGGATCATGTACTGTCACAGAGGCCCATGGGGTAAGGATCATGTACTGTCACAAAGGCCCATGGGGTAAGGATCATGTACTGTCACAGAGGCCCATGGGGTAAGGATCAAGCACTGTAACAGAGGCCCATGGGGTAAGGATCATGTACTGTCACAGAGGCCCATGGGGTAAGGATCATGTACTGTCACAGAGGCCAAGGGGGTAAGGATCATGTACTGTCACAGAGGCCAACAGGGTAAGTATCATGTACTGTCACAGAGGCCCATGGGGTAAGGATCATGTACTATCACAGAGGCCATCGGGTAAGGATCATGTACTGTCACAGAGGCCAACGGATAAGGATCATGTTCTGACACAGGCCAAGGGGGTAAGGATCATGTACTGTCACAGAGGCCAACAGGATAAGGATCATGTACTGTCACAGAGGCCCATGGGGTAAGGATCATGTACTGTCACAGAGGCCTACAGGGCAAGGATCATGTACTGTCACAAAGGCCCATGGGGTAAGGATCATGTACTGTCACAGAGGCCCATGGGGTAAGGATCAAGCACTGTAACAGAGGCCCATGGGGTAAGGATCATGTACTGTCACAGAGGCCCATGGGGTAAGGATCATGTACTGTCACAGAGGCCAAGGGGGTAAGGATCATGTACTGTCACAGAGGCCAACAGGGTAAGTATCATGTACTGTCACAGAGGCCCATGGGGTAAGGATCATGTACTATCACAGAGGCCATCGGGTAAGGATCATGTACTGTCACAGAGGCCAACGGATAAGGATCATGTTCTGACACAGGCCAAGGGGGTAAGGATCATGTACTGTCACAGAGGCCAACAGGATAAGGATCATGTACTGTCACAGAGGCCCATGGGGTAAGGATCATGTACTGTCACAGAGGCCTACAGGGCAAGGATCATGTACTGTCACAAAGGCCCATGGGGTAAGGATCATGTACTGTCACAGAGGCCCATGGGGTAAGGATCAAGCACTGTAACAGAGGCCCATGGGGTAAGGATCATGTACTGTCACAGAGGCCCATGGGGTAAGGATCATGTACTGTAACAGAGGCCAATGGGGTAAGGATCATGTACTGTCACAGAGGCCCACAAGGTAAGGGCCCATGGGGTAAGGATCATGTACTGTCACAGAGGCCCATGGGGTTAGGATCAAGTACTATCACAGAGGCCATCGGGTAAGGATCATGTACTGTCACAGAGGCCCATGGGGTAAGGATCATGTACTGACACAGAGGCCCATGGGGTAAGGATCATGTACTGTCACAGAGGCCCATGGGGTAAGGATCATGTACTGACACAGAGGCCCATGGGGTAAGGATCATGTACTGTCACAGAGGCCCATGGGGTAAGGATCATGTACTGTCACAGAGGCCCATGGGGTAAGGATCATGTACTGTCACAGAGGCCCATGGGGTAAGGATCCTGAGTAAGAATCATGTAGGCTGCATTTTATAAGGAGGTCCTACAACATGGATCCCGAAAGTATATCCAGATGTACTCCCTACTCCACAGATCTGACTCGGGGGCTCAGAGGCTGGAGGGTGAGGTAAAGTCCCTCAAGGACAAGCTGTCAAAGTCGGAGGCTGCCAGACAGAAGCAGGATCAGACTGTGAAGAACCTGAAAGATGTATGTATACATATCCTATACCAGTGGGGCCAGAAAGTGACAAGGAATGTGCATGTCATAGATCATGTTGTGGTGTTTGTGGAGTGTAGTCACACCCATCTTCAAGTCCATGGTAGTTGGTCTGTAGTCTAACATCCTGAAGATCTTGAGTAGACACTACTGTGAGCTTGCAAATAATCCAAAAACCAAATGAACTCACAATAAACAATCAGTCACATTTTGTTTATAACTTTTGAAAAGGAAATCAATTATAGATATAGCATAGGGCATAATCGCTGAAAATACATAATGATCTGCTGGAACAACTGAGCAGTCAGCTGTGTGTGCCTAGTGGAAACGCCTAGGTACAGCTTGAGACTCACCTACTACCTATAGAGCTTGTCCTTATGTAGTCAGCTGCATCAGTCCTCACCTGCTCTGTATTACCCTCCTTGCTGTCTACAGTTCTGACATGACCTTGTATCATACCAGGGCACTGTTGCACAAAGTGGTCCTAATGATATGACTATCGTTACTCCCTTCTTCCGACTGTTGTAGCTATGTGATCACCTTGTGAACCGGGACCCTGATGAGAAGCCTCTCTGTCCTTCCCTGACTTGTATGCTTGTATGTCATGATATGGTAGTCTCTCTTTGCCACTGAAACTCCAGTCCTGGCTTTTTCCCTCCTGCCTTGCCCCTGACCCTCCTGCCTTGCCCCTGACCCTCCTGCCTTGCCCCTGCCCCTCCTGCCTTGCCCCTGACCCTCCTGCCTTGCCCCTGACCCTCCTGCCTTGCCCCTGTCCCTCCTGACTTGCCCCTGTCCCTCCTGACTTGCCGCTGTCTCTTGACTTGCCTCTGTCCCTCCTGACTTGCCGCTGTCCCACCTGACTTGCCGCTGTCTCTTGACTTGCCTCTGTCCCACCTGACTTGCCGCTGTCCCACCTGACTTGCCTCTGTCTCTTGACTTGCCTCTGTCCCACCTGACTTGCCGCTGTCCCACCTGACTTGCCGCTGTCTCTTGACTTGCCTCTGTCCCACCTGACTTGCCGCTGTCCCTCCTGACTTGCCGCTGTCCCACCTGACTTGCCGCTGTCCCTCCTGACTTGCCGCTGTCCCACCTGACTTGCCGCTGTCCCACCTGACTTGCCGCTGTCTCTTGACTTGCCGCTGTCCCTCCTGACTTGCCCCTGTCCCTCCTGACTTGCCGCTGTCCCTCCTGACTTGCCGCTGTCTCTTGACTTGCCTCTGTCCCTCCTGACTTGCCGCTGTCCCTCCTGACTTGCCGCTGTCCCTCCTGACTTGCCGCTGTCTCTTGACTTGCCTCTGTCCCTCCTGACTTGCCGCTGTCCCTCCTGACTTGCCGCTGTCCCTCCTGACTTGCCGCTGTCTCTTGACTTGCCTCTGTCCCTCCTGACTTGCCGCTGTCCCTCCTGACTTGCCGCTGTCCCTCCTGACTTGCCCCTGTCCCTCCTGACTTGCCGCTGTCTCTTGACTTGCCTCTGTCCCTCCTGACTTGCCGCTGTCTCTTGACTTGCCCCTGTCCCTCCTGACTTGCCGCTGTCTCTTGACTTGCCCCTGTCCCTCCTGACTTGCCGCTGTCCCACCTGACTTGCCGCTGTCTCTTGACTTGCCTCTGTCCCTCCTGACTTGCCGCTGTCCCTCCTGACTTGCCGCTGTCTCTTGACTTGCCTCTGTCCCTCCTGACTTGCCGCTGTCCCTCCTGACTTGCCGCTGTCCCTCCTGACTTGCCGCTGTCTCTTGACTTGCCTCTGTCCCTCCTGACTTGCCGCTGTCCCTCCTGACTTGCCGCTGTCCCTCCTGACTTGCCGCTGTCTCTTGACTTGCCGCTGTCCCTCCTGACTTGCCGCTGTCCCACCTGACTTGCCGCTGTCCCTCCTGACTTGCCGCTGTCTCTTGACTTGCCGCTGTCCCTCCTGACTTGCCGCTGTCCCTCCTGACTTGCCGCTGTCCCACCTGACTTGCCGCTGTCCCACCTGACTTGCCGCTGTCCCTCCTGACTTGCCGCTGTCTCTTGACTTGCCCCTGTCCCTCCTGACTTGCTTGTACGTAGTCACATCGTAGTTTCTGTTTTATCTCATTAGGAGCTGGAGGAAGAGAGGACCAAGAAACCATCACAGATACGGGTTTGCATTTTGCCTTTTTTGTTCATCTGTTTATTTTAATTTCACTGTGATAAGGAAGGATATTTATGTTTTAATCTGTTTATCATTTGGTTTAGGTAATTGAAGGGAGATGTTGTGTGTAGGGAAAGGGAAGGTAGGGTTGGGTGATGAATGGAATGGAAAGTAGATGGATTGGTTGGGTAATGAGTGGAAGGTAGATGGATTGGGTTGGGGTGATGAATGGAATGGAAAGTAGATGGATTGGTTGGGTAATGAGTGGAAGGTAGATGGATTGGGTTGGGGTGATGAATGGAATGGAAGGTAGATGGATTGGTTGGGTAATGAGTGGAAGGTAGATGGATTGGGTTGGGGTGATTAATGGAATGGAAGGTAGATGGATTGGTTGGGTAATGAGTGGAAGGTAGATGGATTAGGTTGGGGTGATGAATGGAATGGAAGGTAGATGGATTGGTTGGGTAATGAATGGAAGGTTGATGGATTGGGTTGGGGTGATGAATAGAATGGAAGGTAGATGGATTGGTTGGGTAATGAATGGAAGGTAGATGGATTGGGTTGGGGTGATGAATGGAATGGAAGGTAGATGGATTGGTTGGGTGATGAATGGAATGGAAGGTAGATGGATTGGTTGGGTAATGAATGGAAGGTTGATGGATTGGGTTGGGTTGATGAATGGAATGGAAGGTAGATTGATTGGTTGGGTAATGAATGGACGGTAAGGTAGATGGATTATGTTGGGATGATGATTGGAAGGTAGATGGATTGGTTGGGTAATGAATGGAAGGTAAGGTAGATGGATTATGTTGGGATGATGATTGGAAGGTAGATGGATTGGTTGGGTAATGAATGGAGTGAGTGAGTTTGGTTTTACGCCGCTTTTAGCAATATTCCAGCAATATCACGGCGGGGGACACCAGAAATGGGCTTCACACATTGTACCCATGTCGGGAATCGAACCCGGGTCTTCGGCGTGACGAGCGAACGCTTTAACCACTAGGCTACCCGACCGCCCCGGGTAATGAATGGAAGGTAGATGGATTAGGTTGGGGTGATGAGTGGAGAGGCTCATAGATGGAACTTGGATGTTGAACGAAGAATGATGTTGGCTGTATAGGGGGCATGTGAGTCTTCCATTATTTTCACAAGAAATCATGCACATAAAATTTCACTATCACAAAATATTTACATTTTACTGTTTATTATTTCCTTTAGTTTTTTTTTATTGAAATGCATGTGCACCTGTCCATTTATGATTCTTTACATCCAAGAAGCAAGGGTCCTCTGTGTGGAGCAGTGTGGTGAGGGATGAGTCATTAGTGTTGTACCCCAGGTGTTGCTGATTGTTGAAGGAGTTGCTTATTGTCGTGTTGTTGCTGTTGGAGTTGCTGATTGTCGATGTTGCTGCAGGAGTCACTGGAGGACGTGGGGGAGGAGCTACACCAGATGAGAGGGGAACTCCACAAACTTATGGAGGAGATTGAGAGGAAGGACCGGGAGATCCTGTCTCTGGAGAAAGAGCTGAGGAAGACAAAGGAGGAGCTGGATCTCAAGTGGGTAGTGGATGCAGAGATCTCGGACAATTTGCACATAACGTAAAGGAATGTAGCAGAAGTATCACTTGGAGCAAGTGCATTTTGGTCATGGTGATTGAAAGTTTGGTGCAAGTTATGAATAAATGTTGGAAATGGCAATTTCTGCCTTGGAAACTGTAACAATTACTAGTTACTAGGAACGTTGGCCCATAGCTTTTCTATTATCTTCCCCCCTGCTCCAGGATCCAAATCATGACTGCTCCCCCGACTCCCTTCCAGGGGTCTGTACCTTAACTTCCCCTCTGTTCCAGGGATAACGGGATCTGTACCTTAACTTCCCCTCTGTTCCAGAGATCACGGGATCTGTACCTTAACTTCCCCTCTGTTCCAGGGTTCACGGGATCTGTACCTTAACTTCCCCTCTGTTCCAGGGATCATGGGATCTGTACCTTAACTTCTCCTCTGTTCCAGGGATCACGGGATCTGTACCTTAGCTTCCCCTCAGTTCCAGGGATCATGGGATCTGTACCTTAACTTCCCCTCAGTTCCAGGGATCACGGGATCTGTACCTTAACTTCTCCTCAGTTCCAGGGATCACGGGATCTGTACCTTAGCTTCCCCTCTGTTCCAGGGATCACGGGATCTGTACCTTAACTGCCCCTGTTCCAGGGATCACGGGATCTGTACCTTAACTTCCCCTCAGTTCCAGGGATCATGGGATCTGTACCTTAGCTTCCCCTCTGTTCCAGGGATCACGGGATCTGTACCTTAGCTTCCCCTCTGTTCCAGGGATCACGGGATCTGTACCTTAACTTCTCAGTTCCAGGGATCACGGGATCTGTACCTTAGCTTCCCCTCTGTTCCAGGGATCACGGGATCTGTACCTTAGCTTCCCCTCTGTTCCAGGGATCACGGGATCTGTACCTTAACTTCCCCTGTTCCAGGGATCACGGGATCTGTACCTTAACTTCCCCTCAGTTCCAGGGATCATGGGATCTGTACCTTAGCTTCCCCTCTGTTCCAGGGATCACAGGATCTGTACCTTAGCTTCCCCTCAGTTCCAGGGATCACAGGATCTGTACCTTAACTTCCCCTCAGTTCCAGGGATCATGGGATCTGTACCTTAACTTCCCCTCTGTTCCAGGGATCACGGGATCTGTACCTTAACTTCCCCTGTTCCAGGGCTCACGGGATCTGTACCTTAACTTCCCCTGTTCCAGGGATCACAGGATCTGTACCTTTACTTCCCCTCAGTTCCAGGGATCATGGGATCTGTACCTTAGCTTCCCCTCTGTTCCAGGGATCACAGGATCTGTACCTTAGCTTCCCCTCAGTTCTAGGGATCACGGGATCTGTACCTTAACTTCTCCTCTGTTCCAGGGATAACGGAATCTGTACCTTAACTTCCCCTGTTCCAGGGCTCACGGGATCTGTACCTTAACTTCCCCTGTTCCAGGGATCATGGGATCTGTACCTTTACTTCCCCTCAGTTCCAGGGATCATGGGATCTGTACCTTAGCTTCCCCTCTGTTCCAGGGATCACAGGATCTGTACCTTAGCTTCCCCTCAGTTCTAGGGATCACAGGATCTGTACCTTAACTTCCCCTCAGTTCCAGGGATCACGGGATCTGTACCTTAACTTCCCCTGTTCAAGGGATCACGGGATCTGTACCTTAACTTCCCCTCTGTTCCAGGGATCACGGATCTGTACCTTAACTTCCCCTCTGTTCCAGGGATCACGGGATCTGTACCTTAACTTCCCCTCTGTTCCAGGGATCATGGGATCTGTACCTTAACTTCCACTCTGTTCCAGGGATCACGGGATCTGTACCTTAACTTCCCCTCTGTTCCAGGGATCATGGGATCTGTACCTTAACTTCCCCTCTGTTCCAGGGATCACGGGATCTGTACCTTAACTTCCCCTCTGTTCCAGGGATCATGGGATCTGTACCTTAACTTCCCCTCTGTTCCAGGGATCACGGGATCTGTACCTTAACTTCCCCTCTGTTCCAGGGATCATGGGATCTGTACCTTAACTTCCCCTCTGTTCCAGGGATCATGGGATCTGTACCTTAACTTCCCCTCTGTTCCAGGGATCCCGGGATCTGTACCTTAACTTCCCCTCTGTTCCAGGGATCATGGGATCTGTACCTTAACTTCCCCTCTGTTCCAGGGATCCCGGGATCTGTACCTTAACTTCCCCTCTGTTCCAGGGATCACGGGATCTGTACCTTAACTTCCCCTCTGTTCCAGGGATCACGGGATCTGTACCTTAACTTCTCCTCTGTTCCAGGGATAACGGGATCAGTGACCTTCGAAAGCTGGTGGAGGACTTGGAGAAGCAGAATAAGAGTCTGAAACAGAACAAGGGCAGCCAGCATGATGAGTAGGTGTTACTTTGACAACACAGCTTTGAGAATTATGACAAAATAGATTTAATCTGTTTAATCATTATGATAGACATGGAGAATCATTAATGATAAACACATTGACAAAACAAATGAATAGCATTGTTTTATTTGGGACTCAATGTTGTTCAGTGTGGGTGTGGGTGTTGTTTGTTTGCACTTGGCATTATTACAGCTATATGTTCAGAGATAATGATATTAACTTGCTAGTTCTGCATAATATAGCGAAATTGTATCCTATTGTCTGGAAAGTATGATTTTCATTTTTAAAGTGTAAATCAGATAATTGTGATGAATGTAAACTGAAGACATTAAAGTGACTGATGAGGTTTGTTTTTCCTCAGATTGGACTCAGGTAACACTGTCCGGCTGACGCGTGGAAGTAAACTGCCTAAGTTTGTGTCGCCTGCCGTGTCCGGCTCAGCAAAGCCTGCATCTAACACTGCACCAAGTACAGTTGCTTTGTCTCACCATACTACTAACAGCACAGATGGGGTTGGAGAGAACCACGGGGGGGGAGGGGGGAGGAGAATTTGAGAGAGTCAGGGTTGAGGAAAATCGGGGAGAGTCAGGGTGGGGTTGAGGGGAGTCGGGGAGAGTCAGGGTGGGGTCCTGTAGAGTTAGGGTGGAGTTGAAGGGAGTCAGGGTGGGGTTGGGGAGAGTTAGGGTGGGGTTGAGGGGAGTCAGGGTTGGGTTGGAAACAGTCAGGGTGGGGTTGGGGAGAGTCAGGGTGGGGTTGGGGAAAGTCAGGGTGGGGTTGGGGAGAGTCAGGGTGGGGTCGGGGAGAGTCAGGGTGGGGTTGGGAAGAGTCAGGATGGGGTGGGGCGAGTCAGGGTGGGGTTTGGGAGAGTCAGGGTGGGGTTGGGGAGAATCAGGGAGAGTTAGGGTGGGGTTGGGGAGTGTCAGGGTGGGGTTGAGGGGAGTCAGGGTGGGGTCAGGTAGAGTTACGTGGGGTTGAGGGGAGTCAGGGTGGGGTTAGGGAGAGACAGGGTTGGGTCGGGGAGTGTCAGGGTTGGGTTGGAGAGAGAGAGGGTGGGGTTGGGGAGAGTCAGGGTGGGGTTGGGGAGAGTCAGGGTTGGGTTGGGGAGAGTCAGGGTTGGGTCAGGGAGAGTCAGGGTTGGGAAGAAGAGAGTCAATGTGGGGTCGGGGAGAGTCAGGGTGGAGTTGGGGAGAGTCAGGGTCGGGTTGGGGTGTTTGAGTGGAGATAAGGATTGGATTGATAGGTCAGGGGTCAAGGTTTTGTTTGTTAAAGGTTTTTGGTAGGCATCTGTGGGCTTGGGGATATGTTTGGGTATATATAACAAATAGTAGATTTTTCAAAATGAGACAGCATCTGGAGATTCTCCAGATGATTGGGAACAGGTAGATGTATGCAGATCTGATAGTGCTTAGTGCCCAGAGATACACTAGAACTAATTTTAGAATGAACTTGCTTTACATTGAAACTTTTTTTCTTTCAATTTTATGAGGACATATAAACCAGTTTAGCTGCATATCCATTAAATAATAAACATTCTGTTTCACATTTTTCTGCTTGACACTGGGGCAAAATATATCTTCTCTCAGCCTTGACAACAAGCCATCCTGTAATATTGTCACCAGAGTGAAAACCCATGCACTTTTTCGATTTTGGATCTCTTCCATTAGAAAAGTTCAAGTGGGCAAAGGGAGATAATTCTGCCAGATCAGGTTAGCACAATTATTGTTGAAATAGTTACTAACATTTGAAGTGAATATATATAGTGTGTGTTCCAGCTGTAGGAATAACATCAGTATTTGTTGGAGTGTACAAGAGCTTTACAATTTTGTTGTATTAATTTGCTTGATTTGCAGATATATTTTTTTAAAACCAATACAAATAACAGCAAAATGTATTTCATTGCTTTTGAGGGTAAAATGAGAAATGAGTAAATGAAAGAAAAATAATGCTTAAAGTGTTTCTGGAATAAGTGATCAATTGCATATTTTTAGCTCCCCTGGCCTTAAAGGCAATGTGAGTCTTTGTCAATGCAATTTGTCCATCGTCGAGGTGGTCCATACACCTTAATATTTAAGACGTCTTCTCCAACATGGTTTGATGGCTTCAGCAGAAAATTTGTTTGTGAAAATGGTTGAAAAGCCCTGTTGAAAGTTATATTTGTTGAGCCTTTGTCATACAGTAACACTTCGGGGTTAGATTTATTCCCCTGCAACATATGCTTGTAGTAGGAGGTATCTCAATGGATCCGTGCATAGATCGTTGCTCCCAATATCAGTCACTGGAATGTCTGGTCCAGACTTGATTATTTACAGGCCACTGTCATTTAGCTGGAATATTGCTGAGTGCAGCGTTAAACAGGAAACAAACAATTGTATCGTGTCTACAGTGGTCCTCAGTGAAACTCACGAGAATGTTCACTTGTTTCTGGTTCCACAGGGTCCCTCCAGGAGGAGCTGCAGGATGCTCTGAAGAAGAAGGTGAGAGATACCCAGGTTGCCAAGGTTACGAAACCCTGAATTTTACAATTTCATCGAGATTTTTCTCATGTCAAGTGTTCAGAAATGTTATTATGTCCTTCACTTGTTTACTATGCTATGATACAGCTACTTCTAGGACAGCTGTTGCTGTCTTCCTCAAACACATCCTCTCCTGTGTGGCCACATCTTCTCTCGAGACAAGGGAGTTTACTGACTGTCAAAGTCCAAGTTTCCACCATTGATGAACTGGGCCGGAATTTCATGGCTCGATTGTAACGCCACCAGTGGCTATTACAAGTTATGTCCCTTCCATGTCCCTCCCATTGACCAGCCTGCTTCTGTAGTCTAGTGGTAGAGCCTCTGCCCAGAGAGGCTCATATGATGTCCATGAGTTATAAATGGCCTCAGTACATTAGCCTTAATGGGGCACGGGTGGCCCAGTCGTCCAAGGCGCTGTGCAGAGTTGCGTCCCTTGGGCACGACAGAAACCTATGGTTGGGGGTTCACCCGGTTCACCCCGATTATGTTTCTAGGCTTGTCAGCACCATATCCGTGCTCGTGGGTTTCACTGAAGTGGTAAAAGTTTCAGACCTGCATCACTGAGGGCTTTCCTCCCACATAAAGCTGACACACCGTGATATAACTGGCCATGGAATACTGTTAAAAGCAGTGTTAAACCTAACTCACTCACTCACTCATAAGCCTTCTGAAAAAAGAATGTCTCACGACTACAATGCCCAGCTGCTACATGTATTAACAGGCGATGGAGTATACAAGACCATGAAGTAGTGACGATACAGTGTCACCAAGATCTCCTCATGGAAAGCCAAAAGATTGAGGTCTCATGAAGTTTTGTCTATATTCCAGGAAAGTTCGGTTCCAAGAGTGATTCAAACCGATCCTCTTCTTAGTAAGAAGTTCCTGGAGGCCAAGCCAGCGCCCCCTAGTGAGCAAGGTAAACTCAACCCTGCGACAGGATTGTATGGTGCCCAGTTCTTTTTCAGTAAGTAAAGATGTTGGTTGTGTCCAGTTGCAGGCTGCCGTGTTGGCTAGTGTGTGTGTTAGAGGGAGGGGAGCACTGTTCTGTTCTCTCACCTGTGTGTAAGTATCACGGAGTACGGCACTGTCGTTTGGACTTTCTGTCTGCAGATAATATTTCACATCAGGTTATTAATTAAGAATTCTCATGGAGGTTTGAATTATCAGTCATTTCTTTGACAGTATATTGGTTACAGTATGATAAGTAAGTTTTCTTATGCTTATAAAGATTTCTTAATTTTGACTTTCTCTTGCCATGTTCTTCTGTAACTGTCTGTCACAGCCAGGCATTCTCCCCACTTTAAGGTTAGCTTTCATAATCCTAGTCTAGAACATGAAGTTTCAACAACATATTTACATCTGTCTTCAACTATCAGCATCTACAGTAAACTACGGTTATAACGAACCCAAAGGAATCACTAATTGTAGTTCGTTATAATCATAGTTCATTATAAGCATATATTCAGCCTATATACAGCACATGGACGGGTAGTTAGTTATATCCGTCAGTTTGTTATAAGTGTGTTCGTTATAAACGTTAGTTTACTGTCTATCAAAGTGACTATCTTTCTACAACTCTGTACCCATATCTATGTCAATATATAAACCTATATCGGGTATTTAGGATACGTTTGCCATATTAGTGTCTTTTCAGGTAAAATCTCTTCATCAGTTCCTGATAGTTACACTTTTTAATGACCTGACCCATATGCACACAGTGATCGTAAGACTAAGACTGTTGTGATTCACATGCTTTAAATTGAATTTCGGTAGTAATTCTATGTGCTTTAGTTAGTACTGGGCAATTACTACGACTGTCATAATTCCTATATTTGAACATAGGTTTATGATAGTTGTAGTGCTAAGATCATTTTTGTGACCCTGGGTGCCGTTGTACAAAGCTATCTTTGCACTAAGGTGATTGTAACTTCCATACCTTTGGATAGACTTACGGCAGTTGTAGCACTAAGCTTGTTTTGTACAATCGCACCCAGGGCTCAGTTCCACAAAATGTCCAAGCTCCCTTACTTTAACATAGGCTGTCGTAGTGCTAGTTGTTGTAAGCTGTGGCTATAGAGGTTGTCCTTGATATCACAGAAACTACATCACAGCTTCAACATGACAGACAGACAGACAGACAGACATTGTGTATCAAGAATTAGCACTCTTTGCATGACAGTTGTTTCTAACATGCACAGTTTCTCTGACAGTTCCAATTGATTCTAATGAGCACATCACCATGTGTCACATCAGTAGAGGTTGGGGGTGGGTAGGTTTTTTTATAATTTGAATTTACTATTTTAGTTTTGCCTTTTTATGTTAATTTTATTGCTTTGGTTCTATTGTCAGATTTGGGTGAGGATGCTTTTCTTTGCTGATGACTTCTGTATTCATGTTCAACTTGAGGTCTTTAGAATATTGTTTCTTTGAATCTAATTGTATATTTCTTGTCAATGTTGCTGAGAGGAGTGCTAGTCTCATGAAATAATGTATGTTTTATTAAGGTTTTATTCGTATAATTTTATGATACGGAAGTGTGTAATGATAAGTTGATTGAAAATTTCAAGGAGCATCTTCATTATGAATATTACAGTACAGCTTAATATGGAATCATGTAATAGTTGTATATTACCTAATCTTACCTGTGAAAAGTATATATGGGATAAAATTTGAAAATGGGTCATTTTCACCATAATGGTAAAGTTTTAAACAAACTATGAGTGCTCCAAATATTTTCCAAATGTTAAAGCAAGGCTTCCTCAAAAAATTCTCTTGTATTCCGTTTCTTCCCAGAGCCAGAGAAATCATCGACTGAAGGTTCTGGTCGACTGCAGAGTTTGATTTCAAAGTATCGAAGTCACAGCGATGCCACAACCGAGGAGCCCGAGAAAAAAGTGAAACCATTTTCCTTCACTACAGGAAGATTAGGGTTCAGGGGTAAGGGAGTCACCCTCACAACCCCCAAAGTCCCCGACAGCAAAACACCCTCAGCATCAGACCAGACGGGATTCAACAGACTAGGAGTGGGACGGTCAGGATCCAAGGGGCCACCTCCGCCAACGCTCCCCAAACCCAAAGTGAGGCAGGAGGTGGTGGCTGGAGCCTCACGGCCACAGGGCGGCCTGGAGCCAGGAGCCACTAGTGGAGCCGAGGCAGGGGAGGGACAGGGTAATCTGCAGGACACCCAGGAGCAGAAGGACATCAATGCTCTCATACAGAAGTGAGTATCTGCAGCAGATGCCGGAATGTTGGAAAGGAAAGTCTATATGTGACCCATTTCCTGTATGGGGGACCTGATGAGGAATTCTGAAATTCAAAGAATTGAAAGGTTATGGCTGGTAATTGATTATTGCTGGGTTTGGATAGTCATGGTTTGATTTGTTTCTTGGCAACATGTTGTCAGCCCATTATGGAAAGGGTCATGTATGGGTTGGTCATAGCTATTACTTTTTTTCATTGATAAAAAATGTTCCATTGTTTTGTTAATGTATTCAGGTTTTAAGAAATAACTATCTTGACTTTATGAAATATGTAAATTCAGTTCTGTATCCGGTGATGTGTGTTCACTAACCTAGTCCAGGTCTTGCACCTTCCTGTAGACACAACCCTACCATTGGCACACAACTTTCTGTTGACACAGCCCTTTGATATTGATACAAACCTGGCCCTTTATGCTTTGCCTGATGAGAGCCAGACAATGACAGCTACATCACAATTACAGAAACCCCTCCCTGTTATAATAATAGAACTCCTTCCTGTTTATATAGGGTTGTCTATACAGCAACCCCTCCTGTCATAACAAGGCCCAATTATGATAGCAACCCTTCCTGTCTATATGACCCAATGATAATATCAACCCTTCCTGTCTATATGGCCCAATGATAAAAGCAATCCCTCCTGTTTATATGGCCCAATGATAATAGTAACCCTTCATGTTCATATGGCCCAATGATGATATCAACCCTTCCTTTTCATATGGCCCAATGATGATATCAACCCTTCCTGTCTATATGGCCCAAAGATAATAGGAACCCTTCCTGTTTATATGGCCCAATGATAATATCAACCCTTCCTGTCTATATGGCCCAATGATAATAGTAACCCTTCCTGTTCATATGGCCCAATGATGATATCAACCCTTCCTGTTAATAAAAAAAAATGGCCCAATCATGATATCAACCCGTCCTGTCTATATGGCCCAATGATAATAGTAACCCTTCCTGTTCATATGGCCCAATGATGATATCAACCCTTCCTGTTTATAAAAAAAAAATGGCCCAATCATGATATCAACCCATCCTGTCTATATGGCCCAAAGATAATGGGAACCCTTCCTGTTTATATTGCCCAATGATAATATCAACCCTTCCTGTTTATATGGCCCAATGATAATAGTAACCCTTTCTGTTCATATGGCCCAATGATGATATCAACCCTTCCTGTCATAACAAGGCCCAATGATAATAGTAACCCTTCCTGTCTATATGGCCCAATGATAATAGCAACCCCTCCTGTCATAACAAGGCCCAATGATAATAGTAACCCTTCCTGTCATAACAAGGCCCAATGATAATAGTAACCCTTCCTGTCTATATGGCCCAGTGATCATACGAACCCTTCCTGTCTATATGGCCCAATGATAATAGCAACCCTTCCTGTTTATATGGCCCAATGATAATAGTAACCCTTCCTGTCATAACAAGGCCCAATGATAATAGTAACCCTTCCTGTCTATATGGCCCAGTGATCATAGGAACCCTTCCTGTCATAACAAGGCCCAATGATGATATCAACCCTACCTGTCTATATGGCCCAAAGATAATAGCAACCCTTCCTGTTTATATGGCCCAATGATAATAGCAACCCCTCCTGTTCATATGGCCCAATGATAATATCAACCCTTCCTGTCTATATGGCCCAATGATAATATCAACCCTACCTGTCTATATGGCTCAATGATAATATCAACCCTTCCTGTCTATATGGCCAAATTATAATATCAACCCTGCCTGTCTATATGGCTCAATGATAATATCAACCCTTCCTGTCTATGTGGCTCAATGATAATAGAACCCCTTCCTGTTTCATTGCCCAATGATAATCACAGAACCTACCTGTGTACACTTCCAGATGGTAATCCCAGCACACCGTTCTCTGTAATCCCTATGTATTGCACCTGTAAACTCCGCACTCTGTACTTTTGTAGTTCTCTACTAAAACCTCCTCTTTACAGTGTGTGTAGTGTAGGGTGTGCGTAGGAAAAGTGGACACAGCAGTGTTGTGAGCTGAAGACTAATACACACGTGCTAGGGACCACATCTACAGGACACATACAAACACAAGTCACCTTATGTATGTCTGAAACAGTATAGTCTTCACATTGTAACTGATGATTTATGTCAAACTGTTACATTGTCTCCATGTAATCAGTATCAGATTGAATCGCCATGAGATTGACATCACTGAGAATACAGCGTATAAAAAAGTGTTTTGAATAAGTTAAGTCAAACATGTCGAGACTGCATATTTGGGCCAAGTCCAGCCCCTCTTCAAGCATAGAGAGTGTCAAGGTATATCAACTTATGTACTGATTCCTTGAAGAATGTGTGACTGACTGCTGTTCATACACTTTGCATGGCGCCCTTTTCAGTCAACTGACAAGGCCTCATCTCTTGCACCATCCTCCTTCAGACAGTGTCCTGTTGTGTTGCATGGAGCTGTATTCTGTCCTACAGATGCTGTATCTCACCTGGGTAGATGGTCATGTTCCCAGCCCTCATACATACATTCCCTTCTGTGTTGCATGGAGCTGTTTTCTGTCCTACAGATGCTGCATCTCACCTGGGTAGATGGTCATGTTCCCAGCCCTCATACATACATTCCCTTCTGTGTTGCATGGAGCTGTTTTCTGTCATATAGATGCTGTATCTCACATGGGTAGATGGCCTTGTTCCCAGCCATCATACATACATTCCCTTCTGTGTTGCATGGAGCTGTTTTCTGTCATATAGATGCTGTATCTCACCTGGGTAGATGGCCTTGTTCCCAGCCATCATACATACATTCCCTTCTGTGTTGCATGGAGCTGTATTCTGTCCTACAGATGCTGTATCTCACCTGGGTTGATGGCCTTGTTCCCAGACCTCATACATTCATTCCCTTCTGTGTTGCATGGAGCTGTATTCTGTCCTACAGATGCTGTATCTCACCTGGGTTGATGGCCTTGTTCCCAGACCTCATACATACATTCCCTTCTGTGTTGCATGGAGCTGTATTCTGTCCTACAGATGCTGTATCTCACCTGGGTTGATGGCCTTGTTCCCAGAGCTCATACATACATTCCCTTCTGTGTTGCATGGAGCTGTTTCAATCATTCCATTTCTTTCTGACCTGGTCTAGACACCATAAGTTGATCACTCCCCTTCTACCTCAACTTGGTCTAACCACACCTTCCATAGGGGGGCACAGGTGGCCCAATTGCTGTGCAGAGTTGTGTCCCTTGGGCACGCCATAAACCTATGATTGTGGGTTCGAATTCCGGTTTGCCTCGATTGTTTCTAGGTTTGTCAGCACCATACCCGTGCTTGCGGGTTTCACCAAAGTGGTAAAAGTCTGAGACCTGCATCACTCCAGACTTTCCCCCAACATCAAGCTGGCACGCCGTGATATAACTGGAATATTGTTAAAAGCAGCGTAAAACCCAGCTCACTCACTCACTCCACCTGCCGTACCAGGAGACCTGCCCATTGTTTTGCATTGTTATTTTTGGATGTGGTAGGTAATGAGGAGCATGATGGGGTGGTCTTTTGTCATAAAGAGTAAGATCTAGGACTTTTAGTCTGTAGGAGTGGGGATTCCAGGTTAGAATTGGTACCCAGCAACCTATGCTGGTCGGAAAGTGGTGACTGAATGGATCAGGTGGTAGGGTTTGGTGACTTGGTTGTTTTTGTATCATTGTACCTCAATGGCATGGATCGTTGCTCACTGGATTGTCTTGTCCAGACTCAATTATTTACATATCACCATCACATAGCTTGAATAGAGTAAGGCCTTAACAAACAATCAAACAGAAGTCAGTAATCAGGATTAACAGTACTTTTAAAAATTAGTTCTTTTCTTCATTTGTTTTTCTCATCGAATATCCATTTTGACTATCGTTTGGAGTTTAACGACCACTTCAGATGAGAACTATTTTGTAGTCGGTGTGTATTTTGCCAAACAGCTTGCACCAACCACCTACTTTTGTAACAGAGCAGAGTAAAATGTGTTGTGGGATGCTCAGCAGTATTTCATCATCATTTTTCCTGTTACTTTTACGATAAAACGTAGACCAAATTTATGTGTAGGATAGTGTTTAGGGTTGGGGGCAGTCTAAGGGGTGGATGTGATAATAGAAAATGGCTGAATAATTCTTGCACTTTCTCATTACTTCATATTAATCTTTTCTTTGCACATCTGTAGACAGTCTAAACATATTTGTACATATTGTTTCACAGTTGTTATCGGTCACATGTATTGTATGTGCTTGGCATACATTGTGACCACCAGGAAAAATTTCTGCAAGAACGTCGAGGTAAGATAAAATCGACCTCTGACATGTACTGACAAGCTGTTTCTTTCTATCTCCATATCATACATCCCTGGTTATCTCCCCTTGTCATTTCAAATTGAAACGAAAGACTACATTAATCCATTTTCTCGTAGAAACAGTGTGTATCATTTCTAGAGTTATGGATAGCATGTGACCAGACCTGTTATCATTACAAGGGAGCAGAATATCACACATTAAGCAGCAAACATCCTGTGTATATGTGTTTTAACACAGCGTGAGGCAGTGAGGTAGTCTACTGGTTAAAGTGTTCGCTCATCATGCCAAGGACCCAGGTTTGATTTCCCACATGGTGTGAAGCTCATTTCTGGTGTCCCCTGCTGTGATATTGCTGGAATATTGCGAAAAGCGGCCTAAAATCATACTCAATCACTAACTCAGCATACCCTTAGCTGCTGGGGATCATCTGTCATCGGTTCCAGTGACGGTTCTACATGGATTGTGGTCCTTGGTTTTTCTTTTCCTGTTGTTGTATCACCAACATCTCTACATGTCTAGGGCAGGCCACCTACGGCTTTCTTCCCTTGTTAGGCAGGCATGCTATGATGTACAGTCGTGCCTCGCTTATACGGACTTCAGATATCCGGAAACCTCGGTTCCCGGACGATTTTCATTCAAAACGAAATAATGACTATATAAATTTACCCATATATACGGAAATTCAGTTTCCGGAACCGGACGGTCATTTTCATACACAAAACACTGAAATGCACACAAAATTGTCTCACTTATCCGGACAATACACTTCCGCTGGTGGTAATCCTTCCGCTGATGGTAATCCTTTGACTTGTGAGAAGTCAATTAACCAAGTGACACTGAGTTACGTTTGAGACGAGCTTGTTTATTGTACATGTAATCCCCAAGCACAAGTTCGTGGCTTGTATAGAGACCTTGATTACCTATTATGAGAACACAGGCGATCTGGACAATTTGGATTTATTGTTTAAAATTCAAACCTCAAAATGTGGTAAAGTTCAAACTTCCATGACAGACTTCCAGTAAGAAGCTGGTTTCAGTTATACGGAAATTCGTTTATACGGACGAATTGTGAAGTGACGCAAGTGTCCGTATAAACGAGGCACGACTGTAATACATTCCCCTACAAAGTGGTTTTTGATCCAAACTATATCTTTGGAAAACAAAGTTCACCAGTAATATTTATAAGAATCACAGCTTTATTTCAAGACGGGCTTTTGTAGAAATTCTGTATAATTCCAACTCAAATGATCCAAGGACATGTCAGATTATTAAAATGTGTATAAAGACATGGGGAGATATAAAACCCATGTTTCATAATCTATTGCATGTTGAATATTTAAGCAGGCCTAAACCCACCTAGCTTCACTCTTTTATCAATATATATATTCATCAGCATTAATAGAGGGGGATATTTGTTGTGTTTGCGTGATAACCCAGGCCTCCAGGCCACACAGTTTGTTCAGTTGGGAGTTTACAAATTTGGGGTAGGTTGAATAATTAGTTTTGTGGGTTCAGTTGGAACCCCTTAATTTTGTTTGTTTTAATTCCATTTTAATAACAACATTGTATTAAGTGCATCACGCATTCACATCAGATATCTATTTGTATCAAGATTCTCAGAGGTATATTGTCTCTTATTTCTTTACTGATAATGTATTAACATAGGTGTGGTTATGTCCTAGATGGTGTATATCTGTATCACTGACCAGGTGGGCTATAATGTACTCTTGTATGAAAAAGAAATTATTTTATTCATTTTTGTTGGTTGATATGATCAATAATTAACATTCAAACACCAATATCTTTTCATTTTAATAAATCTCATATTTTTTTTATAAAGATTTCATAACAATATTGGTTCATTGTAAACTTTTTTTCTCATCCTGAGTATCAGTTTTACGTCCAAGTTGAGTTAAATGTGCAAATTCACACAACAAATATCCACTAGTTAAGTTAACCAATTGACATTGTCATATTCTGTCTTCTTGGCAATCTTAGATGTCATCATTGTAGTGTGGGTAATTTTTGTTTTTTAATACATTTGTTAGTTAGTTCTCTAGGATTGAGTTGATATATATTTGGCATTTTTGTTTCATCCAATATTACAGTTTTTAGCTTGGTCAATATCAAAAGATTTCCAGAATCTACTGTCCTTCAGATTTTATTCGTTGGTTATTGGAGCTCCACAAAAAGTAAAGGTTGAAGGAGTTTGATATATATTGCTTGCATGCTTGTTATTATATAAGCCTTGATAAATGAAGCTTTGGCCATAGCATTATATTTCCACTATTTAGTGGATTTGGGGATGAGTGGTTATCTCTTTGTGTTGTGTTCATCATGTTCTTGAGGCCAAGTGGTCTTATGTGCCATGGTGTGCACAGTTATGGCCCTTCACTATGTCAGGATCTGCTGATCATGAATTCAAATCCAAATCACTCTTCATATTCACATCATGCAGAGGTCGTTGCAGGCTCAATAATCCTCATCACATGGCTACAATGTGTCCATCCCTTGCATTCTATATTGATACTATTCTATTCAACAGTAAAAGACTGGTAGGTCTGGGATGTTTTTCCACATTTGCCGCATGTTCCACATTGTATCATATAACCCAGCCTTGAGCTGCCAGGGCTCACTTTTGAGATGAGCTTCCAGTACCGAGGAACTACTTCACAGATAATGTTTAACTGAATCAATGGCAGATACCCTTTACAAACCGAATGGAAGATAACACAAGGGTATATAACCCATAGCAACAGGGTTATCTGTGAAATTAATTTCTCTACGTCTCACTGAACATTACATGATTTTGGAATGCTGGTTGGTTACTTGGCATCAAGTATTCTCATTGTTTGCAAAGCAGCCCATGGCAACGTATCAGTGCAATGTTGCAAATAGCTGAGGATGACATCATCTATTGTTCATGACATCACAGAACATTACAAAATGTTTCCAGAAATAAAACCTGGGGGTAACAGATGCAGAATAACTTACACGCAAATATACGGATTGTCTGTCCCTTGTAAAATTGTGTTGAAAGTTCCTCACCATGGTTTGGTACAAACATATATAAATCTTCAAAGCTTGTAGGTTTTTTTATTTCTCTCTTCTGTAAGTACAATACAGCTTATATATCCAGTTGAACACTGTTTTGGTCTTCAGCAACCCATGCTTGCCGTAAATGGTGACGAACGGGATCGGATGGTCAGGCTCGCTGACTTGGTTGATGCATGTCATCGTACCTCAATTGCGTGGATCGATGCTCATGATGTCAATCACTGGATTGTCTGGTCCAGACTCGATTATTTACAGATGCTGAGTGCGACGTTAAACAAAAAACAAAAACGAATCGCACATGCTTCCACAATCTCATATATGGAATAACATCCACTAGTGTTATGAGGGTAATACAAGTGCAACATTGTAGTGGCTTCCAAAGCATAGCCTGTAGCATTGTGTGGTGGTAGGTAGACGTGTAGTCATGGCAACTGCAGCAGTTCTATGGCCACAGAATAGACCAGTAATGCTTCCTCTGCTTTTCCTTCCTTGTCATGCCTAGCAATGCCATCTCCATCTGTCTCCATCAGTACAATCTTCCATTAAAGTATTTATATGCCAGTCACATATTTGAAGATATTTGTCAGGAGCAACATGATGTTACCATCAGTACAAAAAGAAAAAAACCATTTTGGTCTTCTAAATTTGTCCTAATGTCGCTTGGAAAGAATGGAGTTATTTGGAAGAACAAATGCTTCTGAATCCTAACTTTGTATTTTGCATGATTTGTAGGGAATAGTTGCATTAGTGAATAGAGCTACTGCTTCTGTTGTGTGAGCTGTGATGATGACTAGGTGATAGTGGTGTGTAGTTGACTGCTGGTGCTTGTCTCCTCTGAAGCAGCTCTTCTGAAGGACACTCAGAATACTCAGGAAATGGCATTGCCTCCACACAAAGCACCCGCTGTTGGCCCTGGAGAAATATTTTAACTTGTAGTGGAGTGTCCTCACAAGCACCTGTTACTGCCTCTGGAGGAATATGTCAGCCCCATTAAAGACAAGGGGCTTTTTCTGCAAATAGATCTTAGCTCTGTGACAGTAGTAAACATATGTAATAGTAAAATGGTTATACTAGTTGAAGCTAAAAAGGCTTAGTGAGACAGCTCTTCAATCTTCATAACAAGCACCTGCTACTGGCTCCAGTATAGACTTATGTAGCCTTGTGGAAATCTTCACAATTGTTGATTATTACAAATTATAAATTGGGAGGTACAAATCAATAAAAGTATTATCTTTAATTTACAGTGTTAAAGAGAATGGCATGTTGTTACACCAAACTTATAGGATTCAGACAAGGCTGTCATTGCAGCAATATTGGGAATCAAACATATCTTCCCATGTATTTGTTCTGTATTACATGGATTGAGGAGGAAATTTTAAACATATCTGAAAAACAAACCATTGATAACTATATATTTGGAGAAACAGTAATTATCTAAATCTTCTAAGGTTTCCCTTATTGTGATTATTGTTTTGTCAGCTCCATACCACCTTCATCATTTCAGACTTTTTTCTCACAATAAGTTGACATGCTGTTCCAACTAGACTCACCAAGCCTCACTACCTGTCATGTGAGCCTCAGGTGTCTGTGGACGTATCAGTGACTGCAATATGCAGTTGAGATAGTTGTGAACTCCCTGTGAAGATTTCCACAATCAGTTCTAGATGGAGATATAGCTTTCTAGATACAGAAAAAGAGATCTAGATGCAGAAAAGGAATCTAAATGCAGAAATAGAGATCTCAATGTAAAAATAGAGATCTAGATGGAAAGATAGAGACCTAGATGGAAATAGAGATCCTGTTCCTTCCACTCGCTGTCACATTGGATTCACATAGTTTGTACTGAGTTGTCTATTTTCACCCATTTATGTGTTTTTGTAAAGGTTTGCAGAGGTCGGGTCGTTGCCGTGGTGATTGAGACATCCAAGAATTAAGGTGTGCGTGGTGCCTGGTGAGACTTTAACCCCGTTCCTAGTTAACCGTTGTTCATGTTGTCTATTAACATTGGTTATAAATTTCACCTGTTGATGACATTTCTAGCATGGGTGTTCTCCCTTAATTTGTTCCGTTGTTGCATTACCAAGTTGGAGTTTGAATATTGAAGTTGATAATTGACAATGTGTTTTTGTTGTATTAGAAATGTTGTTTGGTTGTATGTGTTTGAGAACTGTGAATCTGATGTTGTTTTGGTTGTGTGTGTTTGGAATATTAATATTAAAGTAAATTTCAGGAAATTATTACTTATCTCAGAAATTGCTTCAGCATACATTTGTAATCAACAAAAATATTAAACACAACTTAATTTTCAAAACGTTATCTACAATATTGTTTCTACTGAACATTATAATTTGTATATATTTCAAAGTTTTTGTTGAAATAGATATACATATTGTGTAAATAGTTCAAATATGTTTCAAAGCTCTGGTGGCACTAGATGTATATTGCTTTGTGAAGTAGCAGTACTTCACAGTAGGATGCAGTACAAACCTCTAGAAAAGGTCATATCATATTTTTTCTTCATCATCAAGCCAATTAAGGAACATTTACATGCTTAGTGTTTAAGAATCAGCTGTAAGGAAAACAGTCATGTAAATGACCAAATAATCTCTCAATAATCAGCCAGATACAATCAACACATACCGGTATGTGAACAGGGAATAATAGGAAAGAACGTAAAAGCATTATTCTTTTCCAAGATGACCAAACATCTATCATGATATAACATTTATACTAAGTTTTCCTATAATAATTAGATCCACATCAAGTGCTGTTATGGGTTATCATGGTGTAATATTTATACATCATTTCATATAATTATAGTTTAGCAAGTAATACTTATCATCAGGTAAAATGCATATGTAAAATATCAGTAGTTTCAGTTATAGCTTTTTAGATAGATGCTAGCCTAAGGTAATGGGAGCGCATCTATCTAAAAAGCTATAACTGAAACTACTGATATTTTACATATGCATTTTACCTGATGATAAGTATTACTTGCTAAACCATAATTATATGAAATAATGTGTAAATATTACACCATGATAACCCATAAAAGTACTTGATGTGGATCTAATTATTATAGGAAAACTTAGTATAAATGTTATATCATGATACATCTACAAATTCTGATTCCTGTTCATAAAGAAACAGGTTGGCAGACAGTGAACCAGTTCGTAGCTATACCACTTTCAAGGGAAGGAACTGGCTCCAACTTGTTCAAAAGTATTTTTTGGTTATTGAATTATTTCAAGATAACTGCATCCCGAAGGCTGAAAAATTGCTGGTGTGATGTAAAATAACTCACTCTGCTGAATTATCTGAGTTAATCGCATCTCTGTGCAGCTCCCTATAACGATTTTGATTTTGACTTGTACCACTACACAGACTTATGAGCAGTTCCATAGTGTTTTCCCAATTGGAAGAAGTCTCACTAACAACCCTGCCATAATGAACATGAATCGTAAACCCACAAAAGCTGAAACACAATTCACTTCCTAACACATTGCCTTCAAATATGTGTACCGGGACTTATATTCTCGATCATGCAACATTCTATGTGCTTATCAGTTGGAATAATTGAGAGAGTTTTAGATACAAAATCTTTACCGATCTGGTTTCCAATGTGATACGTAAATATTTTGTTGCACGATCTAAGTATCAGGAAATAGTCTCTGGGGGCTAAGTCTGGGCTGTAGGGTGGATGATTTAACTGTAGAGCCCAGACTTAGCCCCCAGTAACTTTTTCCTGTTCCAGCAAATGAAATCTGTCTTACGTGGAAGACGTTTCCAGGATGACAAGGACATAAAGGCTGCCACAGAGGCGTGGTTAGAGGGCCAATCTGCAGATTTCTATAAAAGTGGTATTAAAAGCTTGAAGGACAAATGGAATAAGTGTTTTGAGTGAATGGAGTTTATATTGAAAACTGAAAGTGCAAAAGATATTCTGTGACTTGGTCTTATAACACCCCTCGTATTACAAAGTGTGATGCAGAGTTGGATCTATCAGCAAAACACTTTGGGATAGCCTGTAGCTCTGTGTAGCGACAAGTCAATATCAAAGTTGTTTGTAGGGAGCAGCACAGATACCGTTACTGCAGCTATCTTCTGAAAATTATACCCCAGTAACCCAATATGAATGATCTTGTGATGAGGCTCAGTCACTTTGTAGATTGTACGTGATTGCACCTCACTTATTGTACACCAACCCTCATGATGTCAATGACTGGATTGTCTGGTCTAGAGTCCATATTTAGCAGACTGACATCATATAGCTGGAATGTTGCTGGAGTGACGGAGTTAAACAATAAATGAAGAAACCATTGACATCAACTTAGCATCTGCATCTTCTAGTGCATTGAGCTTCTGGTGTTGGATGAGGTGGTGGGTGGTGGATTGAGGTGGTCCTGGTTCTGGTCTACAGTTGGCTTTTATTGGGTACAGCTCACTGTTGTACAAACAGCTTATGTCAGCAGGGCTTCGGGAATGCAGACAGCTTTTGGTGTGTGGGTTTCTTTGCCTTTGTTCAGTTGTCTGCAGTTTAAAAATCTGTGCCACAAACCTTGAATCTACTGGCACAATTATTGGAATCGTTTTCAGTGAAGTTTAGTTATTATATGGAATATGATTAATTGAGCTTTCAGGACAAAAGACCTGTGATTTGACTTCCGGGTAAAGGGGTTGAGGGGCTGGTAATTAAACTGGCATTTGACATCATAGTAACTTTTATTGCTTGTGTGATAATGGTATTGATGTTTGTAATAAGAACAGAATCGAAAGAAGACTCGTGTAGTAATCTATATATATCTGGATCTTGATTTGATGTACCTACCTACCAACTGGTCTCACCAGATACCAGTATATCACTGTAGATCTGGAACTACTCAAGTTACACCTTAAGGGAACAGTGTGGTCAAACCATCGGCTACTAGCATTGTATTCATATGTCACTATCTACCCTTAAATATGGGTACTGTGTAATAAATAATTTACTACATTCATCGCTGTAAGTTCTGTTTTGAAATACACTTGCTGTAATAAACAGAAGTATGTAAGAAAGTGAAGTAGATTTGTTTTGAAATGCAAGATTTTGGAATAAAAGTAGATTTGTTTTGAAATGCAAGATTTTGGAATAAAAGTGGACTTGTTTAGAACTCTGTATACAGCTGGACACAACAATCAGTTTTCTGGGAGATTACCCTTGCTTGCTTCTGTCAGTATATGATTATATCACATGACTAGATGTGAGTAAACAGGAAAGTTGATCACCTATTAGAACAAGCAATGTGGCCTTTCTGGTGCAGATCTCATTTAAAGGTACACCTGTAAAAACAAATGTACAGGTGAGAAAAGACGAAAGTTGTCAGTTTCAGTAATATAAAGTGATGACATTAATAGTGATAACCATATGCATGTGTATCACAGTAATCACTTGATGACTCGTATGAAACCAACCCTGTGGTCATCGGCACTCAATAGCATGGAAGTGGGGAAACTCGGGAGAAAGGTATTATGGGCACAGGGGTCTCAGTAAAAGGGTATTGCAGGTGTCTCATGTCAGATACATGCCAACGGAAGACCTGCTTGTGCATTGCGATATCTTTGCAGGAATTCATGTATGGAACTTGCGATTACCAAAGCTATCACATGCTCCTCTAGTGACTTAGTACCTACTAATCTCCAAGGGATTTATGCTTCAGATATTCCTCTTTCAGTCATTTCTCATTCTTATTCCAATTAATATTCATTCATCTTTCAGCCTTTCACCTTTCAAAAGAGGTGTCATTCCATGTATTCTTGTGTTACAGTGTTATTTATGTTTCAGTCACATGTCAAACAATCATGTTGGATTGAACTGATACCATTCACTTGAGTTGTAGGCCATTTTCAGGAGTTCAGTACCATCCGTTTCCTCCATGATATAAAGAACCTCTCTCTCAATGTCTGTATAGTTCCTCTATTAAGAGACTGGCCTCTACTAATGGCTTGATCCTAGGGTAACATTTGAAATAAGAGCTCGCCTCTGATAAAACCATGGTGAGCTACAGTAAACAATTTCACCCCAGTACATTTATATTCCATAACAATGACTGAACTAAACCATCTTTTCTCTATGCACACGGGAGGGTGAGACACATTGGTGTACATTTAAGCATTTTTTTTCAGGTAAAAATGTGAAGGCAGTAACATGTTTTGTAACACAAAGATGAAAGAAATATGGGCTTCCGCTCCATTGAAAACAGGCCTATAAAAGGATAATGTCTAACAGTAATCTAAAGTCAACAAGGCCAACAGCCACAAAGCTATCGTAGCGCTAAGGTTATCGTAACCTTAACATAGACTTTGCGCTAAGATCACTTTGTGGAACAGGGCCCCGGTCTCTTAATTGAGGAAAACGTGCTGGAAGGGGTGGTGATGGTCAATACATGAAGTCACTTTCACTTGCATCCATGGCTTTTATATTTTCAAGTTTGGAAAGCATTGAACATGGAGATGAGCAATTTGCATAGAACAGTTTCTGTTTACTTTCAGATACCATACAATCTTACCATTTGCACAGTTTGATTACACCAAAGAAATGTTTACTGTTACATAACCTACCATGAAATAATACCTGGAAACATATAGTTTCTCAAGCATCTCACTGACATTGTCATTCATATGAGGTACAAATTTTAAATAAAGCATGGATTTAATACAATAAATATTCACCTGATTTGGAATGGCTTCCAAAGTAGTTGTTGAAAAGCATTTTCTTTCATTTTCAAGTTGGGAAGACATTGCCTAATGTACAAGTGGAAGTGACAGCCCCTGTGTGTACCCAAGTCTTAACCAGCTCTTTGCATGTGCTTGCTTTCCAGGCGTGGTAACACCCATCCAAAACATATTCTATCAGTGAACCCACCGAAATTAACAAGTAAGGTGATAGCTCAGCTGTTGCGTCCACACGGCCGCGGCAAGTCGAGTGACAAGTCTTTGCTTTGCAGTAGTTAGAGGATCTAGAGGTGCTGGCCAGAGCAGGTGACTGGGTAGAAATGTAGCAGTGTAGATGTAGATGTGGCTTGAGGGCACTGCCGACATAGAAGTGGTCACGTTGTCACAATCACACCAGGAAATGCATGAGTCATTACCATTAAGAAAATATTTTTAAAAATGATAAAAATACATGCTACATTATTACATGATGATCATTTTGGATTCAAGGTCAACTGCAATATTTGGATTATTTATATTTCTGCTTAATGAAATGGGAATCTATGAGACCTTCTGTGCCATGTAAGAAATGTTAAGTTAATGCATGGCAGTAGTTGGAACGTCACTGTCCTTTTAATTTCAAAGTACTGCAGATGACCAAAACATGTTGTGTTGCAATGTCTACCACCTCAATGTCTGGCAGTGAAACCCATAGACGTTTCTGGGGACCTCGTCTTGAATCAGGTCTGTTGTCTGGCAGGCAGACAGATTGTCTCTCTTTGTCCTAGGTGTCAACTTGCTGATGTGAATCTGCTGTGATGTCCGTCTGTGACCACGATGTGCGTCTCAGTCCATGTCATGTCTTGTCAACAAACTGTTCATGTTAATAATGTCTGTATTTTCATTTTGTCCTGGAGCATGTGTCTTGTCATATATTACATGTCAACGTGTTTGTAGATATGACTATCTTTCTATCATGTCCACCAGTATATCTTTGTCTTGTCCAAATAATTCAGGCACAGGCAAACTATCTTTGTCCAGTCAGTGCACAGTTCACAGAATGACTGAATGTCTAAAGGTTGATGAATGAATGTCTGTCCATTTGTCCTCCTGTGAAATAAACATGCACGTTAACTTCCGTGTCCAGTTTTGTCTGTTTTTTCCACAACATACCCTTTAAACATGTTTTTGTGTAACTGTGATATGTATGATCAGTGATTGGATGAGTGTTTTCCTGCTGTCCACCATGACATCTGTAGATCTACAGTGTGCTCTCATACTGTGTCCAGTTGCAGGTGCTCCCAGATACGAATAGATGCTGCTTTACTGCTCTGCCGGACAACCATCATTGTTCATTCTGATCGACTCTGCATTGTCTATAATCTTTAGTATCATTCTAAGTAGGTGAAAAAATTATATTGACTAAAATAACGAGAGCTCTCAGCTTTATATTTATTTATTTTTCATTTTTTAGTTAGGAGGCAAGCTCATTTGCATGACATTAACATGTGGAGGAAAAATGTAGCCTCTGGCATTAGAATGCCCTTTCAGCAGCGATTCATAAAAGGCTGTTTAAACTGCACCTTACACACCTAAAAGGCAGTAATTTTGCAAAAGCAGGTTGGTGTTGCCTGCCTTTAAGAATCCTGAAAATATATGAGCTCAAGGCTGGGGATTGAAAATGACACAGGAGGGGACCAGAAACATAATGACATTTCTTTTGCCTCGTGTTCACACGTCAAGATGTGAGGTTGAGTATGAGCGACAGTTATAAACATGGAGAGTTGACATGACTACTGCCATTTCATAGGATGAAAAGTGTGTCCATGTTTTTGTACTTTAAATGCTTTCCATGTCTAAATCTTTACAAAGAATACAATATCAGTTTTAATCTTTTTATATACCTTTTGTTTTGAGTTTGTGCGCATATGATTTTAAAATATTAACATGAATATGCTTGTTTTTTCTACACTTCATTGATATTTATTTGTTTCTTAATGTAGGCAGTTTTATTTTCTCATTGTATGCATAAAACCTTTCTCAGTGTAGGTATTTTACCTTTTCAGTGTTAGCATTTTGCCTTCTCAAAGTAGGCATTGTGCCATTCTCAATGTAGGTATATTACCTTCTCAAAGTTGGAATGATATTCTCAATGTCAACATTTTACCTTCTTGAAGTAGGCAGGCCTTTCTCAATGTTATTTCGCCTTCTTGATGTAGGTATTTTGCCTTCTCGATGTATCATTTTGCCTTCTCAATGTGGGTATTTCCCCTTTCTCAATGTAGGCATTTTGCCTTGTCAATGTGGGTATTTCCCCTTTCTCAATGTAGGCATTTTGCTTTCTCAAAGAAGGGCATTTTGCTTTCTCAATGTGGGTATTTCCCCTTTCTTAATGTAGGTATTTCGCCTTTCTAATTGTAGGTATTTCCCCTAACTCAATGTTTATCAAGCATCAGGGACTGTTCCTTCATCTTATCTTGTTACAATCTTCATATTCAGTACATTGCATATTCGGATGATATTTAACACAGTGATTTTTTATGGTACATATTTGGTTGCAGTGAGAGTTGACGCAAAGATAATCATTGACCACAGAAATGTTGTCACGCTGTAGAGTTGAAGTAGAAGCTTTCTGTATTGCGTGTTTGTGTATTTGATGGATGATACTAATAGAGTACAGGAATTAAACTCCATGGCATTTGTTATATCCTTGGTACCAACATGAAGCATCTGTCCTTGGTTTTAATTATGTTCTTCTTTGCTGTGCAGGTACCTCAAAGTACTTGAAATGTAAACGTAGCAAGTGAGATGATCGACCAACCAAACACAAGTTTACGAAGTACAGCAATCAACCAACCAGATGCCTCCACAACAAAAATGCAACAAAGACAATCATGTGTCAGGTCAGCCTTACATGACCAACATGAAGTAGTGTAACAGCAATGGTGTATGAAGTCGTGATGCCATCTGAACCAATACTTCATCAAGCCAGACAGATTGTCCTGAGATGACCACCATGATGGTCCTATTTTAGATGTATTGAACAACTGGCTGAAACTTGGTTGGCCATGGCCTGGGTTTTAGCCTTGCAGGAAGTGAGGGCCGTCACATGTCAGACCAATAACCCTTGCACTGCACACGGAGGAAAGTCACATGACACTGTGACCCAGAACCTTAAGAAATTTGGAACGGATGTCAAGAATGGTTGGACGTGAGACACATCTGTTTGATGATAATGGACGTATATTCCTTTTACTCAATACGGAGTAATATACTACCAATATCATAATTTCTAAGGAGTTTTATGTACAATATACTGATGCAAATTAGAATGGATTCAGCAGTATTTAGCTTGCCCTTACAACAAACTCGAGAACTGCCAGCAAATTGATGCATTTTTCCTTCCTGCCTACATCGAGTCACAGCAGCATTCTTACAATGCATAGTGTCTGGAGTAGTCGGATTGTCTCCATTTTTCTTTTAGAGGGAGATTTCTGTCTCCATGTATCAGGATTAGAGCATGTCTGTGATATCTCAAGTCATATAGATCTGGTAAATGATATTTATTGCTTGTGTATGTGTATATATTTATTGTAGTTAACATTCATACCTTCATGCACTCACCTACTGTAGTCATCTTGGTCTGGGGCAATTCTTCATGCATTGATAGAGCAGGGAAACACATCTTTTCAGTAGTGATCATGGATGGGGTAGACAGACAATTCACTACCACTTCTCATGTTTCACTTTTGGCATGAGAAATGAACTGTTGAAGAGATTTGTTGTTTTCCTTAGCACATAAGGAAAGAAGAAATTCAGATAATTCAGTATGCAAATAAAAGTTTTTGTTTGAAAATGGAGTAATAACTGAGACAAAGTGCATAAGATGATGGGAGTTAATCCCCTTGCTCATGTTTTGCATACCCATGCCAAGCATGATTGTCTTTCCAGAATGATTATCTTTCCAAAATACAAAATGCATGAAGTAATATTGAAACCAGACCAAAACCTGATCCTGCTTTTAGAATCTCTGGACAAGACACGATCCTGCTGCCACTTCATTTGTAGAGAAACACTTGTTTCAGTGGCCTTTATGTGTAAACTATTGATATTAAACTGATGAATTCGGAGGCCTGTGCCAACTTGGCTCTCCAGTATTGGAACACAATATCATGTCATGAAAGTTGAATCTGGGTGTATATCATATTGTGGCATTTGATTCATGATATCTTCACTCTTGTATCATGATATCCACCATGTTAACAAATTTGGGTTGGAGAGTCAGTAAGCAATAAACTAAGACATCAAAAGGTTACCCATCCCAATTATATGCAAATGTTTGTTGACATTTATTGTGGTAGCTCATGGCCTGGACTGGGTTATTATCTCCTAACAGGCGGTGTCCTGTTTCCTGTAGGCTGTAATTGGGCCATACTGAAAAGAGCATTCATTGGTCATCTGTATCACATAGAAACATATAGAGGTCACCTGAAGTTAGCCTGTGAAGTAAAATAGCTTTTGCCTAAATTAATATCAGCAGAGCAGTTACTATAACTTTAATTACCCAAAACAGATTTTGAGATGAGGAAGTGTCTCCATGTTTATTTACACATGTTTATAAGGTTCCTTCTCATGTGCAACTGTTAATGAATATGGAACAGATTTGAATGGCATTTTTTTGCCTCCACCTGCATGAACAAACAGAACCAGTTTACTGAGGGCCACAAAATAAAAGTCCATATTTAAATGGAACCTTACTCTCATGTTCATTATAGCTTTTGATTTTGATTTTGTGGTAATGTGAAAAGCCCTATGAGCAGGATTCAGCCATGTGAACTAGGTGTAGTGCTGATTATGGTGAATGCGAGGCCAGCACAGCAGATTGGCTTACAGGTAACTTTGGGAGAATGCATGTACCTAACTGTCAGTCCTATGTATACTTAATCTGTCAGGCCCGTCTTTGACCTTTAAGGCCTATGCACCAGGTGTAGCAAGCAGCAGCAGGAGTGTGTCTATATACATACTTCATATAAGTGCTATACTTCAGTATTATGAAACATCATGTGAATTTGTTTTCTGTTGTCAAGAATATATATTTATGATTTTGTTTGAATATAGAGATGATCAATGAATTTTATTTTGTTCTCAGATGTCTTAATTGTTGGTATTGGCAATTTTATATCTATAAAATAAATATCCTCTTATCTTGGACTTAAGGAATAGCACTGCTGCAATTTCTTATGAATACATTTCTACAAGTATAAGCCTTTAATGAAGGTAAATGTGTAGTGTTATTTCTCTAGCTCTGACCAGTTGGAGAACATGACACTATTGATATCTGAAGTCTTGACATGTATATTCTTACGAGTAGATAATATTGATAATCCTATATCTCTGTATACCAGCTAATGTATTTTAAATATAGTTCAGATTCTTAAAGGTGCAGGGTCAGATTTGCAATTGTTTCTTGTGTCCTATGCTATTCTACATATCCAAAATATAACATCTTCACACTTACTAAAAACAAAATTCTCTAAAAGTATGTTTAGTTTCATGGTAAACCCACCAAGGGTTCCTGATTGCGCTGGCTACTATGTTAAAGGGGGTGTGAGTAGCCCAGTGGATAAGCATTGGTTTCTCCCATGGAAGCAAATATATAAGACCTGCAGCCCTTCAGGTTGTCCTTCCACATTAAGCAGACACTCAAAATATAACTGAACAACTGTTGAAAGAGGTAAAACAAACCCCTTCAGGATTCTGATTTAGAAAAGTCCCCACCCCTACCACAATCTAATGCTGTACATACACTGGTCGGATTGTCAAGCTTGGTGATTGTATGACTTCCTGTCATTGTAGTGTAACAATGTGGGACGTTGCTCATGGTATCAGTCACTGGTTTGTCTGGCCTGTCCTGGCGTTTTGACAGGCTGGCAACATACAGCTGGAATATTACTGTATGCAGGGCCAACCAACAAACAAACACTGACCACAAAACCTTGAAATCTGATCTTGCACCTTTAATAAGAATACCTTTAGTCAGAATATGGATATTTAAGGGCTGGATTGTTACACAATGTATACTGGCATTACTGGGTTACGAGAACACTTGTACACATAGCAGTGTTTCATTCACATACAGACCTTGCCAGCAGTAGAACAAATGGCTTGTCAATGAGATCAATATGGTAGCAGGTAGAATCTTGTCTTGTCAACAACTCTTGTTTTTGTAATGCTTACTGATGTCACAGTCTGATGTATGACAACATTTTTACCAGTCAGTCGAATTATGATGAGTTAAATTTTAAAGCTATGTTTAAATTGGAAAGTGATAATAAATTGACTTTGATAGCTGCTTCACCTCGGGTGATATGTAAATAAGAAAGGGTGCAGTCTAACGTCATGACTTCGTTTGTGAATGAGGGATTTTACAAATGCTTCAATCAGTTTGTGACCTTGGTGATAAGTGCCTATATGCAACAAACGGGTTAGTAACTTTGTCAGTAGTCTAGTTCATGTTCAGCAATGACCTATGATGTGATATGTATAGAGAGTTGTGCCTGAAATATAGATATTGTTGACTAATAAATTTGGATTTTCTAAAATATGAATTCTATTTCAAAATAAAAGAATATATAAGAATCGTGATTTCTTTCTTTTCCTTTTTTTCAGTCAGTATTCGTAAGACACTGCATGTTTGTAATAAGAGACAGGGAGGTAGAGACGTACAGACAGACATTTTCAGCAATATATTTTGTTTTCGTTACCATAAGGTAGAGGTTGAGCTAAGTGAAACATTGCAAGACGATTCTGTTTGAGGTGTTATGATTAAATGTCAAATAAAAAATGAAAGCAACCCTAAGACAAAGTCATCGAAATTTCCAGCCCTTTTTATGTTTGTTAGTTAACATCGCTCTAAAGCAATGTTCCCGCAATACTACGGTCTGAAAATAAACCGTATTCAAATAGCTGTTGGGTGCTGACCCGTGAAGATCCGGGGTAGAATAGGTCTTCAGCAACCCATTCTTGCTGTAAAAGGCGACTTTGCTTGTCGTAAAGGCGACTCGCTGGATCGGGTGGTCAGGCTCGCTGACTTGGTTGATGAATGTCATCGTATCCCAATTGCGTGGTTCGATGATCGATGATCTGGTTCAGACTCGATTATTTTATAGACGGTCGTCATATAGCTGGAATAACTAACTAACATACATACATGCATGCATGCATGCATACATGCATACATACATACATACACTGAACCCCCCCCCTGTTCCGAAAACCTTTTCTTACGTAGGTGAAATAAGTAACTGCTTTAATAAGCTATATGTGTGTGTTGAAAACATTGCAACATGAGTTGGCAACAGTGTTTTCGTTTACACCAATATGCCTGATTACCTCTTAAACCTCTTAATGTCTCTTTAAATATGTTTCTTCGTGATTAGTTTTCATAATGCACATCACAAACCAAAACAACGTTCATTGTAGCCCGCAATTATAAACACCAATAACAGGTCTTACCTCATGTTCATCTCGGTTTAAAGGAATATTAACTGGTTCGTCGCAGAAGATTTCACATGACACGTCTGCTTCCATTCCAGGGGACGAATTTACGCGCATTTAAAACCCTGAGTCCTGATTGGTTTAACTCATGACCTTGACATCACGTGGCAATCCTGGCGGACACCTGCGTGAAATGTACATCGCTTCAACCCTGATTTGACGTTTGTTTATTTAAATAGTCTCCAGCGACGAGGTCAAACACTAACATAATTTGCAGCGATGGGATAGCCTATATTATTTTATCATATACATGTATATTGCGAGTTTTTACAAAGCATTAATCCATTCCCCCAAATGACGTGATTAGAGACCAATTAAGATATGGTGAGAAAATGTTGAAATCCGATGTTGAGTGGCCCCTTTCGTCACGCATTCTTGTGTTTTTCACAGGTCACATCTGCCATTCTATATCACGCACTGCACTAGATGGACCTACCACTGTTGCTGGCAATAAAACCCTACTTTGTGGAAAGACCGGGTGTATTTAATGACAAATCACAGAATATTTTTGTATCCGTCATAAAACTTTTGGACTGGTCCCTTACTGAATAATGAAAAGCGACAAAACCCTTTCCATATTCATAAGACATCTCTGCAGAAAGTAGAATCGACTGAACGATTACGTACGATTGTACGAAGCCCGTCCTTCTGGCGCGGCGAAATGAACAGGCGGACGAAGACCATGACGCTAGGTAATAGTACTTGTCAGAGTGAATTAGTAAAGTAACGTATTTATTTTATCATCCAAAACTGGCTCCGACAGGAGATATCGCTTGGATTAGATCAAGCGATATCTACACTGTAGATATCGCTGCAATGAAATTACATCACAATGCTTTGCAGACCATTGTGACGTCACTGGTTACCATGACGTCACAATCAAATGACATCACTAATGGCTCTGCTACTGAAGCTGTTAGCAGTACTTTTTACACTGAAGACACTGCTAATTACTGTCTACAAATTGAAACAGTTGGAAGAATGATGTTGGATGATAAATAAAATCTCACCCTCGTGTCTTTTGATATGAAATATATCAACACTCGTTGATAAAAGTGGCAAAAATCCTCGGCAAGCCTCGGAATTTTTCCACTTTTATCAACTTGTGTTGATAAATTTCATATCAAAAGACACGAGGGTGAGATTATTTGTTCACATGACACTTCAACCTTATTTTAGAGACACACATTTATGTTCATTTGTTAGCAAATGTTGTTGTTACGACGCCTTGAATATTCTTTCAGCTGATGTCATGCACACAAAGGTTCAACTTTCTAAGTCTTGTGGATCTTATTAATGATAACGTTTTGTTGTTGCGAAACTTGAACAAATATACCAATGGTTTAGATGTTTATTTCAAATATTCGCACCGTGTAAACCCTATAAATCCCACATGTATTTCATATTTCCAATTATTTTGTGTTCGAGAGCTTTCATACATTAAGTGTCACATATGGCCACATAATTCACAAAAAAGGCCGCATGCAGTCTGTAACGAAATGTCTATGAAGGCGTGCATCCCTGTTGGTCGTTGCTGTTGTTGCTGGAGTTGTGTTGCGGCCATGGAGGACAATTAGTCGTCGGTCTTGTTGCTGGGTTGAGCATCTCGGACATTCACTGACACAAGCCGCGACAAGTAGCTTTGGAATGGTCCACCCTTTATCATACCAATGGCTCTTGCTCTTCCGGCGTCGCCGACTTATCGATACATCCTTTCACACACTGTTATATACATTTGTGTTTGTATGTTTGTTGTTTAACGCCGCACTAAGTAATATTCCAGCTATGTGACGACGGTTATCCATTTGTGTGTGACAGTTAGATGTGTGTGGTTTGCTAATGCTACTGGGAGATGAGTTTCCTACAATGCATGCAAGGGGGTGGTCAGGCCCACTGACTTGGTTGATGATGCATGTCATCGTATCCCAATCGCGTAGATAGATGCTCATGATGACAATCACTCGATTGTCTGGTCCAGACTCGATTATTTACAGAACGCTGGTCTCCCTAAGGCTGAATCTGTATGTATGAAAATTAAGGAGACCCAAAAACATGTATATTTTGTATTTTTTAGTATTTTTTTTCATCTTTTAGCTATCGATTGTTAGGATGATTTAGAGGTAAAATACATCATTAAACTTAATAAAAGTATATGTGCAACAAAATATACACCTGGTCTCCCTAAAGCTGGATTTTACATACGGTCTCCCTAATGCTTGTTTCAGATATATATATATATAAGTTTAAATCCAATAATTTCCGTTTAGATGTGGAACTTGGACGACACAGTTACACTTCCAGTTATGAACCATTCTGCGATTTCTGTTCGTCCAAAAACTATAAAGATATTGCAGATGTATACCATGTGATGCTTATATTTATATGTGAACGATATACCGGATTTGAAAACCACATGTATGTAAAATTGAATGAAGATTTTGATATTTTGGATCCCTCCCTTTTAGAAATGCTGGATCCGCCCTTTACTTTTGCACGGCTAGATGTACACTTTATGGACCCATACACCTCTCCTTTCGTATGCTGCAAAGTTTATAAAGATGATGTCATATCATTCCTGATGTGAATAAAGTAACAATGTCAATAGTTGATATGAAAAAAAACCCACACCTACGATTTACTTCGGGACAGAAGAGAAAACTGTTAAAAGAACGATGTTGGACAGGACGTAAACAGGCCTAAAAGTTCTCAGTCTGATAATATTTCTTAACCATGTATTTATCATTTTGATCACCTTATATCAACGATATGAAGTGTTTATATATTGTCCAGAAACAAGTACCAGACCATTTCCAGACAAGTCATCTGAAACGGTGAATATCCATCAACTGATAAGTGTCGAAACTGTAATTTGGAACCCAATACGTCGGGAAAGACCGCCATTGTATCAACGCTACTGGTCTATGACGATGTGTCACACAAAAGGAGACAATGGAAAAATAGTCATTGACTCATATAAATCGCTATTTGCTCATGATCAATTATTAATTGCATGTGCTGAAAATTTCTCCCTGAATACTATCACAGAAGTGCAACGGCAATGCCTCGCTCAAATGCGAAGGGAGAAAATATTATGAGCATGCCATGAATTTGAGCAGGTCGATGCAATCTCGATATTGCGCCTATCCTTGTGTATCCCAGTCAAATTGGACCCTATACCACATGTAACAAGTTCTTCTACTACAGGGCACACATCCTCCTCAGTGCCATTGCTAGATTGGCTTAACACACCATAGGAATCACATAGAGTGTTAACAGAAATAGTATTGTCCAAAGGTGTCAAACAAACTTAACAACCAAGGTCATCATAGTCTCTTGGTTATGAGTGTCCCCTTATCTTCGTGTATTCCTTTTGTACAGGGGGCACGGGTGGCCCAGTCGCCTAAGGCGCCGCGATTCGCTGTGCAGAGATGCGTCCCTTTGGCACGCCAGAAACCTATGATTGTGGGTTCGAATCCCGGTTCGCCCCGATTATGTTTCTCGGTTTGTCAGCACTATACCCGTGCTCGTGGATTTCACCAAAGTGGTCAACGTCTGAAACCTGCATCACTTCGGGCTTTCCCTCCACATATAACTGGAATACTGTTAAAAGTGGCGTTAAACCCAACTCACTCACTCTTCTGTACATATTGTTTCAAACTGTGATGAGTTCAACACCGGAGTCCGTTCACTCCGTGATCTCCCAGGACCTCATTCCAGACGTCACACACCGACTCTCGTCTCACAGACTTCAGGATCCTCAGCCATCTTTTACTTCCATCCACCAGACCTTGGATGTACGTGTTCCCATCCTTCTGTTGAAGGACAGAATGCTCTCCCAGAACAGCAATCTGACAGCAGTATACCAGCATAAAGTCATACAACATGTCAAGGTCACTTGAACTGAGAGCCCGGATAGATAGGTAACCGGAAATCACGTGACCACCTATACGAAGTGCTTCCTGTTGGCCAGCCTGGGATTTCTGCATTGCGCCGTATATTAGCTGCCCGACCTCTGCTACTCGGTATGTGTAACAGACCTCATTGAAATCTATTATTCCAAGTACCTGCTTTCCACCTCTGCAATCAGCCAATGACATTTCGGATCCACACAGCTCAGGCTTTACGATTATGTTGCCCATGTTGAAATCGCCATGAACTACTCCTGAATAGAGAAGTCAGTTGTCACTAATTATGTGTTTGGGTTTGTCAGTGCCTTAGCCGCCGTACTCGTGGGTACGAAAGTAGTAAAGTATAAGACCTGCATCACTTCGGCCTCTCCCTCCACAACACATTGACTCACCTTGATATACTAGAAGACCTGTGGAGATCCGGGCTAGAATAGGTCTTCAGCAACCCATGCTTGCCGTAAATGGCGAATGTGCTTGTCGTAAAAGGTGACGAACGGGATCGGGTGGTCAGGCTCGCTGACGTGGTTGATGCATGTCATCGTATCCCAATGGCGTGGATCCATGCTCATGATGTCAATCACTGTAATGTCTGGTCCAGACTCGATTATTGACAGACCGCCATCATATAGCTGGAATATTGCTGAGTGCGGCGTTAAACAACAAACAAACAAACAAAATGATATACTATTAACTGAAATTCTGATCAAAGCGGCATAAAGCACCAAACTCACTCACTCATAAGTTACATTGTCAATAGCATAAGTCTAGTAACTAAATTCCAATAATATATTCACGTGAGTCGTTTTATGAAGAGGGTAATCGGTTCTGCGTGTGTAGAATTTCAGTGTAGCTGTAAACATATCGACAGTATAATCCCTCCCCCAATTCATGTCACTCATCAATAAACAATGCAGAGCGGTACATATGTGACGCCAATATGAATGAATGTGGCCGACTATTTGATATTTCGTATATTTGTCTTCAACAAAATAAATACCAGCACCTTAGCACGGATTTGACATGTGAAAGCATTCAAACCGAACGGAAACTATCCACGGGCAATGCATATGTTGTTTAATTCTACTAGTTAGGCAATTAGGGGGGTTGTTTTTTGTCAAATATTTGTTCAAGCATCACTTGTCCCCAACTTGTATTTCCATGATTCAAATAATAATTGACCAAGTCAATGTTTTTGACAGTTCATGTGATACATTGTTTACATGAACACAATTGTTTGTCAATATTCTTGTGACTAAATGTTACCAGGGTAACATTGGCCTTGATTTCAAATTCATTCAACAAAACGCGAATGTAGGTCAAATGCACGTTCGGGACTAATTCCATAACATGATTTTAATTACATCCTGGATTTCATAATTCGTTCAATGTATGTGGTTCAGCGTAGTGACACAACTTGATAGTAAAACGTCTTACCTTTTTGCAAGAAGCCTTGTTTTACCGACATTTTGCTCCCGAACAACGCTGCTCACAATGTCCTTTATATCGTCTTCCTACAAGCAATACAACAGTTCCTGGGGGGTCGACCATTTGATGTTCTGTTGGGGTTGGGGTTGGGGCTGGGGTTAGGGGTTGGTGGGTGTGCTGGCATTTGTGTTGAAAGTAATCTCTTCCCGCAAATGTGACAAAAGAATATTTAAATAATGTGTCCGCGCGTCTTACTTGACATGCTGGATGCTCTGAATAAATATAATATATTAATAATGCGCCAGATTCTATTTGTCCAGTGAATACTCATGGCTCCACATCATTAGTTTACAGTTACCATCTTTCTACCGGGTACCCATTCACTGCTAGGTGAACAGAGGCGTATTACGAACAATGACTTGGGCATGGAGACACCCCAGTATCCTGTGTTTCAGTATGGGCAGGGAGTGTATATATACATCTTACATCAGGAGCAGGACCGAAACCCTTGGTTAGAAACTTGCAAGAGTCAAACCGCCGAATTCGGTCACCCATCCACCCAGGCTAATCGCTGCGACAAAGGGTGCTTACTTCGCCTGATTGGTGACATGTCATCCGGACACAGGGCCACCACGTACCCCAGGCTCTTCAAGACATCATAGTGGCTAACATGGTGTGAATGGCGGGTGCTAAAGGACCTGCTTACTTGTTTATCTGGTCATCACTGATGTTAAGTGGTCCATTTATATAATTTTCACAGCCGTTTTGCCCCTTACACCCACTTATATTCAGTTAATAGGAGCGAAAAGCCTACATAGATTTTGGAATGACCGCGGAAATGACGTAAACCCTTCTGAAACATCATTTCACATTTTTTTTCACGAGATAATGCGAACAGTTACAAAACTTCGACCATCATCGCGGCAAATAACATGGCCGACAAGGAAACTAATGAATTTTGGGTAAGCGATTTTTATATTTACACATCAATATTATAAGGAATGATGGCGAAGCTGTTCATCTAATGGCGAATATGGCGTTACCTGTGTGTTTTTTTATTGTGTTGACTTTGGTTGATTATTTTGGGTTTGTGCAAAGTTCAGTTGAACGTTGCAGGTATATATGCGCGTGGACGGTGGAGAAGGCTGCATTGCAATGTTCCTACCTGAGTTGAAGGCAGGTAGTTCTTCATTAACCCGGCATTTTCTGCAATCCATCTATTGTCTTTCTCTACCTGCAGACAATCCGTTGGGAAATCCTAGACATGAGAGACAAAAGCCCGATACACACATATATTATCAACTATTTACTTTAAATACCATCATTAGGTAATCATATGTAGTGGACGTGCAGTGACATAAGGAGACCTCTCTAACAGTGGCACACAAAATGGGAAGCTTAGCTGATTTTGTTTTCACTACATCGGCATGGACGTTCGTTAATTACACTGGTACGTCATGGACGTTCGCTTACCACACCAGTCATGCAGTTCCACTGGCAGCACCCTATGTGGTACTGATACGAGCACGCTATCTCTACCTCGAATACGTCATGCAGTTCCACTAATAGAACCCCATGTGGTGCTGACACTAGCACGCTATCTCTACCTGGAATACGTCATGCTGTTCCGCTAACAGCACCCTATGTGGTGCTGATACTGGCACGCTATCTCTACCTCGAATACGTCATGCAGTTCCGCTAACAGCACCCTATGTGGTACTGATACTAGCACGCTCTCCCTACCTCGAGTACGTCATGCAGTTCCGCTAACAGCACCCTATGTGGTACTGATACTAGCACGCTCTCCCTAACTCGAGTACGTCATGCTGTTCCGCTAACAGCACCCTATGTGGTACTGATACGAGCACGCTCTCCCTACCTCGAGTACGTCATGCAGTTCCGCTAACAGCACCCTATGTGGTACTGATACGAGCACGCTCTCCCTACCTCGAGTACGTCATGCAGTTCCGCTAACAGCACCCTATGTGGTACTGATACGAGCACGCTCTCCCTACCTCGAGCAGTTCCGCTAACAGCACCCCGAGCAGAAAGTAGGTCTCCTTATGATGCAAGTGGAGACAACTATCTAGTGGTTCTCCGGGTAGATAGGTGAGGAGACGAACACAACAGTCTTCTTTGGGGCTATCTAAAGATAGAAAATTGTAAACATATTATGGGCCGGTCATTTCATATTTTGCGCCCCCTCTATCCCAAACACATTAAACCATATTTTGTGCCCAATAGTGCTTGAAAAATGCAATCGACACCAAAAACGCTCCCTGGTCTGATATTGTGAAAGGCAGTTTGTACAATATATTGTTTGGATACTCCAATCAGAGACTGAACAAATATTGTGTCATATTTACCTAACAAGGGTACAGGAAATCCTCTCTTGGTAAACATATTGCCATGTTTATTGGGCAAATAAAGTGGACAGACGAAGCCATTGTTCTTGAGCACCAAGGTTAGATCTACCAGAGCCTTTATCTTGGCGTCGCAGGTGGATTCATCTGGGTTGGTCACTTTCAAGACACACCGATCAAAGGTTGACGACTCCACGAGGAAGTTTCTGTCAATAAACGAGGGTAGTTCGGTAATTCCTGTTGGGTGGGAGTCATACACAGACACCATGATGTCCTTCACCTGGTCAGTGGTCACGTACGGACGTCGAGGGTCCGCCATGGTGTTTCTTTATCCAGGTAAACTTTATCCAGGTAAACTCAGTGTTATATCAGCCTCACACCTGTTACATAGAAACACGGGAGGCATGAGTGCAAAGTCGTACGAATGTGGTAGTCCTGCAAAATAAGGGCAGGGTTTGTGTCAGAGGCAATGTGCTGAAGCGAGAACGGTTCATTTTGTCTTCTCTTTTGTTTGTTTGTTTCTGGATGATGTGGGAACGGATGTTACGCTATCAGTTGAATTTTTTGTTTGTTTGATTTTTGTCACAGTCTTTCTGTTTTGTTTTTGTTTGTTTTCGTTTAAGCATATATATTTTATATTACATACAATCAACAATGAAAATACTTTTTGACCATTATACTCATATAGTAGAGCATCATTTTAAAATTATTTGGTCTTTTCTCGAGAGATTTAAACTTTGTTTCCTCATATACTAGTGTCCCTTGGAATCCCGCAAATTGTTCTTAAAGCATTCAGGTGAAGTCTTCCTAATATTTGGCTCTGATCTATCTGATCTAAACCTGCCCTGTATCTGCCCAGTTTGAAATATTTTTAGATCATTATTAAAAACAGTGGCGGTCTTACTAGGAGCATCTACAATAAAATATAAAAAGGAATCATCGGCATAAACAGCATACTGCTTTCGATCCCCTCACTGACATCATTAATATATAATACTAAATACTAAAAACAACAGCGGTCCTAACACTGATCTCTGACGCATGCCTGCATATATTAGGTTTAGATTAGATCTGGAGCCATGGATTACTACCTTCTGTTTCCGCTTTTTGTATATAATTGTAAACCCCTTTTCAACCATTCCCGTTACACTGTATGCCTTAAGTTTAACAAAAATTCCTTTATGCCATACTTCATCAAAAGCTTTACTTACATCACAGATTACAGCTCTAACTTCTTTACCATGATCTAGCGCATTGGCGATAACATCATTCAAGTATGTTAACTGATAAACAGTAAATTCACCTGGCATTAAACCAGACGAAGTTTGAAAGTGTGTTGTTATCACTAAAATAATGAAGAACATGTTTGATAACACATTTTTAAAAAACCTTTGAAATACAGGTCGTAAGTGCGACAGGTCTATTATAACTGTGATTATTTCTGTTTTTCTTATGAATGGGAATGACGAAGGTTTCTTTGTATATGCATGGAAACTATGAAGCATAAGAGACTTATTGAAAAGCATACTAAGTGGACAACTCGTGAGGCACAGATTTCAATACTTTCTTACCAATACAATCAGATCCAACAGCTTTTGTTGAGTCCACAGTAGGATAGCTATAACTTCATCGTATGTGAGGACATTACATATAGGACGCTTATATATACTTGGTTGATTGAGTTGATGTTTGGGAGATCTTGGTCAAGGAACGCTATCGGTGACTGTGCGGTGAAAAATTCATTCATTACATCTGCGAAGGATTTGCTATCGTCATTTATAATATTACTGTTATAACTTGTTCCATTTTAAATAGTTTTTCACTAGACGCCACCACGTTTTGCTACTTCGGTTGTCTATTTTGTCATCAATTTTAGAAAAATAGACTTCGTTGCTTTCCGAACTGATACTATGACTTTATTCCTGAATAATCTAAAACATGCTTTGCTATCTTACTTTGTCGATTACGTTTATCTTTCTTCCGAAAAGAATAGTAATATTCCCCTGAGGTTAGAATAAATCAACAGGAATACTCATGGAGTAAGGTTTGAGTGTAAGATGGACGATGGCTCCCACTCAAGAAAATCACACCTCCGTTTTTGATCCATGCAGTTTTGCAAACGCGCATATACGCCCACTGCAGTAAATCCATGAAGTTATCCATCACATCCACTGTATCATATTAACCCCCACGCTTGAAACTTATTTTCAGTTCATTTTGTTTTCCTCTCTGTTCGAAAACAGACCATGCGGCGCTGACGACCTTGACATTGTCTTCAGGTTCTAGAGTCCAGTCAAATTGAAAGACTAGTACTGATGCATGGCTTTGGGAGATATCTTCCTCAGTTAACATACTGGTCTTGAATCTGGCATTATTTGATGTGTCATTTATAAATACCAAGTTCTTTGATCAAACAGTTAATGTAGTGATGTTTACATGTGATGATTGTGTTATTTGAGGCCTTGTCAGTGGGACCATCTATGTTGTGATTTCAGCTGGCTGGGACAGAACGGTTTTATTCCAACCTTGATTCTTCTCTTTAAGTTTGTGCATGTAGAATGCACAATGACAGTATTTGCTTTTGGCCCATTGGCTTATGCTTCGACAGCATCCATAACACACGATGGAAACGACAATAGTAAATGTGTTCCGCTTATGGTATTGTATACTGTTATTTACCAACCATCTGGAAGTATCTTTGAGAGTATCACTCGATCTTTATAAAAAAGCGATATTTTACTTAGAGTCTGACCTGTATGTCATTAATGGTTATAACACGTCCCATTTTAATTCTGGAAACCCACTAGTCCAGAAACTCTACGGTATTTATCCAGTCTCGGTCAAAGGTATTTACAAAATGAAACATGCTGTTTTCATGGGAACATGCTAAGGAAGAAAAAATGAAGATTTTTTTTTCAAATACTCAAATTTTACATTGAAAATATTTTCCTTTGCCCAAAACTCTTGTTTTTGTTTCGCAAATACATAAATGTATTTCTATCAAGTATCATGACACAAAATTAAACTCATTTTAACCTAATTCAACAATTTTATAGCCCATGGGAGAGAATATTTTCCTTCGCTCAAAACTCATGTTTTTGTTTCGCAAATACATACAGGTATTTTAACAAGTTCCATGACACATAATGTAACTTATATACTTTTATAGCGATATTGAAATATTTCACCCATGGGCGAGAATATTTTCCTTTACTCAAAACTCATGTTTATGTTTCTATATCTTATTGCTATTGTTCCCAAGTATTATAAAACACTTCAATGTTTCTCCTTCCTAATCTAACGTTATAACATTTCAGGACATTACCATTATCTAATACACAAGAGATGATAACAAGACATATTTTATTCTGTTTTATGGTCTATGCGGTCTTAAAATTAATTTTATTAGTCTTCAAATCTTATGTCTAGTGCATATTTTCACAAACAGGGCTGTTAGCTGATATAAGGAATGTAACATCCAGTTGAGGGCTGTATACGACATACATTAGTCTGTTAACGAACTTATTACGCCAGTGGCAGACGTAATTCAAACTCCTTCCACACCGACACCGCCTCAAATATATTTGTGTACCAATTACATAACTCTTACGGACAGGGTGGGGTGGAAGTTCACGCGAAACGGACGACACTGTGTAAATTGGGCGGCGCCTTTGATATCGCCTCACAACATACTTTTAATGAATGACCCATTAAACGATGATACAGATCAGGATCGCGGAGAAAATACAAGATTCTTTCTCGTTGAATATATCAAGGCACCAATTCATATTTCATAAACTTTTTGTGTCTTTGAATGAATGAAACATCCAACCAAAGGCCGTTTTTTAAATAGTAATGTAATGATATAATATAAAGTATATTTCACATGATATAATATACTTTGCACACAATTAGTTAATGCTTTGAAGGGACTGACGAAAACATGGGCGAAATATTTTAATAACGCCACAAATTAGTTGAACTAAGTTAAAATGAGTTGAATCATGTGTCATGCTTGTAGACACACCTTAATGTATTTGCGAAACTAAAACTGTTGAGCAAAGAAAAATATTCTCGCCCATGGGCCAAACTTTCTTGTCCAGGGCGAAATATTTCCATAACGCAGTAAAATAGTTGAATTAAGTTAAAATGAGATACATTATATGTAATGAAACCTCTAAGAACACCTTTATGTATTTGCGAAACAAAACCACGAGTTTTGAGCAAAGGAAAATATTCTCACCCATGGGCCAAACCTTTTCTTACCATGGGCGAAATATTTCAATATCGCTATAACATCGTTGAATTAAGTTAAAGTGAGTTAAGATTTTTTTCATGATACTTGAAGGAATACATTTATTTATTTGCGAAACCAAAACATGGATTTTGGGTGAATGAAAATATTCTCGCCCATGGGCCAAGCCCTTCTCTCGCCCATGGGCGAAATATTTCAATATCGCTATCAAATCGTTGAATTAAGTTAAAATGAGTTAAATTTTTTGTCATGAAACTTCTATGAACACCTGTATGTATTTGCGAGACAAAAACATGAGTTTTGAGTTGAGGAAAATATTCTCGCCCATGGGCAGGCATAGTGTGAATATTGAGTTTTTTTTTTTTTAATTTCTTTTCTTCCTTAGCATGTTCCCATGAAAACAGCATGTTTAATTTTGTGAATACCTTTGACGGAGACTGGGCAAATACCTAGAGTTTCTGGACTATTTGGTTTCCAGAATTAAAATGGGACGTGTTTTATATTTTTGTGCATGAATGTCTACTAAACATAAATATAACTTCTTTGATAGGCATTTAGAAGTTGGAGTACTAAGTAAGGATAAGAATTTATTGAAGAAAAACTTCTTTTGTTACAATTAAGAGCGACGTTTCGGTGTAGGTTCTAGGTTCTCAAGCAAGTTATGTATATATATATATACTTGTCAACCACACACTGTACAAGTAGGAGGCAATGTTTATACAGTAGAGTAGATATTGTTATACTTTAGTAGGGAAGCCTGTTATGTACACTCAAGGGTAGTGATGACAATCATCGGTGAAGTCAGTGACTTATACAAAGGATGAAGCCAGTAATATAAACAATAGGATTATGGCTGATTTTGGGTCTTTTATGAGTTGATTGTACGCCGGGGGTATGTGATAGCCTTGGTCACGGTTGATTGACGGCTGGAGTCTTTTGATGTTGATGACTTCTTGTAAGTTTTCTGATTTTGAAGTCTTTGAGGTAGGTGGTGAGGGCTGTGACTTTCTCCAACTGAATGCTGTGGCTTGGTGTTCTGAAAGAGCTGATTTAGAGTCATCTTTGGAGACTGAGCTTTGATGTTCTTTTATTCGGGTTTGGAGGGGCCTAGATGTTTCTCCTTTGTAAGCTTGTCCACAACTGCACGGAATGTGGTACACTGCTCCTGATGGTTCTAGCTTGTGGCTGGATGGTGGTTTCCCTGTGACTTTAACTGTGTTCTGAATGGTATGACTTCTCTTGAAAACTACATCAATGTTGGCCTGTTTCTTTAAGAGTCTCTGGATTTTGTAGCTAACTGTTCCAGAAGTAGCTAACTGATCACAAAGGGTGCAGACTGTTGACGTGGGGATTTCTGAGATTTCTTGGTGATGTTCTGTATCGTCTGTAGTACCAGTTGCTCAGGATAGAGGTTATACTGTATAAATACTTGTTTGAGGTGGTTTAGTTCAGTTGTTAAATGTTGCTTCGTGGAACAGATGTTGTGAGCTTGAACAGAAGGAAACAGTTGTTCTTGGTTGGGTTGGTATAGCTCGTCCAAATACACTCGATTAATATGGAAGTGCTCGCCCAAACGCACCTGTTGCTCATGTTCTTTTTTGTGGTAAATCTCGTGCGTGTCATGCTGATGAGACGGACCACTACGTTGAACGGGGTAACATGTGAAAGTTGACATTTATTCGTTGTGGGACGAAGACGTCCTCAGAGCTCCAGTCAGGAGATTGCCTTTGCTAATACTAGAATTAACTTCCATTATCCACTTTATAACAGAAAGTGGTCAATTATTCACTTTTGATGAATATATAGAAACATTACATTTTGGGGCGATTTGGTTAGTGTGGCAATGAAGGTTTGTGTTTCTGTCTTCTGTTTCTGTTTAATTAAAATGCCCGACATGATATTTTTGACTTGTTGTTTATTTAACGGGGAATAACGTGCCTCATTCCCATATGGTAGCAGAGCGTGGTTTCAAAAGGTAAGTCAAATAAATTATGTCGTATCTGCAGGAGGGAGGCTCTGTAAAGAGCAATGAGTCTCTGGCCCAAGAAACAGAAGGGTCTCTGTTAAAACTGGAGAATATTTTGAAACTAAAACAACAAAAAGCAAATGTTAAATCAACCTTTACAAAAGCCAAAAACAAGCTGTACAGCTTACTAGAATCTTCTGACCAACCATCTCGAATAGACATACGAGATGGTATAGATAAAGTAAATGAAAGTCTGGTGAAAGCAATCGATGTTATGACACAACTCACTCTGGCTTTTGCAAAGAATCAACAAGGTGAAAATGTCGCTAAAACTGAACGAGAGATTAGTCACCTTGAGGATGAAACTAATGCTGTAGTTGAACAGGCACAATTTCACTTAGATAATAGGTCAGATGTGACTTCCTTGTCAAGTAAGGGACGCAATAGATTGTATAGACCTGAACAGGCTGCGGGAAGTGAGCCATGTATTCAGAAAGACATTGGGCATGGTGTTCATAGCATACCACATGAACACACACATGCTTATAAAGCAGAGTCACACAGTTATGCAATAGGCACTGATCTATGGAAACAACTCAAGCGTGTTTCTATCCCAGTATTTTCTGGAGATGTTAAATGCTATGAAAGTTGGAAAGCTGCATTTCTGACATGCATAGACCATGCACCAGCAACTGCTGAATACAAGCTATTACAGCTAAGGCAGTATCTTTCTGGTGAGGCTTTGAAAACAGTACAAGCTTTGGGGCATAGTGCTATAGCGTATGACATTGCATTAGAGCGCCTAGAAAGGAAGTATGGTGGTAGGAGGCGTCAAGTAGCGTTACAGTTAGAAGAAGTGACAAATTTGAAGCCTATTCGCCAAGGGAATGCTAGAGATGTTCAAAGATTTGCTGATATCTTGGACATTGCAGTCGTTAGTCTGAAAGAAGCAGATAGAATAGAAGAGCTTGGTAATGGGTTATTTTATGCCACTTTACAAAAGAAAATGACTGAGTCAATGATCGCACAATACCAAAGATGGCTTCATGACAGAGATAGGCAAGAGTCTGTCGAGACTCTAAGAGAATGGGTACTTCAGGAAGCTGAATACCAAACGATAGCAGCGGAAACGATACATGGTGTTTCTGATAAAAACAAAAGACTAGAGTTCAAAAGAAAAGAATCGTGCTCATTTGTCGGTGAGCTGAATAGAAAGTCAAAGAGGGAGGTCATATGCAAGGTTTGTGGTGAACAGCATGTGTTATGGAAATGCAATGTGTTCAAGAATATGAATGTTTCTGAGAGATGGAACACTGCTAAGAAAATGAAAGTATGCTTTCGCTGTCTTGGTGGTAATCATCGTGGCTCACAATGTAGATATGCATATCGCTGTGGGATCAATGGGTGTACGAAAACCCACAATAGACTCTTACATGAGAACATACCCAGAATTGACATTGCACAAGGCAATCTGGATTTTGCAGAAAATAGTTTAGTTGTGGAGAAGGATACTCAGGTAGGTTCTCAAACAAAAGGTCATGACCAGGGCTTTTCTGAAAGAGCACATGCAACTATGCCATTGGAATTTGACCATCCATTCACAGCACTTCGGACAGTTCCAGTAGTGCTGAAGAATGGAACTAAAAGGATCCGTGTCAACGCATTATTGGATGATGCAAGTACCAAGTCATACATTAATGCTGATGTAGCTTCAGAATTAGGGATGCAGGGGTCAATAGAGAAAATATCTGTAAGTGTCTTGAATGGTAAGAAAGAAACATTTGAGACCAAGCCAGTGGTATTTGGAATTGAGAGTGAAGATGGTAGGGTGGATATGGAAATGACAGCACTGACTACTACTAGGGTCACGGGCGACTTGCAAGTGATTGATTGGCAAAAATGTAGACACAGATGGAGTCACTTGAAGAACATAAGCTTTCCAAGTATTGGGCGACGTCCAATTATCGATCTCCTGATAGGTATTGATCATGTGCAATTACATCAGTCATTCGAAGATGTTTGTGGAGATGTAGGCGATCCTATTGCAAGGAGAACGCCTCTTGGGTGGACATGCATAGGCAATGTAAGCAGTCAGGCAACATCCCAAACACACTGTGCATATACATACCACACATACAGCAAAGACAGTGAATTGTGCTCATTAGTGAAGTCATTTTGGGAAATTGAAGAGTTGAAGACTCCTCTCACACGCCTTATACCAGATGACGAGCAAGCTCTTCACAAAGCACAGGAGACACTAGTGTATATGAATGGCCAATACCAGATTGGTATTCCTTGGAAGAACGTTCCATCATTACCAAATGACTATGCCATGGCATTTCGTAGGCTGCTTAGCACTGAAAAGAAGTTATCCAAAGACAAGGACACGGCACTAGCCTATGACAATATCATCTTGCAGTATGTTGAAAAAGGTTATATCCATAAAGTAGATCATGAGGAATCGAGGGAAGATGTGTGGTATCTTCCTCATTTCCCGATATTGCGCCCAGATAAGACCACAACAAAGGTCCGTATTGTTTTTGACGCTTCGGCAAAGTATCAGGACACATCATTGAATGATGTAATCAGTCCAGGTCCGAAGCTTCATAGTGAGCTCTTTGATGTGCTGATACGGTTCAGGAGAAAACCAGTAGCTCTCATTTGTGATATAGCAGAGATGTTCTTGCAGATCAAAATATCACCGGAAGATAGACCTTACCACAGATTTCTCTGGAGATCTATGAATACAGATATGCCTCCTGAGGTATACGAGTTCAGTCGTCTTGTATTCGGTAACACCTCTTCTCCTTTCTTGGCTCAGTATGTTACCCAGGAACATGCTAAGGCACATCTGGTAGATCTGCCTATGGCTGCAGAAACTGTCATAAAATCCACATACATGGATGACAGTATGGACTCGGTAGAGAATGTGGATGAAGGTATAGAACTGTACAACCAATTAACTCAGTTATGGTCCAGTGCTTCAATGCATGCTCGGAAATGGTTGTCCAATTCCCTGAATGTCCTTGATAACATTCCTGAAGAAGATAGGGCTTCTGAAATTGATCTTTGTAAAGGCCATTTACCATCAGTGAAAGCACTTGGGTTAATGTGGGTGGCTGAAAAAGATATGTTCACATTCAAAGTTGGTACGTTTCCTGAAGAAGAAACCACTAAAAGAGGTTTTCTCAGGCAAATTGCAAGACTGTTTGATCCGCTTGGATTCATAGGACCATTTATAATCACTGCAAAGATTCTGTTACAAGAAATGTGGTTAACAGGACACGATTGGGATGATGAACTGCCTCAGAACCTGCAACAGAAAATAGAAAAATGGTTAGTACAATGGAAAGAAGTACAAGGTGTTCAGGTACCCAGATGTTTGCGCCTTGATGCTGAGATTTGTTCAGTCTCTATTCATACCTTTGTTGATGCATCACAGGATGCATATGGCACCGTTGTTTATGCCATCTATACTTACATGGACGGAAAGAAGTCAAGCAGGATAGTTGCTGCAAAGAGTCGTGTAGCTCCGTTGAAAGCCTGTAGCATCCCACGCCTTGAACTGATGGCAGCTGTACTTGGCCTCAGACTTGTATCTGAAGTGGTCAAAGTCCTTCAGATTGAGATTGAAACGGTTACCTTCTGGTCAGATAGTAGGAATGTCTTGTGTTGGATAAGAAACAATAGTCGTACTTTCAAACCGTTTGTTGGCAACAGAGTTGGAGAAATACACAGCACTACAAATCCATCTCAATGGCGACACGTACCATCTGCAGAAAATCCTGCAGATCACTTAACAAGAGGTCTGTCTGTTTCACAACTCATACACAATGAGTTATGGTGGTCTGGTCCTACGTTTTTGCTCAGAGATGAATCTGAATGGCCATCTGATAAAGCATTTTCCCTTGACATCATCAATGATGATGAAAGAAGAACGAGCAATAAGCAGGTTGCTCTAGTTTCAATACAGAAACCTGACCTTGCGACGTGGAGACTTGACCCTTCCAGATTCTCCAGCTGGAGAAAATTGACACGTGTGAATGCTTGGATTTTCAGATTCTTGCATAACTGTTCCACGTCAGATGATTACAAAATGAAAGGTGAACTGACGGTAGAGGAAATAGCAGATTCTGAGCACAGAATTATTGCTGATGCACAGACGGAAGCATTTGCAAGTGAATATGCAACTTTGTTGTCAGGTAAGATGTTGGCTTCCAGTTCCAAACTCCTTGCACTTCAGCCACAACTAGATGAAAATGGGGTCATGAGATTGAGTGGACGCTTAGGCGATGCTGAATGTTTGCCACTTGGAGCACGATTTCCTATAATTCTACCTCGTAGAAGTTGGGTGACAAAGCTCATCATAAAACAGTATCACGAAGATGGTAAACATGTTCTGGGCACAAACCAAACATTGGCTGCAGTGTCATCTAAATATTGGATTATCTCAGCACGAGAAGCAATACGTGAATGGGAGAAAGAATGTGCTCGATGTAATAGGGACAAAGCAAAACCTGCCTATCCAATGATGGCTCCGTTACCAAAAATGAGACTTCGAAAATCCTTCCGTGCATTCAGCCAGGCTGCTGTTGACTATGCTGGACCTTTCATAACAGTCCAAGGCAGAGGAAAATCACGTCAGAAACGTTATTTGTGTCTATTCACCTGTTTGACTACAAGAGCTGTTCACCTAGAGATGGCATACAGCTTGGACACCAGCGCATTCCTAAATGCGTTTTACCGAATGGTAAATCGAAGAGGTCTACCACAAGATGTCATATCTGACAATGGAACAAACTTCGTTGGTGCCGTCAAAGAACTCAAGGAACTTCTTCACATGCTGGATCAAGATGCTGTTCGGCGTTCCATGGCCAATCGAGGAGTGAAATGGCACTTCAACCCTCCATACTCGCCGCATTTTGGAGGGGTATTCGAGACGATGATAAAATCGGCTAAGCGTGCTATCTTCGCTATCCTGGGGAATGGTGACGTCACAGATGAGGAACTGGAAACGGCATTCACAGGAGCTGAAGCGCTGATCAACTCGCGCCCTCTGACATATCAGTCGACTCATCCCCAAGATGAGATTCCTCTGACTCCGAATCACTTCCTGCATGGCCAGATTGGAGGAATGTTTGCTCCGGAATCCGTAGACACAACCGATTATCACCCAAGGAAGCGCTGGAGACGTATTCAGGAACTGATGAGGCACTTTTGGAAGCGTTGGATGAAGGAATGGCTCCCAGGTCTGAACCCAAGACGGAAATGGCGAACTCCAAGCAGAGACCTGTGTATCGATGATGTTGTGTTGGTGATATCTCCTGACACTCCACGGGGACAGTGGCCACTTGGTAGAATTGTCAAGACATACCCAGGAAGAGATGGACATGTGCGTGTCGTGGATGTACGGATCGGACAATCAGTGATTACTAGAGCAGCAAACAAGATTTGTCCACTGGAGTGGTCAACTGTGAACTGTGACTTCGGATAATGTGACTTCGGATATTGTGACTTCGGATATTGTGACTTCGGATATTGTGACTTCGGATATTGTGACTTCGGATATTGTGACTTCGGATATTGTGACTTCGGAGAATGTGACTTCGGAGAATGTGACTTTGGATAATGTGACTTCGTGAACTGACGTCGTGAACAGTGACATCGTGAAACTGAAATGTGTTGTAAACTGTGACTCCTGAACTGTGACATTGTAAAATGTGATATGAGCATTCATGGATATTCAGGGACTAATGGATTGTTATAATTTCAATCATTTTGTAAGTATGGTACAGTTTTATTTCAATTCATTGCAAACGCTAGAAGTGTTAGTATTGTGTTGATATTGTGTTGATATTGTATGTATTGTGTTGCCAGGAATCTGTCAAGGAGGGGGGTATGAACAGAAGGAAACAGTTGTTCTTGGTTGGGTTGGTATAGCTCGTCCAAATACACTCGATTAATATGGAAGTGCTCGCCCAAACGCACCTGTTGCTCATGTTCTTTTTTGTGGTAAATCTCGTGCGTGTCATGCTGATGAGACGGACCACTACGTTGAACGGGGTAACATGTGAAAGTTGACATTTATTCGTTGTGGGACGAAGACGTCCTCAGAGCTCCAGTCAGGAGATTGCCTTTGCTAATACTAGAATTAACTTCCATTATCCACTTTATAACAGAAAGTGGTCAATTATTCACTTTTGATGAATATATAGAAACATTACATTTTGGGGCGATTTGGTTAGTGTGGCAATGAAGGTTTGTGTTTCTGTCTTCTGTTTCTGTTTAATTAAAATGCCCGACATGATATTTTTGACTTGTTGTTTATTTAACGGGGAATAACGTGCCTCATTCCCAGAGCTCGTCTTGCAAGGGTTGAAACAAGACATTCGCGCATTACTTACTACTTGTGTAATCTTCCAAGGAACTGCATATTGACAAGTGGGTGTTCCGCGGTGTCGGTGTTCAACGGTGGCTGTTTCGAGGTGTTGATGCAGATGTTACTAGTGTAGATGTGCCGGGGTTGAAGGTGTTCCGAGGTGTTGAAGCAGATGTCACTAGTGTAGATGTGCCGGGGCTGTAGCTGTTTCGAGGTGTCGATGCAGATGTCTCTAGTGTAGATGTGCCGGGGTTGAAGGTGTTCCGAGGTGTCGATGTAGATGTTACTAGTGTAGATGTGCCGGGGTTGTAGGTGTTCCAAGGTGTTGATGCAGATGTCACTAGTGTAGATGTGCCGGGGTTGTAGGTGTTCCGAGGTGTTGATGCAGATGTTACTAGTGTAGATGTGCCGGGGTTGAAGGTGTTCCGAGGTGTTGAAGCAGATGTCACTAGTGTAGATGTGCCGGGGTTGTAGGTGTTCCGAGGTGTCGATGCAGATGTCACTGGTGTAGATGTGCCGGGGTTGTAGGTGTTCCGAGGTGTCGATGCAGATGTTACTAGTGTAGATGTGCCGGGGTTGTAGGTGTTCCGAGGTGTCGATGCAGATGTTACTAGTGTAGATGTGCCGGGGTTGTAGGTGTTCCGAGGTGTCGATGCAGATGTTACTAGTGTAGATGTGCCGGGGTTGTAGGTGTTCCGAGGTGTCGATGCAGATGTTACTAGTGTAGATGTGCCGGGGTTGTAGGTGTTCCGAGGTGTCGATGCAGATGTTACTAGTGTAGATGTGTTGGTGTCGTTGATAGACAGGTTCTTACTCATAAACGTGAATTCTATGTTGCGGCAATACTACAACTCAACTATTTAACGCACACAAATAAAACCAAGTCTGTTACAGGACGTCGAGGACAGTGATAATCACTTTCCTTGATGCAAGTTTCACGTCCTAAGCTGGTCTTGTCAAGTATCCTCTTTTGGAGTATTCATACCGAGAGAAGCATGGTGACAACGCATGAACAGCCATCAGTCTCAAAACAAGTGTCCTGTACAACATATACACCACACAGTAATAAAAACATTCTCAGAAACAAATAACCTTGGATTGACTCACTTACCCTACTGTACGCCTCAACAGTCCTGGCCATGCTGTACCCACGTTCCGCTTGTGCTTCCTTGTGTGGCTTCTCACAGGGTAGACTGTGAGCGCATTTAATATCCATGTATAGAATGTATATACAAACTAAACTATCTAAACTAACTAGTTTCTGAATGACATTGTCCCTAAGAGTGACAATTCTCTTTTCGATGACCCCAAACACAGAAGCCAGAAAAGGTGGTCCAACAGGTTCAGAGAACAGAAGACCTGGCTGACAAGCGATCGCCAGATGAACAAGTATTCTGAATGACTTACTCACCCAACAGTGAGTCTTTGTGAAAGTGTTTTTATGACACCCTATTTCATGTTCACAAAATCCTTGTTACACACATGGAGGGTGGATTATATGACCTAGCGGTAGAGCAAGCTGTCAGCAATATGCCACCGGGTCAAAATATGCATGCATCCACATGGTTCCACGTTTGAATATTCATGACATGCAATCAAATCGTTGTCGACGACTGCGGGGCTGTATGAGGTGTTAATGCACGTCACAACCCAATTCAGATCACGCATATCTATATATCTTATATTTGAATTATGTGTGATGAATGACATAAACAATTTCCAACAAAGGAGAAACTGCAGCCAGTGGGACAAATGTTGAGTTTTTTGAAAATATTTTTTCACTTTTCCTCCCATGTCCGGTTTGTTTAACTACCCTTGACCGAGACCGACTTCAGCCCGCAGTTTCTGGACAAATGGGTTTCTGGAACTGATATACAATGTCTTCTAAACAGCTCTAGATGGTCGTATGGGCTAAGTGTAAGGTCTTCAACACCAGTAGAAAAAGCATGTGTCCTATTTTTGTTTCGGCGCCAAGACCACGTGACATTTCTCACTTCCGCTTTGCTGTCACGCTCGCCATTTTGAGACAACGAGGAGATGATTATGAGTCAGAGTGGTAGCTTTGTAACGGTGTTAATGTTATTTTTCATGACTGGCAATTTAGAACTTTATAGTTTGTACTCAATAAATAAGGGAGGTTTGATAAGTTTGCCTGTGTAAAACAATGGTTCATGTCACGATACAGTAGACACAACACTGTGCAGAACTCAATGCAGTAGATTTCACGAACGTGATGACTCGAAAAGTGAATAAGGTCTGCAAAGCTGAAAAGGCTTCATTTGGGTAAGTATGCACAGCGTTGTTATTCAGTTGGTTTTTGAATGTTTTCATGTGTTTCTGTTCGAAGGTAACACAAACTGAATTGAATAGTGCCAATCTATTTAACGCACTTTCCTCAAACAGGTATCTATAACTCTGCCTGCTGTGGAAGGTATTTCAGACTGTAGACGCTGTGCATCTGGACCTCTGCCTGCTGTGGAAGGTTTTTCAGACGCCATGGTAGACGCTGCGCATCCGGACCTCTGCCTGCTGTGGAAGTTTTTTCAGACGCCATGGTAGACGCTGCGCATCCGGACCTCCGCCTGCTGTGGAAGGTCTTTCAGACGCCATGGTAGACGCTGCGCATCCGGACCTCTGTCTGCTGTGGAAGGTTTTTCAGACGCCATGGTAGACACTGCGCATCTGGACCTCTGCCTGCTGTGGAAGGTCTTTCAGACGCCATGGTAGACGCTGCGCAACTGGGGCTCTGTCTGCTGTGGAAGATCTTTCAGACGCCATGGTAGACACTGCGCATCTGGAGCTCTGCCTGCTGTGGAAGGTCTTTCAGACGCCATGGTAGACGCTGCGCATCTGGAGCTCTGTCTGCTGTGGAAGGTCTTTCAGACGCCATGGTAGATGCTGCGCCTCTGGAGATCTGCCTGCTGTGGAAGGTCTTTCAGACGCCATGGTAGACGCTGCGCATCTGGGGCTCTGTCTGCTGTGGAAGATCTTTCAGACGCCATGGTAGACGCTGCGCATCTGGAGCTCTGTCTGCTGTGGAAGGTCTTTCAGACGCCATGGTAGATGCTGCGCATCTGGAGATCTGCCTGCTGTGGAAGGTCTTTCAGACGCCATGGTAGACGCTGCGCATCCGGACCTCTGTCTGCTGTGGAAGGTCTTTCAGACGCCATGGTAGACGCTGCGCATCTGGGGCTCTGTCTGCTGTGGGAGATCTTTCAGACGCCATGGTAGACGCTGCGCATCTGGAGCTCTGTCTGCTGTGGAAGGTCTTTCAGACGCCATGGTAGATGCTGCGCATCTGGAGATCTGCCTGCTGTGGAAGGTCTTTCAGACGCCATGGTAGACGCTGCGCATCCGGACCTTTGTCTGCTGTGGAAGGTCTTTCAGACGCCATGGTAGACGCTGCGCATCCGGACCTCTGTCTTCTGTGGAAGGTCTTTCAGACGCCATGGTAGACGCTGCGCATCCGGACCTCTGTCTGCTGTGGAAGGTCTTTCAGACGCCATGGTAGACGCTGCGCAACTGAAGCCTACTCGTACATGAAGCTGGGCACGCATTTAAAGGGAATCTAGGTTCGGGAAAACTGGCAGTCACTGCAAGTTGATTAATGTTCGTCAAGCACAACTTTGTCAACTATGTTAAAGTCTAGTATGTAAATCAACTTGGAGTAAGGTTGACCCCAACTACACAATGTCAATACAGCAATTTCACACAGGCCACAGCTCAGTGTGCACAGGAATGCACCAGTTTAACATACTGATTAAAACCCCAACCTCAAGAATACAGAACCATATCACCATGTCACCAGTACCATAACACCACATGAGTGTAATACAATACGTATTACTTGAACATCACTAAATGCCACAAGGCGTGCAAGTTGCTGTTTTTCTTGACTAAGAACCAGAAAACTAGCGAATAGCTGTATGATAAATTTCAATAAAAGAAGCCCCGACGTCAGGACATGGCTGGTTTGACATTGATGGTGCATGGATCACCGACGCTGTTGTTGGTTTGTTCGCTCTGATAACGAAAGTTGCAAACCACAACATTGTCTTATTTTCGCATATCTGATGCTAGCGGATGTCACGTATACTGTATATGGTTAAAGATGAAAGTTTAATATTGAACAAGTCCGTGGTGATTATCTTCCTCTTTCGCAAAACTTAGTCATGTGCTGTCAAAAATGTATTTGGATTTAACGTGAGTAAAAACAATGTTTTCACTGTGCCATCAAAAACACGTTCTACATAACCGAAATGAGGAGGAAATTTTTAATTCATTAATTCAAATCCAATTTGGAAAGGTCGACAAAATACATTAAGGATGAAATATCGAAAGTATCGTCAGAGTTGACGATGTTGAGAATTGTGTTGTACAACGACAGGATGAGAGTCAGAAGACCTGAGACAAGAGATGATACATTTGAAAAGAATTTGAAAGAAGACGCTGGTTTTTGTTTTGATACACCTATTCTAAACGAACTCCTTGACTAAAAAGTGAATTTCCTAATCTGTGGAACACTGTGAAAATACAGTAAAATGTATTGAAAAAGTATCTGGTATCTACGTTAGACTTCACTGAGAGACGTATTGATGAAATATGTGCTAAAAGTGTTCATGGCTTGCCCAGGAAACAATTCGATTGCATCCTTTCTCTGTCTGTCCCGCAGGGATGCTGTGTTAGATGCGGAATTAATACAGATCGCGAAATTAAGACGAAGATTCTCAGTATACGCATATGCGAATTGTGGGGTAGAACACGTGTTTGAAACAAGGGATCCAAGGGTTGCAAGATCCCCATGGGTATCGCGAAAATAGACTGAAACTAAGGACTGCAGGGTTGCAAGATTCACCTCGGTAGACTCATAACACTGAAACTAAGGGTGCGTGAGTGAGATGGGTTTAACGCCGCTTTTAACAGTATTACAGTTATATCACGGCGTGTCGGCTTAATGTGGGAGGACAGCCCGAAATGATGAAGTGGTCGTTTACCACTTCGGTGAAACCCACGAGCACGGGTATGGTGCTGACAAACCTAGAAATATAATCGGGGCGAACCGGGATTCAAAACCACAATTATTGGTTTCTGGCGTGCCCAAGGGACGCAACTCTGCACAGCGAATCGCGGCGCTTAGACGACTGGGCCACCCGTGCCCCTGAATCTAAGGACCACAGGAATGCAAAATCTCTCCGGCTCGCGTGTAAAGACTGTCGCGTTGTTCTTCTATGAGGATTGGTCACCATATACAACAATAATGACTTTGGACATAAAAGCAGTGAAAAGTGATCAAAACTAATTACAGAACTATTACACAAACTAATTATTCTATTTAGAATTCCAATACTCACCGACACGGCTCTGGCCAAGGCAAGCTCCATATAAACTCCGTGATTCTATCACGTCAAGTTTTGAGAATCATTTACGTGATTAATCCTATCATGTAATATGTTGAAAACTCTCATACTGGGGGAACACTTGGTTTGTACGTTTTTATGTTTTATAACTACCTGACAACTTTTCAAGATACAGTTGCTTTGAACTCTTGTCAGCGAGACGGTTATGTCGTCGACCATGAGAGTGCATATGCTCAGTTAGCCTTATTGATACTGGTGGAGCAAGATGACGTACTTTGCGTCCTTGCAAAATATGAAATGATCTGCATGTTTTATCCTGGCAAATAATCCAATGCCAAAGATTACTGTTAACCTAATAGGTTTTAATTAGTCAATAACCTACCTCCCGAAAAGTGTTCAGCCTACTGAACTGAAATATTAGAATCAGTTATATGCACATTAATCTAAATGTACAATTTACTAAATGTATTCCAAACCAACCTAACCTAACCTAACCTCCTAAACTTAACCGTCACTGCCAACACTAATAGTACACGCAAAACTTTCTCCAATCACAATCACAATCACAATCACATAACTTCAATACCTTCTGAACTAGCCCAAATATAATATATCACATAATGTATACTGTGAAATCAATACCATATAAATATAATTCACATTTAAGCAGGAAACAAGTACATGACGTATATCACAGCGAGAAAAATGTGAACACGTGTCTAAGGTGTGATCATGTAAAATTAGTGGCCAAACTAAAGCAGGGATATCACAATGTCATATCACAGATACATTGTTTCATAGGCAGTACTTAAAAGTTGACGAATGACAAAGTAGACACAGTCGATTCACGCAAATGGAATACGGTGATATGTCTTGCTTGACAACGGTATACGGATTTATACCGAAACGTCGCCTTTACAGTGATTAAAGAAGTTGTTATCAATATACTGTGTGTGCACTTGTCACATTTCATAGGTACACCCGCTAGCTTGGGGATCATTACAAAAGGTTGGGGAAGAATAGCTGGTATCACAAAGTTACTTGTTTGCTTTTTGTTAAAAGTCGCACTCAGCAATAACCCAGCTATATGATAGCGGTCTGTAAATAATCGAGTCTGGACAAGACAATCCAGTAATTGACACGAGCATCGATCCACGCAATTGGATTACGATGAGATGCATGAACCAAGTCAGCGAGCCTGACCACCCGATCCCGTTAGTTACCTCTTACCACAAGCATAGACGCCAAACAAGGGTTCCTGAAGACCTATTCTAACCCCGATCTTCACGGGTCCACAAAGTTACTAATGAAAAACAGACCACGCGTCATCAAGTCCTGATCCGATGTTTTAGGCTAGTGATGCTTACCTATGAAGGTTATGTGGGATCAACGCCCAGCCATCATGTAGCGCAGCCAGACTTTGCATGTCACCTGGCTGAGACAGAATGGGTTTGTTTCAATTCTATGTCCCTTTTTAAGTTTGTGTATTCTACCATGACAAAATAATGCACTGAAAAACTCTGAAAAACAATAAACAGGTTCATCCATTCATTAAACAAATCACTATTTATCTTTGGATACCTGGTGCATATTACTGGCAACGAAGGATGGCTTTCAACAGGGATGCAGATCGTGTCTGTAACGGACGAATCCATCAATCAGGACATCATCCGATGTTTCAGGGCTGAGTTCGTTATCAAAAGTCACGACCTCGTTGGTTCAACGGTCCTATCAACATTATAACATCCAATATAATAATCCATCAACCAACTGTAAACAGACATAGTTACCTCTACAATCATATAGTTGATGGCAAATTACACTGGTACAGAACATACAACATAGCTTAATATCAAAATGACATTATCAAAAGGTACATGGCAAGTGACTGGTTAATTACAATAGAGATATTTGCACAATATCTTTTTATACCGTAAATTTACCATAACTATTATAAATTAAATGGCAGAAATATATACACTTATAATTTCAAACTATGGGCTGAACCACGTGTTCTCTCGAGCAGGTACTCACCTGGTCACCATTACCATTCATCCAACCTACAGTACATCAAATATACCAAATACTACGATAGATAACCGCACCCAAAGTCTGGCTGTCCTACACGAAGGCTTGTAGGTTATTCCACTGACAAGGCCTCAGACAACATAACCATCAAATGTAAGCATCACTACATTAATTGTTTTGTTGCAGGAACAAAAAGGATCGTGCTCTGGGCTGATGTGTCTTTTTGTATTTGTAAATACCTGTCATGTTATGTGTCAGCTAGATTAAATCCATGGCATGTTTAGATAAAACAATTATAACATTCACCCAACTCTCACTCAACATACCTGTGAATGTAAGCTTGGTTGTCCAGCATGGTGTAGTGCACATATAGTGTTTGCGGAGGGCAGTCACGTGACCTGCCTCTATAGCAATTGCAGGAACTGCATGTGACAGGGCCCAGGATTTACCTGGCTGACCACAAGAATGATGGCCTGTTCAAGCCAACATTATATTATAATAAGGCATGGTGAAAAGTTGATGACATAAATCACGAGTAACCGATTAGTAACACGCATGAAACTCCATGTACCCCGAGTGATCCTGCTACAACTTCTAATATCTTGCCTGGGTCCAGCAAATCTACCACTAAATCCCTGACTCAAAGAGTAACCATAATCCTTAATACAATCAAGTAAAGACTTTTTTTTATATCCACAGAAAGTATTTGAGACAAGTGGAATTAATACAAGGTGAATTCTTAAAACTCACTCAATTTGCCTGACTTGCAATCTCAGAAAAGAACCAAGTTCCATTCAGTCAAAACATGTGATTTTTCAACTTCAAAACGTGTTGCCATGGAAACGGCAAACAAATTCTAAAAATAATTAAATTGCAAAAGGCACCAGTTGCCAACCTGGTCGTTGTGTGTGCACTGTTTTAAAAAAAAAGTACCTATTAGTTTTAGATAAATGATAAATGAACACACCTCTTAGAAACAGAGTCAAAGTTAAACTTGTTGCCATGGAAACAGTAAATTAAAAAACCCATCAACAACACTAAAATCTAAATAGCAAAAGGCATCACATCCGCCCCTTGTTAATACATGTTCCACGTTTTAATGAAAAATGTTGTAGTTTTTACGTTCTGCTCCGGAAACGGTACCTACCCCCGTTTCAGCTCAGTCCCACTCGTTTCCATGGAAACGGGAAATGTAAATCCTAACTAGCAAAAAGTACCACTTCAGCCCCTGGTGAATTTCTTGAAACGGTGACGACCGAAAACTGCCAGATGTGTAAAGCGACAAAACCATTTCCACAATAATAAAGCAGTCACAAAAATAAGCAGTGACCATTGTAGGTTTCCAACTGAATTATAAGCATGTCGTCATGGGGCGTAGCTTCTGGACTTCTGGCTTCAAACTGCTTCACTGTATTCTAATCGTGAGAGAAGAGGAATTAAGTTTCAAAAAAGCATATTACTTGCTAGCAGCACCGAGGCGAACTTTTATTATTACTTGATTCGGAACACAATCCAGTGTTTAAACAGAGAACCTATTAATATATGAGGAAACGTGTGCAGCAAGCTTTAAGTCGTCTCCAAATAACGTTCAGTGCAATGAAGCCACATATATCAACGGAGAACAGCGCACCTGCATTACGAATGATTGAAACATTCATAAAAGGTTATTTGGTCGCAACACGGTGACACTTAAGATTGAGAAAACTGCTGTGCGACACATATTACGTCATGCATTGAACGCTTTGCCTGAAGATCATATGCATGGGCAAAGTGTTCATTGTATATCGTAAAAGAAGACCAAAAAACTACGCCTTGGGTTTACTGGAGCTTACGCTTACCTATTCGCGAACGCCTGTTATCACGATTTGATAATGATTTACCACCACAGGCTCTTGATATAGTCGGAATCGTACATTCGACTTTCGTTTTATAAGAGATTTGTTTATGAATATGGAAAGGGTTTTGTCAAGCATATATAGCAGTAAAAACATGTAAAAGTTCAAATTGGAACAGGTAATATATAGTATAACTATTGAACTTACACGTCTTTCAATGTGAACGAAAAATGTACAATTTGTTTCCAAAGTGAGTGAGTGAGTTGGGTTTAACGGTGCTTTTAACAGTATTCCTGTTATATCGCGGCGTGTCAGCTTAATGTTGGAGGAAAGCCCGAAGTGATGCAGTTCTCAGACGTTTACCACTTCGGTAAAACCCACGAGCACGGGTATGGTGCTGACAAACCTAGAAACATAATTGGGGCGAACCGGGATTCGAACCCACAATCATAGGTTTCTGGCGTGCCCAAGGGACGCAACTCTGCACAGCGAATCGCGGCGCCTTAGAAGACTGGGCCACCCGTGGCCCCTTGTTTCCAAAGACCAACATCTACCTAGTCTCTATAGCTTACAATAAAGACGTGTTTTAATATAGACCAAATAAGGTCGTTTATATACGGCGTCAAGGTCAAAGATGATCACGTTTCAAACAATAAAGCCATCTGTATCCTGTTGATGCAATCAACCCAAACATGACCTAAAGTGAGGGACAAAAGAATCGTTACCAACATTAACTGATTTGCCACTTTGAAACAAAGATGCCAACCTGTTAAAAAACAGTAAAGAACACATCTCACGAATACAGCCTTCATGTTCTTTGTCGTTCTTTGCACGTGCTTTGCGCATTTTGGGAGATATTGGTGTTTTTCAGCAATTTTTTAAAACATTCTTTCCCAAATTATCGTGCAATTTGCTGGTATAAATTACGCACGGATCTGTTCCCTATCATTGGTTGCGATGATTAACACCAACGAACATGCCAAGACTGACCGCTGTCCAGAGGGAGAGAGCCATAGGTATGCTGCAGATGGGAGCGACACAGAGAGCGGTTGCCATGAACTGCTCCAAGGTGACCATTACCAGACTGGTCGCACGTCTCCGACAGACTGGCAGAACCGCAGACAGACCACGGAGTGGCAGACCAAAGGTCACGACCCCGCATGATGACCGCTTTGTACGGGTACTTCATCTGAGGAACAGATTTCTTACTGTGACGTCATCAGCTGCCAACAGCTTAGGACATCCGGTCAGCAGACAAACAGTGACCAGACGACTACGTCATTATGGTCTCCGGGCTTGTCGCCCTTTCAAGGGCATTACTTTGACCCGTCAACACCGACGTGCCAGATTGACGTGTTGCAGGCAAACTCAGCGATGGCGACAAAGGGAATGTCGCCCAGAGCTATTTAGTGACGAGAGCAGGTTCCAACTCTTCAAACCTGATGGGCGGACGCGAGTTTATCGAAGAAGTGGTGAACGTACGGCAACTTGTTGTGTCCAGGAGGTGGAACCTTACGGGGGCGGAAGTGTGATGGTCTGGGCGGCATTTGCGGGGACGAGAAGACGGAACCTGTCATCATCGAAGGCAATCTGATAGCACAACGCTACACTGACAATATCTTACGGCCAGTGGTTCTTCCTTTCATCCAGCGTCAACAACGGACGGTGTTCCAACAAGATAACGCCACACCCCATAAAGCCCGTATTACTAGAGACTTCCTCAACGCCAACAACGTGACTGTCCTGCCGTTGCCAGCTCGATCACCAGATCTGTCACCCATAGAACATATTTGGGGCCAGCTGGGGCGTCGTCTTCGGAAACGTCAACATCCTCCCTTCACGAGACAAGCGTTGATCGTTGCCCTCCGTGAGGAATGGAATCGGATACCTGCAGTCGATGTGAGGACGCTTGTCTACTCAGTTCGACGCCGCATTCGAAGATGCATTGCCGCTCATGGAGGTCATATCCCGTATTGAACACTCTGGGCCGTCGTCACCTTAAAGTTGTAACCAATGTTGTTGATCGAATAATGGACGAATGACCCCTTGTCAAGAAATGTCCCTGTTGGAGGTCAAGGACTTTGTTGTTGAATAAGTAAATTCGCATTTTACTGTTCTGAATGATGAATCTCTACAATACAATTGTTATTGCTGCTTCAAATTGTGTTGGTCATATTTTATCCTAGAAATATCGTTGGTAACGTTTCTTTTGGCCGTCAGTTTATGTTTCTTGTCTTAAAAATCTCGAATCAGTGAGTTCGTAGCACCTAAAATATTTGAATGAATGACGTTGATTTGTGAATGCATGGAAAATAATAGTCCAGTTGTCAAATGAAATCTTATCTTTGTTTAACTGACCAATCAGCTTCGAGAATCACCAATTGCACACGGTGCAAATATCAAAAAGATATTACACTGCATATTTTGGCCAATACAGTTTTATATCATATAGAGGTGTAGCAATGATGCAGTTTTATATCACACAGAGGGAAAGCAATGATGCAGTACTATATCACATAAAAGTCAAATCAGATTAAATTTTATTAAATGTAATCGTATGTATTTAAGGAATAGACCACTCGTTGTCGTTGTTTATCGTGCAATAAAAAACTGCATGGAAAATAAACTATGAGGAGCGCAAACCCGAGTGGTTTATTCTCCCTGCAGCGTTGTCTTGTACGATAAACAAATAATCGTTTATTTCTTATATGATATATCAACATTTTGTAAAGCCTTTTTAAGGATGTCAATAAATTGTACAAGCTTTAAATAGAGGATATCACGCGGGTGTGTTTTGGGGATGGTAAATATCCTACATTAGGAATAAACATTGTATTTAGCGAGCCTTGGCCAATATAGTTCCAACTGAAATCTGTCTTTTATACAGTGGTGAAGCAACATATACGCAAAACAAAAATTATTTTTAATTGTCTTTCGCCAATCCATCGGTCTGTCTGCTAGAGTAACTGCCCTTTGTCAAAGGGAAGCTATTCTAACCCTAGTCTATGAGACGTCACGGCCACGTTCGGACGCTTACATGTATGACAGTCGGTCTGTCCTGCCATAACGTTAAGAAGTGTAGTCAGATGTACACACAGCGACAAAACGAAACAAGGTAACAATTCAAACATAAACTGACGTCCAAAAGAAACTTTACCAACTGAAAATATAAATTTCAGACAAAGTGTAATTTTTTTTCGATGAAGTCTATCTAAAACACATAGCCTAAATACAACAATAGTGTATGCAGAAAATATTAATCTTCTGTTACATGTTTGCGAGATAACACGCGAAAAAATGAAAAACACGTGCACCAAGGACAACTGCAAATGCACGCGTGGGTAAGGGTATAAACGATTGCAACGGCAAGTCAGACATCCACAGTGATAAAAAAAACACAAAAGCAATGCCACGACTCACATTCGAACAACGTGAACGAGCCTTGGGTATGGTACAGATGGGAGCCACCCAGGCCCATTTTGCACGGACCTTCGGTTGCTCCCGTGTTGCTGTTTCCAACTTGATGCAACGTTACAAACAGACAGGGCGGACCGCTGACTGGCCAAGAACAGGCAGACCCAGGGTGACCACGCCCCATGATGACAGGTACTTGCGTACCTTGCACCGAAATCGCTTCCTGACGGTGACGTCATCGGCGACAAATGCCTTAGGTCACAGGGATAGTCGACAGACAGTGGCTAGGAGACTCAGGGCTCATGGAATCAGGGCTTTTAGACCATACAGAGGACAGCTATTGACAGCGCAACATCGTCGTCTGCGATTGAGATGGACCGGAACTGTACGACGTTGGCAACGACGTGACTGGCAGAGGGTTGTCTTCACTAACGAAAGTCGATTCTGTATGTTTAGGGCTGATGGAAGACAACGTGTTAACCGCTGAAGGGGTGAACGAACGGCGGCGTGTTGCGTGCAGGAGGTTGTACCATATGGTGGAGGGAGTGTCATGGTGTGGGGAGGGATCTGTGGGCAGGAGAGGACACCGCTGGTCATCGTTGACGGAAACTTGACAGCTCAGCGTTACATGGATAACATTCTTCGTCCAGGTGTCCTACCATTTCCCCAACAGCAGCCATGTGGTGTCATTTATCAGCATGACAACGCTAGAGCCCATACAGCCAGAATTGTCACTAACTTCTTCGCAGCCAACAACGTCAACGCTCTGCCGTGGTCTGCACGGTGTCCCCCATAGAACACCTCTGGGACTGGATGGATGGTCGTGTTCGACAACGACCACACTCTCCAGCCAACCGGCAAGAACTGATCTTGGCCCTCCAAGAAGAATGGCGTCAAATCTCACGTGACCTCATCAGACGACTGACTTTTTCTGTGCATCGAAGAGTTTTTGAGTGTATTGAGGCATTTGGTGGTCACACACGCTATTAATGACTTGTTATTGAACGTGACCGACTGTTTATGTACTCTGCCTATTGGCCATGATTCTGAAAGCTCGAGTTTTGTACCACACCCAACTTTGGGGGACTATGACGTCATTCTCGGTCGCGGTATGATTGTCATTTTCAGTGTTGATTATGTTGAAATATTGATCTTCTTAATACACTTTACTTCATGCATGTATGTTTTGTTGTTTTTTAGCAAGAGTGATTTCAAACTCTGGTAAAGTTTCTTTTGGACGTCAGTTTATTTCGGCCAAATCCAAATATTTTAATTTGTGGAGCACAAATATGGCTACTGATCCCGCTTGGCTAGGCCTAGTGCCCTCACAAAATTGTTTCGAAATGTATTTCTCCAAAGTTGCAAAAACTTATAAAATGGCTTAGCTACGTCACAGGTAGACACTGATTTTCAGTAGATTAGACAGTCCTTTGGATAATTATAGCATTTATCCCTGTAGTGTATCCAGATTCCCGATGGTTAATTCTGACTCGATCGCCGAATGACGAGGGCGACGCCATGTTTTTTTTATAAACAGTGAAAGTAGTCCCTACTTGACCCTTGATATTTGCATCTCTATCCGCATATGACCCCAACGGATATCGTTTTTATACGTTGGCTTTATCCTGCCGAGAAACCTACCCATATGATAAAAATATTTACCCGTATTTAAATAATGATGACTCTGGATATAATCCGACCTCGGCAATGTCGGACAACTCCATGTTATGTACAGGGTGGGGTAAGTGTGGTTGTCACATTTTTCAAGTCGATTATGTGCACCTTTTCTCCCAATACTTCCTCTTTTGGGTGCGATCGTTCAGCGATTGCGTCATCCAGCTACATCTATGGGGAACAACTCGCTAGACACTTCCATCTAAAAAATAACGTCGTCCAGTGAACGACATCATCAAGCTGCAAGCGCATGTTCCAATCACCAGAAATGACGTCATGATATAACAAAGTTTTATCGTGAAATACACCACTATATATATTCTAAAACCGTTTATGCAGGAAATACTCTCTATGTCTGTAGATTACCGTATTTCCTCTATTAGACGCCAGGCCTGTAATAGAAGCCGGGCCAATTGTTCAGTGCAAAAAATAGAAGCCGGGCCTCTAATAGACGCCGGGTCGTTCAATTGATACAATTACTGATCCCTTTTTGGGACCTAAATTACATAATGAGGACTCCCATTCTCTTCCGGTAACTCCACGTGTGTCGGAAAATATTAATAGAAGCCGGGCCTCCAACAGACGACGAGCCTCTAATTGACGCCGGGTCAAAGGCTTGTGCGAAATAAATAGAAGCCCGGGCCTCTAATAGAGGAAATACGGCATGCCAAATGGGTGGAGTGGTTGAGGAAAATTATCCTTATGAACATTCGTTGATTTAAAAAAAATACGAAATTCGGTTGGGAAACGTTTGGGGCCTGTGTGTTCAGTATAGAGCTATGGCGTGGTCTTGACGTGGATTAAACGTTTGAAATATCTCGCAGCGTACGCTTAACATACAGCTATATCGTCGTCGAATCTATCAGGTAATAGTGTCCCCAAGCGTAGTTCATCGACAATGTGTGCAGCGTATATTATTGATTGTATGCAAGACACATCTAAATACATATTGACATGAACATGGGCGGCATTTTTATTTTTATTTTACTGTTCTATGAATATATATATATGTATGACAATACATGTAATCGTGTAAAAAGTCATGATAAATATATAAAGGCAGGTTGGGTACTTTACTGTCGAAAATACGGAGAGTCTGTATCGAAATTGGTAAAATATAAATCTTTTTACATTACTGAAGTTTAACGTGTGTTTGGCGCTGTCAAAGTTCCAGCAATATATCACACCTGGGCACCCCATGAATGGTCCACGTGGTTTTAAATCAAGTCTAGATAATCAAACCATTGGTTAAAAGCATGGGCAATTGGGCTGTATGTTATACAATGAAATAGATAACCTCTCGATCCTCATTAGTCGACTCTGTTAACAAGCATACTGGGTAACACTTGCAGTCAACCCTGTACCGATCTTGGAGTCAACCCTGTACCGATCTTGGAGTCAACCCTGTACCGATCTTGGAGTCAACCCTGTACCGATCTTGAAGTCTGTACTGTGCTTGTGTGCTAAGCTTATGGTTAGAGAAACATCTGGTGGTGGTGATTCCGAGGCGAAAGCTATGATGGCCCATGGGTCCTCGATATATGATAATAGATTGGCGAACACAATACACTGGGTATTCGAGTCGGCAAAGCAAACATTGTTCTAGGGTTTATTAGGGCAAAACTACAAGAAGTAAAGAGATAATGCATTTCTAACTTTATGACCGACACACAAAATGAACACAAACAATGTGGACATGTGAATGTGATTCGAAAACCTAATCAATCGGCGCCACTTTGATGATGTTCCCCGAAGACTTTGGCTTCTCTCTGGAGGCCATCTTCATGACAAGGAGCCAGCATATGTTCCCCAGGAACTCCACCACCTCCACAAGGGTGATCACCGAGCAGCCTACGAATAGTCCCGCCTGGCCTCCGATGTCCGACAACAAGTTCTCAAACTGGAAGCACAAATAAAGCATCACAGAATACCTTACGCATACTGTAACCTGGCGGTGTGTATCGTACCGTGTCTCAACTGTTGAATATCTCGAGCTAGAGCAAAACAAGTGAATCAAATTTCCAATAGGGCTTTATCATTAAGTAAGATTTACCAATATCGCTTTTTAATACAGGAATCATGTCTAAATATCTTTGAAATAACGAGTTGATGTGATGATCTGCATTATGTGTCACGTGACTCACGGCGTATGCCTCCTTCTCTGTGATCTTCTCGTACTGGAGAGTTTCGAAGAAGACCTGCACCTGCAGAAGGTTCCTGCTGTAAGTCAAACACAGTGGGATACATTAAGCAAGGTATGACGGGATCTACAAGACCTCCTGCTGTAAGTCGAACACAGTGGGATACATTAAGCAAGGTATGACGGGATCTACAAGACCTCCTGCTGTAAGTCGAACACAGTTGGATACATTAAGCAAGGTATGACGGGATCTACAAGACCTCCTGCTGTAAGTCGAACACAGTGGGATACATTAAGCAAGGTATGACGGGATCTACAAGGCTTCCTGCTGTAAGTCGAACACAGTTGGATACATTAAGCAAGGTATGACGGGATCTACAAGACCTCCTGCTGTAAGTCGAACACAGTTGGATACATTAAGCAAGGTATGACGGGATCTACAAGGCTTCCTGCTGTAAGTCGAACACAGTGGGATACATTAAGCAAGGTATGACGGGATCTACAAGGCTTCCTGCTGTAAGTCGAACACAGTGGGATACATTAAGCAAGGTATGACGGGATCTACAAGACCTCCTGCTGTAAGTCGAACACAGTGGGATACATTAAGCAAGGTATGACGGGATCTACAAGACCTCCTGCTGTAAGTCGAACACAGTGGGATACATTAAGCAAGGTATGACGGGATCTAGAAGGCATCTTGCTGTAAGTCGAACACAGTTGGATACATTCAGCAGGGTATGACGGGAACAAAATAATTAAGCAAAATATTTATGCAAATACCAACCACATACAAGTATAGCTCTGACGCCCACAAAATGCTTATACGTCACTGACTCTGTTTGAAAAAAAAGTATTCTGCTCTTTGACTCTCAAAGAAAAGAGTGTAGCCCTGAGTTACGGCGTTCGCTCGCCACGCTTGACACCCGTGTTCGATGCCATCTACTGATTAAAGTTCTTTCCTTCATTGAAGCTCCACTGCCTTACCCAACATGTCTTGTGTGGATGTACTAGTAGTGTGAGACGGATGCAGCAGCGTGAGACGCAGTCATGCTGAACACATGCTATCTGATAATACAAACCTGATGTTCTCTTTTGTGCCCAGTATCTCATTCAGCCGATCGGTCCTGTTGGTTATCAGCCTCTGAAGTTCATCCTACGGACAGAAAGGAGTTTATTGAGTTTATTTTGTTAAATGAACACATGGCATACAGGGACCAGAAAAATTCCGCTCTCGGCATTTTCACTTTTGTGACAAAGATTATGTTTGCTAGATGCCATTGGCGAAACGCACATGTGCAATATGTCACAAGGATCTCCATGACAACTGTAGGTCTGCGTCCTGAAGGTCAACAGAGACATGGCGCTGCGACACTGGCATATGTTTATCTGCTTTAATACATTCAAATATCATGATTATGAAAGCTAAGCCATAATGTGGCGTTTTGAAATTATCATGAATATCTTGTAAAAATGTTTTTACCCGACTGGCAAATGAGGGAAAATCAGCAGTAGATATGGTTTGTTGATATACATTCAATCTGAAATACAAGACATAAAATCTGGAAGTTAATGGAAACGGTTATGAAATGGTTTCTAGTTGATAACTTGCAAATTCTTCAAATAAATTGAAAATTGTTCCACAGTACATGAAAGCGACAAAACCCTTTCTACGGCCACAAGAAATATCTGCTAAAATCAGATTCGATTGTACCATTGTACGAGTCTGACTGTATCATGAGCATGTCTTTATGAATCACTACGAAATAATGATGATACCAGGTGTTCGCGAAAAGGTGAGCGTATCCTGCCCAACCAGTGACACCCGTCACAAACACAAGTAAAGGCAAGTCAATTGTTCACCTGAAAAAACACGGTAACATATGGTACAAGTCAAAGTAGGGAATGGCATCGGACATCGTTTTTGTCACTGATGCGTCAAATTTAGAAATGTCCACCACATGTCTACCATAAAAGTTTCACTTTTTCTCAAGCAATATTCCTCCAGCTCCAACCCTTGGTGTTTACATTCCACAATATTTAAGGTACAATCGAGCGTGCTCTTTCTACCAAATTTTTAAAGAGAGTCATGCGACTCTTGCTCAGATGGTGTTTAATCAAAGTTACTACATTCAAGGCACACCGTGATGTAACTGAAACATTGGACATTGTGGCGTCACCAAATATAACCACTCACTCACTCCTTGCTTGTAGTAATACGGTATATGTTATCTTAGAATTGTATAGCATGTTAGAAGAATTGTACTTACTCGCATGGAGGTGGACACTCACATTGCTCGCCAGTCCTGGCATAGTCTTGGTAGACGCTGTTGATGCACCTATCTGATAAAGACACATATATTCAAGACCATGACATCGGTGAAACCTCGTTAATAGGAACCCCATTAACTCATTATAATGTCACAAGATATTTATAACATAGACATGAAACCTATATCATATATATGAAACTAATACTAAAAAGATTAAACTATTATCATATGTAAATGAGACTGAAAACATTATTAATGAAACTAATAACATATTACGTATGAAACTGACAACTAATAACATATTGTTGAGACTGAACACATAGGTGAAACTGATAACATATGTGAAACTAAAAACATATTGTTGAGACTGAACACATAGGTGAAACTGATAACATATGTGAAAGTAATAACATATTGTTGAGACTGAACACATATATATGAAACTGAAAACATATGTGAAAGTAATTACATGTTGTCGAGACTGAACTCGTTAATGTGGCACTGATTAGGTTATAAATGAAACTGATAACATAAAATGCCGGGCAAAAAAAGTATACTCTTAAAAATAGGATTTGAAAACACGTTATAAAGAAGTAAAAAATATCTATTAACAAGAATGTCGGGAACACAATCTTAAATAGAAATACGCCCATTTACTAGACAAAGGTTACATTACGAGGAAATCTATATAATTATACACTGGCATAGACATGATCGTGTACAGGTAGGCTGGTCGGAATAGGGACAGGTAGGCTGGTCGGAGTGGAGACAGGTAGGCTTGTCGGAGTGGAGACAGGTAGGCTGGTCGGAATAGGGACAGGTAGGCTGGTCGGAGTGGGGACAGGTAGGCTAGTCGGAGTGGGGACAGGTAGGCTAGTCGGAGTGGGGACAGGTAGGCTGGTCGGAATAGGGACAGGTAGGCTGGTCGGAGTGGGGACAGGTAGGCTGGTTGGAGTGGGGACGGGTAGGCTGGTCGGAATAGGGACAGGTAGGCTGGTCGGATGTGGGGACAAGTAGGCTGGTCGGAGTGGAGACAGGTAGGCTGGTCGGAGTGGGGACAGGTAGGCTGGTCGGATGTGGGGACAAGTAGGCTGGTCGGAGTTGGGACAAGTAGGCTGGTCGGAGTGGGGACAGGTAGGCTGGTCGGAGTGGGGACAAGTAGGCTGGTCGGAGTGGGGACAAGTAGGCTGGTCGGAGTGAGGACAAGTAGGCTGGTCGGAGTGGGGACAAGTAGGCTGGTCGGAGTGGGGACAAGTAGGCTGGTCGGAGTGGGGACAGGTAGGCTAGTCGGAGTGGGGACAGGTAGGCTAGTCGGAGTGGGGACAGGTAGGCTGGTCGGAGTGGAGACAGGTAGGCTGGTCGGAGTGGGGACAGGTAGGCTGGTCGGAGTGGGGACAGGTAGGCTGGTCGGAGTGGGGACAGGTAGGCTGGTCGGAGTGGGGACAGGTAGGCTGGTCGGAGTGGGGACAGGTAGGCTGGTCGGAGTGGGGACAGGTAGGCTGGTCGGAGTGGGGACAGGTAGGCTGGTCGGAGTGGAGACAGGTAGGCTGGTCGGAGTGGGGACAGGTAGGCAGGTCGGAGTGGGGACAGGTAGGCTGGTCGGAGTGGGGACAGGTAGGCTGGTCGGAGTGGGGACAGGTAGGCTAGTCGGAGTGGGGACAGGTAGGCTAGTCGGAGTGGGGACAGGTAGGCTGGTCGGAGTGGGGACAGGTAGGCTGGTCGGAGTGGAGACAGGTAGGCTGGTCGGAGTGGGGACAGGTAGGCTGGTCCTAGTGGGGACAGGTAGGCTAGTCGGAGTGGAGACAGGTAGGCTGGTCGGAGTGGGGACGGGTAGGCTGGTCGGAGTGGGGACAGGTAGGCTAGTCGGAGTGGAGACAGGTAGGCTGGTCGGAGTGGGGACAAGTAGGCTAGTCGGAATGGGGACAAGTAGGCTAGTCGGAGTGGGGACAGGTAGGCTGGTCGGAGTGGGGACAGGTAGGCTGGTCGGAGTGGGGACAAGTAGGCTGGTCGGAGTGGGGACAGGTAGGCTAGTCGGAGTGGGGACAGGTAGGCTAGTCGGAGTGGAGACAGGTAGGCTGGTCGGAGTGGAGACAGGTAGGCTGGTCGGAGTGGGGACAGGTAGGCTGGTTGGAGTGGGGACAGGTAGGCTAGTCGGAGTGGGGACAAGTAGGCTGGTCGGAGTGGGGACAGGTAGGCTAGTCGGAGTGGAGACAGGTAGGCTGGTCGGAGTGGAGACAGGTAGGCTGGTCGGAGTGGGGACAGGTAGGCTGGTCCTAGTGGGGACAGGTAGGCTGGTCGGAGTGGGGACGGGTAGGCTGGTCGGTGTGGGGACAGGTAGGCTGGTCGGAGTGGGGACAAGTAGGCTGGTCGGAGTGGGGACAAGTAGGCTAGTCGGAATGGGGACAAGTAGGCTAGTCGGAGTGGGGACAGGTAGGCTGGTCGGAGTGGGGACAGGTAGGCTGGTCGGAGTGGGGACAGGTAGGCTGGTCGGAGTGGGGACAGGTAGGCTGGTCGGAGTGGGGACAGGTAGGCTGGTCGGAATGGGGACAAGTAGGCTAGTCGGAGTGGAGACAGGTAGGCTGGTCGGAGTGGGGACAAGTAGGCTAGTCGGAATGGGGACAAGTAGGCTAGTCGGAGTGGGGACAGGTAGGCTGGTCGGAGTGGGGACGGGTAGGCTGGTCGGAGTGGGGACAGGTAGGCTGGTCGGAGTGGGGACAGGTAGGCTGGTCGGAGTGGGGACGGGTAGGCTGGTCGGAATGGGGACAAGTAGGCTAGTCGGAGTGGAGACAGGTAGGCTGGTCGGAGTGGGGACGGGTAGGCTGGTCGGAATGGGGACAAGTAGGCTAGTCGGAGTGGGGACAGGTAGGCTGGTCGGAGTGGGGACGGGTAGGCTGGTCGGTGTGGGGACAGGTAGGCTGGTCGGAGTGGGGACGGGTAGGCTGGTCGGAATGGGGACAAGTAGGCTAGTCGGAGTGGAGACAGGTAGGCTGGTCGGAGTGGGGACGGGTAGGCTGGTCGGAGTGGGGACAAGTAGGCTAGTCGGAGTGGGGACAGGTAGGCTGGTCGGAGTGGGGAGAGGTAGGCTGGTCGGAGTGGAGACAGGTAGGCTAGTCGGAGTGGGGACGGGGTAGGCTAGTCGGAGTGGGGACGGGTAGGCTGGTCCTAGTGGGGACGGGTAGGTTGGTCGGAGTGGGGACAGGTAGGCTGGTCGGAGTGGTGACGGGTAGGCTGGTCGGAGTGGGGACAAGTAGGCTGGTCGGAGTGGGGACAGGTAGGCTAGTCGGAGTGGGGACAGGTAGGCTGGTCGGAGTGGGGACAGGTAGGCTGGTCGGAGTGGGGACAGGTAGGCTGGTCGGAGTGGGGACAGGTAGGCTAGTCGGAGTGGGGACAGGTAGGCTGGTCGGAGTGGGGACAGGTAGGCTGGTCGGAGTGGGGACAGGTAGGCTAGTCGGAGTGGGGACAGGTAGGCTGGTCGGAGTGGGGACAGGTAGGCTGGTCGGAGTGGGGACGGGTGATCAGGACAATGAGCGCAATGTAATCAGCTCATTGATTTCAGGGAAGGATCAAGTTCCGTCTCTACAACTCACAGTCCTCCTCGTTGTCACATGGTCTGCCGTCGAACGCGTCCGCGTTCGAAAACCGGGTGTCGGTGCAGTTGCAGCCCTTCACGATGGATGTCTGGAGACACGTCTTCCTACATGCCTGTAGACGAGTAGGAAACGAATATTTAAAGACAATTGCTTGTGAAAAACGCAAGATCGTTGTTAGTTTTACTAGAATATGTAACTACAACACTTTTGTGTGTTAATGTTATACATGAAATGGTATAGCTCTACCGCATATCAACCACGGTAGCTTTAGAACAACAACCTGCCAAAGCCGTTGCGGGGAGGGCAAAGGTGCAGATGGTCGCACAGAGTGTCCTAAACCTTGACCTGCTGTGACAGGCCGAAACGTCCTCTGCACTGGCCATCTCTAAAATCGCCTTTCAATGATCGGCGAACTGATCAGTGATGACTAACACTTGTAATAGCCATTAAAAACTTCGGAAATCTCTCCCCTCACGTTTATCGTGTCGGCCATTTTGACGTCTTGGACTTGATGTAAATGTATTACGCCGCGCTGTTATTGTGACTGACTTACTGAGGTAGTTCTTAACAGACCTCTCCCATCTAATGATAATATTATTTGAGTACATTTGTTCACAGAAACTCTAAAGTTTTTCCTGTTGAACATGTTGAGCATACATGTCACCTCTAGGTTTGAGGAACTATTTTATTCCGCGATACAGCTGGTTGTTGTATGGCTGTCAGTGTAAACAAGAAGTCACACGTACTAAGTATAATTGTGTACAGAACAAAGTCTAAGTCTATTGAGATAAAAATAGTGACATGAAACATTATAAGAATAGACTTTCACTTTGTGTGAGTTCATTGGAGTAAGAACCTACATAGAGTGAGGACCAAACATTGTGAGAGCCCTCACTCTATGAAGGTTCATTTAAGGATTGACTGTGTATTTTATCGGTTCATTGATGTATGTATCGGAAAACCGATTTGCAAACTGTATGAATCCGCGTGCGTGAGTGCGTGCGTGCGTGCGTGCGTGCGTGCGTGTGTGTGTGCCTGATTGTACTAGTCCTGACTAATGCCAATTTATAGTGCTAGCCCACCGAGATGATGCCTAACATGAATACCCCACTCAGGCACAGTATACTGACTCCGAGTCGACCAGTCCATGTTCTAACCCCATCATGTCGTGCGCCAGACAGGGAAACAACAAGTACCATCTTTTAACATCTTTGTGTATGACGCGCCTGGGATCGACGCGCATAGGACATGATGTCTCTTTAGTCATACCGACAATCCGTTAAACGCAGACATTTTGTAAGGAGATCCAAATGTCAAAATAACTTGATTTTGTTCTATGGCCGCAAAACCCGTTGGTCATGGTGTGACTCTATTTGCTACTCTATTTACTGGGCTGCATGTACTTACCTCCACAGAGTACTTTCCCTTGTATGCGATCTTCCCTCTTTTGACGCAATTACTGTATGGTAGTCCCTTCTTCTTCACGACTTTCTGATCACACAAACATTGCATCACATAGAGATGTTAGAGACTTAGGAGCATTTATTTGGGATGAAACGAAAGTGGGTAAGTTCACTACAATTTTAAAGTAATAGTTAGAAACGTAAACAATGCAAACTCATATGTCACTGGCAGACGGCATACATACGTTCACTTCAATGTGTTCTGTGTTTATGGTATTATAAACGTAGACCCTGTGTACACACTGTTAATTACGGTTTTACGTTTGTTTGTTTGTTCTTTAACGCCGCACTCAGCAATATTCCAGCTACGGAACGGATGTCGCTGGTGTTGACGGGTAATCTGCCGATCTTGTCGGAGTGTGGTGACCCTAGGACGACCGCTCCGAGGAAGGTCATCTGTGGTCTGTGTAGCATCGTATCGACGCAGGAGACGGTAAATTGTGGTTATGTTAACGTTGAAATGACGGGCAACATCTTGGACAGACTCTCCAACTTCCAAACGTCCGATAGCCTGGTTTCTCTGAATTTGAGTTAGGCGTGGCATTGTTGACCAAGGAGTGGTAGGTCCATGAATCGGCCACATTTTTATACCAACAACAGTTCGTGACAGTTCGTGCATTTTCGATTTCGCGAGAAATGGGTGCATGATACCCACATATTCATTGAAATGGTGCGTTTTGGCGATTTCATTTTTTGTGTTGCGTTTTTACTCGGGGCTTCCAAAATGAAACATCATCAGGCTTCACTACATGCTAAAACTCGTATCAATTTATGGTTCTGTGTTTGTTACCTATTTGCTTAAAACCATTTGCGTTTCTTTTACGTGTGAGTATATATTTCGAAATTATTGTCAGTCTTTAGTAATATTGGTGAAGGTAATTAAATTAGAGTAACGTAAGGCGTCTTTAATTAAAGGCGTCTTTATTATTTAACTTAATGATTTGTTACATAGACATAAATAAACACATTACTTGTTATTGTAAATGATTGCGTGCCTGTATTGCAGTTTGTAGTATGTTTGTAAATGAACTTAATGGTGTTTTATACATACGTTTGTTGATCCATATTGGTTTTTTTGAATATTTTGTCAATTGTATACTTTTAAATTAAAACCCTAGACAGTGTCGCGGGGGTTACATTGACATGCAACTCGCAATAGCTACGGGTAGTGCTACGATCGAGCCCACAAATTCCAGCCTAGTTCGGCAAGGGTGGAAACTGGACTTTTATAGTCAGTTAACGCCCTTGCCTCGAGAAGATGGTAAACCCTCGTCACCTGCACGGTTTACTTGCTACAGCTGTAGAGACGGTTTTGTGTTGATTCCACATAGGTACCAAGAAGTGTTTTTTTTTTGGAAGAGGTGATCTAATTGAGTGAGTATGTTTGATTTAATGCCGCTTTGGACAATGTTTCGGCCACATCACGGCATATCAGGTTGATGAGGGAGGAAAACCTGAAATAAAGCAGGTCGTAGACGTTTACCACTTTGTGGAAGCCCACGAGCATTTGTATGGTGCTGACAAGCCTAGAAACATAATAAGGGCGAACCGGGATTCAAACCAAATGATGGCTTTCTGGTACGCCTAAGGGACGCAACTCTGCATAGAGGACTTCGGCGCCTAAGACCACTGGGCCACCTTGCCCCGTACACGAGCATGACATATCCTACGTGAACATTAGCTACTATAGCTGAAGACGAGTGTGTTGGAAAATGGGCGAGTTCACAGCAACTCATCCTAGTTGTCCAGAAGAGCCGATTTAAAGGTGTGGTGGTCACAGTGTGTCTTACAGTTAAATAGGTGGCAAGGATCTTTGCCAGCGCAATCAATATTTACAACACTTCCATTCAATATACTGATTGCTTCACTTAGTTTTGCCTTACCCGCCGTAAACGTTCATGAAACGTTAAAGGAGAAGTCTTTCATGAGTCAGTTCATGAACATTTCAAGTCGGAGTTCCGGTGACCTTGACCGCCACGGTACAACGTGTATGTTCGGAACTCCCAAGCAATCAGTACAAACTCGTGCTGTGTGGAGACGGACATTGCCATGCTGAAAAACAGCGCCTGGTGCTTGAATAGTCGGAACAACGTGAGGACGTAAGATGTCACGATAACGCACACCTGTTATGTTGCCCTGAGTATAAACAATATATACTAAACCACAAAAGATACGTCACCCCAAGTAACATTGCATGAAAAGTTGTCATTTAAACATCTGGGTAATTTTTGTCAAAGTTTCAAAAATTGAACATGACCTTGTCCGGAAAAATGCGTTCCCCCATTTCTTGCCCTATAAAAATCCCTCCAGATAAGATAACATTCATTCTTTATTGAATTGCTACCACAAGCCAAGATTGACAAGAAATCAGCGACACCAAACTCTTGGACGATTGCAAGCTGGACAAACCGCCCAGCAAGTAGCCAATGCATTTCAAGTCCACGTAAGGACCATATACAGGCTTCTACAACGGTACCAGACCACCAACACTACAGAAGACCAAGGTGCACCACCCGACGTCAGGATCGTCAGATTTTGCCACAGCATCTTCAAGATCGCTTTTTACTGCTGCGGAAACTGCTCGACAGACCATGGGGACACACCAGCGACACATTAGTGCGGACACGACTGACGAGCAGACACCTCCACTGTCACAGGCCTGACACCACGTCATCGCCGGGACCGTCTTCAGTGGGCAACACAGCACCAGCATCATTTGGCGCCAACAGCAGTAGAGAAGAGTCCTCTTCTCAGAGGAGAGTCGTTACTATATCTGAACAGCAGAAGACAGAGAGAGAGAGAGAGAGAGAGAGAGAGAGAGAGAGAGAGAGAGAGAGAGAGAGAGAGAGAGAGAGAGAGTCTGACACCGCCGTATGGAACGTTATTTGGATGCTTGTGTTGTGAGGAGAGACTCGTGGGGTGGTACGAGCATCATGGTGTGGGGTGGAATTGTTCTTGCACAGAGGGACGGCCCTGTGGTCTTCCAGAACATCGGTCCAGGGAGAGGCATTGGTGTCACAGCAGCTCGGTACATTTATCAACTCTTGAGACCACACGCAATACTTCATTTGGCACGTCGCCGCAACCACGAGTTTCAGCATGATAACGCCCCTGCCGACACTGCAAGAAGAACAAGAGACATCCTCCAGCAGAATGGCATCAGAACCATGCAGTGGCCTGCCTTCAGTCCCGATTTAAATCCCATTGAGCACCTGTGGGACGAGATTCAAAGACGGCTGAATGACGTCCGACCAAGGCCGACAACTGCAGCTGTACTGCGTCAGGCGTTCCTCCTTAGAGTCTGGGCTCAAGTGCCTATGGCTTTCATCCATTCTATGCATCGACGTTTCACGGCAGTCATCAATGCACATGGCGGTTACACGAGTTACTGACTTGTGATACCATTTTCTCAGAGGCTAGTGTTGTGTTTCACTTTAAGAACATTTGACACTTTAATTTCAACCTTGATGATTAGTTTTGCCAAGTTTCATCTTTTTAATATGTCTCAAAGTATGTTTACAGTGTTTGGACAAATAAGGTTTCTCATTTATCTGTCCATGGGGCATGGTGCTCATTCCGTCGCTAACTCACATGAATCCGTTCAAATTTCCTTTGAAGAAAGAAATTAAGTTCGCTTCTCCAACTTTGGGGTAGCCACTGATGTTACTGCCAGTACTGCAGACAATGAGATGCCACCGTATGGCCTTTTTGATCGGATTACGACAGGTCGTGTTCGTTTCATGTTTGTGGGAAGATTTCGCTTCATTCTGTTGGGTTTGTTTCATGTTTTAATGGCAGATACGACAAAACGACGTCATTGCATTTTGAGTTTGCTCGCTTATCTTCAGTGTTGTTTGTCATATTCAGACTCCAATATTCTCTATTGTTCAATAAAACATTGATTACTAGATATAAGGTCATATGAGAAGAACATTTGTGTACAAACCCACAGCGTCAGAAATTATAACAATTTCATTAGAAACCCATTTTGTGGGATGGATATCTGATTTGAAAGCACTATAAAATTCAATACACGGTTTCCTTTGTTGCATGTATGTATCCTCTGGGAGTTTCTGCAAGGATCATTGATAAATAAGTAACATGTTTACATGATTTACCTAGACATATGATTGTGTGACTTGAACCAACGTCATAAGCCACAGTTCCTTCTTTTCTTATATATGCCAAACTAAACAACCATCCCAGGCACATTGATCATGTCATAACAATCGACAGACATCGACAATGTGAAACAGAAGAACGGTTCAATAAATACTTCTAATTAAGCTCCGCAGTCATGCAATCGAGTTGAACAAGCGATCCGTGTAATGAGCTTCATGACTGCCATGTGTATGGAACTATGTCAGGCAGTACGCTAATGTACAGGGATATATTTACACATACTTGTTCCAAATGACAATGTTTACATTTGTGGCGTATTAACACGCTAAGGGAACGACAAATTTGACAGCGAGTCTGGCCAGTACGTCGTGGGTGGCCGGTGGTTGGTGGGTGGGCGTAGGATGTGGGGTGGTTCGTGGGATGATTTTTGTTAAGAATATTTAGAAAGGATATTTTATGTCATTGCTCCAAAACACACAACTGTTTTTCTCTGAAAGGAAGAACCAAAAAGGTTTCTTTATATTAACACATGCTTCTTTATTGCATCCTCCATGTCTAGCGAACAATTGGTTGTCTTATTTATAAACCTGGGGCAGAATTATATTTCCTAACTCCAACTCCCCTCGACCTCCCACACCCCAACCTCATCCTACTAAGAATATCAAAGCGGTTATCCCTAAACCGTGTAGACAAGGCCGTGTTTTAGGGTTCGTTGCAGTTTATGACAAAAAGTCATAACTTTGAGCTTACCATCTGTAGCCCGACGGATGTGACCTTTCCCGGGGAAAGGTCGATCCCGTTGTCTTCCGGAAATGGAAACTGGTACGGCTCATGGACCGTCAGCCTGGCTCCGGCTGTTCTCGACAGAGATCCTATGTACTCGTCTTGCTCGATCACAAGTTCCAGACTCAACCCTACCAACAGAGGACACCTCACTGATACATGCTAGACATAGTAACTGACACGATTATTGAAGTGGACGTGTATTTCTCTGTGCTGGTACTACTTGAGAATAGAACATACTCGATTGTCTTACATTAGCAACTGAAGGCAACAATTAACAGTAAATGTTAACGTCTCTCGTGCATGCGAGTTATTTTGACGGAGAATGCTACTGCAATGTTATTGTACAGTGACATACGTTGGTTTGTAGGCAATTGCAGGTGCCATGTCAAGTCACTCATTATCTTTGGTAACAGCTCGGAGCTGTGGTTTCAGTTTGTGTTGGTTAAAAAGGAGATAGACTTGATTTCTTTGATAAGTTTTTACAGATAAATAAGCATTATTTCGTTGAAGAACCACGTGTATATTACACGTTTAATTAACGACGTAGATTTAATATATGAAATTTGTGGCGTTGAGAAATTGTCCTCTGAGCGTCCTGAAAAATATGTTTTGTGATATTTTTGTATAGTTTTGAAAATGGTGCCCTTAGACGATAGGCACGTGACCTAGGCATAGGGCTGTGACATGGGGTAGTGACATATCATTGTGACATAGGCCTGTGACATTGGGCTGTAACATAGGGTGGTGGCATGGGACTGTAACATAGGGTGGTGACAGAGGCCTGTGACATTAGGCTGTAACATAGGGTGGTGGCATGGGGCTGTAACATAGGACTGTGAAACGGGACTGTGACATGGGATTGTGACTTGGGACTGTGACATTGGGTTGTAACATAGGGCTGTAACATGGGATTGTGACATAGGATTGTAACATGGGACTGTGACATTGGATTATGACATAGGGTGGTGACATAGGGCTGTAACATGGGACTGTGACTTGGGACTGTGACATAGGGTGGTGACATAGGGCTGTAACATGGGACTGTGACATAGGGTTGTAACATAGGGCTGTCACATGGGATTGTGACTTGGGCCAGTGACATGGGATTGTGACATAGGATTGTAACATGGGACTGTGACATGGGATTATGACATAGGGTGGTGACATAGGGCTGTAACATGGGACTGTGACATGGGATTATGACATAGGGTGGTGACATAGGGCTGTAACATGGGACTGTGACATAGGGCTGTAACATAGGGCTGTAACATGGGATTGTAACTTGGGACTGTGACATAAGGTGGTGACATAGGACTGTAACTTGGGACTGTGACATGGAATAAGATATCGCCTACCAAACAACGGTCCTGACTTAAACGAGCGTCTTCCAGTAGCCGTCTTGAATCCATTGAATGTGTAACAGTTCCCGTATAAGTTATTGTAGAACATCGAGAAGTTCCTGGAAAACACAACGTAGGCAGTTTGAAATACGGATGGGTGAAATTATTCTCGATAAAAACATAAACAGTCAACATCTTACATCCTACGTCAGCTGCATGTTCGTTCTCGAACTTATAACCAAAGTTGTACTCCACGTCACAACGACATGACTCTAACTGAAATACTGTTTTTGGCAGCATTCAACTCATAGACTCTTGCTTCAGCAAACTGGAATACGGCTATGACCTGCGCCAATTTGGGCCTTCCTCTTGCATTAACACTTCAATTAACATGAGGCACATTGCTATTAACGTCACGTTTACACAACACAATGAATGTTAACAGTTGGCCAAATATGTCTTTGTAACAGTTAGTACTCATCATTAGCTCTGAACCCCCTGAAAAGCTTAGCATCACTCGATGTGATCACTCTTTTTGTAACTGGTTTCGTTTAGGGTAAGGAAACGATACATAACTTGGTAGAAACAATTATACACATTCGCGGGTTCATACGCGCATCTAGAGTTGCTGCAACTTTTGTTAACGCAGAAAGACATAATAACTAAATAATCATTTGGTGACAAGTTTTCAACTAATTTAAAGTGACAATTGGTTGACACATTTTTGTGTCACGAACTATAAACAAGGTAAATTGATCAAGAGGAAGTAGAATATAAATTTGGAACCCGTAGACAAAGTCGAAAGAACATACCAAATGGGATATGAGTACTCTTAGTACACGTTTGGTAGGAGGTTTGTTTGGTGTTCTCTATCTATGGTGATTCCTTGTTTTCTGGTCCCCTTTTACTATCGTGAGGAAGAATCCATCAACTCTCATCAAACCTTTACAAACAATTAAGCCACACTGACAACAGAGACTCTTGAACTTATATTGGAACCCACTCACTTGGAGCCGCAGGTTTCCCCGTTGATGGAGCACGACTGGAGCATCTCCCGGAGCTGGTGACCCATGGTCAGTCTCGTAGTCATGTTCACCTTGACCAGGGCCATGCTGATCTGGTGGGCTGTGGACGACTGCCCCGTCTCCTTCCCCTCCTGCAGCCACGGCAGCTCGGAGGGCTTAAAGAATGACTCCACTTTCTTCGTCTACACATGCAGACACAAACATTGAGTTTAAGGGATCGTGAGGATATTCAATTTGCTTGTTTGTTGTTTAACGCCGCACTTAGCAATATTTTCCAGCTATGTGACGGCGGTCTGTAAATAACTGAGTCTGGACCAGACAATCCAGTGATTGACATCATGAGCATCGATCCATTATACCAATAGGGGGAATGCTGAACTTTTCTCACTTTTTATTTAAAACGCAATTTAAATGTACAAACGTAGGTGATTTTAAAACAATCTTCTCATTTCTGCGTGAAAAGTAATTGACTGATTTATGGTGGTAAATAATGAGTAAAGCTTTATTTAGGTTTAACTCGGTAAGCACATCTGAGCCGATCCGCTGCTCAGGTCACGATCCGCACGTGCTTCTGCTACCACGAGGGCACTTCCATGCAGGCGACAAAGTAAGACTCGCGAGCAATGGCGTCCAAAGAGAGGGTCGATTTCGAAACCTGTTTGGAAGAGCAATGTTTCAGCGATAGCTCTATCTCGAAATTGCTGGCGGAAGGGTTCGTCGCGCCATGTCAACTTTCAGACTTAACTAAAGACGATATTGCCGAGTTAGGTTTCAAGATGGCACGGCGAAACGTCTTGAGAAAGTGGTTGAAGACATGAAATCCCCTTGTCATAACCAGCAACAACAGCAGCAAGATAACCATGCTACCTCTAAAGACCTATACTGTGCCTTTATTGATTTAAAAGCAGCTTTTGACTCTGTGTCACATAGTGCTCTGATGTACAAACTTTGGACTGGATATATTAAAGGTTCTGTTTTTAGATTACTTAGAAATATGTATGAAAATGTGAAATCATGCGTGTCTCTGAACTCTGGATTTACTAAATTCTTTGACTGTTCATTTGGAGTTAGACAGGGTTGCCAGTTGGCACCATTTGTATTTTCATTCTTTATCAATGACATTGTAGATAGTACAATACCGTTAGTATAGGTACTCTACAGTTATTTATGCTGCTTTTTGAAGGTGACATTGTAGTAATAGATAGTACAGTTATTGGTCTTCAAAGGAGATTAAATAAACTTTCCCAATATTGTGATAAATGGCAGCTGCCAATAAATAATGTCAAGAGCAAGGTAAATGTCTTTCGCAAAGGCGGTCGATTAAAGAAATATGAATTATTGTCTCTAAATACATGTCCGCTTGAAATAATTTCAGTGTATAAATATTTAGGTGTACATCTTTCAAACTCTGGTTCATGGTTTAATACACAGAAAACTCTAACACTCCAGGCCAATAAAGTTTTGCAGTCACTAAAAACAAACATTATCGATTTTCATAAGTTACCTTTACATGTTTTGACTCATTTATTTGATATCAAGCTTCTACAAATCTTGTTGTATGGCAGTGAAGTCTGGGGGGGTTCATCCTTCACCTGATATTAATACATTCCGTGACAATTTCTGTAAACAGCTTTTACATTTATGACGGAGTAACCTAATATTGTTGCAAGGGGGGAGATAGGTCGTTATTCACTTAAAGTAAACCAATATATGAAAATTATTAAATATTGGACTAGATTGTTATTTCAAACTGATAATCCTATTTTGAAAAATGTCCATGATTATCAAGTGTCCATGGCGGATAAAGGTATTGAATGTTGGGCTTTTCATGTAAAACAATTATTATCATCATATGGTTTTGGTTCTGTCTGGTGTAATCAAGATGTTTCAAATGTAAATAAGTTTATTGTTTGTTTTAAGCAAAGATGTATAGATATAGATCAGCAAACTTGGTTAAGTAAATTAAAAACATTTTCAAAACTCACAATGTATTCACAAATTAAACCATGCATTGTATTAGAAAGATATTTAACATCAATACCTGTTAGAGTATATCAATTTGCTCTTAGTTCTTTCCGTTGTTCTAGCCATAACCTAATGCTTGAAGAAGGTAGAAAAAATGGTCTTTCTAGAGATGAACGCTTAAGTCCATTTTGTGTAGTCCGTGTAATTGAAACTGAGTATCATTTCTGCATTGAATGTCAATTTTACTCAGATCTGAGAAATAGTCTTATACCTAGTAAGTACTACCATTCACAACCTTCATTTGATAAATTTTGCACTCTTATGTCTTGCCAAAATGAACATGTTATTAATAAATTAGCTAAATATATTTTTCTTGCTTTTAAGAAACGACAACAGTTTTTTAAATGTATGCAATAATTCAATTGTTTCACTATGTATATTACTTATATTATCTGGCGCCTGCTGTTGTTGTAATCCACTGTATCCATATTGTATAATGGGCCGGTGGCCTCTTTACTGAAATAAACTCACTCACTAAAGACCTAGCGGCAAATTCCGAACTGAACCAACTACTAGAATCTATCGCGTCGGCGTTATTGAATGACATTTTACATACAGACGATAAAGCAAGCAATGGTGTTACCACCACAACTACGGTTAAATCAGGTGAGAAAACATACTTTATACATGACTTTATTACCCGGCCTAAATGTGTAGTCCAAGATAACATAGAGACTTTTGGTTTATCAGATGGTAGTCCCCAAATTGTCATAAAGAGAGGAAATAGCAATTTAAAGCCAGAAGAATGTTCAATGTCACAGTGGATCTCGGCGAACGCAAGAATATTATCTCGACTTCTTGGTGAAGGGCGTTTAGACTCTCGGGGACTGTGTGAATACCTTGAGTACACAGCCTGTATCGGCGACTATTTACAGTCCCACACCGTATCATCTTGAATGACATTTGACCATATTCACAGGAAAACTCAGGCAGAACAAGGAAAACACAGACAGAACAAGGAAACGTTGGTAAGATATAGACTTCCATAGAGTATTCTACTATCTGGAAAAGCGGGACATGTAAAATCAGGCAAACAGAACCCACAGGGAAAGGATACAGTTTGTTTAAATTTCCAAAATCCAGGAGGGTGTAAATTCAGAACTGCAAATATATGCACGTGTGTATTCAGTGCCACGGCCCCCACCCCCAGTTTCAGCATAACGATTCCCATCAGCGGTCGGGAAACTATCAGAGCCATCTCCCCTAGGTCTACAGCCCAACCCCCTTAGTGAGCGTATTCATGGGTGGGACAGGGAACTTCAGGGAGACTTAGATAGAAAATTCATTTTAGGGGGCATTAAACATAGCTTCAGGGTTATAGATAGAAATGTTCAGTTTAAAGAAGTGTATTGTAAAAAATCGAAATCGGCTCTTACTCTTGAAACTCGCGATAAAGTTGAAAGTCGATTGAAGTGTGAGATTTCACAAGAAAACTTTATTATAACACATAAAAAGCCAACGATCGTCAGCAGTCTGGCAGCTATCCCAAAAGGCAACTCTGATGTGAGCGGTGTACATGACTGTAGTAGACCCAACGGGTCATCAGTGAATGACTACGTCACTAAGAACTCTGTTGTGTACGGCACCATAGATAAGGCGACAGCCATGTTACCACCAGGGTGTTAGGAGGCGAAACTGGTTTTAAAGAACGCGTACAGAAGCGTACCCGTCCATCCAGATTGCTATCCCGCGCTAGGGCTTCATTGGGAATTCTACCGGGATGATCATGTGAGCTGTGTGTTTGTGTCGGAGCCCCGAGATCTTCCAACGCATATCGTCTAGTATTTCGCGTATGATGAAACAGTTTCAAATTACAGTCAACAACGGTTATAACGAACACGCTTATAACGAACTGACGGATATAACGAACTTACTTTTTGGTCCCGACTAGTTGCTGTTGTTATACTGTATATATGCTTATAACGAACTACGGTTATAACGAACTAAAATAAGTAGTCCCTTTGAGTTCGTTATAACCGTACTTTACTGTATACCTATTGGGGGAGTGCTGAACTTTTCTCACTTTTTGTTTAAAACACAATCTAACGGTACAAACGTAGATGATTTTAAAAAAATCCTCTGGTTTCTGCGTGAAAAGTAATTGTTTGATTTATGACCCTATTTAGGAGTTTAATTGGACCATCACGCCGTCAGCAGGTGGTGCGTCATGGCAATAACTTTCAAATAAATCAGGTTAAAATCTAAAATTAACATATACTTTTCAAAAGAAGTCGATGAACAACCGAATATGTAATATGTCTGTGGTCAGTCATGGTTGACTGTATTGCAAAACATAGTCTTATAAGTGTGTGTGTTCTGTAACTTGTTTTGAGTAGTATATGATGCTACAGTGGGAATGACATAATACTGTTGTCCGCAAATATTCTTTTTGACATTTGATTTATGATCAACTTGTTTTGTGTCTCTTGTCTTGTGCAAATCTACAAGTGTATGTACTTGCATATAGTTGATTGATAAACACCGCTGTGTGTGAGTGAGTGAGTATGGTTTTACGCCACTTTTATCAATATTCCAGCAATATCACGGCGGGGAGCACCAGAAATGCTTTAACCACTAGGTTACCTCACCGCTCCCATCGCTGTTACAATGGTGTCATCACGGTTGATATGTGGACTTCGGGAAACAACACATATGGAGACACGTCCTAATTAGTGTGGCCACATATGGAACGTTGACAACAATTTGAAGTGTATTACAATGATTATCTATAGCATATGTTAAATCAGCTCTCATTTTAATCTTTTATGTATGTTTCGATAGTTTTCGTATAGTTTTCTATACGTGCACGATTGCGTGTGTTGTATGTATGATTGCATTTAGGTGGCTCCTGGGGGATTCCAGGTAGCTCCTGGGGGATTCTTAGTAGCTCTTGAGGGATTCCTAGTAGCTCCTGGGGTATCCCTGGTAGCTCCTGGGGGATTCCAGGTAGCTCCTGGAGGATTCCTAGTAGCTCCTGGGGGATTCCAGGTAGCTCCTGGGGGATTCCTAGTAGGTCCTGGGGGATTCCTAGTAGCTCCTGGGGGATTCCAGATAGCTCCTGGGGGATTCCTAGTAGCTCTTGAGGGATTCCTAGTAGCTCCTGGGGTATCCCTGGTAGCTCCTGGTGGATTTCTGGTAGATCCTGAGGGATTCCTAGCAGCTCCTTGGGGATTCCTAGTAGCTCCTTGTGGATTCCTAAGAGCTCCTTTGGGATTCCTAGTAGCTCCTTGGTGATTCATAAGAGCTCCTTGGGGATTCCTAGTAGCTCCCGTCGGATTCCTAGTAGCTGCTGAGGGATTCCTAGTAGCTCCTGGGGTATTCCTGGTAGCTCCTGGCGGATTTCTGGTAGACCCTGAGGGATTCCTAGCAGCTACTTGGGGATGCCTAGTAGCTCCTTGGGGATACCTATTAGCCGCTGAGGGATTCCTAGCAGCACCTGGGGGATTCCTGGTAGACCCTGAAGATTCATAGCAGCTCCGAAGGGATTCAAGTTGCTCCGGAGGGATCCCTAGTAGCCCCTGGGAGATTCCTAGTAGCTTCTGAGGGATTCCTAGTAGCTCCTGGGGATTCCTAGTTGTTCATGGGGATTCCTAGTAGCTCCTTGGGATTCCTAGTAGCTCCTTGGGGATTCCTAGTAGCTGCTGGGGAATTCCTGGTAGCTCCCAGGGGATTCCTGGTAGCTCCGAAGGGATTCCTAGTAGCTTATGAGGGATTCCTAGTAGCTCCGAAGGGATCCCTAGTAGTTCCTGGGGGGATTCCTAGTAGCTACTGCAGGATTCCTAGTAGCTGCTGAGGGATTCCTAGTAGCTCCTGGGGGATTCCTAGTAGCTGCTGAGTAATTCCTGGTAGCTCCTGGCGGATTCCTGGTAGCTCCTTGGGGATCCCTGGCTGCTCCTTGGGGATTCCTAGTAACTCCGAAGGGATCCCTAGTAGTTCCTGGGGGGATTCCTAGTAGCTGCTGAGGAATTCCTGGTAGCTCCTGGCGGATTCCTGGTAGCTCCTTGGGGATCCCTGGTTGCTCCTGGGCGATTCCTAGTAGCTGCTGAGGGATTCCTAGTGGCTCCGAAGGGATCCCTATTAGTTCTAAGGGGATTCCTAGTAGCTGCTGCAGGATTCCTAGTAGCTGCTGAGGGCTTCCTAGTAGCTGCTGAGGGATTCCTAGTAGCTCCTGGGGGATTCCTAGTAGCTGCTGAGGGCTTCCTAGTAGCTCCTGGGGGATTCCTACTAGCTCCCGAAGGATTTCTAGTAGTTCCTGAGGGATTCCTAGTAGCTCCGAAGGCATCCCTAGTAGCTCCTGGTAACCCTAAAGCTGATATAACAACTCTGATGTATCTTGTATACAGCTCCAACTGCTCACTTTGCAAGGACTGGGCATTTGCTGTGATGTTATGTATGACCACGACGGCAGCCGATATGACATAAATAATAACTAATCGTCAAGATTAAATATTTAATAACATACTCTTCTGGCACAACCCTTAATGGTGGGATGTTGCTCATGATATCAATCACTGGTTTGTCTGGTCCACACAAGTTTACAAGCTTTCGTGATGTAGTGCTTACTGCTTGCTTAATCGTATATATTTTGTTTTATATCTAAATATCTTCATAACATTTAACAAGTGTCACTATTATAAAGGGAACAATGTGAAATATTGATCGTATTGCTTGTATTACAATCTAAATGATACTCACGTTATAGAGATCAGGTTCTTGGTCACCGCTGTAATCGCCGCTGTTGTCGCCGCTGAGGTCGCCGCTGTAGTTGTCGTTGTAGTCGTCGTTGTAGTCGTTATAAGTACCACTGCCGCTCCCATCACCATCACCACTTCCGGAACCACTCCCACTCCCATCACCACTTCCGGAACCACTCCCATCACCACTTCCGGAACCACTTCCACTTCCGGAACCGCTCCCGCTCCCATCACCACTTCCGGAACCGCTCCCGCTCCCATTACCACTTCCGGAACCACTTCCACTTCCGGAACCGCTCCCGCTCCCAGAACCACTCCCGGAACCGCTCCCACTCCCATCACCACTTCCGGAACCGCTCCCGCTACCATCACCACTTCCGCTCCCGCTCCCATCACCACTTCCACTTCCGGAACCACTCCCGCTCCATTCTCCACTTCCGGAACCACTGCCGCCCCAATCACCACTTCCACTTCCGTAAATCTCGCCATTATTTAACGCCTCCTCCGATTTGTTCACAATTCCCTCCAACTCCGAGCCTCCTTCAGAAAGTTTTGATAGTTTTACGATATTCTTGTTGCATATGGTAACAGCAGGGAACTCTAAGGGAGCATGGAGCACCTATTAACGGTAAAACACTGTGACTAGTATTTGAAATACGTGTATGCTTTAAATGTGAATCTCTACTTATAGCCCAACCGAACCAAATGTTGATAATATTCATCCTAATATAGTCCGATTTATATGATAAACTTGCCTTATCGAATGACTGCGAAACACAATTTCGAAATTTGTCCTTTTGCTTGTTTGTTTGCTGTTCAAACAACCGAAATATACCGGCTAGAATTGGTCTCCAGCAACCTTTGCTGGTCGTAAGATTGACTTAATGTATCGGCTGGTCAGATTCGGTGATTGTGTGTCGGCGTGAATCGTTGCACACAATATCAATCACTGGATTTTCTGGTAGAGACTCAATTTTTATATACAGACCGCCTCAATATAACTGGAATAATGCTGAACGAGGCATTAAACAACGACAACAAACAAAACAAAACAAAACACTAGAAACATAAGCATCGTTTCGTAAGAAAAGTAAATAAATTCGACCAATCTAGTTTGTGGTTGTCCTATATAAACGGACTCCCAGAAAAAAAGTACACCAAGAAGAATTTTGTCTGATTACTTTATAAAGTAAACCATAGACATCAAAATACACCCTAATGTATTCGATGAAATAAAGCGTTTTGAATGAAAAACGTGCATTTTGCGAAAACGTCGTCTACACTCGTAGAACGAAATGTGAGTGCACAAATGATATGCCTTGTTCAACAGCAATCCAGAGAGAGCGAAAGACGTCGGTCTGGCGAAGGAGGGAGCCACGCATATCCAAATGGTAAGAACATTCGGTTGCACCCGTGTTGACATAACCAGGTAACGACATAACGACAGACAACAGACGAGGAGAGGAAGCCCCCCCCCCCCCCCCCCCCCCCCCCCCCCAAGTGACCACGCCCATTGAAAACCGTTATATCCACGGACTTCATCTCCGAAACCGCCTCATCCACGCGACCGCAACGTCATCGACGGCACTCGGACATCGTGTCAGTTAACACAGAGTGCCACGGCGATTCTTATAACATACCCGAGCAGGCCAGGCGAGTTCGGTGTTAGCAGGTTTGAGACTGTGGACGAGTTCTGTTCTCTCATGAGAGAGCCGGATGAATATCCGGGTTAGAATAGGTCTTCAGCAACCCATGCTTGCCGTAACGGGATCGGATGGTCAGGCTCGCCGACGTGGTTGATGCATGTCATCGTAACCCAATTGCATGGATCGATGGTCATGATGTCAGTCACTGTAGTGGCTGGTCCGACTCGAATATTTACAGACCGCCGTCATATAGCTGGAATATTGCTGAGTGCGGCGTTAAACAAAATACAAACCAAACATATGAGAGCAGGTATTCCCTGTTTCAAGCTGATGGTCGGCAGCATGTGTACAGACGTCGGCATCATGTGTACATACGTCGAGGGAAACGCCTATCGCCGAAGTTGAGCCATTTGGGACGGTGGTGTCCAGGTGTGGGAAGGAATCTGAACCCGAGACCTGAACCCGAGACCTGAACCCGAGACTTGAACCCGAGACCTGAACACGAGACTTAAACCCGAGACCTGAAAACGAGACCTGAACACGAGACTTAAACACGAGGATGGTTATCATTCAAAGCAGCATGGTTGCACAGAAGTATCGGTATGATGTTTTGCAACCCGCTGTGCTGCCAATCGTCCAACATCAGCCACGCGGTATAGTCTTCCAGGAAGATAACATTAGACATTATGCAAGGATGACATGGGACTTCCTCCACAACACGAACGTTAATGTTTTGCCATGGCCTGTGTGATCCCTGGCATGAACCCTATCGAACATTTGTGGGATCTACTGACAGGCACGCCTGAAGGCGACCAGCGACCAGTCTTGGCGTACTTTCTCTTTGACGTCAGTTTATGTTATCATGAAGCAGAATATTTTGAAAACATACATTTGTTCAACCTATTTATCTTGATCAAGATTTGATAATATTTCTATACTCAACAACAAAAGTTCCTGTGACACCAATATTTTAGTGTATTTTTCAAAGAAGTAAAGTTTGGTTTTCAATATTGTAGTACATGTATGGAATCAAGTCACAAAACCGCATCTGCTACAGAAAAGCATGCATTCCATGCAAAAGTTGACTTTTATGGAAGCCCCATGCATTTCACTACCCAAGAATGGGTATAAAAACATGTGCCTAAACAGGATTCCATATGCATTGTTTAGCATCGTGCTGACAACAATCACTCAGAAACACAACAAAACTACGCAATTATTCAACATTACGAAATGCCACACTTGTCCGAAAATGAGCGTCTGCGAACCATTGGTATGCTTGAAGCAAGATCGAACGTAATGTTGCAAGACAATTCAACGTCCATAGAAACTCCATTTGGTGTTTATGGCAACGTTGGCAACAGGCGAATGCAGTCAGAGACCATCCTCGGAGTGGCAGGCCACGCGTAACCAATAATCGACAAGACAACTGGATTCGAACAACACACCTACGAAATCGTTTCCAGCCAGCAACAGTGACTGCAAGAAGCATCCCTGGCCTTCGACGAATATCTTCACAAACCGTACGTCGTCGACTAAGATGTGCACCGCTACGAGATCATCGGCCCTGTTGTTCTACCGTTTTTGTGTCGTCATGGCTCAGGATTTACCTTTCAACATCACAACGCCCGGCCTCATATTGCTCGACTTGTTCAGGATTCACTTCACAAAACAACGTGAATATCACCCCCTGGCCGGCTCGCTCCCCTGATCTCTCACAAATCGAGCATATGTGGGATGAGATGGATCGGCGCCTTCGACGTCAACCACGTGTTCCACAGGGAACTCCAGGAAGTCCGAAACATGCTCCAGCAGATATGGACAGATATCCCACAGGACTTCGTGCGACGCCTGGTCCATTCCATGAGACGAAGATGTGTTGCTTGCATCGCAAACAGAGTCGGACACACACGCTATTGATTTGTGAATTGACATTTTGGCATGTTCATGTTTTTTGTAATGAAATCACGCTTTTTCTGAAGTCAGTTTGGCAAATTAAACCATTTGAACACTTACAGGAGTCTTTTATCTGTTGCAAACCGAAATTGTTTCAGATTTGGTAAAAAACATATCTTTGCATTAAATCTTATTCAGTGTCACAGGAACTTTTGTTTTTCAGTATATAACCATTGACAAAAGTGTCGGGAAATTTAAAGGCATCGGTACCTCCCTGCACTTACCTCTATCACTGTGTTGACGGGGTATGAGTAATATCTGCTGAACAACGCTTGTATCTGAATACCACATAGCACGGCACAGGTTAGAAACACAGCTGTATAGAAAAGTTTCTTGATGATGTTACTTGATATAGCGATGCGATGGACGCCGTGCCCCGACCAGTTTTCCGAGAAGTGCGTCGCCTCATCCTTTAAGGTGTCCTTCATGATGACCAGTTCCCAGATGCTTGACGACACCGCTGTTTTTTGATGTTCCAGACAGGTTCATCCAATGATGACATCGAAATTTAATATATTTGTTTTCTATACGCTATTTATATTCTATATTTCAGGGCCGGAACTCCAGAGTCTCGACACGGGTCAGTCGGAATCACAACACCTGAATGCACCTTCGTGACACCAACAAAATCCCGGTGTTATCAAGAGGTATCAAATCCAAGAAGTACAAATAGGATGACCACTGGTCAAGACCTTCATCAGCGCTGTCAGTGGTCTAATGTTGAAGATAGACATGTCCTCGACACAGAGCCGCTTGGTCACACTGTCACCTGTCCTGTGATCACGGTGAATATATACATCTACATCACATCGTGTAATCCTCTGGGACTTGGCTTTCCCAGGTTTTCAGCTCATCGATTAGACCACTTGTCATTGTCACTGCAATCCGTCCATTGACTTTCATTGCACATATTATTTATTCATCCCATGCTACTATCTGGGATAGTCACAGAAACTCATTGTCCTTCTCAAAACAATGACGACTCTATAAATACGCAAGTGCAATATTTACTTCATTTGAATATCGGGGGCACGGGTGTCCCAGTTGGTGAGGCGCCGCGATTCGCTGTGCAGAGTTGCGTCCCTTGGGCACGCCAGAAACCTATGATTGTGGGTTAGAATCCCGGTTCACCCCGATTATGTTTCTACCCGTTCTCGTGGGTTTCACCGAAGTGGTAAAACGTCTGAGACCTACACCACTTCGGGCTTCCTCCCACATAAAGATGACACGCCGTGATATAACTGGAATACTGTTAAAAGCGGCGTTAAACCCAACTCACTCATTCACTCATTTGAATATTAAGGCGGTAAGACATTTGCCATTTGCAAACCAATCTTTCCAAGTGAATACCTGGTAATTTTATAAATTGTATATAGGCACTGTGCGTTGGTGGTTGAAGACGTCCTATCTTATATATTTTGTATGCTTTGTGAACGAATATCAATATATCCTTTCCAAAACACATTTGTTGTTCTCTGGGTGTATTCCGGGTGGAATAGTCTCCTCAGATGTTTCTCGGGTGGTTGTACTGTGACCTGCTTGAGAGTACCCCGACAGCTTGGCTCATTGCTCACGCTATCAACCCCTGGTTTGTCTGATTCAGACACGATCTGCCTGTATGCGGTGTACAACATCATGCATGTGTTCTTGTATCTGCATCCACAAAAACAACACGAGTATTTTTTTCTCGGGGATATGAGTTTGTTTCTTCTGGCAAAGCCTATCCCAATGCAGTGACAGGGCAATTAGTGTCGAGTGGGAACTTGCAATTGTCTGGTAATTACTCATTTGAGTAAAGGCGGCTTCGTCATAAGTGCCCGTCAATACCCGTCCGCGTCATACCAAAAGACGTTAAAAGATGGTGTACTTGTTGTTACCCTGCGTGGCGCTAGGCATTAAGGGGCTGAAGAAATGACTGGTCGGCTCGGAGTCAGTATACTCTGAGCGGGGTATTCATGTTAAACTGCGGCATAATATCTCAGTGTGCTAGCACCATAAATCAGCATCAGTCCCGACTGGTACAAGAAGCCACACACACCCACACACGTGCATGTACTGCGCTATAGAAGTACAATAATCTTGAACGCGACGTTAGACCTCACCTCACCTCACCTCACCTGTATTTATCAATACAGGTTGCATGACACAGTGCTGATGCCTATGGTCTCTCAGGACCCTATCCCAACGGAGTGTTTGTCATAAAGATTCTGAGATGCTGCCATGGCTTCTAAAACAATAAATCAGTAGAATGATGACGCTATTCCAGAAAGCACAAAGTACCAGACTCAATCGGTTGTCCGCAAGTGGGAAAATATCAAACACCATTTAAGCATATCTGAAAACCTCACATATTTAGCATCCTAAAGCAATGTCTCACGACGAATCTTGCCGACATGGATGTTTCCGTCTTAAACAAAGTTTTAAGAGACTTATCGTTTGAGGTAAGACATCTAGATGGTTCACTATGCAAGTCTTCATCGCTTTATGGGGTGTTTTGTGGTATATAGGGACATGGATACCTTCGGAAGCTTGGAAACGTAAATAGGCGCCAACAAACCCGCCCAGTGTCATTGGTTTCAATATTCAATATCAACCTGTTAGACTAACTTGTATCTCTTTCTAGACCAACGACTTTGATGTGGAATATTGCTGAGTGCGGCGTTGAACAGCAAACAAACAACATGTTTTGTCTATGTATTTATATCATATCTGAAATATAACCAAACAAACTCTTTTTGACTGAGCTTGTCATCTCTATTTACGGTAGATAGAACGATCAGTCAACAGTTCTTTGATCTTGGTCTTGCCCAAGTTCTTACAGACATGTTTCAGAATTGCCTACAGCAGCAGCATGACTTCACACAAGGTTTATAAGATCATAGAAAGGTTGTTTTTTTTTATCGTGAAACTTTTAAATGTTGAACTGTTGGCATAACATGGTCCTTGATGTCTCACACTCCACTAGGGCCATTTCAACACTCTACGGCTTTTCGTCTGCATAAAGAGGCTATCTATGGCACCAGTGATGTTTGGTTGCCAAGGTTACGCCAAACCACACCACCCATTACAGCATTATTGTTATTTATACACGCCCATGAACGCACCTTGTGGCTTCATAATCATTCAGAAGAGAATGTACAAATATTCCAGGAGACGGGGAATTCTTTCAATGTCCAATGGCGTGCAATGTACCCAAAGGTACAGGTCATTCAACGACCATAAGTCGTTTGTGGATGAAGTCTCCATCAATAGATTAAAGTGGAGGATTGTCATGTGTGTGCTAAGGAACACCAACACGATCTATTTAGAGCATAAATATTATGCTTTCAATGCATAGCAATGTTACTTATAGATTTGACGGCGCTAAATGGAATGTGCGAACCGAAAGCGCATTTCTTCTATATCCATTCAAACAGGACAAAAATAAAAAGGGTGTATGAAAGGGTGAAAAACTATACCAATGTTTCACCCCTAAGGGATATAAAACTATACCAGTGTTTCACCTCTGAGGGATATAAAACTATACCAGTGTTTCACCTCTAAGGGATATAAAACTATACCAGTGTTTCACCTCTAAGGGATATAAAACTATACCAGTGTTTCACCTCTAAGGGATATAAAACTAAACCAGTGTTTCACCTCTAAGGGATATAAAACCATACCAGTGTTTCACCTCTAAGGGATATAAAACCATACCAGTGTTTCACCTCTGGGGGATATAAAACTGCATCATTGTTTCACCTCTGAGGGATATAAAACTGCATCATTGTTTCACCTCTATGGGATATCAAACTGCATCATTGTTTCTTCACTTTGGAATATAAAACTGCATCATTGTTTCACCTCTATTGGATATAAAACTGCATCATTGTTTCACCTCTATTGGATATAAAACTGCATAATTGTTTCACCTCTATGGGATATCAAACTGCATCATTGTTTCTTCACTTTGGAATATATAACTGCATCATTGTTTCACCTCTATTGGATATAAAACTGCATCATTGTTTCCCCTCTATGGGATATCAAACTGCATCATTGTTTCTTCACTTTGGAATATAAAACTGCATCATTGTTTCACCTCTATTGGATATAAAACTGCATCATTGTTTCATCTCTATTGGATATAAAACTGCATCATTGTCTCCCCTCTATGGGATATCAAACTGCATCATTGTTTCTTCACTTTGGAATATAAAACTGCATCATTGTTTCACCTCTATGGGATATTAAACTGCATCATCGTTTCACTTTTGTGGGATATAAAACTGTATCATTGTTTCACCTCTACGTGATATAAACTGTGTCATTTTTTAATCTGTTGCTGGTCCATAGTGTGCAAGTGCTAAATTGTGTGTGTTGTGTATTCGAGAATACAAATACTGTGTTGCTTTTGTTGTCCTTAAATCCCAAATCTACGTAAAAAGATTTAAATAAGTAATGATAGCCGACGCGGCGTGTCAGATGAGAGGTGTTCCCGCGTGGTCTCTCGGGCGCTCACCGCAGAAGTCTCTTCCCATTTGGTTAACAAACCGATCTTCTTTTGATATAGATTGGACTGAGTTGTGCTGTCGGTGAAGTTTCATCAATGATAAATGTAACTTTCTATGTGCGGAGCAACAATCTTTAATCCACTAACAAAAGCTTGTACAGTATTGATAATTGAAGCATACTTTTCACATCGTAAGACAAAACAGATCAGTCTTGCATACAATAATGAGCACAAGTCCTTAGAGAGAAAATTTCAGACAATTAGGCCAGACTTGCATATTCATGCCCCGCATCAGTCGCCCCCATGCATCATCACCATGCGTCTTAATACACCACCGTCATCATCACCGTGCATACCCATGTATAACCGTCATCATCACCGTGCATCCCCATGTATAACCGTGCATCCCCATGTTCAACCGTGCATCATCATCATGCATCCCCATGTATAACCGTGCATTGTCACCATGCATCCCCATGTATAACCGTCATCATCACCGTGCATCCCCATGTATAACTGTGCATCATCACCGTGCATCCCCATGTACAACCGTGCATCATCATCATGCATCCCCATGTATAACTGTGCATTGTCACCATGCACCCCCATGTATAACCGTCATCATCACCGTGCATCCCCATGTATAACCGTGCATCATCACCGTGCATCCCCATGTATAACTGTTCATTATCACCGTGTATCCCCATGTATAACCGTGCATCATCACCGTGCATCCCCATGTATAACCATATGGCTGAGATACTGCCGATGTGACGTAAAACTTTAACTCGCTCACTCACCATGTATAACCGTGCATCATCACCGTGCATCCCCATGTATAACCGTGCATCATCACCGTGCATCCCCATGTATAACTGTTCATTATCACCGTGTATCCCCATGTATAACCGTGCATCATCACCATGCATCCCCATGTATAACTGTGCATTGTCACCATGCACCCCCATGTATAACCGTCATCATCTCCGAGCATCCCATTGTATAACCGTGCATTGTCACCATGCACCCCCATGTATAACTGCCATCATCACCGTGCATCCCCATGTATAACTGTGCATCATCACCGTGCATCCCCATGTATAACCATATGGCTGAGATACTGCCGATGTGACGTAAAACTTTAACTCGCTCACTCACCATGTATAACCGTGCATCATCACCGTGCATCCCCATGTATAACCGTGCATCATCACCGTGCATCCCCATGTATAACTGTTCATTATCACCGTGTATCCCCATGTATAACCGTGCATCATCACCATGCATCCCCATGTATAACCGTGCATCATCACGATGCATCCCCATGTATAACCGTGCATCATCACCGCGCATCCCAATGTATAGCCGTTCATCATCACCGTGCATCCCCATGTATAACCGTGCATCATCACCATGCATCCCCATCTAGAACTGTTCATCATCACCGTACACCACCATGTATAACTTTTCATCATCACCGTGCATCCCCATGTATAACCGTGCGTCATCCCCATACATCACCGTCACCATCACCGTCTATCCCCAAACATCATCGTGCGGCACTGTGTATGTGCTGCTGATTAAAGACCTGCAAAGCGTCTGTGAGCTGTGGTTTAATACAGTTATTTAATCAAACATTTAAATACTTAATACATTTATAACATAAGGGACGGCCGATGTGTTAGTTTACACATGACAGAAACAGAAGCAATGGTCAGTTGTGTACAGGGACCAGAAACAGAAGCAATGGTCAATTGTGTACAGGGACCAGAAACAGAAGCAATGGTCAATTGTGTACAGGGACCAGAAACAGAAGCAATGGTCAATTGTGTACAGGGACCAGAAACAGAAGCAATGGTCAATTGTGTACAGGGACCAGAAACAGAAGCAGTGGTCAATTGTGTACAGGGACCAGAAACAGAAGCAGTGGTCAGTTGTGTACAGGGACCAGAAACAGAAGCAATGGTCAGTTGTGTACAGGGACCAGAAACAGAAGCAATGGTCAGTTGTGTACAGGGACCAGAAACAGAAGCAATGGTCAGTTGTGTACAGGGACCAGAAACAGAAGCAATGGTCAGTTGTGTACAGGTTGCGGATCGGGGGCAGGACAAACCCTGCTCAATTCATCCCTCTTCCAATCTGATCTAACCATGATAATGGAAGCACGGAAAAGTGTTGCCAAATGTTCCCGAAAACTACAACATTGGATCAAGATCGGTGCCAACATTTGTAATTGTCCCACATTTAGTGGTATGTAGCGTCGAAGGTCCCGCATCATTAATGCATGGGACGGTACTCCAAGGCTTGCAATTGTCCTGCGTTGGAGTAATAGTTCGGGGAATAATTCATAGCGGCGGTAATAGTCCGCCTGGCAGTGTTCCAGCTCGCGAGTCCCAGGTTAAAGCAGTAAGACAGGAACATAATTAAACACCGGTAATGTTGGTAATGGTTCAATGCAGGAACCAACTATTGCTTCCAGTCAATCGATCAGAATGTTAAGTGACTGATGTGTGTCACCAGTAATGTAAACGTATTTCAATTAATCAAAACAATTTGAGGTAATGTTTGAGGACAGTATCCACTAGCAACTATCTGCCGTGACTGTCGTTTGTAAACACCATGAACCTTCATCCGGCATTCATCCCTGTAGACATGGCCGTAGATCTACCAAGGTTCCATGCGTGTTCTAAACGGGATTAATTGGTCTAGTTATGTTGGAACATTCGAATGCTTGTTGTCACTGACCCTCGGTGACTAATCACTCTGCTGCTGTTGACGCTTGTTGCCTGAGTTGAAGTGTGCGTGCAGACCAGGTCCGTGATAGGTACATGAAAACAAGGTGCTTGAATTGAAGCATGCATTACAATTATAAGACTGAATTGTAGAGTGCACGAGAACCTGGTGTCTGGCTCAAGAGTGCATGTGAACGAGGTGCATGAATTGAAGTGTGTGTGTGAACTAGGTGCACGAGTTGATGGAAACTTGAGAACGAGGTGAATGAATTGATGGATGCGTGAGAACGAAGTGCATGAATTGATGAATGCGTGAGAACGAGGTGCAAGAGTTGATAGATGCGTGAGAACTAGGTGCATGAATTGATGGATGCGTGAGAACGAGGTACACGAGTTGATGGATACGTGAGAACGAGGTGCATGAATTGATGGATGCGTATTAACGAGGTACAAGAGTTGATGGATGCGTGAGAACGAGGTGCACGAATTGATGGATGCGTGAGAACGAGGTGCATGAATTGATGGATGCGTGAGAACGAGGTGCAAGAGTTGATGGATGCGTGAGAACGAGGTGCATGAATTGATGGACTCGTGAGAACGAGGTGCACGAGTTGATGGATGCGTGAGAACGAGGTGCATGAATTGATGGATGCGTGAGAACGAGGTGCAAGAGTTGATGGATGCGTGAGAACGAGGTACATGAATTGATGGATGCGTGAGAACGAGGTGCAAGAGTTGATGGATGCGTGAGAACGAGGTGCATGAATTGATGGATGCGTGAGAACGAGGTGCAAGAGTTGATGGATGCGTGAGAACGAGGTGCACGAGTTGATGGATGCGTGAGAACGAGGTGCATGAATTGATTGATGCGTGAGAACTATGTGCACGAGTTGATGGATACGCGAGAACGAGGTGCACGAGTTGATGGTTGCATGAGAACGAGGTGCATGATTTGATGGGGGCGTGAGAACGAGGTGCAAGATTGGATCGATTCGTGAAAACGAGGTGCCAGAGTTGATGGATGCATGAGAACGAGGTGCATGAATTGATGTGTGTGAAGTAGGCGAGTGAACTGATTAATCCGTGTGAACCATGGAGATGCATTGCAGTCCCTACATTGAAGTGTGCATGTGAACTATAGTTCCCAACGTTTATTACGAACACGGTCATAATGAACCGACGGATATAACGAACTTAAGTTCAGGTCCCGGCCATTTGTTGTATATATTCTGTATATACACTTAACACGAACTATGGTTATAATTATATATTCTAATATTAGTCGTCCCTTTGAGTTCGTTATAACCGTAGTTTACTGTGCGTGCATGAATTGAAGTGTGCGTGAGAAATGTGTCTCTGGATTGAGGTGTACCGTGAGAAATAGGTGCATGAGTTGAAGTGTGTGCATGAACTGGGTGCATGACTGGAAGTATGCATGTGAACGAGGTGCATGAGTTGAAGTGTGCGCATGAATTGGGTGCTTGGCTTGAAGTGTCAAACAGTTCAGCCACTTTGTTTTACACAATCAACAGTTCAACCACTTTGTTTCACAAAATCAACAGTTCAACCACTTTGTTTCACACAATCAACAGTTCAACCACTTCGTTTCACACATATCAAACAGTTCAGCTGAACTGTTGTGAGCGTGAAAAAAAGTGGCTGAACTGTTGTGAGTGTGTGAAACAAAATGGCTGAACTGTTGTGAGTGTGAAACAAAGTGACTGAACTGTTTAGTGTGTGTGAAACAAAATGGCTGAACTGTTGTGAGTGTGAAACAAAGTGACTGAACTGTTGAGTGTGAGAAACAAAGTGACTGAACTGTTGTGAGTGTGAAACAAAGTGGCTGAACTGTTGAGTGTGTGAAACAAAGTGGTTGAACTGTTGTGAGTGTGAAACAAAGTGACTGAACTGTTTAGTGTGTGTGAAACAAAATGGCTGAACTGTTGTGAGTGTGAAACAAAGTGACTGAACTGTTTAGTGTGTGTGAAACAAAATGGCTGAACTGTTGTGAGTGTGAAACAAAGTGACTGAACTGTTGAGTGTGAGAAACAAAGTGACTGAACTGTTGTGAGTGTGAAACAAAGTGGCTGAACTGTTGAGTGTGTGAAACAAAGTGGTTGAACTGTTGTGAGTGTGAAACAAAGTGACTGAACTGTTTAGTGTGTGTGAAACAAAGTGACTGAACTGTTGAGTGTGAGAAACAAAGTGACTGAACTGTTGTGAGTGTGAAACAAAGTGGCTGAACTGTTGAGTGTGTGAAACAAAGTGGTTGAACTGTTGTGAGTGTGAAACAAAGTGGCTGAACTGTTTGATGTGTGTGAAACAAAGTAGTTGAACTGTTGTGAGTCTGAAACAAAGTGGTTGAACTGTTGTGAGTGTGTGAAACAAAGTGGTTGAACTGTTGATTGTGTGAAACAAAGTGGTTCAACTGTTGATTTTGTGAAACAAAGTGGTTGAACTGTTTAGTGTGTGTGAAACAAAGTGGTTGAACTGTTGTGAGTGTAAAACAAAGTGGTTGAACTGTTGTGAGTGTGAAACAAAGTGGCTGAACTGTTTGATGTGTGTGAAACAAAGTGACTGAACTGTTGTGAGTGTGAAACAAAGTGGCTGAACTGTTGTGAGTGTGAAACAAAGTGGCTGAACTGTTGTGAGTGCGAAACAAAGTGTCTGAATTAAGAGGAGTGAGATATTTAAGTTCCTGAAATGACGGGTGGTTGAGACCTAATCCGAAATTAAAGAATTCGTGTGTAGCTACCCCCGAAGCATTTAGCCAAGCGTGATCTTCATGATCTTCATTTGTTGTAAAGACCGTTACAGTTGAGATGACTTCTCACTAATTGGATTTCACGCCAAGACTCACAGTAGAAACCGTGGTTGAGTTAATGGCTGGTTAATATTTCATTAGTACATTCGACAAATCACGAAAATGACCCCCGGGACATACGATTTGCATTAATAACTAGTCCCCTGGTCCTGTGCGGAGAGACTCGTAGGGTGGTACGAGCATCATTTATCAACTCTTGAGACCACACGCAATTATTCATGTTTCACACATTGTTCATATAAACCATTTATACCTTTACTATCGTGTAGAACTACATGCAGTGTGAATTGTTTACATTCAAGTCTTTTGTGTTTGGCCTACCTAGTGCTGGTCGATACTTCACATCAGTCGTGCTGTCGTTTTAGCGACTTCCACAGATACCGCCTGCCATGTTTTGTGTTTATGTAACTTTAAAAATGCAATGTTTTGATAGTTTGAGTGTAATATTATCCATGTCCCTTGTATAATACTTCTCGTGATATAGCTTGAGACAAAAACCCTTGGGTATTCCTAGTTAGAAATGTTTCTAGTAAGTACCTACGCTGGTGGTAAGAGGTGGCTAAATGGGTCGGGAGGTCATTTATCAGTCTCGGGGACTTGGTTGATTGCATGACATTGTGTCTCTGCGGCGTGGATCGATGCTTATAATACCAATCACTACACACGTACGCGCACGCACATACACACACACGCGTCTACACTCAAATACATACACACGCACACACACACACGCACCTACACTCAAATACATACACACGCACACACACACACACACACGCGCACACACACGCGCACACACACACACACACACACACGCACACACACACACACACACACACACACACACACACACGCACGCACGCACGCACGCACGCACGCACGCACGCACACACACTCACACGTGCATGCTCGTGAAACAATCTTGAAGGCGACGTTAAACTCCATTTCCCCTCACCTCGCCACAATGTGTTATTTTTGTCTGCATACCCAGGTCTCTCTCTGTTAAATGCGCTCATAAAATCCCCGTTAGGAATCCCAAGCTAACTGAACATTTCACTCCCCGTCCATCTGACATCTATCGTTCCGGCTACAACCCGAAATATACACCTGTAGTTTAAACATGGAGAATACATGTATTCTTGATGAAATGTATTCTTATATCATATTTCTAAAAATAGTTTACTGTAGCGATCTAAGTCCCCGAAACAAGCTGTGCACCACCCCGTCCCGGTTTGCTTGTTTGTTTGTTTGTTTGTTGTTGTTTAACGCCCCACTCAACACTATTCCAGCTATATGACGGCGGTCTGAAATAATCAAGTCTGGACAAGACAATCCAGTGATTAGCATCCATCTACGCAGTTGGTATACGATGACACGCATCAACCAAATCAGCGAGCCTGACCGCCCGAGCCCGTTAGTCGCCTCTTACGACGAGCACAGTCGCCTTTTACAGGCAAGCATGGGTTGCTGAAGACCTATTCTCTATCCGGATCTTCCCCGGTTTGATGGTAGTGGGTTCGAACCCTGTATTCTGTCAGCACCATATCTGGATTGTTTAAGTTTAAGTGATCGACAACATGACAACTTGATCGACAGGTCTTTCTATATTTAAATGACACAAGTGACGCTAAACCCATCTCTGAGTAAAATCATTCTATAGTTTTATCTGCTATTCATTCTACCTCCTAATTGTTACATTTAACTACTGGCTCTACCAAAGATTGTATTTACACGATTTGACTGTGTTTGACAATCATCTTCATGATGTAATGCTGCTGTTGTCATGTGATGGATCGTGTCGCGTATCCGACAATCCAGTTCAGCTCGTGATATTCCTGGACAAGCCGAAGAGCGACTTGTACCCCTCTCTTCTGGCCATATTTGCGACTGGGTTCCGCCCAATGTCAAATAGGCATAGCTAAAACATTTGTCAACTCGTTGCGTAATCTTTCACGTATATTTTCCCCATATTTCATATATATTCCAGATGCTATTGAAAACACATTGGGCCTTTCAGTTGTATACATCATGATCGAAGATACGAGTATTTAACTGTTGGGTATATATTCAAATGATGACATATGTAAAAAATAATTAAAAAAATTCTGAGGGATTCCTTGGCCGAATTACTTGAATTCATATGCGCATTCTGATTGGTTTGTCGTTTTTTCGCACATAACATTCACCGATCGTCTTTCTTGCAAGTTACGAAAAGGGGCGAGTTTTGCCGAATGGATAAGAAAAAATGCAAATGACCATTCGTGACCAACTCGTGTTATTCCGGGACAAGCCGGATCTTCTTGCAGGTTACGGAAAGGGGCGAGTGGTGACGAATGGCAAATGACGTTCCCTCGCAGGAAGCACTTTTAATAAGTTCCACACACCGATGTTGTACCTACTCGTGCAATGCACTGTTGTAAGTATAGTAAGTTAAGATAGGGTAGGGAAGGGTACCCTGATTCTTGTCTAGTTACACATCATTTGGTACAGTGTGATAATGGTTTACTAAGTGTATAGTTTTATTTGTAGGTGGTTCCTAAAGTTACTTCAGTGAACAAAAATACTCGCATAACACGCATTTCGCCTTGCCAACATATGATTTTTATGATAAGGTAACACCCAAATACTTATCTCCATATACCTCTAAACTATTACTCATCAACCAATGTATTCTTAACATAACCTTAACTAGCACTAACACTAAATGAAGGTAGCGTACAATGTATCGTTCAACAATCAGAACTTATGGAATTACTTAATCAAACATTTAATTATATATGTATATTTTTCTGTACGTGTTTCACCACACGTTGCTGACCTGACATGTACATATGTGTATGTGTGTACTGACACAGATGTACTGACACATATGTACTGACACATAAGCACTGACACATATGTACTGATACAGATGTACTGACACATATGTACTGATACAGATGTACTGACACAGATGTACTGACACATATGTACTGATACAGATGTACTGACACAGATGTACTGACACATATGTACTGACACATAAGCACTGATACATATGTACTGATACAGATGTACTGACACATATGCACTGACACAGATCTACTGACACAGATGTACTGACACATATGTACTGATACAGATGTACTGACACAGATGTACTGACACATATGTACTGATACATATGTACTGACACAGATGTACAGACACAGATGTACTGCCACAGATGTACTGCCAAATATATTCTGACACAGATGAACTGACACATATGCACTGACAAAGATGTACTGAGACAGATGTACTGACAGAGATGTACTGACACAGATGTATTGACACAGATGTACTGACACAGATGTACTGACACATATGTAATGACACAGATGTAATGACACATAGGCACTGACACAGATGTACTGACACAGATGTAATGACACAGATGTACTGACACATATGTACTGACAGAGATGTACTGCCACAGATGTACTGACGCATAAGTACTGCCACAGATGTACTGCCACATATGCACTGCCACAGATGTACTGACACATATGCACTGACACAGATGTACTGACACATATGCACTGACACAGATGTACTGACAATATGTACTGACACAGATGTACTGACACAGATGTACTGACACAGATGTACTGACAATATGTACTGACACAGATGTACTGACACAGATGTACTGACACAGATGTACTGACACAGATGCAATGACACATATGCACTGACACAGATGTACTGACACATATGCACTGACACATATGTACTGACACATATGTACTGACACATATGTACCGACACATATGTACAGACACAGATGTACTGACACAGATGTACTGACACAGATGTCCTGACACATATGTACAGACACAGATGTACTGACACATATGTACTGACACAGATGTACTAACACTGATGTACAGACACAGATGTACTAACACAGATGTACAGACATAGATGTACTGACACAGATGTACTGACACATATGTACTGACACATATGTACAGACACAGATGTACTGACACATATGTACTGACACATATGTACTGACACAGATGTACTAACACAGATGTACAGACACAGATGTACAGTCACAGATGTACTGACATAGATGTACTAACACAGATGTACAGTCACAGATGTACAGATACAGATGTACTAACACAGATGTACTGACATAGATGTACTAACACAGATGTACTGACATAGATGTACTAACACAGATGTACTGACACAGATGTACTGACATAGATGTACTAACACAGATGTACAGACATAGATGTACTAACACAGATGTACTGACACAAATGTACTGACACAGATGTACTGACACATGTGTACTGACACAGATGACACACCGTACCACGGGGACACCGTACCACGGGGACACCCTACCACGGGGACACCCTACCACGGGGACACCCTACCACAGGGACACCCTACCACAGGGACACCCTACCACGGGAACACCCTACCACAGGGGCACCCTACCACGGGGACACCCTACCACGGGGACACCCTACCACAGGGGCACCCTACCATGGGGACACCGTGTCAGGGGGACACCTACCAGGGGGACACTGTACCAGGGGGACACCCTTCAACAGGGACACCATACCACGGGGACACCCTTCAAGGGGGTCACCCTACCACGGGGACACCCTCCCACGGGGACACCCTTCCACGGGGACACCGTACCAAGGGTACACCCTACCACAGGGACACCGTACCACGGGGACACCCTCCCACGGGGACACCCTTCCACGGGGACACCGTACCAAGGGTACACCCTACCACGGGGACACTGTACCACGGGGACACCCTACCATGGGGACACCCTACCACGGGGACACCCTACTGACATAGATGTACTAACACAGATGTACTGACACAGATGTACTGACATAGATGTACTAACACAGATGTAGAGACATAGATGTACTAACACAGATGTACTGACACAAATGTACTGACACAGATGTACTGACACATGTGTACTGACACAGATGTCATGTAGTACATATGTGTCGGTATATATGTATCAGTATATATGTGTTAGTACATATGTGTCAGTTCATGGGTTAGTACATCTATGTCAGTACATATGTGTCAGTACATGTGTTAGTACATATGTTTCAGTTGGTATGTGTCAGTATAAATGTGTTAGTACATATGTGTCAGTTCACGTGTAAGTACATATGTTCCACTACATATGCGTGAGTACATGTGTCAGTATATATATGTCAGTATGTATGTGTTAATATATATGTGTCAGTATATATGTGTTAGTACATATGTGTAAGTACATACGTGTTAGTGCATATGCGTTAGTAGATGTGTTAGTACATGTGTAAGTAGATATGTGTCAGTACATATGTGTCAGGACATGTGTTAGTACATATGTGTCAGGACATGTGTTAGTACATATGTGTCAGGACATGTGTCAGTACATATGTGTCAGGACATGTGTTAGTACATATGTGTCAGTTCATATGTGTCAGTCTATATGTGTGAGTACATATGTGTTAGAACACATGTGTAAGTACATGTATGTCAGTATATATGGGTTAGTACATGTGGAGACATCCTACCACGAGGACACCTTACCACGGGGACACCCTAGAACGAGAACACCCTTGAACGGAGACACCGTACCACAGGGACACCGTACCACGGGGACACCGTACCACGGGGACACCCTACCACGGGGACACCTTACCAGGGAGACACCCTTCAACGGGAACACCCCACCACGGGGACACCCTACCACAGGGACACCGTACCACGGGGACACCCTTCAACGGGGACACCCTACCTCAGGGACACCGTACCAGGAGGACACCCTTCAACTGGGACACCCTACCACGGGGACACCCTACCATGGGGACACCCTAACACGGGGACACCGTACCACGGGGAAACTTTACCACGGGGACACCCTACCATGGAGACACCCTACCACGGGGACACTTTACCACGGGGACACCCTACCATGGAGACACCCTACCACGGGGACACCGTACCACGTGGACACCCTACCACGGGGACACCGTACCACGGGGACACCCTACCACGGGGACACCCTACCACGGGGGACACCCCACCACGGGGACACCCTACCACGGGGACACCGTACCACGGGGACACCCTACCACGGGGACACCCTACCACGGGGACACCGTACCACGGGGACACCCTACCACGGGGACACCCTACCACGGGGACACCCAACCACGGGGACACCCTACCACAGGGGCACCCTACCACGGGGACACCCTACCACGGGGACACCCTACCACGGGGACACCCTACCACGGGGACACCCTACCACGGGGACACCCTTCCACGGGGACACCCTACCACAGGGGCACCCTACCATGGGGACACCGTGTCAGGGGGACACCTACCAGGGGGACACTGTACCAGGGGGACACCCTTCAACAGGGACACCATACCACGGGGACACCCTTCAAGGGGGTCACCCTACCACGGGACACCCTCCCACGGGGACACCCTTCCACGGGGACACCGTACCAAGGGTACACCCTACCACAGGGACACCGTACCACGGGGACACCCTCCCACGGGGACACCCTTCCACGGGGACACCGTACCAAGGGTACACCCTACCACGGGGACACTGTACCACGGGGACACCCTACCATGGGGACACCCTACCACGGGGACACCCTACCATGTGGACACCCTTCAATGGGGACACCTTACCACGAGGATAGACTTTGTGGTGGTCTCACGATGACGGGATTACTATTTACAAGATGTCCGCATGTGCACTTTCAGTATTCAACAAAGATGCTACTGTATATTACGATGAAAGTCTTTCTATGGCCCAAGATTAAAAGCTGTTGCTTTAGTTAAAACACTTCCTCGGCCGGAGCTGCCTATACAGGTCACATCAGGGGACAAAGATATTCCTAACGATTTCTGTTTGAAAAGAGTCAAATATTTAATGCCTGTGCAAATTTCACTATCAGTGATCAAATTCTAACAAGGTTTCCTCTTGTAAAGTATTTCTGAACAGATTGGTATCGATAACACCTGGTGTTGAACATTCCATCTTTGCTGCTGCTGCTGCTGTACGTTCAGCACGTATGAGCTTCACATATGAAGTAAAGCATGTGGGAGTGGGCGGGTCTCGTGTCGGGAGTCCGGATCAGAACAGGTCGAACAATATCATGGTGAGAGCCGATGAATATGAAGATCGGTTGGACAGACTCCGGCTGCCACGTGTCTGACCCAACGTCATCAACCCATGATGGCGTAGGGCGCTGCTGATTTCAATCACCGGTTTTCCTGGTCCAGAATCGATTCTCTGTATGCCGCCGTCATGTAGCTGGAATGCTGACAGCGGCGTAAAACAATACTGACGCGAACACTTTCACCACCAGACTACCCACGGACCCACCCCAGCGTGAATGCCTGGACTTAGGTCCCATCCTTGGTGACCCAGGTTATTATACCTCCACTCTATTAGTATATATACCCTGGACGCTTCCATAGTCTCCTTTTGAGTCCGCATTGAATAAAACGACGCTAAATAAAGCCGTCTCATCAAATTACTCTGTTGAGCGAGAGGAATATTGTGCTAACGTAGTAATAGGAGAGATCGGGGTACAGACGTCACTTCCGGACCGAAGAAAATGATGCTTCTTGATACTATAAACATTCAGTACTGAAAGAAAACGTAGTTTGTGACGAATGAACGGTTTATTTGTGTCTCACAAGATACACAATGAACAGTTATGGGACTTATATACACATATCTATTTCAATGCAATATATGACTATATGTATATGTACACGATAAACACGATTAAGCATCACAAGACAGTCACATGAAATTGATTGGATAATAAATAGAGTGATGTATGTACATTGCAGGAAGACGATTCGTGTTGAAGACTACTGAGCACTAGATAATGGGATAAATGTGTAAATAACACCAATATGATATATATGCAAGCTATTTACAATAAACTATTTACAGGGTCTCTTGGTGAGTTACTCGACTTCTTTTGGTTTTGTGTGTACAAGAGAATGTTCTGTATATGAAAATTCTAAGTAACATAAAGCACGTAATTTGTCACAAAATGTGAGATATTGCACAGGTGCCCGTAATATAAATATAATATACAATGATACTCATGAATAGACTCGGATGTTCCATGTGAAGTTATGTACATTCTTAAAGAGATGGGTGGGTTCCTTGTTTTGCATTTATAGATGTGGGAAATGTGTAGTCGAAGAGGATAGCGATAAGACGTCTTTCATACAAAAATACTGTGCAAAAATTCAAAGTATTCTGAAGAATGTTGTATAAATCCGACTGTGACTGTGTTACCAAAGGGAAGTAACTACTGCTGCAAGAACTTCATATCCTTCAAAATGATCGAGATCACGTGATTTAACTGACTAACCACGTGGGCCAGCGAATGTCTTTGAAAATTTTATGAACACTTCAACTCTTAAACATATCACAAAGCAGTTTCTCCATTGGTGTGTTGCCGATAGTTCTGCCAAAAAACAGCCTCTCGATCCGGTCTGACGGAACGTATCTCAGCGTTGGGAGGAGAAGCAGCAGACGGCCAAATCTGAAAGAAAATATTCCAAATTAACTTCACTGACAGAACGTGACAAATATTTGAATAAAAAGTTTTTCCTGTGCAACAAACTGTTGGTCGGATGGAATTATCCTCATAAATCGATGTTTACTTCAGCCCCGAGTGATCGACGCTCTGTATTTTATTAGGTGAAATGGCACAACTGACGCGCACCCTGTGACCGTGGTTCACAAGTCGACCTCAGCACAGCAACCGTGTCATGTCCATGTCAGATCATAGGAGAGTTCTATCTGTGGTAAGTCTATGTTAAAGTATTGAAGTCACGACTCTGCTGAGTCTATCTTAAAGTATAGGGATTACGACAGAGGCAAGCCTCTGTTAAGTATACAATAAGTTACTACGGTGATAAGTCGATATTAAAGTATAGGAGTTACGAATGTCGTAGCACCAAGATAGACATGTGACTTTGAGACCTGGAAGATGACCTGATCGTACCTGCAGGGTTGTGTTGGATGCTGTGCCCGGATGTGCTGGCCAAGCATGACCTGAGCCTGGTCCTGAAGGTTCTCGACCTGGGGCGGGTCCTTCAAGCTGCGCGTGTCTAAAGGGAGATAACTCCGTATAAGTAAAGGCATTTTCGCGTCATGAAATGAGATAAGTCCTTGTTTCCAATAAAAAAAGTATTTGTTAACCTAAGACAAAGAACACATACAGTGGTATATTTGCGCTTATTCCTATTTAATAAAGGGTATTTGTACATTGACGTGGAGGTGCAATTATTAATTTTCATCACATCGTGATGAAATGGTTCGCGTACTGGAACGACCGAAGGCTAATTGTTATCAAGCAACCATTACCATTACATGACGTAAGAGGTCGATACAACCACATAAAACATGAACAGAGCATTGGTATGAAGTTGGATTATTCTTACCTGGTTTGAAGAGCACGATGGCCTTGAGACAGGCGAATTCTGCAGGGTCGACTTGGATGGCTTTGAACCTGACCATGACCTCTTGAAGCACGCGCATATCAGAGAAAGGAGAGATTTTTCCGTTTTGTGCGTTGGGAGCGTGGTCAGGGAGCACAAAGAGTGGACACGCATCCATCGGCATTGACCACTGGATCGCACAGAGAAGGAACAACTCACTCCAGGCTTCTTCGAGAAGGATGACCTGGAAGAGACCAATAGAACTAATTTATTACAACGATTATAGATTTTGATTATCGATCATGACCTTCTTGACTGCGCGCCGCCATTTTGTTTGAAGCAAATGCAAGTGATATGAGAAGTGGAGTCTGATTGGTCAATAAGAGGGACATGGAAGGGACATAACTCGTAATGGCCACTGGTAACGCTACGATAGAAACCAGAAATTCCAGCCTAGCTCGGCAGGGGTGGAAACTGGACTTTTACAGTCAGTTAACTCCCTTGCCTCTGGACGATGGACTTTATCACACAGTCTTACCTGGTCTCTGAAAGGGAGGTTGGCAAAGGAAGGCAGGTTCTTGGACCACTTGACTGCCATAAAGAGAAGTCGTGCCGAGCACTCGTAGATGGTTTCCTGCCCCGCCGGATATAGGGTGATTTCTGGGTAAATGTGGGGTTGTTGAGGGGGCGCTCGCTCCTGCTCTACGCTAGTGACATCGATGTTTTCTTCTTGAATGGCTGGAGAAGAAATGACGTGTGATACACAAGCAGGTTGGGTAACTACATCAGGTTGTTTCACATACTCAAACAGCAACAGTTACTCTTACATGTCTTATGTACATATATTAGAAGAAACTGCGAATGTTTTTTTAAAAGGGAAATCAGAACAGCCCATGACATCTGTGTTTCAGATGACCAACACAGCTGATTTCAAAGGATGAGCCTGCGGGCGACCAAGGGAGATAACTCTGTCCTTAAATGACGTGTTACTGCGGAGCCGGAGAAAGGTATCGTGTGGCCCAAGTAAACCCTTGTATCCACAACGACTCTACTACTACTACTACTACTACTACTACTACTACTTCTACTACTACTACTACTACTACTTCTACTACTACTACTACTACTACTATTAAAACCACTACTATTTTTAACTTCGGGACAATACCGCCCCTCGTTTGAGTGGACATAGACCTGCATAAAACTAGTTTTCCGTTATGACTGAGTGAGTGAGTATTGTTTTACGCCGCTTTTAGCAATATTCCAGCAATAACACGGCAGGGGACACTAGAAATGGGCTTCAAACATTGTAACCATCTGGGGAATCGAACCCGGGTCTTCGGCGTGACGAGCGAACACTTTAACCACTAGGCTACCACACTGCCCCTTTCCCGTTATGATCTGCGTAAACATGACCGTGTTTATTCTTTGATTTTAATATAGTCTCTACCTGAATCTTCTGGCTCGAGTTTAGCGCAAGTCTCCGCGGTCATGAGACTGGCCATAAAGCGGTGGTTGGCCCCGGGACTAAAGGCGGGGTGGGTGGCGGACACCGTGGCGTTGTTTGCCCCCAGGGGGTGCTCCAGTTCTCGATCTATCTGGTCCTCGCGCACCTGCGCTGTATTGCGGGGCTGCCGTTCATTCTGTACAGCTGCAACACAGACGAACTCAGATTGAGGAGAAGTGATGGCGACAACATCGTCGACGGTGGCAGTACAACAATGGGAGTCTCTTTAACGAGCGCAGTACTTAAGGGAAGCCATCGAGCGATACCCAAAGGCTGGAAGACCTACAGTAACACGTGAACAAGATACGTCACGATGGAATTCCCGTTCTTCACACGACACCAGACTTATCGTTCACGTGCACATGGGTAATATATAACAAATTTACAAATATATGTTCCCAAAATTACAACTTTTAGGAACATCAATATTATCTGTGTAGCCTTACAGGAATGTAACAGGAAACGATATGACAAGATTATGAAAAACTTGCATATCTTAAAAAAATAGTGTTTCACTAGTTTGTTCCCTTGTTCCGTAATTTTTATGTCCATCAAAATCTCCAAGAGAAAATTACACACATTTGTCGCGGTTTCAACAGAATTTTGATAAAAATATCACGGAACCATGTATAAAATTTTTGGGATATTTCTGCGGTGTAATCGATTGCAATTTTAATTAATTGCCAAATTCAAAGACCAAATAATTTCTTTCTTTTATATTTTTTTCACTTCAACACAAGAGTGTACAACAAAGGGATGCAATCCCAGCATGCTATAATGTTTATTTTGGTAATACACTTCAACTGCTTTCCATCAGATATGAGTAACTCGGAGATTCTACGGTCTCTGATGTGTTTTAGTGAGATGACACGTCTTATCATTATTAACTTTTGTCATAAACTTTAACAATGGTTAGTTATCAGATAACAAACTTCATGTCATCATGGCAAATCGCAAGAGCACTTACACCGACGCCGCAATGTAAATACCAAGAAAAATTATCATCTGCCATTGATTTGGAGGATTATTTCACCGGAGAACAAATTCCCTGACTACAAAACGCTTCCGAGGAATTAAACCGATAACAGCACTTGACATTTAGCAATATTATCATAATTGACAACAATCGGGAAACGCTCTGGTAAAACTATTTTGTATTTTTCCATTACGATGAGTCCGTAATTCCATCATTTTGATTCTGCTTTTTAATTTCCCGCGTCACGTGACTTGCACGCGTGCCGCTCCAGGTCACAAATTAGATCTCCTTCAAGAGGGATTTAATGTTTTGTAGCAAATAAAATTAATTCCTAATGTGATTTCCCCTTGATTGCGTTTACCTTCAGGCGTAGGAACGATGTTCGCCAGTAGAAAGACGATAGTTGAAGTTACTGTAAGTTTAATCGGTGTCACGTGATCAGATCAATACGCCATAAATGTTCGCGTTGGCCGGAAGATTCAGGGAGAGACGAGAGTGTGCCCATTCTTTGTCGTATAATTAATATCAACATATGTCATACTTTTGACAATATTATCTTACAAAACAATCATGACTGCCACTAGAATACATTGTTTCACAGTACGTTTTTTCAATTAATCTAGAAATTAAATAATTAGCAAGCTAGACTCAGATTTACTTAAAGTTTACTTTTCATTGTAATGCTATGTGATAGACACTGCCTACAGATAGGATCTAAACCTATTCGCCGCAGTGAATTTAATTGGCCCCCGCGTCAGTCATGATAAACTGAGACTTGTCATGTCCCAGAAGTGTTGAGTCCTGTTCACAGGATTAAATTGTAAGATTTGAGATCCAATCTGTTGTCATCCTTGACATGCAGTGGTGCACGTTCCCCATCTGAGGGACGACTATATGGTGTATGACAGATACACACGTTCCTTGACATCCGGTGGTGCCTATTCCCGTCTGAGGGACGACTATACAGTATAGACAGATACGTACCATCCTTGTTCATCCCCATGGTGAGACACTTCTTGAGGCGGCACGCCTGGCACTGGTTCCGGTGCGCCTTGTCCACGTTACACAGACCCGTACCTGCCTGGCACCTGCAGCAGACAGAACCATAAAACCATGAATACCTGCACCTACATCAGACAGAACCATAAAACCATGAATACCTGGCACCTGCAGCAGACAGAACCATAAAACCATGAATACCTGCACCTACATCAGACAGAACCATAAAACCATGAATACCTGGCACCTACAGCAGACAGTACCATAGAACCATGAATACCTGAACCTACAGCAGACAGTACCATAGAACCATGAATACCTGCACCTACATCAGACAGTACCATAAACCATGAATACCTGCACCTACAGCAGACAGTACCATAGAACCATGAATACCTGAACTTCGGCAGACAGTACCATAAAACCATGAATACTTGGCACCTACAGCAGACAGTACCATAGAACCATGAATACCTGCACCTACAGCAGACAGTACCATAGAACCATGAATACCTGCACCAACATCAGACAGTACCATAGAACCATGAATACCTGAACTTCGGCAGACAGTACCATAGAACCATGAATACCTGACACCTACAGCAGACAGTACCATAAAACCATGAATACCTGGCACCTACAGCAGACAGTACTATAAAACCATGAATACCTGGCACCTACAGCAGACAGTACCATAAAACCATGAATACCTGCACCTACAGCAGACAGTACCATAAAACCGTGAATACCTGGCACCTACAGCAGACAGTACCATAAAACCATGAATACCTGCACCTACAGCAGACAGTACCATAAAACCGTGAATACCTGGCACCTACAGCAGACAGTACCATAAAACCATGAATACCTGGCACCTACAGCAGACAGTACGAGACAACCATGAATACTTGCACCTACAGCAGACAGTACCATAGAACCATGACTACCTGCATCTACAGCAGACAGTACCATAAAACCATGAATACCTGGCACCTACAGCAGACAGTACGAGACAACCATGAATACTTGCACCTACAGCAGACAGTACCATAAAACCATGAATACTGGTTTAAATGTACGGACAAAAATATTGTATTGAAGCATCTAACTTTCAATACCCCGATTTAAACATTCATTTGTGCATGACAATGACAGGTTTGCCTCGCCATGGCGAAAAAGGTTTTGTTGATAAGCTTGCTACAATAGCTTATCTAAGTGTTATTACATTTGTACTTAATCATTTGAAATTGTGGTTAGTATGGTTTATATTCATAGTGTTCATAAAAACGACATTATTTTCTAATTTATTGAAGATTTGTACTATTTGTAGTTCAGTCAATTATATTTTGACATCGTTGCGTGCATACCTGTATATTAGTTTTCTTCGAACACTTCTCTTGAAAAATCCACTGCACCCATTGCATGCCAGAATGCCATAGTGTTTGCCGCTAGAGGTGTCCCCACACACAACACACAATAGCCCAGGGCAGGGCTTCTTGGCTGGGCCACCCCCGGGACTTGGAGAGCAGCTTCGGCCCGACCCAGGGGAAGCCACAGAAATGTCGATAGAGTGGCTCAGCATGGGGGAGGGGGATTTTGTAGCGCATACCGTCACGGGGGACCCCTGGGGAGAGATGCGGGGGGACAGATCGGGACTCAGTGCTGGAAAGGAAATAGGAAATTACATTAGGCAAGACAACTTTGAGCCAGAGGATCACCACGTACGGCGCTAAGGAATATTGTAGCATACCTACCTGTCAAAAAGCGTATATAAGTGACCAAGAAGCTAAAACGAATTGTGATTTGCATGTGGTACCTTCAAAGTCAGGAATGAGAATATGGCACATTTCAGTTTCACATTTCAGTTTCAAGAAGAAAACAAAAATATTATGAAAACATGTAATCTTTTTTTTTTACAACAATGACATCCGGAAACATTTGTTATTGTTTTCAAAGAAGCACTTATTTAAACTGCCTAATCGGGGCTTAATATAATGCATCAGTTTTCAGCAGGTTTGTACGCCACTGTTGTTTTCCCAGTACATAATTTCTTCGATAACGTAGAACGATTCGTTCAGCTTTTCTGTCTGGATAACAGTACGATACTTCATATATGGGTATTCATTTTATAGTGTATTTATGTGCTATGTATAACATTATATTTTCTCTTATTCTAGAACAGCACCTTACCTTTTAAAGTAATGAATTGGCTTATTATTAATACATAACTAGGACATACTTACTGAATGTAAATAACATACACCAACAATGTTTATATGTGGATACAGTGCGTATATGTTTGTTATATAATCTTATAAATGATTGTACAAATGAGAAATTGTGGAAAAGAACATTTTGTGATTAAACACTGCAATGTTTCATGACTTCATATACATCAGACATTACATAAGGTCATAACAATTATTTATCTATGGTTTTAACTAATTTACATACGATTTCATCGTGTGTTTAGTTTTATAAAAGTTTATACAATAATACTATAAAATATTAACTTACTACAATCTTGACATGGGTCGTGTTAACTGACACCGATTTAGAATTGACCAGAATAAAATTGACATCCGTTTCTAAATAACGATTGATGCAGTTTGAAATTGATCGACATAATTAGTTAACTTTCGGGCCAACTCCAATTGAAATCAAATTTACCATTTCTGGAGCCTCTGCTTTTGGAAAGAGCAGTAAATTTCAGCAAAAGTGATATTTTCTCTATAATTGCAAGAAAAGCCAGATTTTGATAAAGCCACTTTGTAATAAAAAATCAAATCTTGATTCCATATAAATGACAAGTACTTCTGAAGTTCTGCACTGTTTTTGAAAATAAAAAACCGCCACAGCCCAGCTCTACGTTGTCAAGTAGTAGGTGCCTCGACTCATACGGTCCTCCAAGCCGGAGTCATTAATTCTGTCAAAGGGGCTAGTTGTTAGATCACTTTCTGAAACTTTTTCACCAACTTCGAATTGTCAATTTCACGCAAAATCGATTTTATGTTCGCTTGTGGAAAGTGCCAAAGTGACGTGTGAAATCGCGACCTCAGAAAGTGCTAAAACTCGAATAAGAAGCAAAAGGCGAGAAATAGCTGTTCAGCATTTGCTCATATATTACGTCCATATCAAATTCATTGTTGGCATCGCCCCAAAAAGGTGTCAGATTGCTTGTGAGAGCAATATATTTGTATCACTTCTCTTCTTTTCCTTAACAATTTGCTTCAAACTTTCCTTTTTATCCGAAAATAATTTTCAATTTCTTGAGATATATAGGGTATTTATCAAACACCATTATAACAGAGAAAACATCCCTGACAGCGTTCAATAAATTACCCTTGTGATGGACTAGGTTTTGAAAATGCTTGAAAGGGATCAATTTACTTGGATCCAATTCCGGAAAGTGATGGTTCCGTGTCTTGTGTTGTTTGTCTTGCACTTGTTGAAATACACCTAAAACATTCCGTCTAACATTCCAATCCAAATACGCTAAATTTAAAAACACTGTTTAAGTGTGTAGACGAAAAGCTATTTTCACGGTTTCAATTTCAATTTTGAACATTTTGAGATAAGACTACTTTTCTCAGTTTTCATGTGTTTTTTAGTTTTAAGAGCAGCCACCGCCAGGTCGTCAAGGGTGTGATATATAATTATGCTTTATGACAACACGTCTGGGGATGTAAAGAAACAAAACAAATAAAAAACGGATCAGACCAAGACGATGAAATCGGAACATTTCGAAATTAAAAATGACACTGTTACACGGATTACAATAACATAGAATACCTTGATAATATTAATCTTTGTTATTACGCGTTTGCTCCATGTTGTTTGAAGGTAACGTTATTGAATGACGTCACGCGATTCCAATTCAAATCACTTGTCACTAACAGCGATTGCACAAACCAGATAAGAGATTACTAACAGATAAGGAATGAATCGGCTTATGCTTTTCGGATTGGCTCATTACAATATATAATTTCCGTCTGCTTTCAAGACTTCATTACCGTCATTCTTCAATTGCGTTCTCCGCTGGAGATCAAACCAGGTGACCTAAAGTAATTAGTAAAATGGGATCGAAAATGCTCGTTTAGCGAGCCTAGATACACACACCTTTCATCAGCTCACCTGCAATTTGGCGTTTCTTGATCGAAAAATTAAATTTTCATGAAAAGAGACTTGTGTTCTTGCAACAAACGGGTACAAGCAAGAGCAAAACGCGAGGACAAATGCCATGTGCTCACGACGAAAGGTCACGGCAAAAGAGCGCGTGCTCCATGCACGCGTTACGAGAAAAATCGCCATTTGTTCATTGGAAGTTGTCGTTAGGGGAACTCGATGAAAAGAACCTATCATTTCCGGTGTTTGGGATCACCTTGTTTCCTAATAGGCCCGTCGGTGAAGATTGGGCCAGCAATTAATCTTTGAAATCGTTTGATTCGAGCGATAACGGGCTGAGGGCAAGATAGGGAATTGCTATTCAGGGCATTTTGCGATCGACTAATCGCGCTCATCAATATTTGAAACAAATGTTGTCGCAATTTTGTTTTTCAGCATGATTACCCCGAAACAAGATGGCGGTTAGCCAGGCCACACGTGTTTAGAGATCGGTTTACATGCTTTCGGCGGTGAAATATGCCGACTGATTTACACATCTGTCTGAAAATAATATGTGCATGTGCGCAGCTAATATCTCCATGTAAAAATTACGATGAGGATGTTTTTGAGATGAGTTGAATGATTATATTGATGTGTTTTGAAAGTGCGTCATCTCTGAATAAAAGAGGCACAACAATCACTAACACGCTTCAAGGAACGTTGTAAGGAAGAAAACTAGTGATGGTAATAAGCGACAAAACCCATTCCATATTCATAACAAATCTCCATCGTACGATTCTAACTATATCATGAACATCTGTGAATCAGTTTTACAAAGTGACGATACCATACGTTCGCGAAATGAAGGCACACGGCACAAACACATGCAAAGGCAAGTGAATTGTTCATGTCTTAAAAACGTTTTGAAAGCTTTACAGAGGCCTTGAATGATGAAACCTTGAAATGTTACGGTACGTCGTCGTGCACATGACTGGCAAGAAATGTCTTAATTTTCAGGAAGTGAATCCGTAAAAAAGTCTTGTGTTTCTATAAAAAGTTACGGTATATTGTTTAGTAATATTTTAGGTCTGCCTTTAAAAACAAACTCCGGAAAGTTTTAAGCAAACACATACACATAGATAAAATATTTTCAATATTGGAATGATCTCAACATTTTAGTGATCGTTTTTATAACGATGACATTATCAATGTGGCTTTGAAATAAAATCCAGCGCGCTCAACAGCGACTTCGGGCCCTCTGACCTCCGACGGTTACAGTACATGTTTGACAAAAACCTCATGCAATGAGATGATGTGTTTATTGTGGCCCGCTTCAAATGATGTTGAGCTTCCTGCGCCATGAGATCCACCAATTAAGTATGTTTTACACCAACCTAACGGCTAGAAAATGTGGGAACAAAGCGTGATTTTTGCAAAATAAATTTGAAAAAGTTATTGATCATAATATAGATATTGTTTGAAATTGTAAATTATCGAAAAACGGCCGTACATCTATCGGTGAACGAATATATATGTCCGTTTATATATCCTAAGGAAATTCATTTCAGTGTAAATCAAGGAGTTTTTAAATCTTTGAAATGAGAAAATAATCATATTTCATGTGACTTTTTTATAGCAGAAAACTGACATGTTTTGAACTTAACTTATTTGATTAAGTACGTGCTGTGACAACTGCCACCAAAAGAGTTTCAAGTACTTCCAGATTTATAAAAAAAACTAATAAACTGGTTAAAAATATTTCTTGGTTTGAACAACGTTACTGGTTGGAGCAGACTGCAAGTGATATGATGATAGTCCCAGTTTGACGCAGGTGTTCCAATCTCCCTCTTGTCCCATGATAGGCTTTTTACTCCGATATTGACATGCAATCGGCATGAAATTGACGTGATTGTTTGACAAATGTTAGGTTCAGCAACATATCGAAAACACCTGTATTTTCCTTTTGAAATTACTGTTTTCGTCTTTCTGCGGTCACTTTGTATAGCATCGACCAGTGGTCACTTGAAAATTTAATTTATTTCGCTAAAGAAAATGTTTGCTTGTCTGATAAGCCCCTATTGTCATGTTTCTCTTTTGAAGGGGACTGGGTGGGAGGTGTAAAATACGACCTGCAAGATTGCTAATAACATCGGCAATTGCGAACAATCAGCAACATTGTCACGGCGTATTTGCTTCTTTGGCGAATATTTGTTTGTGTAATGTAACTTGTTCATATCAGAGGTGAGATTTCCTCTTTGAAATGCCTTGATTAAAGTCAAATAGGTTTTCCAAACATGTTTGTGTGTGTGTATATTCATATGAGGGGATAAGCCGTGTGGTCTTTGGGTTGTAATTTTCAAATGCTTTAGTCAGGTTTATCTAGCTCGGATCGCATCAGGCACGACCGTGGGGACACATCAAACGAGAGTGATCTCTGAAGCCAAATTGAAAACTAAAATTAGCATGAGTTTCATCCCTTGTGCTCTGTTCATTTCTAATTCAAGAGATGAGCAAGGCTGTTTATTCTCCGGCTTGTGAAATACGGTCTAGTCGCGCTCGACTGTCAAATGTCAAGTCACGGATCCGATGAAAAGCACAGTACCTAGGCTCGAACTTGTACCTGGGAATTGACAAGGTATCCTAGTTCACCACATGAAAGGGTTGAAAAGTTTAGCTCTATTAAGAACACACCCCTACCATTTATTATCCCTTTCTTCCCCTCGCAACTCGATTTCGTCTTATTTGCTATAGAGCTCATAACAAACCCGTATACAACAACGATCTTGTGTGTTGATTGAATTAACTGTCCCGTCGAGCAGTTTTATTCATCCCGCTCCCCATGCAAGGATAATGGAATTAGACATGGCAGTAAAAGTAAGATTGGGCACTAATCTCCCCCGATCCTATTGTCACACAATCAGCCGATGATTCCCCCTTTAATGTAATTGAAATCAAGAACGCGCCGGACATATAACGACGGCTGTTCAAGCCAGGCCTGTTGACAGAGCGAGGTCTGAGCCAGAGAGATACACTCCGCCGTTGCCTTTTGCCCCTTGATGAAACGTACATCGTATACAGGATAGTAATACCTCACTTGCCCCCTTTTACAGAATTTTACACAAATACGCGACAGTGAATAACGAAATAACCGTTTGATCTCCTCCGTACGACTGAAGGTAGAGCGTTTTAACAAAGCATCAAAGCGGACAGTGTTGAATATAGCGCATCCTTACTATGAATGCTAATGCAGGGACTACCTTGGTATGTGGTTGACTGTCATGAAGTACACTGTCTCCACAGTCGACGAGGTTGATGAGATAAGGGAGGGGACTAGAGGATAATGGGGAGGATCGTATGGCGTGACTCATACCATCTCTCACTTCTATCCTGACTGTGGTATGTGTTTTGACCCAGCAAGACATTATACGAAACACATTAAATATAACTGAATGGATCCAATTTTAGTTTTAATTTTCGAACTGTATTATTATCCAAAGAGGGGGCTAAATCTATGATGTATGTTAATGTTGAAAGTTGTTATGTGCGTGTTATATACATGAAATGTCAAAGATTAAGATAACCGGTATAGTTGTTAAGTTTCAGATCTATACAAGGATAATTTGGAGTAACATGAGATAGACAGATGTACTATACTTAAATGAAGTTTTATCATTCAGTTATAACCATATTTCTTTTGAAAAAAAACCCATAACATTTAGCGAAGTGATCCATTTACAAAGTCCTCTTACTTGATTAACTCTGTATTGAAATCACTTAATGATACAAGGATATGTAACAAAGAGTTCCAGTGAGCACAATCGTTACATTAAGTAACATATGAACTATTTCCCCATGCTCTCAATATACAATCTGGCTCAACAACCACTAATTTAAATGTGCATATGTTCGTATCTCGTGATACCGATAAATAATTGTGACAAAACATATGTATGGGTATGGGTTAAGTAACGTCATTTACACCCGGTGACACTACATTCTTAGTCGATTCCTACATTATGTGCAGGGGAAGGAAAGCTAAAAGTTATGCTTGTTGTCTCCCAAGTAACAACAGAAAGATCGATGTACCAACAGGATTACTAGAATACTTTAAGTCAAATCAAAGTTCCTAAGTGGATATACGAGAGACAGCTGCATATCAATATCGCTCAATACTAATTCGTGTCTGAAAAGTTCTTCTTAAAACTTTGCGTTATGTAAGCTGTTTCCAAAATAATTCCGGATTGAATTTCTTACAAAAGCAATAGAGAAAGGTGGCTTTTAATTTCCTAGGAGCGATTTGCTGGAGATGCATTAGCGGTGGAGAGACAAACTAGCAGGAAAATGGCATGAGCAAATTGTCACAAGTTTGAAAGAGCGCTCATTTTTCACCGACATCGTTCTCGCGAGATAAAACGTAATCCCACGGGATTAACGTGTCCGTCTGAAGTGATATTGAGTTGTCGAATTTCGCGTCAATTGCGCATCGCCGTATTTGCAGATAAATCAGCTCGCAATGACATTAGATCAGAATTATGGTCCAGCGATAGGAGCTTGATGTAATTTTTCCTCACAGGCGCTGATAAGATTGTTATGAAATCTCTCGACCAGCCACAAAAACAAGATTTCCACCCATTTTCCCACACCGCAGTCAAATATATTTCTATCTTATCAAAAACGGCCGAGGTTTTTCAGGTCCCGTCCGACACTCTGTGATTAGGGTATGATAGGGACTTGAGAAGGGGCTAAATCAAATGATGAGGGACAGTAAATTGAATCATCTCGTTTCCATGACCTTTATTGCATTTGGTCCGAGCACTATTCACCCCCGTCCCTTCTGGCTTTTTATATTTAATTTATGGCAATAGGGGAAGCCTTGTCGTAGGGCTTGACTGAGGAGGACTCAAAAGGACTTCAAGTGTCATTTCCAAGCTTGTAGCAGCTGCGGTAGCAAGTGAGGTCTATTTCTTGTCCCTATCGCACAAGACGTACAACGCGCGCCATTGCTATTTTAAGCTTTTCTCTCACTGCTCGCTAATTGCCTTTCCCTATTCCTCGACTAACGACTTAAATGTGTTCTGCTCGATGATGCTTTAATAAAGTTAACTGATATCATTATTCATTGCCTCAAAGCACAGCGAAATGCTTCTCAACCGGAGTGATTGGTGCTCCCTTGGGCCGCGACTAGCCCTGCTGTCAAATACGTTAACAGTCGCGAAACGGGCGAAGTCGGGAATCGTTGTGCTGTCGCTCTCCCGGGTGCACTTGAGGCACAGTTGACGACAAAATCATTGGAATTCTCTGAGCACACACTTCAAGGGTTGAGGCATCAGACGGCGGCATGGGAAGAAAAATAAACTAATTTCCCCCAATTAGGTTAATTAACAGACCAATTCATAACACCTTAACGTAACAAGTTGACTTAAAGGTTACCTTGTGTTTTTTTCATTTTGCAGTGATTGTCACATCCGCATATGCAATGCTAAAATAATTTGTGTCGCGGACTAATGTCTAAAGAAAAAAAATCTTCTTCCATCAGCCATCCAGATGGTGTGTTATTAAATGACTAATTAATAACCATTTCAAGAAGAGTCAGAGGCGATATAATCAAGATGGCGGGTACATCAGTTGATGTAGTGCTTATAGGGTTAACGGGGTACATGGACACGATGAGATGAAGATATCAACTACATGTGGGTGATGTCTTATATAGTTTTCAATCACGGAAAATTCCCTGATTGCATGAGCTGATCGTCGTTACGGACATGTCACACGAATACAGCACCGCGCATCTCACCAGGTTTGTCCAGCGAGCCACCGCATACCTCAGTTGCACTTATAACGGGGATGTCTTTTATATCATGTGTCCTATTTGTTTTAAAACATTACGTTTGTAACAAAACAATCAGACATGGGTAATGTTATAGATTATTTTTCATTTACATTTATAAACATTTTGAAACAATTATTTGCCTACATGGTGACGTTGTTTTTTGCTAGAATTCAATATCAACTTATGTCGGGTAAACGTTTAAAGTGGCATGGCAGCAAAGTCATGTTTGTATGGATATGCAACCAGCTGTTGATTTCTGAAATCCAAGCTGCTACTTTAAATTTGATAGCGGGACACCTGCATTAAGTTTGTGCTGGACAGTCACTGCAGCCTTGAAACAGAACAATAGTCATACATTCGATTAAAAATTAATCTATATAATCAACCAGACCAAACCTTAATCTGATGTGCACCTGGTGAATGAGGACTTATCGACGAGTTGCTCTATGTACTGCACCTCTAGGTTCTTTCAGCAGAACAGAGGCACTACCACGCCGATAACAGAAGCAGGTGGATCACTGTTGGAGCTAAACCCTGGTTACGACATGCCGCCCCACGAGGGGACTCGGGTCAGAGTAGGTAACTGCGTGGCATCGTACCGCGACGGCGTAGGACGTTGCTCATTATATCAATCATTAGTGTGTCCCTACAGGTCGCCGTCAAATTATCTTGAATATTCCTGAGTCCGGCGTTAAGCATGAAACAAACACTGCTTGTCGCAAGGACCGACCTATGATTATAGGATGGTTACAAATATGTGGGGGCTCATCGGGGTAGCCTAGTGGTTAAAGCGTTTGCTCGTCACGCCGAAGGCCCTTGGACACATGGATGCAACGTGTGAAGCCTACATCTGGTGTCCCCGCCTGGACATATTGCTGAAAGTGGCGTATAACCATACTCACTCATTCACAACAAATATGTGTGTCCTCGTGCCCCGAGACGTGGGACATGACTCATGCTGTCAACCACTGGTTTGATGACACACTGAAGTGCATGACACACTGTATTGACACACCATTGCATGACACAGTGTAGCGCATGACACACCATAGTGCATGACACACTGTATTGACACACCATTGCATGACACAGTGTAGCGCATGACACACCATAGTGCATGACACACTGAAGTGCATGACACACTGTATTGACACACCATTGCATGACACAGTGTAGCGCATGACACACCATAGTGCATGACACACTGTATTGACACACTATTGCATGACACAGTGGAGCGCATGACACACCATAGTGCATGACACACTGAAGTGCATGACACACTGTATTGACACACTATTGCATGACACAGTGTAGCGCATGACATACCATAGTGCATGACACACTGAAGTGCATGACACACTGTATTGACACACTATTGCATGACACAATGTAGTGCATGACACACCATAGTGCATGACACACTGAAGTGCATGACACACTGCATTGACACACTATTGCATGACACAGTGTAGCGCATGACACACCATAGTGAATGACACACTGAAGTGCATGACACACTGTATTGACACACTATTGCATGACACAATGTAGTGCATGACACACCATAGTGCATGACACACTGAAGTGCATGACAAACTGTATTGACACACCATAGCGCATGACACACCTTAGTGTATGAGACACTGAAGTGCATGACACACTGTACTGACACACTAGTGCATGACACGCTGTATTTACACACTGAAGTTCACGACACATTGTAGTGCATGACACACTGTACTGCCTGACACACTGTATTTGACACACTGTATTTGACACGCTGTAGTGCATGACACGCTGTATTTGACATGATGTAGTGCATGACACTGTATTTGACAAGCTGTAGTGCATGACACACTGTATTTGACGCGCTGTAGTGCATGGCACAGTGTATTTGACACACTTTGTTTGACACGCTGTAGTGCATCACGAACTGTATTTGACACGCTGTAGTGCTAAGCACAGTGTATTTGACACGCTGTAGTGCATGACACTGTATTTGACATGCTGTAGTGCATGACACAGTGTATTTGACACGCTGTAGTGCATGACACTGTATTTGACATGCTGTAGTGCATGACACACTGTGTTTGACACGCTGTAGTGCATGACACAGTGTATTTGACACGCTGTAGTGCATGACACAGTGTATTTGACACGCTGTAGTGCATGACACAGTGTATTTGACATGCTGTAGTGCATGACACAGTGTATTTGACACACTGTAGTGCATGACACAGTGTATTTGACACACTGTAGTGCATGACACAGTGTATTTGACACACTGTAGTGCTAAGCACAGTGTATTTGACACGCTGTAGTGCATGACACGGTGTATTTGACACGCTGTAGTGCATGACATGTAGATAGATTTATACGACAAATGCTTTTGATGCGTTTACGTTAAGAATTAAATATTGGTTTTAAAGACACTGTAGTTTCTTCATGATTTCTCTCATGACCAGTTATTCTGTGTTCACACAAGTATTTCGTGGACAAGACAAGGAAATGAGGCAAAAGTGAGTGAGTGAATGTAATAGTCTGCCGTCAGAAATATTCAAGTGACTGATCGCATGAGCAGCCATCACCTCAAGCTGAATCTCACCATCCCGTCAGTCAGCTCGATGGAACCTGGCCCAGAATCCCCACGCGGGGAAAGGAGTTGAAAAAAGTAATCGACAAATCCAAGAATCATTGCCGAATCACTCCTCGCCTACTAACGGAAAATGATGGCATTTAAAAAAGGTTAAAAAAAGAATTGATATTCTCACGCCCACACATCCCCTCGGTACCCTCAGACAGAGTGTTCAAAACCTGGAGAGCGTATTCCGATAACTGTAATACGTTCACGACATTACGGTGTAATTGAAAGTGGATAGCTGAAATAACTTGGCATATTCATACAACGATAACACCTTACATTTTCTTCATTAAGGCAAATATCAATTTGTGAAAATGCGTTATTTATTCGCAACATCTCATCTATGACAACATATCATGCTTTTATAAAGTTTGTATATTTTATATACACCATTTAGAAATCGATAGCGATCAGCACAAATTTCTAGTCTGTAGTTTAATTGAATGTTCTTTAGCTAAACACGTGTCTTCATTTTGTTGTGCAAGCATATGCTTATCTTTTTTTGCTGAGAAAAATCATTAAACTTTATGAAGCTAGACTACACAGCAGGTATCACTAAAAGGTTGTAATCAGGATTTTGCCAACAGCTGTTTGAGGTATTATAAATTAGTATTCTGTTTTATCACTAATTTAACGGTCTTATCACTGATGAGGATGCTAAAACGGATGGCATGATGTCAACATTCTCCACTCATCACATTAATATATACCATTACTTATCTGATAAAATTGTACAGTTTCATATTGCTTCGATTTCGAACTTTTGATTAAAATCCTTATCGTTGTCGTCCTAACTCCAGGCATTTTACCAACCGACGGTGTGACGAAATCCCTGCATATGGGACTCAATTAGTGACAGATTTTATCTTTAAGCCAAGTTTCAACAGATATAAAGCAGGTTGGCGTCACATCGTCAAACAATACTACCATATCCCCCAACCATATTCCTATCAATAACGATCAACCTTTATATCATTTCTCTTTGTGAGGGCTGTTAGCGTTTTGCTGCCTATTCAGAAGAATGACCTGTCGCCAACATATGCGAGGGAACTGTTAATCTGCGATATGCAGATGACTAGATAACTTGACAATGTGGTATCTTGTCTTAATGGGCAATTATAGAGGGCCATGGCGGTTAGTGTATGAAATAGGAAATCACATGGTTAGTCTGGTGGATTAGGTCAGATTTGGGAGATTTAGCCCCTTTCCCACTGTCATAATAAATTACTTATTAATTCTTCACACCAAATAGGCATTTTATAAATTGTTTTCTTTGACGATAGGATCTTATTACATTTGCTCATTGGGTAAATGTCATTTATCCAAAACACTGGTGTCAGTGTCACATGACTAAAACTAGTTTATACATACACTTTCTCCTTATTTTTGTTACGGTTTAATTCAAGTAGCCACTCTCATGTTTCATAGTTTCATTCATTAGTGTTTTAATGTTTTAAATTATTCAACAATCGCATTGCATCGAAATAAATCAATAGTAATTAATAATAAAACCTTAAATTGCTATATTTCTAACAACGATGTATCAAGATACTGATTTATTAGCATTTAAACATTCATCACTGTAAACTCTATTGATTTAATTTGTGTTCTGTACACAAACTAGTATTGTCGAAATAACATATAGTCTTTGATTTTTACGTCTCAACACTAAGATAACAATATAATTAATCTTACTTTAATATGAAACAATAGATGAGTCAACACCAGGAACTGAAAGATGCATACAGTTCACCCGGACCCGACATGCAACATCACATATGACATCCAAGTTTAAATATTCAGTGAATGTCTACCGTCGCCATTAAAAGTCATATAACGATTAACGAATTTTGGTTGTTTTTTGAAAAGCTTGTATTACTTAAACTATCACGAATCACTCGCCTGGATCCTGTTTGTACAGATATTATCACGTGAACCGTCAGATGCACATGAGGATGGAGACGGTGGGGGCCCATAGTTTTTGTTCACGAATTAACATTTTTTTTCTTTCTTTCATCGACATATTCTTATCTGTTACTGATATTTGATACATTTAGTCTAAACGATACAACATATTTTCCGTAATTTGATCAACCGCACAAGTCAAGTGGATTCCCTTTGTGACTTTGTGTTTTCCTTTTCTGATTTGATAAAAACGGTCGTTCAGATAAGATCCCATTACCACAATAATGTGGTCGAGGAAAATAACATATTTTAAGGTCCGTGATGTTGTGCATTAACCTGTCAAAGTAAGTTATCTTATAATTCTACGCTGTGACGTAGACGTGATTCGGAGTAACTGGAGAGTAGTTATATTGCTGTGTTCTTACTGAACATTAGGCGTGTAATATTAGCAACATCAGTTTAATTCTGTATTTATTTCTATGTAAGTAAACCCTATATCCTGATGTGAACTAAAACTCAAATGTCGATAATTTTCTGTTATATTCAACATTTGATACTTTTAGAATTTAAACAAAAGTTTTGAATCTGTTTGATTACTTATTACTTATATTATACGATAATATGAGTATCTCAATGTGGCATATGAAAACCAACACGTCACAAGCTAGAGATGAGAGTATACCAGGTAAAATTGTTTTGCGTCATGCTTGAATATGTGTACTATCGAAATATATGCTCACTTAACCAACCCCATTTCAAAGTTTGGTTTAATTTCGATTTACCACGACTCTGTTATTCTGAAATATAATGTTTCACTTTAAAAAAATAATTTTGGAGTTGAGTCAAACATAAAGAAATACAGGTGACAAGATTATCCCGCCTAGGGCGCAGTAGTGGTGTGCCAAAGTACGTATAGAAACCCATTTGTGCTCATATTTAACTCAACAGGGCTTCCGTGTTTACCACAATCTTATCGTTATGTCTGTGTGCCATTTGTAACGCTAAGTCATCGGTGCATGAATGTACTATACACAAATATCTAAACAACGGGAGAAAATAGAACTCTGCGAATACACACATAATTTATAATCAGTTACGCAGAGTGAACGATTGAAAATAAAATTAAATATTTTGCAGTGCCAAGGAACTTTAAGTTGTGGTTCCTGACATTTGAGAAAAATACTGATACAATATGTTTCAAACAATTTACAATATATCACTGAATAAAATGATTATGAATACCGGTTCTGCGCAATTTCATATATAATAATAACAAATTTTATGTTATGAAAAAAATAAAACGAATGCATGTCAAATGACTAGAATAAAATCGGAAATTATTTAGGTAAAAATTCAAACGAATACGAATTATTAAAATGAGTAAAATCCCCTAGGAATAGGTTTTATCATTTTCACGACAAGCTGTTTTCAAAATGACCAAATAAATGTTTGCCTGAGATAAGAAAAAATAGTTTTGAAATGGCAATGTCAAATTTAGGAATAAGAGGCCATTTTTCTAATGAACATGTACGTGTACTTACTTCCGTGGTGGCGACTGGGATCGCTCAGGTCCATGTTATCCGGTACACTTGTCGAAAACGGGTGTTTTCAATTTTACGGGGCGTTTTCAATTGTGCCTCGGGTGTCTCGACTCTGTCTGAGGATGAAATGAACAAGCTGTTGTGAGAGCTACCGTGAGATCAGCTGACATCAAATTAGTCGTGGCTTGTTATAGCCCCGCTACTTGAATCAGAATCTGCTACAAAGGATGCTATTTGATGAGCGAGTCTATTGTTAACCATCGAGGGTGGTAGGGTAACTTCACCTGCCTGATTCATGCTCGACTGGGCGGGTGTTATTTTTTCTATGGCTGCTTTTATTTATAGTTTTAAACCAAGTTGAAAATAAATTCGATTTCTTGAATAATGGCACTGACTGAAATAAGTTGACAAGTTTGAAAAGTTTTAAACTGATATTTCTAGTTTTTTAATTATTGAATAAAATAAATCCATTTATGTTTTATAAATTGACTACGAAACTTTAAAGATATTTCAATAATGCAATTGCAAAGCCCGCACGTTGAACGAAACGAAGATGCCACAACATCCCTTAAGCCGGAATGGACTCGCCCGACGTTTAATGGGCACGTGTCATTTGTTATTCACCTGTGAGGTGTAGATGCTATTGGATGATTTCCGCCGTGTAGTACTAGCCTCTCTCCTCACAACCTCTCTCGACAAGAAGGCGGGTTGGCGAACTCAGTAACTCAACTGCTCATTAACATAGAAATAACTAGGGCCGAGCAAAAGTCCCCCTTAATCAGCCTTCATTTTGTGAGACACGGCGTTTTGTTCCGAGTTCCAAACACATTCAAGATACTAAATCCGATCAAATACTAGGTAAATCCGGGGCAAGATACTCGGTTTGATTTTTTATTCAATTTTGACGTCGTTTTGGCGAGGTTAAGTCTTGTATTATCTGTCCCCGCGAGGAAGATGTTTGGTCGTATTAATTGAGTTACAATTGTAGGAAAATTCTTAATTGATTTTACTTTTTTATGAATTTGGGTAGCGATTCTCAAAGGACTGAGCGTGTATCAGCTTAGCGTCCACCTTTGGGGGATTTAGTCCGAGTGAATCACTCTTCGATAAACAAACTCACTTTTTGTTAAACAAAGGCTGTGACGACAGTGCAGAAAATTCCTCCAGAAAGCGAACAGCGTATTTTCCGTCTCCGCGAAATATAAGATCAAAGGCATATTGTCAAATGTGAATTAGTATTTTAATGCTGGAATCAAAGTAATGACTGCTAATGGCGTCCTCGATGGCAATGGCGTAGCTTAGGTCAATACTTTGAAGACTTTTCTCCCCATAGACAAATGTAATAGGGTCCTATTTTCAACGTTTGGCTCATTCATTGAGTAGTGGTAGAAGGGTTCTAATTGTAATTAGTCGGTTTCTTCACATTGTCGAAGTATCTGCCACACCATCTCTGAGAGGGGTAGAAAGACATCATGTAACGACGGATGGAAGCTTTGATAATTTGAAAGAGTTTACCTTGAGGATTAAGAAAAGCTATTACGTTCTGTGTTGTTTCTTTGAACTTTAATTTCATAATTCAACATTGTAACATTTTATAGTAATGGTGGTGTAATTAGATATGTCAGGATTGATTATTTGCATAAACATAATAAACATCTTTTAGATATTGTTTTGTGTCGAAGTATAATGTTGAGTGAGTAAGTGTGTCTCATAATACCTATTTATTTTTTAAAATATGCAATGGAACACTATACTAATGCAAGCTATCTTAGTTCTAAAACAAATAACATTTAAATTTGACTTATCTGTAAACAGTTGCACAGGTTACAACAATAACCCTAAACTAGGAAACTATTTGATTTTTTATATTATCATCATATCAAAACTAATATATGAATATTTTATTAAGGCGTTATTAGATCAAAACTAAAATGACATAAAACAAACAAGAAATTTGACCAGTCTTTTTTAGGGATTAGAACAAACCCCTTAAATCCTCTGGCCTCTGAAATATAAAATGTCACTTATTTTAGTTTAGTTGGTCGGCCATTGTTAATGAGTAGGCTGGTCTAATGAACTCACCACCAAATCTCGTAGTAGGTGAACCCAAAAATCATTCATGGTACCCAAACAAATTAAAATGTCACAGACAAAACGATAGAATTGAAGAAGCGCTCGCCGCGAGGGAAGACAAAGTCAATTAATACAACAGCACGTGCGCGCGTGAATTGTGGACGCGCTGATTGGGGCCTGTGGCAATTGACAACTTTCGGAAATGAACAACATGGCTCAAGCTTTGTTAGCGACAGGGGCTGTGAATCTCAACACGCGAACACTTAGAATTTCACCTGAACATCGCCGAGCGGGTACGTCCACACCTCGTATGAATGGACCGGTATGATGGAGGGAGAGGGGTGGAGGGTGCGGACAAATAGCGGGGCCGGTTATCTGTTTGCGGGGCTGATTGAGAGCAGACCGCTGTGGTCAATATGTCTGTTTTATGTCGTTTGGAAGAAGTGGCATGAAGAGTTTGTTCAAGTGTTTGATATTAGTTTTTGTGACGTTAAGTGTTGTCATTAATAATTACAACAAACTCGTCCCTGTCTTCAGGATGTTGGACCTCAAGTTGAGGGGCATATAACTTTATTATCATGTTTTGAGGGATGCGCGTCACCGTCGCTAATCCTATCAAAGTTTGACTCCCGTATCCGGTTGTGATGAATTTGTAAGGAAATGTATTATGCAAGCGGATATTCATAATTCTTCAAATACAGAAATTGATGTGAACTTCATATACATGTTTGCGTTTGCCACACTAAAACATATGTTAATCCCAGATTTGTCTTTTTTAACTTTAACGCCGTGCACGTTGTGACACTAACTTATCTTTAAATCCGTCCTCTGCTAAATACGACACATGAATCATTATTGTACATTTCCTATCCCCCGGATCGTAACAATACATTTAAATACGTGTTGAAATATTAAACTAACAGTTCTTTCTGATCTTTGTAGTTTTGTCTACAACAGTCGCGTGACAACACTGCAGCCCAAACAAAGGGGGAGACTCCTTTACATTCAACCAATGCATATTTCAACAAAGTAAATTGTCCTCTTTAAATATTTCATTCTTTGTTTTCCTATTATACGTTTCCCAAATTGTAGATCTGTTGTTGAAAAGGAGATTCAAGTTAGGACCTGTCTGTTCGTTTCTCGACGCAGGCAAAAAAACAATGATAAATGTGATTAACGAATATCTAAAAGACTTTTCCTAAATGTTTTTTTAAATAACGAGTGAGTGAGTGTGTTGGGTTTTACCTTAACCCCCTGTATCAGTATTCCTTTTAAACAAGGAAAACGACAATATGACAACAAATATTCTTTTACTTTATCCTCAAATGTAATTTTATCTATGATAAATTAGGTATGTTTTAAAAAGAATTTACTCCAATAGATACACACTACGTCAGTACATTCATCGTATAGACACGTAGTGAACGGAGTCGTCGAACGGAAATTCTATTTGTATGTGAAGTACGGTAATGTACAGTATCAATGTGGGAACACACACCTGTTCTTCATGTGAAATCCCCATCAGTGTCTTTCTCCACATAATTTATCCATTCATATTTCAGATGACGTTTAATTCCCTTAATGAGCAGTGTTCACTGAATCTTGACGTAGCGGAATTATGTGGACGGAGTGGGCATTAGCCAAGCAGAGAGAAACCCACCCATTGTCTTCATGTTCGTAAGGTATTACATGTTGCATGAACGTTTACCACTAATTTGCAATAAAGGTAATATGAATATTCACTTCAGTATTAATGTTGTAATCCGACACAAACCCCTGCATATGAGGCGGAGGAAATTGACACCAGTTTGTCCGTGAATCCGCGCGTCCGTCTGGTTGCCCGTCCAGGCCAAGTTTTGATTTTGACTTTTCCTTTTTTTTAAACCGTGAATATGTCTTCAAAAAAATGAATATGTATGAAATCAATTGTTCCAGCTGTCCATTTGGGAGGTTAAATTGACCAAAGTGTTCGTTTCAAAGTTGACGTTCAAGAAACAATTCAATACATAGCCCCGATACTCTGTACACGTGGAAACATGTGCCAAAGTGTCCCCCTTTTCCTATTAGGAAATATTGTTATTTTCGATTTTGTTTATATTTGTCACCAAAAGATCATTTGGGACGTTCGCGTTCTGTAAAAAACGCTTTTAGTTTTGAAACAATCATATGTCGGAAATATGTCCTCACATGACATCATATGATATAAGTTCGCTCTATTAAACCTGTAAACCTTCTAGCGCCACACAGCTTGGTTTATATACTCCCCACGGAGCTGAGAATGATATCCAATAGCACACTGATCAAAATAGCAGGGTTATAACAATGCCGTGCCATGATCATTCACTTGGTGAGTCGAAAGTGATGCGCGATAGATGAACTTTATGTGGACAAGTTGAATTAATAACATAAATAATTCTAAAGACCATGAAAGAATTCCTTAAATTTTGCAATCTCAGAAAAGAACCAAGTTCAATGATGACCACACGACAAACTTAAGAAAAAACGTAATTCCTTGATCCATGGGGCATTGTCACCATACGCGGCGACCACATATTTAGTCTGTCTTCAAAAGTTCAGGACAATTTGTCAAAAAATGATATAAAGGGACAAAACCTTTCCATATCCAATAGAAATCTCTGCATAAAGCAGAGTCGATTGTACAATTCCGACTTTGTCATGAGCATGTGTTTAGGAATGACTATCACATAGTAATGATACCAGGTGTTCGCGAAAAGGTGAGCGTAACCTGCCCCACCGGTGGCACACGTCACAAACACATGCAAAGGCAAATGTCATCTGAAGTTTACTGAAAAAAGAATATGTAAAATACGGGACTTCCTCACAGATAGGATCTATGTGAAATGTGGATAAGTAGATTTACGTTCACAATTGTAGAGGTGCAATCGAGCAGGCTCTTTCTATGAAACTTTCAAACAGCCTACATTTCACAGAACCTGAATCACTATCACATAAATTATGATACCAGGCGTTCGCGAAAGGATGAACATATCCTGACACACCGATGGCACCCATCACAAACACATGCAAAGGCAAGTCAATTGTTCACTCGAAAATATACCAAAACATTGTACATGTCAAACAGGGATTTGCATCGGACATTATTTTTGTCACTGACACGTCAAATCTGGAAATATCCTCCACATGGTTTTCCCTAACACATTTTAATTTTTTTTAGACTTGGAATGATCAAACTCCGGGATATTGCTCCACACAAAATGAAAGAGGATGCCTCCTTGCCTAAATGCCCTGTCCCCAAATTTCACATAGAAGGTATTTACATACATGCTGATCCTGTTGATTCTGTGGAATATTCTGTTATTTAATGAAAGCGATAAAACAATATTCTCCATTATCATACGTCCGTTGTACGAATCTGAATATATGGTAAGAATGTGTTTACGACCCACTGTCAAACATTGTCAACATTGAAAATTAAGAAAAAACGCGTCTGTGTGCCGGAATTTGATTGGTTGAAAAAGCTGACTTGGTGTTCGCAAACCGGAAATCTTATGGATTTATAATAGCAAATATATTTTATTCTTATAACTATTGATTTTGGTTCAGTTCTAACTGCAAACACGTGGTGTTAGACATAGCGACATGGAGATTGTAATCATTCTATATTCAGTTTGATGCCTAGTTCAGAAGAAAAGTCGCTGTGGTTGATTTATTGCAGCACGTTCCAAGCCAGGAAGTCCCGATACGGGTAAATATATGACGCCGGTCTGTAGTTTATACTCGTTATATTCTAGTGTCGGTGACGTCATTTGTAAATACACTGGAGGTTACAATGACGTCATTGACATGATGTAACTTTCTGGTTCCTCGATCACCACCCAGATGTCAGTCCATCAGTTCCCTAACAAACTGCAGGACAAAAGAAAGTATATACATGCGTTTGCTGGTGACTGAAAAATGAAGGAAATAATTGTTGGTGATGTCATTGACACGGGATCATGGTTGTATTTTGGACCCTAGATTTGATGTGTTTCGGTAATGTTTTCAGCCTTTTAACGTTTTGATAACGTTTGTAATTATTTGGTCAAATCCAGTTTTCAAGGGGCTAAAACAAGAACTGGTAGGCTCGGAGTCAGTAGACTGTGGGGTATTCATGTTAAACTGCGGCATGGTATCTTAATGGGCTAGCTCTATAAATCGGCATCAGTCGGACTAGTACAAGCAGCCACACAAACACACACACGTACATGCACGTCGCTATATAAGTGCAATAATCTTGGCCGCGATGTTAAACCCAATTTCAACTCAACAGTTTTCAAGTGTATACTTTCTTTTGCCCGGCAGTATAGTACAGCTGTTTAGCTAAATTGGATATAATTGTATAATTGTATATTGTATATATATATTGTAGTACAAGAAATTTGTAACTCAACATTATTATCAACTGTCCTGTGACAAGAACGATAAGTATTGTGATTATACATCAGGGAGAAAAATACGTTTTAATGTCAAACAAATACCACCAAGATAAACATATGCTGTTTTGCAATGCTTTTTGTATTCTTTATATGCAATCTCGTGATAATTCCGAAAAGCGATACACATCAATAGATACAATAAGATGTGTTTCTCATGAGAACAGACGGATGAAATTGCACTTTCGATGTCGTTCAAAAGGAGACGCTGTTGGAAACCTACTAATCTGTCCTTGATATCCATGCGCTAAGCGACACGCCAAGCATCGAAAGTAACTTCCGGTGCGGTGCGTTCGCGCTCCAGACGCCATTGCCACCCTAAGGAGGTGATACGGATTAGGTATAATCTTGTTCAACTATTGAGGTTCGCTGATTGTTCAGTGTCTTATGTGACATTGGCGGCAGATAAGATTAACGGGCTGTCCAGGAAACGTTGTGGACGGTAAATTTGTTGAGCTGTGGTTAGTCTCCCCGAGTTGGACTCAATTATCTGAATATAAAATCCATTTTAAAATTAAGAAATATTTAAAAAAAGTACATTTCTGGGATTCGGTACAACGTTGAAGAATGGGACTTGCATCAAACAAAGCATGGAGATGGCTTTGTGGAACGAGGCAACTGTTAATGAATATTTTCCATTGTTTTACTATAACGGCATTATGATAATTTTGTTCTGATTTGCAGAATTTCTGTCGGGAGTTACACTCTGGCTCCAAGCCTGCCTCGTGTCAGTGCTGGAGCCAGTGTTGGAGCCAGTGCATACAGCAGTGTATGGGCCATGAAACAATATGGACTGGAAGTTGTCCTTATATCATTGTTATTAAACTTCGATTGGCCCCGAAAAAATATAACCTATTGTTATTAAGAACTCCTCATTCATCGATAACCTTGTGTCAGTGCGTAAGCGCCATCTTAAATCGGAATCGGGGTCAAATCGACTTTCCAGCTTGGGTTACACAAACCATTCCGACAAAAAGTATCATTTACTGTCTCAGCTGAGGCCCAATATCTTGTCCACGGTGGCCTAGATACGACCCGACTGATGATCATAGCCTAGTCACACTGTGTGAGTGAGCGAGTATAGTTTTACGCCGCTGTTAGCAATATTCTAGCAATATCAGGGCGGGGGACACCAGATATGGGCTTCACACATTGTACCCATGTCGGGAATCGAACCCAGGTCTTCAGCGTGACGAGCGAACGCTTTAACCACTAGGCTACCCGACCGCCCCTCGCACTGTGTGACTTGGCTGATTGTGTGAGGTTCGTGGACGATGGTGTTCATTCCGTCAACCACTGGTTTGCCTGACCTAAATTATTTACAGTCCACCATCACTCACTCACTCATTCACTCGCGTTTTTCATTTAATTATATCCTTGTGAAGGGAATCTTTGTCTACAAAGTACGATATATATCAGTGAGTGTTTTTACACAAGAGGGGCGGTCGGGTAGCCTAGCGGTTAAAGCGTTCGCTCGTCACGCCGAAGACCTGGGTTCGATTCCCGACATGGGTACAATGTGTGAAGCCCATTTCTGGTGTCCCCCGCCGTGATATGGCTGGAATAGTGCTAAAAGCGGCGTAAAACCATACTCACTCACTCACGTTTACACAAGAGTCTCAATGCGCATGTCCCAGTGATGAAAGCATAAACAAAATGAAACCTTGAGGAGATGAATGTCTACCTGTTCTTACTAGTCTACAGAATGGGTAACATTGATCCCTACATATGATATAATTTACCTATCGCATTATCAAACAAAAGCTCTCAGGAGCTGTAAAAAGTTGCTCGTTCCGGGGCCCACCTGTCTAACACCTGTTAATCGAACATGTCCCTCGCTGTCGCGTTACCTGAAATCGACAATACGATGTCTATTTCACCAACAATCGATCTCGTCAGTTGCAAGAGTCGTGTCGATTTCATCCTCGGTCCACACATTTGTGATGATTCTCATATAACGTGTGTGTGTGTTGTCAACACGTTATGTTTAACGTTTTATTGACTGGCGGCTATATCAACTGAGGATCCTCACACCAAACAAAACACCCCTACCGACTCACCGTGATTGGAAAACTTGACATCTGCCGACTGTTGAAACAAACAATTAGCATCTGACGAACATGTATGGAAATACTCTTCTTGAACAGGAGATGCCTATGTCCACCGCGACAGCTTCAAGCGTAGTCTTAAATACATAATAAATATATTATACATATATCTGCAAGGGCAGATAGGAACGTTGTGGCCATATGGCAAGGAAGTCCCTTCTTGAAAATCTTTCTGTGAAAGTAATAAACACATTTAAACACATATGTGCTTGACGTGCTTTAGCGATTAGCTCAAGTTAATGAGTGAATAACGTTGTAGCTGTGGTCGTTTGGCATCACAAAATGTTGTTTTTTTTTCATAAAAATCTTATGATTCGTAATTTACAAAATATTTTTTACAAACATGCATTAGAACACCAGCAGTATTGTTGTTGTTTTTTTACTCAAGAATAAGTCTGACAAAGAGAGGAACATGCGAATCTGAGACCCCAGCAAGACCTCATTCAACAAAGAAGTCCTTGTTGACTATAGCTCTCTAACGTTAACCTACCCCCGCGATAGATCCAGCGTTAAGATCGCTTTGTGGAACCGAGCCCAGGTGTTTGGGAGCGTATACCTTTTCTCTGCACGACCGAAAGCTTAAAAAAAGTCATCATCGCCATGGTATAACAGCCTTATAAATCTCATTTCGAAAGCTCGCTTTAATAATTGAACATTTTAGAGTTTGGATAATAAATCAAAAACTAATTATTTACTGCAGCTCTCAAATCGTTTTGTTATGTTACAATTCATCACTACCAGGGCCATTTTAAAATAATGATACGTCCCTCGAAATTCAAATATCGTACTGATTCGTTTATTCATACGACATCCACTCACGTTTGGCGGCACAACATGTTGGAGACGAAATACTGTCTCCTGCTGTCGGATCTCCAAGTGTATATTCCAAAGTGACTCTAAATCAATAATGTATTTTATACAGTATGTTTTTTTATACCAAATGAAATAGGTTGTAGCATCTATTTTTGTCTTTGTAAGTACTAATTTTAGATTATAGTACATACACATACACACACATACAATATCCTGGACATCGTTCATTTAGAAGTACCTTAACCTATTGTCGCTGCACAGTAAAATCAAGTGTAGGGATTAAGATAGGTCCGCGTATTCAGTTGGTGGGCCTTAATGTGATAGGGTGCGCATGCTCTGTGACCTCGCTGACGTCACAGCCTGGTGTGCTCATTCTGTCAGTCACCTGGTTTGTCTGGTCGACGCTCGAAGACTAACACGCCGCCGTGGAATAGTTTTACTGCGGCGTAAAACAACATAGACACAACACGATTTCCGCAATATAATATCCCAGCAGATTAAGCTGTTAAACCGTACTCTAAACTCTATAAACATAGTAAGCAAATATTGGTAACTATGGAAGCAATAATAAGTATAAAAACTACCTTCCTCTCGTAAAGATTTTTCATTGATAACGGGAATTGTTTATGGTTAATATTACATAATGTTGCGGAATTGTACAGTGGATTGTGGAAAGGGTTTGTTTAGTTCCCCAACAGTGGTATAAGGCGTCACAATACGCAGCGTAGTGTGGTGTCCATTACCAGTGCCAGGATCCGGGTTCGAATCCCAGGATTCTTATGTGACGCGACGCATAATACATTGGTCCACCAGTCGGAATCCCTTTACTCCGGAGCAGTTTGTATTTGCTCTTCGGCGTCAGTAAAACTTATTCTTCGTCCAGATGCTCGTATAACCTTAATATCTACCAATTGTGATTCTTGGTTTGTAATCCATGCTCGTGGGATTAACGTGGAAAACATCTACGACCTGCGGGTTTGGAAATTCGCGTGCTCCCATCCATAGCGCACAGATCACACCGGCGGCAGTGAGTAGAACGATGGGTGAGCGCACTCCGCAAGCTGAGGCGCCTGCGCGTTTCTTTGGCATACTGTCATCACGAACAATGTTACTGAATACTTCTCAACTAAAACACTCTTGCAGAATAGCAGAGAGAACAAAACCTTTAACTCATCTCAACTATCATCAAAACAGTCACTGCAGCAACTCACAGGGACATCGTTGACGCCTGAAATAATATCACTCGACAAACTAAACCTAAACACACACTAACACACACAAACATACACATACACACAAACATACACAACCATACAAACATACACAAACACACACACATTCAAACACATACCCATATGCACACATACACACACAAACACACACACACATACACAAACATACAAACAAACATACACACAAGCACACAGTCAAACACATACACATGCGGCCCGTGAAGATCCGGGGTAGAATAGGTCTTCAGCAACCCATGCTTGACGTAAAAAGGCGACTATGTTTGTCGTAAGAGGCGACTAGCGGGGTCGGATGGTCAGGCTCGCTGACTTGGTTGATGCATGTCATCGATCCCAATTGCATGGATCGATGCTCATGTTGTCAACCACTGGATTGTCTGGTCCAGACTCGATTACTTACAGACCGCCGTCGTATAGCTATTATTGCTGAGTTCGGCGTTAAACAATAAACAAACATACACATACGCACACATACACACACACGCATGCACACACACACACAAAACACATACATACACGCACACACACACGCTCTCACACACACACACACACACACACACACACACACACACACACACACACACACACACACACACACACACACACACACACACACAGATCACCCTAATTAATTAATGTGTGCATGCAATTTGTTTGAACATTGTTTTCATTGTCGACCTTAATAAAGGCTCATGCTTCGTCTCCACCAGTCGCTGTATGTAATAAATGCGAAAAGAAATCCTTATTTAATAAATGCTGTGTTTATGCATAATTATTAATATCGTATTTATTTTGCAAATATTAGCGACAGAAACATTCCCGTGATCATAGGGGCCCACTGTACGATTCCGACAAGATCATGAGCATGTGTTTATGAATCACTATCATGGCGATACCAGGTGTTCGCGCTATTGTGAGGGTGTCCTGCGCCAATGGAGGCAACCGTCACAAACACATGCAAAGGAAAGAGAATTATTCACACACGGGAAGATAGGGGAATGCATCTGATATCATTTTTATCAGTGATGCTTCTAATTTGGAAATGTCCTCCACATGTCTACCATGACACCTTTCGAAAGCATCACTGAGGCCTTGAATGTTTTAACCTTGATCAAACAACTGGTCGTATGACGCTCTTTTACATCTTCGTCGAAAATGCATGATCGAATGTACCACAAAGTTGTGAAATGTAGACACCAAAGGCTGGAACTGCTGGAAAGTTGTTCCACAGAAAGGGAAAGTTGATTGTTGGAAAGTTGAAAAAAATCCAGTTCTTCATATAGCACCAAGGATGTCAAATCTTTATAATGTGTTTTATAGAATTAGCATATTCAGTCTACCTTGGGAAATATCGGATTATATGCTGTGAATCATGAACTCATGAGCCCTGAGTCCTTGGTAGCCGCCACGCTTCGACACGTTAATACTGTACTCATGTTCTTCCAAGTTAGCTTCATCTAACGAAACACATTGAAGAAAAACGTAGAACATCTCAAACTTTCAAACACAGACAATATAGTGTCATACTGACTTTGCGCTGTAATTGAAAATGAATGACGTCAAATGATATTGTTCCACGCCGGCCTTTTTGTTTTTCAAAAAGAATGCCTAATACTGGTTAAAATATATTTTTGCTTCAGGTTTTGTAAAAATCTGAACGTCAACATCAGAGAAGAGGCAGTCTCGAGTATCCATCGAAACAGATTCCATTAGGCGTATACGACAAAATAGAGGTGAAAAATATATGAATGGATCACTGAAAGTGAGTGAAGACACCAAGTCAAGAAAGGTATGTCTTGATGCAGCGATCAAAAATATAAATTCTATCTCAAAAATAAAAATCCAAGTCCCCTCCGCCCCCACCCAAGCCCCGAAAATGAAATGGTCGTCCCCTCACCATAACCAGAAATATTGCACTTTTAAAACAATTCTGTAAAATTACATAATAAAATATGAGAAACTACACAAGCGTATCTACTTTCAATAAAATGTCGAGTTGAATAATATAAATAATTATACTTATATATGTTGCATCCAACAAGTGTATATTCAGTTTCTTGACGATGTTCAATATTCGAACGTGCAATATATTCAATCACGGTATTGTGTTCTGATGCCAACGAAACAACAGGAGCGCGACAACGTGAGAAGATTCAATTCCTGGAGCAGATTTCTGCTCCCAGGAGGAACTCTATGATCAGGTGCGTTGTTTAATGAAGTGGGATGAAAGAGTGTAGCTAGTCTTACATGTGAACGTGACATGGATAAAAGAGCAGATCAGCCGACCAAAGCGTGTAAGGTATGTGTTCAATATCCCGGGGCTTTAAGCTCGGAGCGTGCTGGCGTTTATCCAATGTCAATAACAAATTAGTTGCTAGACCATCACGCTCTCGCGATGTACTTGTTTTTTTCGGTTGGTCAAAGGTAATTCTACAGGTGTTATCCTGTGTAGTGGCTGATGAGAACGCCAGCCCAGCTCCCCCTCCTTGCCCCTCCCTCTCAGATACCGCACGTGCCCGGCACGCGCGTACAACTAATTTGGTGTCTGTACAAACATGGCTTCCGATTGGTATTGTCTTCCCTGTGTGAAGTAGCATGGGGTAGTTCGAAAACAAGGAATGGTTATCACAGCGAAGCGGGAATAACGAGGCTTTAATACAAGGCAGGAAACGATAGCATTGCTATAACAAATTTTCAATAGGTCTCGCATTTATATTATCAATCATAACGGGGGAAATTAAAGGTACGGAAAGAGCGATTTCCACTTGTTCTTGGTTCGTATTGTGTGCTATCCTATTGCAATATCATATTAAATATCCAATGAAGTTTTATGGCTGCTCCGGCCGATAGACATTGATGCATCAGGCTGTGCTCACCTTTATTAGAACATCGTTCTTTACCGTCACAGTGGCGAGACGAGCGAGCTCTCAACGGCGGATATGAGGGAGAGGCTAGCGTGTTATTGAAAATCGCTATTCACTTGTTGAACTGGGGAAAAAAGGAAAGCGAGTGACAATAGCCTGCAGAAGCATAAAGTGGTAACTAGTTTGTGGTTTCCGTCACAATGAATTGTGTCTGAAGAGAGATATGAGAGACTACTCAAAGACACAAGGGACCAAAAAGGCCGCCGCTTGTCCGTGGATGGTCGGGTCAATGCAGGGGGATATTGTCCGAGACTGAACCTAGTCGGGGATTAGAAAGCAAATTAACATCTTTGGTAAAAATATGAATGATTGTCTCCAGATCGGTGCCATTAAACCGCTCTTGTTAGAGAAAGAAGTAGTGTTATGTAAATTAGGTGGGTGGTTAATAAGGGACCTCTCGTTCAATATTCTATGGGGTGGGGTTGTTGGATGCAAATGTAGATATTTAACTTCTGTCAGGTATGGAAGTAGCTGCAAGTAGCGAAATACTCACTTAACAGATATTTTCGTATATATTTTAAGAATACAATTTTAAAAGCCCCCCCCCCCCCCCCCCCCCCCCATATTTATATAAACTATAATAGCTAACAAATATACATCTAATTAAGAGCATGCTAGGTTAGGATAGTATGGGTGCCTCTGTGTGATACAAGACAGTGCTTTATGATGAATAATTTTCCATTCGATACGGTCACTGATCTTAACTAAAAACTATACTTCATGAAATATTGCTACAATATAGTAAACATTCAGCAACTTAGTCCAACGTATTCAAATTAACAAGTTTTCATTTGTGGTTTCATTATGTGAACACATCAATATCTATAAGCTCAAAGTTATTCTCGCAGGCTCAACTCTACCTGTCACTGTCTCATCCACTTATTCTGTTTTTTTCTGAACTCTGATTTATTTAGTTTCTTCATTTATGTCACCATGCATACTTGCTGTTCCATATGGAGGTAGTCCAGTAGTTCAGGGTTTCTGTCGTCTTCACGAAGGCCCGGGTTCAATTCCACACATAGGTTCGTTACAATGTCTGAAGCCCTTTGCTAAATGCTCCCCCACCCCCATCACCGCCGCTTTATAGAGATGGACGAGGTCGCTGATCCCGCACCTACACGTTTGCTTTCAATCTTATATTTATGATGCGCGCCACGACATTTATCACAAATATTAGATGCATCTTGAATATCTTAAATGTAATCAACAAGCTATTCTAATTTAATAGTTTTAGTATTATGGCTCATTTTCTGGTCCATCACTTGATTGTGTGGGCTGCTTACACGCCCCCGTTGCATGGGAGGAGTTCTGCTGTGTGGCAACAAACAAACACAAACGTTTTTAATTCAGATTGTGTGAGTGGCGTGTGCTACCGGTAGGGCAGGACAGACTTAACCTTTTTGCGAACACCTTTCATCACTGATTTTCAGTGATCCATTTAAATAATTTTCACAGCTTATTTGTTTTTTACCCATAATGGAATCTGTTTCGGCGGATATTCTGCGTATTCTCTTCCTTTGACGATTTATAATCAAGTATAATGTTCTTTAAGCATAACCAATACACGTGTAATTCCTTGACATAAACAAGAGCAAACTAACATAGTTAACGAGACAAAGGCTAAATAATTATGTATTATTTTCATAATTCAAAAACGCTCCAACCATACAAAATCAGTTTACTTGTCTGTGTTTAATGACGCTACGGCGAAGACAGGGGCACAGTCCCCATCTTTTTAGCGCACATCGGGGGCAAATGATCGGACTACAGAAGATAATCAAGTCCTCGAAGAACTGTTTGTACCATCAAAGGTTTCATGGGCGCAAATGGATAACGAGATTTACTACAAAAGCTCCACGTTTGATCACAGAACGTCCATCTAAACTATATTGTGACTGTCTCTATCTCATTGTCTCGGTGATACAAGCATCTTAGTCAACAGTCTGATTGGATAATGTCATCTGGTGTCTCTGTGTGAAGATGAAAGTTACCGGTAACACATCATAGCAGTGGAACCCACATCCAAACAGCAAGAGCGACTGTACGCCAGATGCACTCTAGGGAACAGTTGCGCGAGGTGTTCTTGTGTGTACCATCGGCGGCAGTTATGCAGCTACCAGGATCCAGCTGTGCATCCATGTTCAAGGGGCTGACAAAGGTTCCATGCATAAAAAGTGAGAGTAACTCTCCACAGCACTGCATGACAAGGGGGTGACTTCAACTTTCCAGTAATCAGCTTTCCCTTGATGTCCAACAGTGTTTCTGCAGCTCCAGCCTTTGGTGTCTACATTTCACAACGTTTGAGGTGCAATCGTGATTGCACTTTTTACGAAGATTTCAAAGAGCACCATACGACCCTTATTCAAAAGTGGTTTGATAAGGTTTACAATATTTAAGGTCTCAGTAAAGCTTTCAAATGGATTTAAGGTAGACAAGTGTCCTAGGCAATTCCACATTCTGACAATCCTGTGTTTTTTTTCAGGTGAACAATTGACTCGGTATTTGCAAGACGGGTGCCACCGTCGGGCTGGATACGCTCACGTTTTCGCGAAAACCTGGTATCATCACTACTTGATAGTGATTCATAAACACATGATCACCATACAGTCCGAATCGTTAAGCGGACTCTGCTTTAAAAAGAGATTTCTCATGATTATGGAAATAGCTGTGCAAGTTTTATCTGCAAGAGAGGCAAATGTCTCTTGTGTACCGTTACGTGTCGACTTTCAACTTGAAATAATAAGTAAACTCAGAAAACTATATGTAAAAGAATTCAGGATGAAACCAACAAACAACAAAGAAATGCTGTAAAATTAACAGTTGTATTATATAATTAACCAGGTTTGAAATCAATACAAAGTACTGCACAGCAATTACAGTGGCACCTCCCAATAGAGTGGCAGTGCAAAAGTCAGTGGCAGTACAATTACAATGGCTGTATAAAATATAATAGCAGTGGCAGTAATATTCACCTACCGGTAACAGTGTTCAAGCTTCCAAAATAGGCTTCGGCTGGATATCCAGGGTGAAAACAATGATTGCACACATCTGACAGTTCTGATGTAATGTGAGATGTAATGCGAGATGTAATGTGACATGAGGGAGGCACGCACGTGCGCCCAATTTAGTTTCAATCACTTCAAGATGGTTCTATGCAATCCTGTATTAGTCTAGCTGTTCTTTAATATTCTAGATTACACTTGACTCCAAAAGCATCTAAACATAGTAACTTCCACACCACTGCTTACGTTTGATAGTTCTACATTCCTGACAACTAACCATTGTCAAAACACAATTTTATGAACTTCCACTGAATCTTAACAGAAACAATATACATGTAATACAATTACAGTTTAACAATACAGTACACTAACAGTACTTTGAAACCTCGTTAAATCAAAGCCCCATACTAACGGCCATATATGAAGTTATCAGATGTTCGCGACAAGCGAAGTGGCGATATTTCACTATAAATACACTATAGTGGCGATACCATAAAGTTACATCGTCAAAAATGAGCTTTCGAGTTCAACAGCTTTCACTATGTAAATAACTAGTATCTTAATGAGAATTCTCTCTGATTTTAAACTGGAAACATTTGACAACGAGAATCGTGATAACTGCGTGTCCTACTGATCTCAGTAATGCAAATAATACGCGTCAGTACCGTGTGTCATGTAGAAAACAACATTCTAGTATACTAGTATACTAGCATTATATAGATGCAATATATATATTTAATGCTAGTATACGTTCCATAATGGACATGTTTATGTTTTTATAGACTATTGCTTTATGTCCCTATTAGTGTTGTTCTCGATCACTTACAGCTTGTGATGGTATTGCAAGTAGTGAGTGGGTGAGTGAGTGACTTTGGTAGAGTGTCTGTATTTCTGCTATATAACGGCGTGTCAGCTGGAGTGGGATGAACGCCAAGTGATGGAGGTCTTAGTCGTTTGCCACTTTGGTGAAAGCGACGAGCACTATTGTGTTCACGAACCAGGGCGCACTTGGATTCGAACCCACAATCATAGGTTTCTAAGGGATGTAACTCTTGACCTGCAAGCGAATGTCGGAGCCTTAGACTACTACTACTCCGTACTACAAGTAATGACATTTGCAAATGATATTGTAATTTCTTATGTACTGTTTATTAGTTTCCCAAATATAAGCCAACAAATATCAATTATTACAGAACGTGTTGAAGCTGTGAAAAACAGTATCACACATTTCATATACACTTTCTCTTGCAAACCGAATGTGCAAACGGAACGTCTCTTGACCGTGATGACCATTTAAATCAGCCGCCAGCATATCGATGTCCTGGCGATAGTCCCCATCTTCTTGACCACAGTCTCGACCACAGTCTTGACCACAAGCATGACTTGCATTTGTTTGTAGTTTCAATCAATCACGACAACCCAACCCCATACCACACATAGTTTAGCATTGACAAATCACGTCTTGGCGGAGTGTCACACAATACGACGCTATGTCCACGCAAACTGGACCCAGTCCATTTGTAGCGGCAGTGTGGCGATAACAAAGCGTGTTGGCGATGTGGTGATAGCGGCATTTAGTGCCAGTTTGTCGCCCGATCAGACGTTACTCGTGTGTAGAAAGTCAGCTGTACAACAGATAGGGGGACAAAACATCACTTTGTGTCACCCCACAGTGCCCCGGGGTACGGCCCCTACTTGGTGTCCTAGGGGCAGTCGGCTGATGGGAGGGTGGACGAAGTGGACTGTATGGGGTTATTAGGTTCATTTTCACAAAGTGAGTGAGTGAATTGGGTTGAACGCCGCTTTGAAGACTTGATAGAAAGAAATGGTTGAGGGGAGGGGAGGAGGAGGGGGAGGAGGAGAGAGAAGGTGTTCCAGGCTTTAGATTCAGAAGTTTATTCTCCTACAAACAGAGATGCAGAGATACAGAGACACAACAATACAGCGATACCCAGATATAGAGAAATACGTCACATGACATGAAAAAAAGAAATGACACACACTACCTGTAACTTGCTTGGTAACGGTGTTACAACCTACACCGACACGTCGCTCCTAATTGTAATAAAGAAGTTGATCATCCGTGTACCTTTTCCTTATTTAGTACTCCAACTTCTGAATATCTCCCAAAGAAGTAACTAACCGAGGATACACGAAATGTTTCTTTATACAGTGTCACATTTTCGCCAGTGTTTTTCAGGAGAGATTAACAAATGGAATTATACAAGCGAAATATATTTTATTCATGTGCCACACGTTGAATTTACAGTTTATATAATCACAATAATAACATAGGTAAAACTAGCAAAGTCAGCCTCAGATACAAGGCACATAGATATGAAATACTATCTAATTTGTTTATGCACGGTTACACACAATAGATTCAGGAGGTAATAAAAGAATTAAACTATGTCACGGTGTGTCCACCATCAGTCGTGTGAGAGGGAAGGGAACGAGTTTGTAGACGTTTACATCGGTGTATTAAAGTGTACAACTTCTTAAAATATTATCTTAGAGTGGCAATTAGAAGTTGAATGTGTACATAATGACAAGATAGTATACATGCTATCCTTCCTGGTGACGTGTGCAATCGTTGGGGGTCACCTTCTTACGAACACCTGAACACACATCACTGAAATATAAGTTTTTAAACAATCTTCATATTAGCAAATGGATATTTTCGTTTACTGTTTTCATGTCAAGCAGGTCACACGTTGGTGTTACAGAAAAAAAAAACTTATACAGAAGCGAGGAACGCACAAAGACTTTGGTCAGAAGACAATCCATCTCCACTGATTGCAATAAACCAATGTAACAAAATGCCAGCTGGTACCATTGGATTAAAAGACCGAGCATGAGCGAACATGAGTTAAAGACACTACTTTTGCCATACACTGATCTGATGAATATTCATGAATATATTGCTGACAAAACTACCTGCGCACTATAACATATATCATATGTCAGTCCGCGTGCGAGAAGTGCATATATTTCATTGTTTCGTTAAACCATAAATTACTTTTTAAACTCATATCATTATTCAGGATTTTTTTCAGCCTGCTTTGCCTTATCACAAACATAAATCTATAATCTGACACAGTGCTATCTAAAGCACGCTCATAAAATATGATCCATCTCCAATTTCTATAGAAACATGAATTCAGAGGACACCACGACCGTCGACGACAAACTGCATATTCTCACCTGCCCTACAGACATCAAGCCGATGTTTCAGATTCCACACACCTTGCCTTCTTCACGTGCTATTAATATCAAAATTCATTTTCACGCTTTTTTTGCCGCCTCAGCTGCTCTTTTGCCGTTTGTGTGGAATACCTACGTTAAGGTATTGTTTGGGGCTGTATATTACCTTTCTCCATACAGCCGTTCAATTGATATCAGCATCGCGTGTCGTACATTAGCATGGTCTATATACGGAGTAGAAAAGGGTGGTTCGGGGGTCTGTACACGCAGGGGACGGATTATAACGCGTCAACTGTTCCGTTGATAAGCGCGTGTTGGTCATTATTAGCTCTCTGTTATTGAATTTGTGCCGAGTTTTGCTTAACACCTTTGTATCTCAGACACGCGACCAGAATCCACATGTTTTTAACGTTTCGTTGACCTCGGTGAATGACGAGATATCCGTAAAGATTTTTGACTTATTACTTTTTTCTTTGAATGGAAAGATCGGGTCAAAAGGACGCGGGAAAACGTGCCCACAGCGCCACAGGTTCACAGAGCGGTTTTGAAGGAAGTGACTTTAATGAGAATGGAATGTTGACTGTAGCGATTTGATATTTTAGATTTGGTGATTGATTTGAACATCATTGCATTCAAATATTTAAAATTTGAATACATATTACTCCCACGTCCCGGAATGTCGAACATCACAAGAAACGTTATTGAGTATAGTTGTATACACTAGACTTTTCCAATTGAACGAAATTATTTTTAAGCGGAGTAAAAATACAAATGCTGAATGATTTGCCTGGGTCCTTTGTCAGCTGACAAGTTGTGATATTGACCAAAACGAAAGTGTTCAAATCGGCGTTCCCTCCTTAATACAATTGGCCATGGCAATATGGAATATTTACATCTGTGCATAAAAATTCTAACAACTGTCCACATATCTTTATGACGAGAGGGTGACCATCTTTACAACAGTCAACATTCCCGTTACGTCGGCCAATATTCCAGCAGCTCCAGCTTTTGGTGTCTACAATTCACAACCTTTCAAGTTTAATAGAGCACTCTATTTCTGAGAAGATTTCAGAGAGCGTCAAATGACGTCCTGAAAGTTGTTCGATCAGGGTTACAACATTCAAGGTCTTGATAGTAGCTTGTAAAACGTTTTATGGTAGACATGTGGAGGTCATTATTAAATTGCACTCGATTTCCGATACCATATTTTCCCTTGTTTTTTTCAGGTGAACACTTGAGTTGCCTCTGTATGTGTTTTCGCAAGCACCTGGCATCATCACTATTTGACAGTGATCCCTAAACTTGGGAATCGTACAAAGTATATTTCTCATGGTTATGGAAATTGTGTTGTCCCTATTTTACAGTACATACCAAACAGCGAAGTATGACCATTGTTGTATTTTGTAGCCGTATTATATATCTTCGAAACAGAGGTTCACATGGTTCTAGATTGTTTTGATTCGAATAAAAAACAAACTGCAACAACGTGTTTAGAAACCATTATTAATGTTATGCTAAACATTTAAAACATGTGATTGCTAAAAAGGATGTAGGTCCCTCTAATGAATCGTCATTGATGTTATGTACATGTATGTTGGGTGAATATATATATATATATATATATATATATATATATATATATATATATATATATATATATATATATATATATATATATATATATATACAAAAATGAGGTAAATGTTCACTCGGTGTACATGTAATATATAATAAAATAATAAAGACCACTTTAGTCCATCATCTTCTTTATATCAGTTTCATACATAGTACTTTCGCTGTACTGAAGAGCTGTCATGAGACAGCGAAAGTACTATGTATGAAACTGATATAAAAAAGATGATGGACTAACGTGGACTTTATAATTTTATTATATATATATATATATATATATATATATATATATATATATATATATATATATATATATATATATATATATATATATATATAAAACGCATATGGGAAGTTAAATGTATATTCATTTCAACAGCATTCACCAACGCATGACATATTACATTGAGTATCACATGTACATAGATCAATCGCCATTTGGAATTTTTAATGTCCCATAATATTGTTCATTGTCCTTTTTGTGAATATGTCGATTCAAAAGTAACTTTTGTCCCCATTTTATGGGTGCTAAAGACCAACCCTTATAGCGGAAAGGTAATGGTATCTAAATTAGGTTACCCCTATTTCTCGCCCGGAGACGCCAGTCGATGCTTTTTGTGTAGTAAGTACCTGCGCCACTGTAAAACCACAATAAACAGCTAATAAATGAATATCCACCACTTCGTGATTACATACCTCACCAGACACGTGCGGAAAGAGCACGTGCAAAAAAAACCCTTCCTTTCAAAGAGAGGTCGTGTGATACGCCCTCTGTAACAAATTGAAATCGCGCCGTATCTCACGTGTATCTATGTAGAGGGCAGCACTGGAAGAAAACGACATGCTTCGTTATCGGTTTGACTGGTGGGGAAAATGGATTAAAAAAGGTGTCAGTGCTTGTTGAGTTGTTTTGTTATCGAAAAGGATGGCTGGCGTATGATCTCGTCATGCCCAGCGTATGTCAAAAACATTTACAGCTATTGTGTAGTTTATTTTATATAGTTATAATTCAATAAAGTTAGTGTGATTGTATTAAAACTATAAGTTTCGAATGTTATTGTGTTAAAACACAAAAATATACAAGAAACCCAAAGAAGCTAGTGGGAGACAGTTGCAAGTTAGAAGTTGTTAGTGAGTGAGTGTTGTTTAACGCTGCTTTGAACAATATTGCATGTATAGTACGGCTTGTCAGCTTCATGTGGGAGGAAAGTCAGATGTGTTGCAGGTTTTAGATCTTACAGCCTTGGTGAATACAACGAGCATGGTATGGTGTTAATACCTAAAGACGAATCTGGGATTCGAACCCACGTTCAGCGGATCCTGCCATGGTCCAGAAGTAGTTTGTTTGTTGTTTAACGCGGCACTCAGCAATATTCCAGCTATATGAGGGCGGTCTGTAAATAATCGAGTCTGGACCAGACAATCCTGTGATTGTTTTGTTTGTTTTGTTTGTTGAGATCATGAGCATCGATCCACGCACGCATCAATCAAGTCAGTGAACCTGACTCTTACGACAAGCAAGGGTTACTAAAGACCTATTCTACCCCGGATCCAGTAGTAGTAGTAGTTGTAGATGTAGTTGTAGTTGTAGTTGTGGTGGTGGCAGTAGTGGCAGTTGTAGTAGTAGAAGTAGTAGTAGCAGCAGTAGTAGTAGTAGTAGTAGTAGTAATAGTAGTAGATGTGTTGTTATTAATATTATTATTATTATTTTTATTATTATTATTATTAGTAGTAGTAAAAGCAGTAGTTGTACCAGAAATAGTAGTAGTAGTAGTAGTAGTAGTAGTAGTATTACCAGCAATAATAGTTGCAGTAGTAGTAGTAGTAGTAGTAGTTGTAGTAGTAGTAGTAGTAGTAATAGTAGTAGTAGTAGTAGTAGTAGTAGTAGTAGTACCAGCAATAATAGTTGCAGTAGTAGTAGTAGTAGCTGTGGTAGACGTTGTAGTTGTTGTAGAAAAAAAAGAAGTAGCAGTTAAAGTGTAGAAATGATAGTACTGGTGGTGAAGGTAATAAAAGCCCATGACGTATACTCCCATGTGTGATGGTGGCTACAGTCAAACAAACAAGGACTGGGTATACGATGGTGATACATTTAATACGGGTTTCCTTGTCCTAGTTGGGAGCTGAGGTTTGCAGTGTTCCGGTGACTGTTATCAGCCTAGTAGCGTTTGATAACTTTTGTATTTAATTGGTCAAATCCAAGTTTCAAGTGTACTTTCTTTTAGCCGCTAGTTTAGTGGTAGTGGTAAATATAGTGGTGGTAGTGGTAGTGGTAGTGGTAGTGGTAGTGTTGTGTTGTGTTGTGTTGTGTTGTGTTCGTGAAGTTGTGCTGCCTGTGTGTTGGGTGAACATTTCGGATTAAGCAGTGTTACGTCATATCCGCGTTGGAGACAGCGAGAGCCGCCCTCTTTGTGTATATACTGGTGCTACTCCGTGACAATATGAGACATATTCCAATATTTCCAATCTTCGGCCAGATGTACCCCCTCGTCTCGTGGCCATGTATTGCTTATTATATATCGATTGTTCCCTATGTGATTTGACCCCACTCCAGTCTGTGGTAGACAGGGATAGATAGCATAGGGCGCACTGCATCAGTTCTTTGGTGGGTAGGGTAGGTCGCAGTGGGAGTAGTAGGAGTAGTAGCACTTGTTAAAGTAAAGTCGTAGTAGAAGACGTAGTAGCAGCAGTAGTAGAAGTAGTAGTCTTGGTTAAAGTAGTAGTAGTAGTAGGAGGAGCAGCAGTAGTAGACGTAGTAGCAGTTATAGAAGAAGACGTAGTAGCAGCAGCAGTAGTAGTAGGAGTAGTGGCACTTGTTAAAGTAAAGTCGTAGTAGAAGACGTAGTAGCAGCAGTAGTAATAGTAGTAATAGGAGCAGAAGTAGTAGTAGTAGACGTAGTAGTAGTTATAGAAGAAGACGTAGTTATAGTAGTAGTGGGAGCAGCAGCAGCAGCAGTAGTAGCAGTAGTAGTTGTAGTAGTAGTAGAAGTAGTAGTAGTGGTGGTAGTAGTAGGAGGAGTAGTAGTTGCAGTAGACATAGTAGTCGGAGTAGTAGTAGTGGTGGTAGTAGTAGCAGCAGTAGTAGTAGTAGTAGGGGGGGGGGGAGGAGGAGCAGTTGTAATAGTAGTAATAGGAGCAGAAGCAGTAGTAGTAGACGTAGTAGTAGTTATAGAAGAAGACGTAGTTATAGTAGTAGTGGGAGTAACAGCAGCAGTAGTAGTAGTAGCAGTAGACGAAGTAGTAGTTGTAGAAGAAGACGTAGTTATAGTAGTAGTAGGAGTAGCAGTAGTGGTTGTTGTATGAAATGTGTTCTTGTACCTTCTGTGTGTATGGTCAAGTTCAGACCTATGGCCAATCCTAAGCTGACCCGCCCTACCTTTCGGGCATTCGCTCGTCAAGCTGAAGACATGCGACCGGGTTCGATTCTCTACATCGTTAAAATGTCTGACGCCCATTCCCGGTGGTGGTGTCAAATTAAGTAAAAACGTTGAAATCATCATTATCTGACTATTCTTTCAGTCGGATGCAATGACATGCCCAGTGATAAAACACGTCATTTAAATGATGAAATGACGTCTTTCTTATAGGTCACCGCATGCAACGCTTCCTTCGCGAAAACAATGACCTGCTTTAATCAAGCTTGTACCGTAGTCTCCATTGCATGAGCCTTTATAAAATACCCTTTCATATAAACACATTCATTTTGAACGACTGAAATAATTCATATCATCCTTCTCCACTAAACTGTGCAGCAGTTGCTTTAGAAGACAATCTCCAGGTTGATTTAACTTTAATCGACATATAAATTACATCTAAAGTGTCATTATCAGTTTGAGAGAGCAGGTTAAAGCTTCTAGAAATGAGCCAAACCACACAACCCCTATGTGTTCGAGAGACCGGGCGCTCGTTCTCGATACCAGGGCGCAATGTCATGCGTTACTTCAAAGTTATAGCTCATCGAGAAATAACCGGGTTTTTGTATTTTGGTTTGACTTTATTCAATGCTAATGTAATCTTTATTGTAGTGTACAGATAATATTAACAAAACAAATGACACGTCTAATATGTGGGGCCATTGACTGGATGCACACAGTGTGGCTGTGTGTTCAATTACGCTGCCCCGACTGCCGCCCGATGCTCATAGGGGATGTAATAGGCAATGAGTGACTGCGGGATCACATTTAGATTACTTTCGTGTCATTGTAATTATAAATTACCGCAAATTATATGTCATCGGTATCTCCGTTACCACAGCTGACACTTTTCATTACTCAATTTTACTGTAATACTATGCTAGCTTCTTTGCTGGCGGTTTCCGGTTACACAGACAATTAACCAATCACGTGCCACATATTCCAGTGTGCTTAATCACGTGTTGCTGACGATATAAATATGCAAATATCTGCAGGTGGACGCTATGAGAAAGTGACGTTAATTAAATTCTTTCAAATGCATGTCCAATTTAATCTCAGTAAAACAGAGAAATGGATTAATTAAATTGATTGAAACATACACCTGCAAAATCTATACCTTTCCTTGAATAAGTAGCGTTTCGCGATCCCTTCTCAATTCGTGATTATAGTTACACTGAAATTGTCTAATTTTATTCGAACCAGATTTTATATGAGTTAACATTGTGTGTAAATATATTATGGTTTTAGAAACTAAAAGGAAAAGTGAACCTAAAAGTTTGACCACATCCTTGAAAAGGTTCACACAACTTGTATTTTAAAAAAACAACAACCATACTTTCATATGATACCTGTTTGAACAAATTTTAAAACCTTTTATAAGATTATAGTGTCATTCTAACAAGTTGTGTAGAAGTAAATAATTCAGTGTCTTTGATGTGTCGTTCAAGTGATAGTGGTTAGCAAACAGTCACATAAAGTAATGCATAAACGCATGATGATATTAATGTCGGAATCGTACAAAGGGACTCTGATATAGCAGAGATATTTTATTTTATGTTTTATTGATTGTAGTGATGGAGAATAAACCTTAGTCAATGAACAATACAGCAATATACTGGACTCTTAATATTTTAAAATAACCATTTCAATTTACCCAAAAAACATTTTTTAAATATCTCACTGCCTTTTACAATCCGTACTAAACCACGCGTAGTAATATGGCCTATGTTTCCACATGCAACTACAAAGTGTGATGTGGCATTATTCAATACTGTCAATGTTGATACGTTCAAAGCGGCGTACAAAACAACTCACTCATTCATAATCACTCACATCTGAAACAAGATGTTTTATCACAAATTACATTAGACGTTTGTACGCATACATAGCTACCCCTTGATTTGAGTAATATTCGTCTGAAGAATTGAAAGAACGCGACGGACATGTGTAGAGGCGACAGAACATATGTCGGTGACGTTGTCATGAAATTCAATTACCGCTGACCACAGTGGGGAAAGATTATCATCTGGGGTCGCCCTGCGTGAGATCTCCTCCACCTTGAATCAGTGCAAACTCCCCGAGTCAGTGGGGGCCGTGTTGATGCGATCAGCTGTAGGCGCACCTGATGAGTACGGATCACTTACCACCTGTCATCTAAAGCGACATTTGACAGCTACGTGACAAGTGAAATTAGCATGTTGGTAGATTATCAGTTGTACATTTACTAGCAGATTTGGAAGTCAGCCGAGTCAAAACGATCAAATGTCGGTTGAATTCGGCAATACCCGGAACGGATTCGTGCTAATTAGGGGTTTGGGGAACACCGGCGGTGCTCCTGTGAAATGGGGCTCTGAGTGTGTGATGGGTTGGCACAGGTCGTGCAGAGGGGATGGGAAAATACCATATTTTCGGGTTCATTGTTGTCAAAATATGTTGATTTCGTGATATGGGGTATAGGGTTAAGAGGGTGACTCGGTGCGTTGTGCCCTGTTTGATGCCAAAACAACGCCGATTGTTGAAAATAAATATTCTAAGAAAACAAATTAATTTTGCCTCACAGACTGGTATCATAGACTGAAGTGTAGAAAGTGCTCAGTACAGAAACACACCAAATGGTTGGTTTCTGTGTATGGGGGTGGGGGTGGGGGTGGGGGTGGGGGTTGGGGTGGCGAGGCATGTTAATATTGCTCTACTGCTGTTTGTAGATGGTTCTTGCAATTACATTGTGTTGAATGTGGTCTGTTCTTGCGTGGATTTTACATCACTTAAAACAACAGAAGTTTAAAGTTCATTAACACATATTCAGTGTATATGCACATTCGCGTATGTATTTTTCCCCACAGATATATTGGCCTGAACACAAGATTAATACATAAACGTTATCAAATAATTTATTACCATTGCAATCTGTTATTTAAATTTCACTCTGCTTACGCTTCTATATATATATATATATATATATATATTCAACTTTCACTTTGCGGATTAAATACGTAGATTTTTGTTCATAGTTTCATTACTAAAATATTACAGGCAGAGTTTTAAGCGTGTCACTTTTAAGTGTTAATTGGAGAAGCATAAATGAGTGCTGATTACTTTAACATAATCTATTTAAATATTTAATAAACCTAATTTAACCTAAATAAATATGTGTTGACCCTTCGCGTCGCGTTTGTGTGAAACACATCATATGAGGCAGTAGACGGAGAGAGGAGGGAAATAAAAAAAAAGACGTTTTGAGTTTCTCTCTGTATTTGATGGGCTGATAAACTCCCAGCATGCAGCGCTGTCTCGCACAGTGGCTGCAGTCAGGTGTCGCCGTGCGTCAATGAGGGCCAAGGGGCTTGTCAATTGCAGGCAGTGAAATGGACCACGCTACGTCCTAGCACTGCTGATGGTGTGCCAGCAGCCATTTTAAGCCACATCTCACATTTTATCAAGCTGATATTTGCATTTAGATGAAATATCGCAAAAAGCAACAAGAACAAGTCCCATTGTTGTACCGAACATACTCCGGCAGTATTAACGAGATAAATCTATGACAAGGTTCGAGAATCCAGATGGGAAACTGACACACATTTCACTGATGGAATCATCATGGATCGAAACAGTTTTTCATCACAGCAATTTAGCTTAGGTGTATGAAAATTACTTTTCGACTTTCAGGCATTAGTGAGAGATTATTAATGATACTTATCGCTAATTGTCAGCGATGCGAAGGAAATGGTTTGGGAAAGAGTTTAAGGCTTTCTGTAATAGGCTACCTTAAGCTGGCGAACTTGTTGACATCGAATGCACCGTGAGGTGCCGACAGCAGTTGAAATTACATTTCTGATTTAATAGGAGATAGACATCAAAACATGTGACAACTGACATGATAGCCTGATCTCACGCCAGCATGTCGCCTGAGACAAAGTTCCGAGCTCTGTCATTACATGCCACTGTTTTCACGGTCAGTGCACGTGACGTACGTACACATAAAACCATTGAGATACCATTGAATGAGAGGTCAGAGTGTTCTCCGTGAAACTGTGGATTTGTTTTTTTTTGCGAAGAAACGATTTTGATATATTTTTTATATAATTAGTGCCATTACATACACCATGTGCTAGAAAGGAGATAAATTAAAAATAAAAGATACATATAACCTTAAGAAATTGAGTGAGTGAGTATGGTTTTACGCCGCTTTTAGCAATATTCCAGCAATATCACGGCGGGGGACACAGGAAATGGGCTTCACACATCGTACCCATGTCGGGAATCGAACCAGGGTCTTCGGCGTGACGAGCGAACGCTTTAACCACTAGGCTAACCGACCGTCCCACCTTAAGGAAGAGATATGTATAGATGTCAACTTCTTTATTATGAGGAACACAACGTTTCGGAGTATATACTTTCTCCTTCATCAGGTGAATCAATCATTCGTCTTGATGATGGAGTCAGTATATACTCCGAAACGTTGTCCTCATAATAAAGAAGTTGCCATCCTTACATTTCTCTTTCTTATGTGTATCACTTCTAAATTCTCTCACATACTTCATATTAAGCTTTTCTTCACATTTAACCATTATGTCGGAAGTATATGTATTAAAGCCTTGGCTGAGAGAACTTTAACACAGCTGCGCGTAAATTCGTACTTATATATTTGAATATTATAGACAGCCAATGCGGAGAATGCGACGGTACAGTTATGAAAATGAATCATATTTCACTGAATGAATCAACTACAAGTTACTTTAGAATCTTAGACGCTAAATTAATTCGTTTTGACTCAGTTACTTCCATTAAACAATTTTAACAAAGTGTAGATTTTGCCTATGTTTTGACTCCGACGGATATGTTACCATATGTTATTTTTTGTTGTTGTAAAATCAAAATAATCTTTGATAGCCAATGTTATACGTGCTTTGCAACTGCTTTAGAACAAAGACTCTCTGGTTAGAACACAATGGTGTGACTGGCTTGAGTTCTGGGCTGATGTGAATTCTCCGAAGTAACCCTGTTTGGACAGCCTGACGGTTGACACTTTCCCTTCCCCTCGCAGGTAGCGATAGTACCCATTAAATGCAAGTGGTGTGTATTGTTTTGTTTGGGAATCGCCTGATTGTCAGATCGCACAACAGCATCAGAAATAAACATGCACTACAACAGAATAAAACGTTCACTTCACAGCCGGCGTCAATAACATTTTTTTTAAAAACGCGAGCCCGACCAAAGTATTAGTTCAATGATGTACCTGTTTCGCTCCATTCTTATATATCAATCAGCCCTCATCGGAAAATACTTGATTGTATGGGAGGCATGTCGGGCAGTAATGTTCTAATGTGATAGTTAACCGACTCCAAATGGCGATGTACTAATAAAAGGGATGCGTGCACAATGCCGCTATTTGTACCTTCAGCTTCCATCCACTGCAATGAAATTCATTTCTAATCGGATGTTCGGATATTAGAGAATCAATTTGACTATAGACGAGTTGCAATTGTTCAGTTCCTGGTGAGGGAATCAGGAATGTTCTGGCAATAATGACATGATTGTAGTGAGGCTCGAAAACTATTGCAACTCTCGTTCACGACTGATCATTTGTCAATGAGCGGTTCAATTGCAATTCCGATTTCTAATAATCGCTCGCACTCGACCGATAAGATGTATTTTTTTGTCAGTTAAATAAAACCTCTACACAAACGGGTTATATCTTCAAAAGGCTAATATAGGGTTATAAAAGGTACTCCTTTTGTACGCGGCGTGTGACTTTCAAAAGGCAACGCACACAGGTGCGCATATATACATGAATTACTAGTTAACCCTTAAAGCGGCAAGGCACAAAGACAGTAATTCTAACATGATACATATGTCATGAAAAAGCAACCAGGTGATATTTAAACACAGACATAGAAATGCGACAGAGGGTATTCTAGTACGCAGTGCACACGTCCACCTGGCTTGGGGCGACTTAGATAAACGGGATGGCTGTGATTGGGTTAAAGACATAAAGTTATGCATGTGATGGGAAAACAGATGGAGGGACGTTAAAAAGTAGTGAGGCGTTTGAATTGTTTCGTTCTGTTCTAGACTAGATGCAAATGTGTTTGTTGAAGTAGATGCATTAGTGTGGTATGACTAATAAAAGTTATTTCTAAATACGTAAATCCTGCCTGAAAAGAACATATAAATTTGACTTTGAGATTCCGAATAATCGTTCAATATTGGCATCGAGAGAAACTAGTTCATATGAGCACTGTTTTGTTTTTCTGACATTAAGATTATATTTTACGATTTAATGCTAAGCACTTAAAATCTAGAATGATAACATTATTCATTTATTTAAGGATAAGAATTTATGGATGAACAACTTTTATATTACAATTAAGAGTGACGTTTCGGTGTAGGTTCTAACACCGTTATCAAACAAAATGATGATGTTGTTAGAACCTACACCGAAACGTCGCTCTTAATTGTAATAAAAAAGTTGTTCATCCATAAATTCTTATCCTTACTTAGTACTCCAACTTCTAAATGCCTTTCAAAGAATTTATTCATTCATTCATTCATTCATTCATTCATTCATTTATTTATTTATTTATTTATTATTCGAGTAATGTCCGAGATTGTTTTAGCGGGTACGTGTCCTCCGAACCGTGCATGTACCATGAAACTTCGTTCATATGGACAGTACCGTTCCCGATTACCGAGTTTCCCGTTTAACGAATGATGGGCACGGATAAACCGATATTGTCTCTTTGCATACACATATCTTGACGCTTTCCACGAACAATCGCCGGGGATGCAAAGACGGCGTGCGCACGAATGAAGATTCGCTGTACATCAATCAATATCCATACTCAACAAACCAGTGAATAGTTTTATCATACAGGGAAACCCCGACAGTCAGGAGATCCCAGTCGATATAAATATATAAGCTAAAGTATTATTCCGCACGGATCAGCAAGCTTGCTTTGTATTAATTACTGCTAGTATATTTGGTAGGGCATCACCACCTGACCTCGCACCACCTAACACCTAATTGCTTTTTTTGTAGGGTCGGGAACTGAGTCATGAGGGTGATTCGGTGGAACATTTTTTTATTAAACAAATCGTATAATCGTGCATTGTTTGTTGGTTGTGTTGTTCTGTAGAACACTTAAGAGCGTTTAACACAACAGTTTAAGATGTGTCCCTTCAGTCTGTTGGCTACAAAAGGTGTTCATCACATAGCCGTGCCTAACTTTCACACGGATAATGTTAATGTGTGAATTCAACATATTTGATTTAATAAAGGACTGTTCAGTTTTAAGTTCAAGCTACTCATAAAATCCTGGTGCGCGTTATCAACGACTTTAGTAACGATGTGTCGGATACAAATAACGCTTCTAGTCATCGCACGGAATCTATGCAAGCTAAACAAAACAAATCGAAGTTTGATGATGATGGTTGTGTCATATTGAATGGAATCATGAACGTTTTATCTAAGCGCAAAATCTAGATTAAATTTATTGGCAACGATATTTTTTGTATGTCATTACAGAAGCACCGATATTGTTTGTCTAGACAGTAAAAAATCGTGTTTGACAAAAGGCTTTGAATTTTGTCCTTTTTACAGGTAACTCTTTTGTATAAGCACCTTTAAAGGTAGCCTTACACTGCCAGCAGAAATACTGAGCGGGGGAGGACATAAAACCAGTCCCGAACTAACTGCACAGGTTTACGGCTATTGAGTAGTTGACCTACTCATTTTATATAGTTTGCCCTGCGCTGTCATACACCAGTTTTATGGCATATTAATCGTGAAAATGTGACAAGCTTCTCACACCTAATCCCTTTGATTGAAGAAAACAGCGTATTCCACAGTTTCACTCTTTTCAACAGTAAGGAGCGTTCTTAAACTACCAAAAAAGATATTGTGAATGAAACAAAATTAATTGTTATTATTACGCTGAGATCGATTTTTGTTCAGCTCAGATGCTTTTATTGTATTTTTCATATTCATGGATACTGTCAAAGGTATATTAATAGGTATATCAGGACAATTCAGTGTCTGAAAGTTACCTTTAAAATAATTTAAGAAATTCCTTGAAAAATAACGCAAAAGAGAAAATATTATCAATTCCGAAAACAAATCCTAACCCGCTTTCTATAATAAGAATATCCGGTTACCGTCCTAATTATATCCTTTAAAGTTTAGTAAAGATGAAAGATCTTCAAGTTTCTATGCCTAGTATCCTCTGTACGTTTTCAGAAGAGTTTTATTTGATTAACTACTTTTCTCAATCCCAACCGGTTCAAGGGTTTACCAACAGTTCATCACAGGTGTGTTTTAACGTAGTGCGTCTTCTCTCTATCGACAAAATAAAGTCCTGTGCCCAAGAAAGAAGCCACTGTTTGCTAAACAGGTAGAAATCGGTGATTATCTCCCCTTAATTGACTCTCCTCTCTGGTAATGCGATTGTCTGGGATCGGTGATGGAAAATGACGACGTTTTCTGATTGGAATTAAAGACGCCCCGATGCCGTAAATCTACCCAAGGAAGAAAATAGACGAATGGAACACTGTACCAATCTCACATTTTCTTGTATTTGCAGTAGAGATTTAAGGCAGATTTAAAGCCTAATCTTTAAGGTAGCCCAGTCCGACCTAACCTTTGTCTATCCAGACAGCATTAACTCAGCCAAGTGGAAAACGACCATGATAGAATTCTTGCACTATCGTGGGTTTTAATAGAATAATTTGGTCTCTGTAATCCTATCAACTTGTCAAGTGGCTGGGAAAGAGGCTTGGAAGAAAATCTGCCTTCGTAAATAAGATTACAAACTCATATTATATTGCCCATTTCATACAAGTCTCATCATAAGATCGCACTGCCATGAAATTATGAAGAAAATCATTTCACGACATTGACCGGGGATTGAAGATATAGTCCCTCTGGTGTACAAAAGCGTAGGAATAATGCCAGACGATTCGCCGCCGCGCAAGGAGCTAAAGCCTACGCACACTCGGACCTCAAGCGCTAAGAAATTAGCGTCACTGATCCTCTTTTCGTTTCTTTCCCGATCCCTGCTTCGAGTAGAAGAAGCGACGGAGTTTCGTTCCGCTTGAGGTGATAGTTTTATAAGTTCTCTGCGGCGTTCGACATCGGGATAATTACTAGCGCCTAAAGTAATCATACATCGCCTAAATATGTCATAACGGAAGCTGGGGAGTTAGGGCCAGATACCTCGATGATCACTTAATTTCCCGGGAATTGCACTACGACGAATTAGCCTGTTGTCCTATCACATTCTGACGGCTCGGAATTTGTCTTGTATGGGAGCATCGATTGTGGAGTGACGGCATGTAATATGATTTGTCACAGACCTCGCTTTTCAGATTGAACGAACAAAATCAATCACTTTAAGACAAGCTGGGAAGTTAGGCAAGCGATTGCGCGCACGTCGCACGCCAAAATGCGACAGACGAGATTTCGCGAGACGTCAACGTCAAATTCGTTAGGTGTGGAGTAGGGTGTTTTTTAGCACCAAGACGCACTCTGCCCTCTCAAACATTGTGTAAACGTGTCTGATATGTGTAATCAGTCTGTTGCCTTTGATATTACTGGCTTCATTATCCAAAAGTAATTATATAACGCCTTTAAAGAATTATATAATTTGTAAAGGAGTCTCTTTTAGTAATTCATTGCAGGGGAAGAAGTTATTTCAAAAGTCAAATACATTTCGTATTACATATTTAATATCATTATTACCCTGTAATAACATAGACTAATCATTAAATGCAAAGACTAAGTGTCTGTTGGTCTTCTAGTCGTCGACGCTAGCTTGTTAGTAAATTAGAATCAATTGTTTCACCGTTTTATTGTTTTGTAACGCTGTTGAAATACGCCTTTTTATATAATTTGATCTCGGCGATGTTGTCCCAGAGACAACATGGATGATCAAACCATAGCTTCAGACTATGACAATCACACGTATATAGGTTTGAATCGGAACAGTACCAAATGATATAGAAGGATGTAAAGCTTATAAACCAATGAACACTGTTTATCGAAAGCAGATCTAATACTTATCTAATATTAATATAATACTTATGCGTTATAAGGAACCGTTCAGGAAAAGAACGGGAGACAACTGGTAGTAGATATAAAAACGAGTGATCGAAGGTTGCAATGTCTTAATATGGCACATGTAATGTTACATCGAAGTTGATCAATTTCCAATTACTGCCAAGCGATGCCATTATGTGGAAAGACTGTCCAGTCCCGCTGCCAGATCAAGTAGCTATTCCAGGAGACGGGGTAGAGGGGCATAAACTGGGTTTTAGCACCGGAACCATATCAAAAATGATATAAAATATGGTCAAAGAGACTTTAAACAAGCTAGATTTTGATAGCTTTCTATTTGTGTTTAATAGCATCTGAAGAAATGTCTTAGTGCCATGCAAGGTTTGAACTTTGCAGTAAAGCCAATCCTTCCTTTGTTATTTTACGTTTTTTGTTTTTTATATCCCTATAAAGTAGAATACTAGTATTAAATCTCTATAACATGTATTCAACATATCAGTCAAGGATTGTCCTTGCGTGTGACCGGTGTAGGTTTATATGTAGCGTTTTCTTAAATGCCATTTAGTTTGAGAATAAACATGCCAGCTCCCGGTGCCGCGTCTGTTGTTTACTGTATATAGACAGGTGATTTGTTGATCACAGGCGTTAAAAACATCCATGCTTTGAATTGAACACATGTGAAGTTAATTCTTTTCTGGCTATATACATCATTCCAATTTTCACTGATTTAACATTGAAATATGGGTTTGCTTGCCACATGCAGGGTTTGATTTTCACCAATCTCACCCAGAGCCAATTAAATTGATGAGCCAGCTCAAGTCGAACTAACTTGTCACCTGCATACCAACTTAGAACTACACAATATGGCCATGAGATTAATTTCAAGTTGAGAAAAACATATCCTTCCTAAACAGGAATGTTTTTTCCCCAATTTCAATAGATTGCAAAGTTTTCATTTGCTTAAAAAAATGTTCAGTGGGGTTCTTATAGTGACTACAAAGATTGCGAAAGAGTTTTAATTCCAAATGCAAAAACGTTAAGGCCCCGTGGACTGGAGTTATGTGGCATTTGCGTGAAAGAAACATTTGTTCCCTGTGATTTCCACAAATCGTCCTCCGATGCTGCGGATCTTTGGGTTAATTCACGCGCTTATCGCCAAGAGCTCTCTAACAGACAGAGGAGCGTTTTGATTAACTCGCATCACGTGATTGGGGAAATCAAACACAGGGCATGAAGTGTTTGATTAAAGTTACCGCTGCACACGAGGCTGCCAATTAAAAGGCGGCGACGGCAACGTCTCCTAGCTTCCAGCGGTTTGTCCTTTCACATCCCACAACGAGGGCAATAAGGCACGTCGGCCTATAGCGCTTCCCGCTTTGAATTTTGACGGCTTGCTTGAAACAAATTGAAAGGAAATCGCTCGAATTTGATGTGATTATGCATATCTTAGAGTTATCCTGGAGTCTTGATAGACAAATTATGATTTTCTTGTGTCTTAAGGCACTTTACTAGTGATCAGAATGCTAATGAAGAACGAGAACCCACTGTACCGAGGCTTATTATCGCTGTGTCAGCCATGTTGAATTGGCAAGTCACGTAACGCTACGAGATGTCCCGCGAGATTTGAGGTAGGGACGTGAAGGCTCCTTCACACTACAATTGGTTATGATAATGGTCACCTGGTAGGTGTTCTAGACGACTTGGTCAGTGGGAAGAATGGCCACCCCACACTGTGTTTTCGCGGAAAAGGCAAGAGACGGGACAATGGGCACGCACGTGTTTTTCTATAATTGATGATGTCTGCTAGTTTCATACAACATTCTCACTTTGATTCTCATTAGGGTAATCGATTGTTTGTCAGCTGTAGCTCCAGCGCCACGTCGGCGTGGGTTTGATCTTCGTGTATTACTCCAAAATTAACGCTTAATCTGAGTTTATCGGCAGTTATCATTAAGCGGTTTGATCACCCATATACACTTTAAGAAATCGGACCACATGTGTATGATAATGAAAGAAATGAGGTTGTTATAATTATGTGAATATGTGGTTTTCAAAATATGTTTAGATGAGAGCGATACAGTTAAACGTGTAACGGGGACTTTATCCAGATAACTTAAGGTTGAAAAATATAATATTTGAATTGCATATTTCATACATTTTCAGCTACTGGTGTCCTGGAGCGAGGTTCTAGTAGGAAGACGTACGCATTTTACCATCAAACATAGTTTTGCTCCAACTAATAAGATTTACGCAATTTAACATTAGTAATTATATCATTGACGGTGGTTTTGTGTGTGCAATAGGCAGTACAACTTCATTTCTTCGGAAAGAAAACGTTCTGAACAAAGTTGCTTAGAAGACTGATAATCTTCGTCATGTATTTAAAATGTAGGTTTTCTTAGACTACAACAAGTTGGTTTGCAAGTATGAAATATATTTGGTTTTATCCAGTGGTGTTTAGGTGTAATCGATATTTGTATTTGTGAGAGTAGATACTGCACGCATGACCGAGGGTAGGGATAACTGTTGATTACGTCGCAATTTTAGTAGGTGAGGTGAGGTGAGGTGAGGTGAGGTGAGGTGAGGTGAGGTGAGGTGAGGTGAAATAGGGTTTAACGTCGAATTCAAGATTATTGCACTTATATAGCGACGTGCATGCATGTGTGTATGTGGCTGCTTGTACTAGTCCGGACTGATGCCGATTTATAGTGCTAGCTCACTGAGTCACCATGCCGCAGTTTAACATGAATACCCCACTTAGACACAGTACACAGACTGCGAGACGACCAGTACTTGTTTTAGCCCTTAATGCCGAGCGACAGACAGGGTAACAACAAGTCCTATCTTTTAACGTCTTTTGGTATGAGGCTAGACCACGGAAGCGGTTCGCAAGTTAAGCAAGGCATCTTATGTATTCCAAGTACAAGAAGACAGTGTATCACCTAGACTTCGAGGTTGCCGTGTCTCGACTAAGACTGGGAATCGGGTAGTACAGCTCTGCGATTGCTGATTGGCTGCTACAGTAACCGGACGGCATCAGCCGTTGCTCATGACATCAACCGCCGGTTTGTTCCGTCCAGACCCGACTTGTGACAGGTTGCCGTGATCTAGCTGTACTATAGCTGACAGCGGCGTTAAACAACATTCATTCACACACACACACACACACATGTACCTGTATTCCATCACGCTACCTGTAAACGCTGGGAAGGAGTTCTTAGTGAAGTAAGCGTTATCGGTGTCATGCACGCTTACGCATTCGCCTGTGAACTTCATCAAATGATTATATCTTTGATGTTGTTCACTCTCTGAAGGAAACACCGCATGTACACAGCGTATTTCATATACAAACGCAAAACGTATACCTGTTATCAAGAAATTATCAAAGTTCATCGCATTCCTATATAATCATTATAGTTGAAGATAGAGCCGTTGAGTGGATGGACTTGTTATCTTGCCGTGTCACATGCTATGTATATACTGGGGAATCATTTGCTTTCTCATACCATACCACGGCTGGTGGTCCCCTGCAGTGAATAAAGGCTGTTGTTGGTTGACATTAATGAACACATCTAGAGTGTGCAGGCTTCCGAATACATGTATGTTGATCGTTATGTAAACTGAGAGGCAAAAGAAAGTATGCCGAGTTTGCTTTATTATGTCATTGGAAATTTAACTGTTGTTAAATTTGACAATGACTTTTTAACCATCACTCATTCCTGCAACTGTTTATAAAAAAGTAATTTTGTGTAAAAATAAATTGGTTCAATGAAGAAATGATTTTGCATCCACATGACCCCTACCATGATTGAAATGTACATTTGTGCCGAAAAAAGCAATAATATGGATTTTAAATGAAAAGGTGACTAAGATACCCATTAGAAGTTGTGTATTGGGCAAATTCTCTTTTTTTATTTTGAATTATATTATATTTTACAAGCTAAAACCTAGTAGAAGTATTCTTTGGGCGCTGATTTAAGCACCGGTACAGTTTATTACTTGATGCAACATCGGTAACTTAAAATCAAACACACGAGAACTGAGAGGTATGTTTTCTTTTGCGCCTCAGATTATAATATTCAAGTTAATTACCATGGCGACCTGTGAATAATCTAGGTCAAACCAGTGGTTGATGACATGAGCAATCATCATCATTGACGAACACTCGACCCTCATATTAGTGGGTTCTCACAGTAACTGGGGCGGTCGGGTAGACCAGTTGCTAAAGCGTGCACGCGTCACGCCGAAGACCCGGGTTCGATTCCCGACATGGGTACAATGTGTGAAGCGCATTTCTGGTGTCCCCCAGCTGTGAAATTGCTGGAATATTGCCAAAAGCGGCGTCAAACCATACTCACTCACTCTTACAGTAGCTATTGATCCCACTGTCCGACATGCCCGTTGGGGGTTAGTTCTTAACTTGCAACAGTCGAAGTTAAATCTATGATATTTTTGAAATGCCAATCAGAAAGCTTAATACTTTTAATATTTTACCCTGTTGAGCAATAAGATCGGTGTTTAGCAAAATTAGTAAACGGTTGCATTTAAGAGTGTTCGATTGTGTTCAAGGCTACTTATGCCATATTTCAGCAAAGCACTGGAAACCAAAAACGGGACTCACACATTGTACCCGGGTATATACGAGCAGACACTTTGACTAGAATGCTTACCCATCACCGACAGGGCTTACCGATAGGGCTTAGCCTTTTCGCGAACACCTGATTTCATCACTAATTTTCAGTGATCCATTCATATAATTTTCACCTCTATTTCGCCCAAAGGAATCTGTTTCGGCTGATTATACCTAGCCTTGACGTTCTATATTATACCTGTTTCGAACTACGATTCACTAAAATGTTAAGCTCAGTATATGTACGCAAAACGTTTGGGCGTAATCATAAAGAAAGGGTGAAACTCCTGCATCCGCCCCGTCTGTGACTTTGGTCATTCCCCTGTAACAAAGAATGGTAAAATAAACACGCGACCAGTGTCATAAAACCCTCCTTTATAACGTCTCATAACCAGGGCGCATCTGAATGCGTCAAAGAGAAATATTTTGATGATATCATAACTCGACGAAAAGTTATATTTCTTCGGTGTCCCAAGGGGAACAGCGACGGCCAGGAAAATAACCATCAGCAATTCCATAGATAAAACAGTGACAAGACAGCACTATTAATTCATTCCTAATAGCATTGTCATAATGGTTTATTACCGGCTCCATTTTAACATGCGCTAACCAGTTTCTCCCAGCCTAACCTTTACTGGCGGCTCTGATAGGCGTCCATTGTGCACGGGAAAATTGCCAGATTAAACGCAATCTGCATGTGACATAACGTCAGGCGTATTTCCTGCCGGCAATGGCGGGTCACGAAAATAGGTGACCCCAGTCGCCGCGCTTGCAGAGAGTGAAATTGATGCGTTGTGTGGATTAAGACGATTAAAACGCTTCAATATGTCACACCTCGGCGGCAGTTCAAAATTCAATTACTATACATCATTTTGATGCGGCTGGTCTTGACGTCTTTGTCCGCCATTGTTGACTACGTGCGGAGTTCGTAATGGCCGCGGTGCCGAACCAAACACCTAATTAGTAATCGGCATCTTCCGTCAGCACGAGATTGTCTGTTTCATCTTTGGAGACGTTGTGGTGAGTGACAGCTACTGATTTGGTCGGCGCCGAAATTGACTCCTCCAAACGAAATGGATTCTCTCGTGTTCGGAAAAGACTATTTCCGATTTACGTAACTGAATACATGTAATTGTCTAGTTAAGGATGCTTTTAAATCAAACGTATGGACAGAGGTGGTAGGGTTAATTAGTATTAAGTATACGGCGCCGCTCAGCGTCAGGTACACGGGCAAGGAGACGGACGCCACCATGGCGATACCAATTACAGGCAGTGCTCCTGTAAACGGGAGTGGAAACAATGATACCATGAACTATAAAGTAGATGTGGTAATATGGCTTAGCGAACAATTTCCATTTCGCGCAATTGGCTCGTGTCTTCAGCTGAAAGTGCTTCACTGGAATTTTGAAATATTACACTTAATAAAGTAAACACAGAGGTAAATAGCACAGTCAGAGGTTTGATGTAGCAAATTTGGGAACATGTTGAAATGACTGGTATTTCTACAACTCTACATGCGTGGAGGAAATTAGTCAGTCTGGTGATGACGGCTATACTTGTCATGACCCTCATCCGAGTAAGTGAGTGAGTGAGTGAGAGAGTGGGTGAGTGAGTGAGTGAGAGCGTGAGAGAGTAGGTGAGTGAGTGAGAGTGTGGGTGAGTGAGTGAGTGGGAGAGTAGGTGAGTGAGTGAGTGAGTGAGAGAGTGAGAGAGTGGGTGGGTGAGAGAGTGAATGAGTGAGGTAAACTCCGCTGGGAATAGTTGTATATGGCGGAAAGCCAGAAGTTACGCTGGACGTAGACATTTAACAATCTCCACTGTAAACATGTGATTATGTTTAAGCACATGCTGGAATTTATTATTTTTACTTGTTTTACTTAAATACGCTCTGGATGTAAATACATAGAATTTGTGTTACCGGACAGGTATCATCACTAACTGATAGTGAATCATGGACTCATCCTACTGAGTGAGTGAGTATGGGTTTACGCCGCTTTTAGCAATATCACGGTGGGGGACACCAGAAATGGGCTTCACCTATTGTACCCATGTCGGGAATCGAACCCTGACCTTAGGCTTGACGAGCGAACGCAGTAACCACTAGGCTACCCCACCGCCCTCGTCCTAATGATAAATATGCAGTCGGATTCGCACACAGGGATGCTGCTTTTAGCAGAGATTTCATTACGGTTTTGAAAATGGTTTTGTCGATTGTATTACTAAGATATCACTAACATAGATAGTTGCTTCCCACGGTGACTTCAGTTTGAATGAACCGGAAGTTCACCCCGTGTACAGCAGCTCTACTGTCGTGTTGGACGGTAATTCAATGAAAAGGAGACTTGGGGAAATTCAAGAACAATGAAGTCAAGAAAAAAATGTTGATGATTGTGATTTTTCATATGGTCTTTATGTGATCATCACACTTTCATATTTACATACCAGTCAATAAGTAATACTTCCACATTACTGGATTCTCTGAATATTGTTGGCATTCATTTGTTGAGAATAATTCCACCGTATACCAGTCACCGATTGCAACCTGAAGGGAGTATCTCATTTGAGCTGATAATTGTCACCATGAAAGACCTTGGTGCGATGATGTGATACTGCCAGCGGCTGTTTGACGTGCATGCCATCGTAGAAAGACTATCTGAGGTAAATGTTGTGACAAAACTGCCAAATAGCTGGTCTTGTGATACTGTTTTGGTACTGAGCACGTTAAGATCCGAAAATGTTTAGATTTTGAAGTCAATTCTAGACTGGCTCAGGTCTCTAAACATTTAGAATTATATGACAAGGAACATATTTAGGTTTGTGTTTAGGATAGAACGACACTTTAACAGCGTGGCAAAACATCGTGGTGAAACATTGTGAAACATTATGGTGAAACATCGTAGTGAATCAGCATGGTGAAACATCGTGTTCAAACATCATGGTGAAACCACATGGTGAAACATGAAAGTGAAACATGGTAAAACAGCGTGGTGAAACATCATAGTGAAACAGCATAGTAATTCAGCATGTGAAACTTCATAGTGAAACATCATGGCGAAACAGCGTGGTGAAACATGGTGAAACTTCATAGTGAAACATCATGGCGAAACTGCGTGGTGAAAGCATGGTGAGACATCATATTGAAACATCATGGTGAAACAGCGTGGTGAAACATTATGGTGAAACAGCGTGGTGAAACATCATGGTGAAACAGCGTGGTGAAACCAACGAGGACGGTATGATATTGACAAACCAATAACCACAAGCAGTGGAATCTGGGATTCGAACACCGATTCCGTTCAGGAAGAGTCACGAGAGTAGCCAAGCGGGAAGCTTGTTCGTCAGGCATGCAAAACACAGCTTCCACATATTCTATTTTGTCCTTTCTTAGTAACCAAACCTACAGAAATCGCAAGACATTCTTTAGTTTATGAGTCTGATCCTTGAGCGGCCTTGAAACCAAACTCGTGAAGATCCCGGTTGGAATTGGTCTTCAGCATCTCATGCCTGCGGTATGAGACGACGATACTTGTGGTAAGAGGCGACTAACGAGATCGGGTGGTCAGGCTCGCTGACTTGGTTGATGCATGTCATCGTATCCCAGTTGTGTAGATCTAAGCTCATGATGTCAATCACTGGATTGTCTGGTCTACACTCGCTTATTTACGACCGCCTTCGTATAGCTGGCATATTGCCGAGTGTGGCGTTAAACAACAAACAAACAAACAAAGCAAACTCCCACCCTCAGTGCAGCAATAGCACGTGTAGTTATAGAAGGGACGCAAGTTCTGTAGAGGGAACCTGTGGGTCGTTATGTGCCTGCACCACCCATCACATCCATTCCCATTATAGGATCGGTGATCATGCTGTCGACCAGTGGTTGTTGAGACTTAAAACTTCCGGATGGACGTGATATAACCGTAACGCTGCTGACTGCGGTGTAAAGCATCACGCACTCCTTTAATACACTCACTACATCAAACATCCAGTTAAAATGAATCTCAATGCGGTGTCGTAAACATTTTTAACAACAAAATCCAGAATACACGTACGATTTTAATTTGGTGCATGTTAATACAATACATAGCAAGTTATTTTTAAATATCAGTATCTAAGATTTTCATTAATATTTTTTTGTATTTGGGTTGATATTTTAATATTACTGTTAAATCTGCACCCTGGGTAGCCGCGGAAAAACAAGTACAAATAAATTCACCCTCAAATAAATTCATACCACAATATTGGCATATTTCAGTTTTCCTTTTGAACATAAAAAATATGATTTATATCTACCACATATGTACAACAGGCACCAGGTGACGTTTCTTTCCAACAGCCGGAAGGTCTGCTACACAGAACCAAGCTATTGTCACTCGAACAACAGTTTTTAAAAAAAATGTGTTATAACAGACGAGGTATATTTTTTAACAAGCCTATGTGTCTCTTCTGCCTCTACTCCGTTATCTCAAGGTCACCAAACGCCTGTCAGCTCAAATGAAATTGTGAAATCTCCCCTCTTCCTCAACTGTCAAAGAGCAGCGAGAGGAAGCTATTTTGTGTAACGAATGAGCCTTACCTGCGATTTATTTCATTACTAATCCCGCAGTCAATTTGCTGTGGGCTTACAACCCTGCCACGTGGTGAATGCGAAAACAAGACACCATGGTCATTAACGCGACTTAGTTTCTCAGGTACCCCTTTTCTCTTAGCTGGGGCCCTCGAACCTGAATTAGTGGGCTTTCGTTGATGCTTGAGGAAAAGTCTTAAAGCCGAGATTTACTCGGCGAGTTAGAATCATGACATATTGATGAATGAAGATACCAGCGAAGAGAGACTTGCACGGGCGTACCGTGTCCCATGGGAACACGGGAATCAAGTTATTCGGCAAATTGAAAATCAGATCAGTCTCTGAGCGGCGATAAAGCTCAGCGCGGCTTAGGCTCGCTTGCAGCCATCGAGGAAGGTTTTAATCAGCGCACAACACCAACCTACAAAAGTCACTTATCACTTTCGCTGATTTGATAAGGAAAACGCAATTTGCCCCGGCGAGTTTTTATTAATTGCGTTTGCCCCTAATCCGATCTAACCACTTCCCCGTCAAATGAAACACAAAGTATTAAGACATGTCTGTGAAGGCGCAGCTATAAAGCGAGATGTGAGAGCCAAAATCCAGTTAAAGGGGATGAATAGGGGCCCTGTAAGGTAGGCGCCTTGGCCCATCACCATTGCGAGATGGGGCCCGGCGCATTCAAAGGTAAATGATATTTGAACGCCAATGATCTGATTATCTCTGTCGATGAAAACATTGGATCCAATAACGCGCCATTTGGGGGTGATCAATTCTAATTTTGGGCTCTAATTCTATCCACGAGCAAAAATCTGACGTCTTGAAGATTGAAGATAACACAAGGGAGACAAACACGTTAGACTCGCAAGTGAGCGAGATCGGATAAGTGGGGGCTGGGGGACGTTTGATGGAAATGAAATCAAATTTTAGAATTCAATTTGTCCGGCACGTGACGCGACTCCACTCGGAAATGGCTTTTCTCGATCTCACAATAGAAAGTTTCCTACCAAAACTGGATTTGCCTAGAAACTGTTTGAAGAGCAGCGATTTGATTGCTCGCGTCCCACAGGATTTCTCGCATTCGTGGGTTATAAAGCGACTATTTTTTTCGCTTTAAATCTATTTTACACCAAACTGGCGACGCATTAAAAGCAATGGGCCCGTGAGAAGGTAACTTTGAAATCCTGTAATCGACTAATGATAAAGTTTAGAAGTGTCCCATTTCAGCAGGGGTTTGAAATGTCAGGTGATAAACCTGCTCATCAGCATTTGCCGTGTCTTATTGCCTCGGACGCTGAGAAGTGCATACCCTGTCTGCGGAGATATACCTTAAGTTTCCCCGTCCCATCATTTACATGTACGAACAGGGCAGTGTTCAAGAACCACGGCTTCTACCATCTGTCTGGAGCCGTGGTTTGAGGCGCCAAGTTGCGGTCGCCAGCAGTCAGGCTTCCTTGATCGTTTCGAATCCTGGGATCGCCCCTATAGTGTTCCGTAGGTTTCGCTGAAGAGGTAACGTCTGTGTCACGACCGTTGTCACTTTTAGCTGTTTATTCAACATCGAGGTGAAACGCTGCAAAATAACTGAACTACATTTCATAGCAGCGAGTATTGGATGATCAGTCTCAATATCCTATGATATTGCATACAAAGACTTATTTTCAATCATTTCAAAACAATACAATATTAAGTGTAGTTCTTATACTATGTTAGACTTTTAACATATAGTCCCCAACATAAGGTTGTGTACAAGATTAAACAAAAGTAAATCTGTGAAGGAACGCTTCAACCCGCATGCCTCTTAGGGAGATGAGTGTAGGCTGCAAGGGCTGAGAAGGTGGTTGAGAATGGAATGGGGCTGATTAGAGTCGAATGGGTGAATGGGTGAATGTGAATTTCAAATTTCCAAATGTGATGCATTGGTGATGACGCACCAGAGGATGACTCCAACTGGCCAACAATCAACATTCCCACTGTGTCGAGCAATACTTAAGCTGCCCCAGCCTTGGTGTCTACATTTTACAACTTTCGCTCTTCAATCGAGCATGCCTTTTCTATGCAGATTTCAAAGATCGTCCTATGACACTTGCTCAAAAGTTGTTTGATCTAGGTTACAACATTCAATTCTTTGTAAACATTTCAAAGATGCTTTCTGGTAGACATGTGGAGGACATTTCCAAATTTGACGCGACGGTGACCAAAATAAAGTCTGATGCATTTTACTTATTTTTACTTGTAGCATAGTTTCCCGTGTTTTGTCGAGTGAAACATTGACCCCCCTTTGCGTGTGTTTGTGACACATCATCATTTGATTGTGATTCATAACCACACGCTTATGATGATAGTCGGGATCGTACAGGGGCGGTCTGGTAGCCTAGTGGTTAAAGCGTTCGCTCGTCACGCCGAAGACCCGGGTTCGATTCCCGACATGGGTACAATGTGTGAATCCCATTTCTGGTGTCCCCCGCCGTGATATTGCTGGAATATTGCTAAAAACGGCGTAAAACCATACTCACTCACTCACGGGATCGTACAACGGACTTTAGCAGAGATTTCTTATGATTATGGAAATTAGTTTGCCACATTTATTTTTTAACTATATGGTCTGGGTCTATACGAGTTAGTCAGAAGCTGGTGGTACTTCATGGCAGTGGTTGGTGTGCATATGTTCCGAACAAATTAAACTCTAGGAGTTTGTTGCTTAAAATGTGCATGTAAGATCTTCAAACCGGTCGATTGCTGTGCAACTGGCATTCACACGTATTAATGGTTTACCTTTATCCGCGAATATTGGAAACACTATATTTTGGCAAAAACATCTTCAAGTTGTCAAGGTTTAAACGTAGTGGAGGACAGCGTGTGAATATCTACTCGACCAATGTTGCCCACATACTGATCTAGGTACCCTGCAGAATGAGAATGTAATGTTCTAGCGCCTCAAATGCGGTTTGGGTTGGATTCTCCCCAGGGAGTTGAGAATGAAACTCAAGTGCAAACGGATCCACCGAATGGGGTAATAATGTTGTAGCGCTATGAACATACCGGTAAGGTGGAACGTGGCGCTATAGAATGTATTCATGATCATTAGTGTTATAATACATTTTGTTCAAAGGTGAAAAGGACCGTGTGTTTGTCGCGTCATGTTCGGAGTAAAGCCCAAGATGAAGGCCATAATAACGGATGGTGACGGACCACAAGGGATCCCAATGTGTGATTAGAAACACGATCAGCGGATCCGGCATGACGAAGGGACATCCTAAGGTGATTGGTGATTGGATTCTGGAATAACTTTGCTAAAGTTAATCGCATAAATGCTACAATCTTTACATTTCCGTGATCACAATTAAAGTTAAACTTTAAAGTTTTACAGAATAATATTAAAACAAAACCTATCTTAGACACACTGATGCAAACCCAGGAATTAGATCTATTTATGTTATGTGTTTGGAACACTCTGAGTTAGCACCGCAGACAAATCTGATGTCACAAGTTAGCCATTAGGCCAACGGTACATTAATCAAAAACAACAACTTTAACCTTCACAAAAAGTAATTTTTTAAACCCACTCTTAGAAGACCCTTCATCAATACGTTTTACATGTGTTTTAATCAAGTATAAAGTCAATACGATTTTCATCCGAATCGTCTTAGGTTTTTCATCTCATGTGGAATTTGTGATGATCGTTGCTAATCTCAAACCAGTGTCACACGGAACTTGCGAAACAGGATATGTCTGTTGGCTCATCTCCATTGCAGGATGTGGTTTTAAACAGAATGTGTTCGCTGTATGACATAGCACCTTGCAATAGCCCCAGTGTCCCTGTAACGTGACCTTGTTCCTACAGATTGCCACTTATGATTTGCCTTATTTAAATATATTTTTTTCTGGTTGGTTATTTCACACATACCAAGGCCCGATAACTCCTAATAGAGACGTCATCAAGTCTATATTCTAACGTACATATGTTCAACGAGATAAATACGAGGAAAGAATATTTCCATTTTGGGGCATCTTGTTTGTGGTTTGAGTTTGTTATGTGAATTTCATGTTAATATATTTGGTTGATGTTTCGTTTTGTTTTTATCATTCCAAGATAATTAAACGATGATTTTCATGATTTGTCCCTCGTGTTTTGGGTCACATTTAGTTTGACATTCATTATCGTACGCCATCGTCTTGGTTGTCTATTGTGGGTTTCGCATTTTGATTGATAATTGTTTTCAAAAGCACTTAACGTTAAATCATATTAGGTTCAGTAAAGAATTGACTTTCACTTTGTGAGTTCATTGGAGTCTGAACCTTTACAGGGGGAGAACCAAAGTGTATGAACGTCGATAGGTACCTTGCAAGATGTAGACACAATTTCATTTAGTACGTGTGACTTCATGTAAACACTGACAGCCATACAACAACCAGCGGTATCCACAAACATAGTTCCCCAAAACGAGGGCGTGTTTATGCTCAACTTGCTCTACCGTACATCTGTTGTAGTCTGGTTACTACAAATAGATTTAAATAGCATCATTAGAGTGAGTGAGTTGGGTTTAACGCCGCTTTTAAAAGTATTCCAGTTATATCGCGGCGTGTCAGCTTAATGTGGGAGGAAAGCCCGAAGTGATGCAGGTCTCCATCATTAGATGAGAGATGTTTGTTATGAACTGCCTTAGAAAGGTAGTCACAGTGGCCGTGCGTCATAATACGTTTAATTCAAGTACACGACGTCAAAGTGGCCGACACGATCAATGTGACAGGGAGAATTCCGAAGTTGTCAATGAACCCGTTGTGATCAAGTAATAGTCATCATTGATCTATTAGCTGATTATAAAGCAGTGTCGACCATATACTTAACTAAATTCAAAGATTGCTGTATCATTTTGTTAACTGTCACTGCCAGGCACATATTGAGGGGATGGTTTGGATCTGCATATCTTCAATTTGTTCCCTGGATGGGTCGTAGGGTATTCTTTCACGGTCATGTAGTCAAACATTAACTTTTTCCAATATGTGCAAAAAACATTGAGTTTATTGTTAAAGTGTCAAAATGATCAGAAACAATAGTTCTATTCATTCCTACAGGGTTTTGCCAATGATTGTGGAAGTTGATCGTCACTGTTTCGGTCATTAGGTCATTGAAAACCCACTTCAAAACGTGTCGTTAATACTCTTATGAACGTCAGTTTCGCAGTCATGTGACCTGCCTCTCTTCTGATGGAAAAGCCGTAAATCATGTAAACCTCACATTATGAAATTATTTTGATTTAGCAACATCTGATGTGTTTTCCACAATTAGAACGCGAAAAGGACGCTATATCAGATATGCGATCTGAATAGTTTAAGAAAAGTGCAGGAGTTAAAGAAAGCGTTATAGAGAAACATAGATCCTTGTGTTTTGAAAATGTGCATGTTTTGGACTTACATGAAGCACGAATAAAGAGCTTAGGCTAAAATGGGTCATTAGTTCTGATTTTAGTCGTTTTCAGATAACATTTAATTTCATATTTGAACATAAGCCAGCTAATTTAGGAAATTTAGGTTAAGATTGTTAAGGGGTAGGCTGAGGGACTTGTACATGCCGTCGTCATTGAGTGCAACGTTAAACAACAAACAAACAAACAAACAAATGAAGTGAGTAGGACAGTGGACATCAGTGTGAGATGTACATACACTCACACAAGGTCCCGAGTGACGCGGAACGCCTCATAGAGCAATAAACAACAAATGAGTGATTATCACATATTTTGTTTAATATTTCAGTGAGTATTTAAAATTGGACATTATAAATAATAGTCAAGCGGTTTATTTTGTTTTTCATGATACCATTAATAATTTGCTTTCCATACTTTAAACAGGAAATTTAGCATCGATCCATTCTCTCTGATGTTTTAATTAATAACAATATGATTATACTATTGATATAACTTACTTGATGAGCCCTATCTTGGAGGCCGTTTTATAGATGAACAATTGACTTGCCTTTGCATGTGTTTGTGACGGGTGCCACCGGTGGGGCAGGATACGCTCACCTTTTCGCGAACACCTGGTATCATCACTGCTCGATAGTGATTCATAAACACATGCTCATGATGTAGTCGTCTCTGCTTTTAGCAGAAATGTCTTATGAATGTGGAAACGAGTTTGGTGCTTTCATTTAAACACTTTGTATCTGCCCAGATCTTGACTAAGAAATGTACATGAAACAACAAAAGGCAGAAAGTCCCCGAATGAACTTGTCGTTGCTGAGACTCTACTGAACCATTGGTTTTGGTACTGTCATCGAAACTACAACATGGCGTCCTAGGTGTTTAAAAGAAAGTAGAACTTGAAGTTGGGACACTCTTTATGGACAGCAGCTCGTGATGGGACAAGGCATGTACCTAAAACATCGTGATATAGTTCTTCATAATTCCATGTCTTCCTTTGTTACCTATCTGCCACTGGCCACTGTTGGATATTAATATTACCACTAACATGACGTGAAGGATCGCAACAGAACTGTGGTCATCTTCGAATTATTAATCAGGAAATTGTGTTTTTTAAGAAGCACATTAGTTAAAACTCCCTTTTCCTTCTCTAATTTTAAGTGTACTGGTGTTTGATTGAGCTTAGATTAGATTTCTTAGGGTTTGGATTGAAAAGAACCAAACGCATTACAATTCATCATGTTTCGTTTGAAAGGGAATTACATAGAATGTCCCGGATATACATCAGTACGAAGCTGTCCTGGTCTGTCGTGGCGATGTCGCGTGCACAGTTGGAAGACATTGATGTTGCGCCCAGTCCATAGCATAACTCGTATTCACTTATGAACAAACTTATACGACCACAATCACCTGTGTATGTATAAGTACGTGAGATGTTGTTTCCCCACCATTTTAAATGACGTTTAGTCCTGTATCCTTGATCAGAGTATAGGGGAATAGTTACTACTGTGTAGATAAAAGCAGTGATTAGTCATCAAAATTAATTTATGCTCGACATCAGCTAATTTCCTAACGTCAATACACTTGTCAGTTGTTGCGTGACAAGCACTAATGGGAAGTACATTCATCACGTTGTCATTCACACAGTTACACGATTAGTGGTGTTGTTACACGATTAGTTCTGTTGTTACATGATTAGTGGTATTGTTCAGTTGTGAAACTCCCACTTCAGTTGTGAAACTCCCACTTCAGTTGTGAAACGTCTGTGGTTAATAGGGAAACGTATACAGTGAACCCCGTTATTCCGGAAACCCTTATTTCGCAGACTGCTTTGTGGAAATCTCGTCATACATACAAGGGGATACCATGATTCTTTATTCCCGAATATAATCAATCAGAACATGAATTGATTCTGCCCATCTGAGTTACGAGATTACATATTTCATACATAAACGAAATCATTTGTGATATCAATAATAACCACACAAGATCAATGAATAATTAACTAATCATATTGAAACACAGGATTACGTTTACAATTAAAAATACAATTTAAATGGGTCACATATCCAGTAGCAGTAACAAATATCAGGCCCTATAAAAGGTCAGTGCACTCCTGCCTTGGTTGATGCCTGTCATCGTATCCCAATTGTGTGTGGGATGCTCATGATATCAATCACTGGATTATCTGGTCCAGACTCGATTATTTACAGACCGCCGTTATATATCTGGAATATTGCTGAATGCGACTTTAAACAAATAAATAAACAAACAAACAAACAAATAAACAAACTGTCCAGAAATGAGTCATTGCCGAATGTCTTGACTGCGGCAAGTAATCAGTGTTTCCAGATAATCATCTTGTCTGCACGGGGCAGGTAGATAAAGTCAGGTACTGATATATGAAAGGCCAGCCTTCTAGAAACTGCCACGTCTCTAAACTTAGATATGTACATCCTGCTTGCATTGTCCTTCTCTTCACCTGCAGCTTCCCGCCATATTTATTCATACGAACTATTAAGAAATGCTAACAACACTCAGGTCAAAGGTTTAAATCTGGTGTGTTTAAATCGGTACCCAGTGCACTATTACTTAAGGAATAAACGATGAGAGGGAGTTTTTTATCGTACAATAAAACACTACAGGGAGAATAAACCACCAGGGGCGCAGAAATGATGTCATGACAGAACAATGTTTTATCGTGAAATAAACCATGCTTCGTTCTTCATTGTTCTTTGCGATTTATCGCGTAGCTATCTTACATTACCCATTAAACATACGTGTTTGTTGCACGGGTGGTTACGCTGGAGCTGTGGAGATTAGCGGCAGAATAAGTCCCCAGTACACCTCGCATCTCATAGAAGCAGGGGCTGTGCAGAGTTGCGTCCCTTAGGGATCCGATGAGTTCAAATCCGAAATTCACCCTGATAATTGGTTTGTCAGCAACATTGTCCGTGGATTTCAGTGTATAAGTCAACTTTGGTCTAGTTGTGTCTAATTGGGGAAAACCAGTTTATTTGACCAATATAGAATGCCCGTAGTTGCGTTCTATCGGGGGTACTTTCACGTGCACACTTAACTGACTTGCCCATGTAATGAGAGTGTGATTAGGCATATTGTTAATCAATAAAGTTCCAGGTCCTTGGGTAGATAGATTGATTTTATTCCAGTTGTAATGTAGGCCCACAAAGGTAACCAACTGTGTATTGATGGTAGCTCGAGACGGAACGCACTTTGTCTAACATGCATGTACCTGTAACAGTGTACGTAGCTTAATGCATGTGCAGTGAATATATTTGTAGAAAAGATTCTGACTTGTTTGAAACTCTTAATACTTCCATGCTATGTATTCAGTCCTCAGAACATTGCAACATTAGTAATATGTAAAATGGTGCTAAAAGCATAAATTAATGCTTGCAGACGCTACACCCTCTCTGTAATCTCTACCTGATGTCTTCCATATTGACCTGACGCCCTGCTATAACTGAAATAATGTTCAAGCGGGGTTGAACCTAACTCACTCGTAGAATCATCGAGTTGATACAGTTTGTGACAAGGCTGGTGGATGTGAACCTCTTGATTGTTGTCATTCTGTCAACCACTGGTTTAGTTGAACCAGGATGTCGTTATGTCGTTATATCACAACCCACAATGGTGCAAATAGTTTTAGAGCAACAGTATATCGGTAAACTACCCCCGTTAACTTCCTCTCAAAGTAACCATTTCCTTGTTCATGCGTATGTGATCCAGTCAGACGAGTTACTGGAAAGTTACAGTTTACGGACGCTTCGTTCAATTATTATGCTTGTACAGAGACTTTGCTCTTGTGTTAATATAAAACTTAAACGCCAGAAAATAACCAGTCTCGATTATCCGTGAAAACAGATTCCATTGGGCGTATGCGACAAAATAGTCGTGGAAATTATATTTAATCACTGAGAATCAGTGATAACGCCAGGTGTTCGAGAAAAGGGCAAGTATATTCTGCTCTACCGGTAACACCCGCTTCTGACACTTCTGACGCTTTAGTTTATTAAACTTAGGCTAGGGTTAAATGATTTGATGTGTAACAGGGGTCGCTTCTCCTCTATTCCTAAGGATACGCGTTTTTGTCCATTCTGTGAAAACAATATTGAAAACAAATTACACTTTTTGTTAATATGTCCAATTTACGACAACCTAAGATTGAAATATATGCCTGATATCACTAAGAACCACTATTCCATGAACAAAATATTACCCTTTAATTGTATCCCTAGTCAAAAACTAACTAAGATATTACAATACATCTATCAAAGTCTACGAGTACGTAGTAAATTACTTAGTAAATCCGATATGTCCAGAAATAATTAGTTGTTTTGAAACTTTCGCATCTAGATCAGGAGTATCTACATTTCATTTTTGTCTGTTTGTTTCTACTAGAAATGCATATACATTTTAATTGTCTAATTGTCCTGACATGATGAGTATATTTCTGATAGATCCTTCTGTATTGAATGTCGCGCTATGGCTGAAAGCCTTTGCGACGTAAAACTTCATATTTCCATTCCGTTCCTTGTGTATTGTATACTACTACAGCTGCCACTGTGGTTATTACCACTGTTATTACAATACCTCTATTACATGTCAAGCATCATATTAGTTATCCAATTATTATATAATGCGCTGTACAGCTGTAAATGATATTGTTTATCTGTATGTGTATATGAATCAATCAATCTTTCATACAATAAAGATTGATTGATTGATTGACACAATTTGCCTAAAAAGGTAAGTGGTTTTTTTGCCTGGCAATAAAGTAATGGACCAGTACATCCAGTGACGCCATAGCGCAGTTACTGTAGAAACTCAACATGACGTGTTTATTTTGAATTACGTCTGATGTGTACAAGTGCTGCTTAATAATAAATAAACGTTTACGAAATAAATTTATGTTTATTTTGCAACAACAGTGGGGGCAACAATTGTAATGTCTCAGCCTAAACATTTCTTTTGTAGTTGACTCAGTATAATTGATATACCAAGTTACAAAATCGTTACATTTTCTTTGAAAGATTTTCTTCACGCCCTTCCTCCCCGCCTTGTGCAGTGTGCGCGTCACACTGTATCGGCCATGTTGGTCCTGAGAGTCTAGCCAGTATCAATGTACATTCTGTTGAAGACTTAACCCGGCGACAAACAACTTCCCACAAATAACTTCTATGTTTATCAAAAGGGCGCAAAATAATCCAACACAAGGCGGAGAGGTAGTCGCGTGCTGTTACCGTGCGAGGATGACGACCTTGGAACTTGGCACAAACTCGCTCAACTACCGCAGGGATGTGGATTGAAAGACGCTTCTAATATTTAGTATCTTCAACTCGTCTTCAAAACCCGACAGGAGTTTTGAAGGGAGGCTGGACCCTGTGTTGCCATTTAATTCAATTCAGTTTATTTTGTAAGTGTAGGCCATCGGCCTATAGTTACATTTGTAAAACATTGCACTTGATGACAATAATGTACTACGAAGTGACATCGCTTGATAAATATACTTGTAGATAGATAGATGTTTAATAAATATACACTCAATTGTAGACATAGTGATATTAAATTTTTGTTCGTTCGGATATTCCTATATAATACTTCTATGGTAAGTGATCCACCCGTAGCTTGTTATGACCATAGTGGAAAGTGATACTTGTCCTCCACATACCCGGCATCACAAACACAACATAAACAGACTATAGTAGGTTTAGTGGGTTTAGCTAGGTTTAGCTATTGAGGCAGTAAATGATCGCATAAATCAAATCGAGCAGACTCCCAGGATAAGGTGATGGAGAGGGTGGGGTTATGGAGATTGAGGTTATGCTGGAGGTTGGTGGATATTGGTGATGAAGAGGGGTGTGGGTAACGAAGAGGGGTGTGGGTGATGAAGAGGGGCGTGGGGGATGGAGACGGTTGTTGGTGACGAAGAGGGGTGTGGGGGATGAAGTGGGGTGTGGGGGATGAAGAGGGGCGTTGGTGATGAAGAGGGGCGTGGGTGATGAAGAGGGGCGTGGGGGATGAAGAGGGGCGTGGGGGATGGAGAGGGATGTGGGTGATGAAGAGGGGTGTGGAGGATGAAGAGGGGCGTGGGGGATGGAGACGGTTGTTGGTGACGAAGAGGGGTGTGGGTGATGAAGAGGGGTGTGGTTGAAGGAGACGGGTGTGGGTGGTGAAGAGGGGTGTGGGGGATGAAGAGGGGTGTGCGGGAAGGAGACGGGTGTGGGTGGTGAAGAGGGGTGTTGGGGATGAAGAGGGGCGTGAGGGACGGAGACGGGTGTGGGTGGTGAAGAGGGGTGTGGGTGATGAAGAGGGGCGTGGGTGATGAAGTGGGGCGTTGGGGATGGAGACGGTTGTTGGTGACGAAGAGGGGCGTGGGGGATGAAGAGGAGTGTGGGGGAAGGAGACGGGTGTGGGTGGTGAAGAGGGGTGTGGGGGATGAAGAGGGGTGTGGGGGATGAAGTGGGGCGTGGGGGATGGAGACGGTTGTTGGTGACGAAGAGGGGTGTGGGTGATGAAGAGGGGTGTGGTTGAAGGAGACGGGTGTGGGTGGTGAAGAGGGGTGTGGGGGATGAAGAGGGGTGTGGGGGAAGGAGACGGGTGTGGGTGGTGAAGAGGGGTGTGGGGAATGAAGAGGGGTGTGGGGGATGGAGAGGGATGTGGGTGGTGAAGAGGGGTGTGGGTGATGAAGTGGGGCGTAGGGGATGGAGACGGTTGTTGGTGACGAAGAGGGGCGTGGGTGATGAAGAGGGGTGTGGGTGATGAAGAGGGGCGTGGGGGATGGAGACGGGTGTGGGGGAAGGAGACGGGTGTGGGTGGTGAAGAGGGGTGTGGGAGATGAAGAGGGGTGTGTTGGAAGGAGACGGGTGTGGGTGGTGAAGAGGGGTGTGGGGGATGAAGAGGGGTGTGGTGGAAGGAGACGGGTGTGGGTGGTGAAGAGGGGTGTGGGGGATGAAGAGGGGTGTGGGGGAAGGAGACGGGTGTGGGTGGTGAAGAGGGGTGTGGGGGAAGGAGACGGGTGTGGGTGATGAAGAGGTGTGTTGGGAAAGAAAAGGGGCGTGGGTGATGAAGAGGGGTGTGGGTGATGAAGAGGAGTGTGGGTGATGAGGAGGTGTGTTGGGGAAGAAAAGGGGCGTGGGTGATGAAGAGGGGTGTGGGTGATGAAGAGGGGTGTGGGTGATGAAGAGGTGTGTTGGGGAAGGAGAGGGGTGTGGGTGATGAAGAAGGGTGTTGGGGAAGAAGAGGGGTGTGGGTGATGAAGGGGGATGTGGGGGATGAGATGGTTGATGGAGAGGGTGATGAAGAAGTTTGTGGCTGGTCACAACTAAAGGTGTAATAGCGTCTGTACATGCTGTATTCATTGTGAAACCTTCAAAATGTTGGTTCAATATCAAGAAAACTGAATATTTATTGCAATACAATTGAGTGTCATTTAGCTCAGCAGTCTCACACCGTCGAAGGCAGTAGTTTGCTCCGCTCAACCTTATTGTATATATGTTCACGTTAGTAATTCGGACATATTCAGAAATGGTTCTGGTGTCTGTTCAACTGTCATATGCGTAATGCTGCTCCAAACTGTCCAGCATTTTATGCCTAAAACTCTTTTAGTGAACTATTCTAACCCACCACCATCCACGACTAGGTCTTGTCTGCACCAAAAAGACCCCGCCGAAAAGTCAAATCCGTCGAAGCAGTTATAGATAGATCTGCTAATGAATATGTCGCGTTGCCATTGACACCCCAGTTCGACATAATAAACCTTTGAAAATAAACCACCGACGGATAGTTCAAAATTTCGCTGTATTCGAGATAACCGAGTTTCGACCGAGGATTATCAGTACTATGTATATGTTCAGCGGTACAGTAAGATCACATCACTAGAACATGTCACCTCCTGCTACTGTTTACATGTTCAGCAGTACAGCACGATCACATCGCTAGAACATGTCAGCTCCTGCTACTGTGTGCATGTTCAGCAGTACAGTAAGATCACATCGCTAGAACATGTCACCTCCTGCTACTGTGTATATGTTCAGCAGTACAGTAAGATCACATCGCTAGAACATGTCACCTCCTGCTACTGTTTACATGTTCAGCAGTACAGTAAAATCACATCACTAGAACATGTCACCCCCTGCTACTGTTTACATGTTCAGCAGTACAGTAAGATCACATCGCTAGAACATGTCACCTCCTGCTACTGTGTACATGTTCAGCAGTTCAGCACGATCACATCGCTAGAACATGTCACCTCCTGCTACTGTGTACATGTTCAGCAGTACAGTAAGATCACATCACTAGAACATGTCACCTCCTGCTACTGTGTACATGTTCAGCAGTACAGTAAGATCACATCGCTAGAACATGTCAGCTCCTGCTACTGTGTACATGTTCAGCAGTACAGTAAGATCACATCGCTAGAACATGTCACCTCCTGCTACTGTGTACATGTTCAGCAGTACAGTAAGATCACGTCGCTAGAACATGTCACCTCCTGCTACTGTTTACATGTTCAGCAGTACAGTAAGATCACATCGCTAGAACATGTCACCCCCTGCTACTGTTTACATGTTCAGCAGTACAGTAAGATCACATCGCTAGAACATGTCACCTCCTGCTACTGTGTACATGTTCAGCAGTACAGTAAGATCACATCGCTAGAACATGTCACCTCCTGCTACTGTGTACATGTTCAGCAGTTCAGCATGATCACGTCGTCGCTAGAACATGTCACCTCCTGCTACTGTGTACATGTTCAGCAGTACAGTACGATCACATCGCTAGAACATGTCACCTCCTGCTACTGTGTACATGTTCAGCAGTACAGTAAGATCACATCGCTAGAACATGTCACCTCCTGCTACTGTGTACATGTTCAGCAGTACAGCATGATCATGTCGTCGCTAGAACATGTCACCTCCTGCTACTGTGTGCATGTTCAGCAGTACAGTAAGATCACATCGCTAGAACATGTCACCTCCTGCTACTGTGTACATGTTCAGCAGTACAGTAAGATCACATCGCTAGAACATGTCAGCTCCTGCTACTGTGTGCATGTTCAGCAGTACAGTAAGATCACATCACTAGAACATGTCACCTCCTGCTACTGTGTACATGTTCAGCAGTACAGTAAGATCACATCGCTAGAACATGTCACCTCCTGCTACTGTGTACATGTTCAGCAGTACAGTAAGATCACATCGCTAGAACATGTCACCTCCTGCTACTGTTTACATGTTCAGCAGTACAGTAAGATCACATCGCTAGAACATGTCACCTCCTGCTACTGTTTACATGTTCAGCAGTACAGTAAGATCACATCGCTAGAACATGTCACCTCCTGCTACTGTTTACATGTTCAGCAGTACAGTAAGATCACATCGCTAGAACATGTCACCTCCTGCTACTGTTTACATGTTCAGCAGTACAGTAAGATCACATCGCTAGAACATGTCACCTCCTGCTACTGTTTACATGTTCAGCAGTACAGTAAGATCACATCGCTAGAACATGTCACCTCCTGCTACTGTTTACATGTTCAGCAGTACAGTAAGATCACATCGCTAGAACATGTCACCTCCTGCTACTGTTTACATGTTCAGCAGTACAGTAAGATCACATCGCTAGAACATGTCACCTCCTGCTACTGTTTACATGTTCAGCAGTACAGTAAGATCACATCGCTAGAACATGTCACCCCCTGCTACTGTTTACATGTTCAGCAGTACAGTAAGATCACATCGCTAGAACATGTCACCTCCTGCTACTGTTTACATGTTCAGCAGTACAGTAAGATCACATCGCTAGAACATGTCACCTCCTGCTACTGTTTACATGTTCAGCAGTACAGTAAGATCACATCGCTAGAACATGTCACCCCCTGCTACTGTTTACATGTTTAGCAGTACAGTAAGATCGCATCGCTAGAACATGTCACCCCCTGCTACTGTGTACATGTTCAGCAGTACAGTAAGATCACATCGCTAGAACATGTCACCTCCTGCTACTGTTTACATGTTCAGCAGTACAGTAAGATCACGTCGTCGCTAGAACATGTCACCTCCTGCTACTGTGTATATGTTCAGCAGTACAGTAAGATCACATCGCTAGAACATGTCAGCTCCTGCTACTGTGTATATGTTCAGCAGTACAGTAAGATCACATCGTCGCTAGAACATGTCACCTCCTGCTACTGTGTATATGTTCAGCAGTACAGCATGATCACGTCGTCGCTAGAACATGTCACCTCCTGCTACTGTGTATATGTTCAGCAGTACAGCACGATCACATCGCTAGAACATGTCACCTCCTGCTACTGTGTATATGTTCAGCAGTACAGTAAGATCACATCGTCGCTAGAACATGTCACCTCCTGCTACTGTGTATATGTTCAGCAGTACAGCATGATCACGTCGTCGCTAGAACATGTCACCTCCTGCTACTGTGTATATGTTCAGCAGTACAGCACGATCACATCGCTAGAACATGTCACCTCCTGCTACTGTTTACATGTTCAGCAGTACAGTAAGATCACATCGCTAGAACATGTCACCTCCTGCTACTGTGTATATGTTCAGCAGTACAGCACGATCACATCGCTAGAACATGTCACCTCCTGCTACTGTGTATATGTTCAGCAGTACAGTAAGATCACATCGCTAGAACATGTCACCTCCTGCTACTGTGTATATGTTCAGCAGTACAGTAAGATCACATCACTAGAACATGTCAGCTCCTGCTACTGTGTACATGTTCAGCAGTACAGTAAGATCACATCGCTAGAACATGTCACCTCCTGCTACTGTGTACATGTTCAGCAGTACAGTAAGATCACATCGCTAGAACATGTCAGCTCCTGCTACTGTGTACATGTTCAGCAGTACAGTAAGATCACATCGCTAGAACATGTCACCTCCTGCTACTGTGTACATGTTCAGCAGTACAGTAAGATCACGTCGTCGCTAGAACATGTCACCCCCTGCTACTGTTGGTACCGTATACGTTCAATCAGCCTCCGCCTCCCTCTCTCGACATGGTAATCGATATCTGAGGCAGTTCAATCTCTGGTACAAGGGAGGTTATTCGGAACAGGGAGCAGGAGAACCCTTGTGATTTTGTGGTTCTGGGTGATGATAATATTATTATATATGTCTTTAAAAAACTATATGAATATGTGCAGTGATACTCGTTCCCCGAAGGCTTATAGGAGGTACATTGTTCAACGTGTTTTAGACAAAAGTGGTGTTTTCGGAATATGCTAATCGCTAATTTACACAAAAGTTAGCTTTGCTATTCGTGTATATAAGCCTCTGAATATATATCGGTGGGGTAGCCTGGTGGTTAGAGTGGTCGCTCGTCGAAGGACCAGATTCGAATCTCCAACATGGGTACAATGGGAAAAACAAATATACATTTGTGATATTCATAGCTGGGATATGACTGAGCACGGCGGAATATTGAACAGACTGACTGATACTTCCTCGTGTTATGCGCTTCCGGACGCATAAGAAACATTCGTGGTTTTCTCGCTGATCAAATGAAAAAGTGTAAAACATATCTCCCGCTTATAAAAAGACAAGTTTATCTTTAAACAAGGCAGCATCCGTGTATGTACAATGCCTCGCTATAGCGCAAGTAATCGCGATACACATAGCACTACGAAAACGTACCATGTCCGAAAACCTATCATCCGACGATACCTCACAATTGAACACACGTAAATGACCCGAATTGACCCGTTTGACACCGAATATGACTCTTGGAATGACGGCAACACAGCAGTCCTGTTATTTTCACCAAAGCAATAATTGACTACTGAACGACCTGCCCAGCATTAAGCTGATACGCCGTGATCTCATACTTTTCAAACCGGCGCTATGCCAAAATCAAGAGAAACGTCGAACGAAAGTAGAAGCGCTCATAAAATATGGATAACGAGGGTAATGGCGTGAATTGCAGGCTCGTATCCGAGGGCGGGTCCAGTATTTCGAAATTATTAAAATCCTGCTGCCTACAACATACTACACTTGTTTTTTTAGGAATTTAATGCTACTCGTCGTTTATAAATGTATTAATAATAATTAATTTTGTAACCATAGAAAACAATTTTGTCTAAATTTGATTCTGTTTTATGTCTTCATGTCAAGTATCTGCCACCGCCAATCGATTGAAGCCCTCATAAAATATAATTTAAATACAAATCTGAATGTTATACATTATACACTTGTTAAAGTACTCACGGAAATGAAAAAACCCCCGGTTTTTTCGATCTCAGATTTTAAATAAATGCAGTTAATCTACAAAATATATAAATATTCAAACAGGTCAATTAGTACTAATTGGGCGTTGGCACAAATACAGCGTATCCAAAGGTTTTATGTCTTTTTACACGTAAAAGTGTGTAAAAATATTAACAAAACAGACTACTGTGAAGCTGAGCATAACCAGCTGTTAGTAGATCAAGGTGAATGTCCATGCCCTATGACACCTTGACTACAGGTGAAAACAGGTGCTTGAAACCCACGTGCATGTGATTTGTCAGTGGTTAGTGATTTGTCAGTGGCAATGTGGGATAGTGAATCGTCGTCATAATATCAGAACGTAAAAGTAACATATTACCTTCTGAAACAACAACTTACATGTCATCATTATTATGTACATAAACATAGCTGTTATTTTTATTGTTGTTTTGATAACTTTTTTTCAGGCTAATTTCCATAATGCCTATAGCCTGTTTCTGCCATGTCAATTTGGACTTAATTTTATTTTTGAATGTTGAAAGTGCCTACAAATTACCTCCTGTAAAGTACATTTGTATTGAGCACTGAGATAGAACTAGCAAATCCAGACTAGTATTTTTCTTGTTGTTGTGTTATTTCGTATTCACATCTACGTAATGCTTTGTGTCGATTATTAAATTTTTCTATTTCCATGAGTATTTCAACACCCACATATCCCCTGTTTAAGAACATAATTTCCTTAATATGACATAGCCTTGGTCCGTCAGCAGTGTAAAGAAAGTGGCAACGTCTACGACTTGTGTCACTGGGTGCTTTCCTCCCATATTCAGTTGACAATACATGGAATAATTGTGGTACTTCATTCTCCCTATTTCTTCCCTCTCTCCTTCTCCTTGTCACTCCCATCTCTCCTTCTGTTTCGCCCTGTCACCGTCATTGTGTCTCTCCATCTCTCGTCCACGAACGTTCTTGTGCCCTGTCACCGTCATTGTGTCTCTCCATCTCTCGTCCACGAACGTTCTTGTGCCCTTTCACCGTCATTGTGTCTCTCCATCTCTCGTCCACGAACGTTCTTGTGCCCTTTCACCGTCAGTGTGTCTCTCCATCTCTCGTCCACGAACGTTCTTGTGCCCTTTCACCGTCATTGTGTCTCTCCATCTCTCGTCCACGAACGTTCTTGTGCCCTTTCACCGTCAGTGTGTCTCTCCATCTCTCGTCCACGAACGTTCTTGTGCCCTTTCACCGTCATTGTGTCTCTCCATCTCTCGTCCACGAACGTTCTTGTGCCCTTTCACCGTCATTGTGTCTGTCCATCTCTCGTCCACGAACGTTCTTGTGCCCTTTCACCGTCATTGTGTCTCTCCATCTCTCGTCCACGAACGTTCTTGTGCCCTTTCACCGTCATTGTGTCTCTCCATCTCTCGTCCACGAATGTTCTTGTGCCCTTTCACCGTCATTGTGTCTCTCCATCTCTCGTCCACGAGCGTTCCCCTGTCCTCTCATTCACTCCCTTACCTTCCTCTTCTCTTTTTCGCTCCTCGCTACCCTTCTCTCTGTCTTTCAAACGTCTGAGACCTGCATCACTTCGGGCTTTCCTCCCACATTACGCTGACACGCCGTGACAGAACTGGAATACTGTTAAAAGCGGCGTTAAACCCAACTCACTCACTCACTCTCTGTCTTTCACTCTGTTGCTTCATGTTTCCGTTAAGGAGAACATACAAGTTGGGATTCCTGAATCAGGCTTTTAGGCGAGGTCTTTCTTTTTCTGGTACCCATGGTTACGAGTATGTTATCTGAGTTAAAAAGGTATCTCTACTTTGGAAATTATTTGTAACATGAACCAGAAGTCTTTGTTGTCTGTCTTTGTAATGTGTGAGTTATCTTTGATTGATTCACACGGAATACATGATCGTGCACCAAACTTTGCTGATCTTTACAATGCATGGTACAAGGATCTTCACACTCTTGTGGGGCACTAACAGGGTGCACGTTTTCAAAACACCCAGACGAGGATTACAGGAACTCTGAACATGGATAGCATCATGTATCTTTATCTAATATCTTATTTTTTTCGTTTAAGTTTTATCTAAGTCCTTTAACATGAACGTCGTTAAAGGTAACAAGTGTAACACAATATTGTACATAATATTATAGTCGAAGCTTGTAAGGATCAGATGTCGAATATTTGAAAATATGTATTGGTTATTTTTTATCATCAGGGCACGCATGTCAGTAGGGAGTATAAAAAAAACATGTTGTTTTACCAATTCGAAGTGGGGAACATTGGTGCGATAATATGTGTAGGAAGTGTTGATGAATCACTAAATATACTTGTAATTACGATGCCAGGTGTTCGTGGAAAGGACAGGAAAACACGTCCGCACAATGTCAACAACATCTGCCTATGCTAGAAGGACACTCACATCAATGTCGACTGCACCTATCTGTGCTCGAAGGACTATTCCAGTCAAGGTCGACAGCATCCATCTATGGTAGAAGGACTCTTCCAGTCAATGTTGACAGTATCTATCTATGGTAGAAGGACTCTTCCAGTCAATGTCGACAGCATCTATCTATGCTAGAAGGACTCTTCCAGTCAATATCGCATACCCCAAAATACATAGGACCTAACTCTTCCACAACGATATAAACCAAATAAAGCGTTGTAAAATAGTATCTTGATGTCATCAGCGAGAACTCCTGCAGTACTAATTGAGGTTAATTGGCAAGGGTTAATTAGTGTTTATTTATAGCAGGACCCTCGTGCTGTACGTTCGAACCCACGTGTAGATACATTGCGTGTAAATATTTTACATTTCTGTTTGTTTTAAAAACTAAAAGAACTTTGTTTTGTATCATGTTCATGAATGTATAATTTGATATGTAATACTTTATTAGCCCCATCATATATTGATGTATAATCGAAATGTAATCATTTGAAGTGTATTTTGCGATATTACCTGTTGTTAAAAAGTGCCACAAGAGGCGATATAGTTATGCATAAAATAATTATACAAACATCGAGCCGAAACATCAGCTAACAAACTAAATAAACAAAGTTTTGAATTGAGGAAAACTATTTACATGAAGACATGAATAATATAATCCATTATGCTAATCTTTAACAAAAGGATGTCACATGTCCTAAACACATAAACAGGCCTGCAAGCATCAGTTGAGTTTGCTGGCCATCTCCATAAGTTTAGGCCTTGAAGTGGACTTCGTTGTCACATTATGAGTTTGCAAAAGGCCACGGAGTCCCAAAACAGAAAGTTAACTAAAATTGACATCTTGGGTTGGTTGAGATGTAATTTCTTTAGTGATGTTTGACCCTTTACCCTGTATCACTTCATCTATCGTATCTTCCGAATACACAAGCTTCCTTTTGGTGTATTGGCGCTTGACTCGATTCAGATCGCTATGGTTCTCCATTCGTTTCCTGACTTTCAGTGCCTTAACAGTTGCATCCTATTTATTTGATTTTTGCTGATGTATCTTTTTATTTCATCATTAATTTTTTCAAGGGCCTGACAACTGAAGTCACGAATTGAGCCATAGCAGTCAACAAAACCAGGGACATGATAAACCAAACAGTGAATATATGGCGTTATTCGCATCTTTTGGTACAAATTCATTTTACAGCCAATTGAAACGAATAACTGAACCTAGCTTTTCGACAATTCAAAAACCTCCATTGCTGAGGTACCTGGAGTACATATTTTGGAATAGATTTCCGGAATGATTTGCCAAAGGTTGATGACGATGCTTTCGGTGTCAGAATTTAATTTGCCTCTAAGCTTTGAAGGTAGATAATTCAAAAGCTTTTTCTTTTCCTGACCCGAGAGACTTGTCCGATTTAGTTTTTTGCCTCCACTATCAAATTCCTTTCTAGCACATCTGTTATCCTAAGTAGTAGATGCAACTCATCTCCAATGTAGTTTTGAACCTCAAGTTTTATAAGCGGGGCATGGAGAGCACCATGGGAACATTTGTCTGCACATTGTGTAATGTCCTCTACTGTACGTCTGAGTTCCCCTGTGTCATAGTAATCCCAGGCCTTAGTCACGTCATGTCTATCATTCTTATGCACTTTGCACCAGGGACAAGCATAATTGCCAGTAGCGCCTCGGCCTAACATTGTTGAAATCATTTTCATGTCTGACGGAAAAAGAATGTCAACGCAAACATCTCTGAAACCCACTTGGATATGACCCACAGTTACAATATCATTGATGTCATTAAACATGGGATAAAGACAGGATTTTAAACTATGGTAATTGTACATTGTACAATGGCAAGGGTATTTAAATTTAAAGATGATAGTGTCTTGCCAGGGTCGACAATGTGGAATGTCAAGATGACAAAATTAGAAATCCTACTTACTTTGGTGCCATCCCCACCAATATTAACACACACCTTATCTAGGTCAGGATTATCTTTGATATGCCGCGCTACCTTTTTCCTGGACTCAGCCTTAAAGCTAAGCATTGCTCCCGGCACATTACCTGGCACACGTTGAATGACTACAGAAGACGACATCTCATTACGTGCCCCTACCACTGTGTGAGTTCTTGGTAATTCTCTGTGAATTTGGGAAATGTCGTGATATGCTGAGTTGCTTACGCCAAATCGATCGAAAACATTGACAAGGGAGCACAGCTTTAGCTTTTCAGATTCTGGCAAGTTGGAATAATGCTTTGGAGTTGACACCGGTAAACTGACTTAACTGTTTTTTGAACCGCTGGTGGTTGTTGTAGGTGTTAAACCGAATTTCTGAAGAAACGACAGAGTTTTATCAGACTTAGCTGCGTGTAGAGGTGTAGGCCCCTGACCAGAGAGCGTGTGCCAAACTTCTTGGCAGTGTGATTCCTGTTCTACTCTATCGCCTAAAAACTCAGTAACTGTAGCGTTACCATCCCCTTGAACACACAGTAGCTCACTTGAAAATAAGTTGCTTTAGTTGAGTATTTACATTGGCTATGTATGGCAGATTACCATAGCGACATTTTGCAGTATGGAGCTGTTTCAGAAATTTATGAGTAACAAACAAAGATATAGCAATTTTGTCAGCCCGTTCTAAATGTTTCTTATTCAGAAACAGACTGACCTCAGTGGAAAATGATAAAGAGTCCTTGAATTTCAAGTTCTGTGCATACGTAATGTTGTCAGACATTTTGAACAAACAATTTAAGGTTATATACACTGTGGAAAAACTATATACACTATATACAAAAAGCCATGAGTTGTTTTGAGTTCATTTTCACTTTGAAATGAAGGCTGCATCACAAGCTCGAGTGAGCACAGCAAACTGTAATGTCTCGACGGGGGTCTTCAGGAGAAGCACTCGACCATCACGGACCACCCAGGTGGAAGTCATCCTCACACGCGGCCAGGCCCTCACAGGGAAGTCCACACACGTTCCCTCTCTGTGGAGGTTGACATGATACCACCAGTGGTCGGATGGAAAATGTTTGGTAAAATCATCTTGCTTGAGATGCACCTCGCCACCAGGATGGTACACAGACCTAAACACGTCCAAAGGTCACAGTACAGAAAAACTGATTTCCCAGGTTTTCAGGCGTGCTTGGAATCCTCTCTTCTTGATAAAATGCAGATATAAACTGTGGACAGGCATCTGGTTGGTGGAAAGACTCCGAGGTGCAGTCCTCTATTGAGTACCCCTGGCATTACACAAGATAGAGTACACCCTGAAAACAAAATATAGACTATTAAACATGTCAATGACTTACATTGATGTTAGCCAATACCATTTCATTTGTTTAGATTATATCACATCAATTTCTATGAAATTAATAGAATAACCATGTATGAAAACCTCAACTATAATCTGTAAGTATGGCGCTGCTTCAAATGTGCTGAACCATTAACCAACACCTACATTTACCTTTATTTTGTTAAATGTGACATTTTAGGAATTACACTATATCCTATTTATTTCATGTCATACACTGTTGTTGTTATATATAGTTAATATCTTTATTATATATTATCTGTTAGTCTGTGAATCTTCTGACACATTATGGTACCCTTTAAGATGTATTTTAATATTCCGATTGCTTACTAATAACTTGAGAACTGTAGACATTAAAACTGTAAAAAGCACAAATTCACTTTAAGTTGACCTACCTTTTGAGTTTTCTTCCTTTGTATCAGCCGCTCCACGCAGAACACTCCTTACGCCAAATCGATCCAAAACATTGACAAGGGAGCACAGCTTTAGCTTTTCAGATTCTGGCAAGTTGGAATAATGTTGACACCGGTAAACTGACTTAACTGTTTTTTGAACCGCTGGTGGTTGTTGTAGGTGTTAAACCGAATTTCTGAAGAAACGACAGAGTTTTATCAGACTTAGCTGCGTGTAGAGGTGTAGGCCCCTGACCAGAGAGCATGTGCCATTCCTGCTCTACTCTATCGCCTAAAAACTCAGTAACTGGAGGGTTACCATCCCCTTGAATACACAGTAGCTCACTTGAAAATAAAGAAAAAACAGTGTTTTTCACCCATAGAAGTTCCCTTTTTCTGCCAGAGTTATATCTACTTTTCAAATTGGAGGACACCGAGCCACAAACACGTCCAATGTGTGTTTCCATCCTGTCTGTCTGACATAACTGCATGTGCTTTAGTTTATTTACAATGGCTATGTATGGCAGATTACCATAGCGACATTTTGCAGTATAGAGCTGTTTCAGAAATTTATGAGTAACAAACAAAGATATAGCAATTTTGTCAGCCCGTTCTAAATGTTTCTTATTCAGAAACAGACTGACCTCAGTGGAAAATGATAAAGAGTCCTTGAATTTCAAGTTCTGTGCATACGTAATGTTGTCAGACATTTTGAACAAACAATTTAAGGTTATATACTCTGTGGAAAAACTATATACACTATATACAAAAAGCCATGAGTTGTTTTGAGTTCATTTTCACTTTTGAAATGAAGGCTGCATCACATGCTCGAGTCAGCACAGCAAACTGTAATGTCTCGACGGGGGTCTTCAGAAGCACACGACCATCACGGACCACCCAGGTGGAAGTCATCCTCACACGCGGCCAGGCCCTCACAGGGAAGTCCACACACGTTCCCTCTCTGTGGAGGTTGACATGATACCACCAGTGGTCGGATGGAAAATGTTTGGTAAAATCATCTTGCTTGAGATGCACCTCGACATCAGGATGGTACACAGACCTAAACACGTCCAAAGGTCACAGTACAGAAAACCTGATTTCCCGGGTTTTCAGGCGTGCTTGGAATCCTCTCTTCTTGAAAAAATGCAGATATAAACTATGGACAGGCATCTGGTTGGTGGAAAGACTCCGAGGTGCAGTCCTCTATTGAGTACCCCTGGCATTGCACAAGATAGAGTACACCCTGAAAACAAAATATAGACTATTGAACATGTCAATGACTTACATTGATGTTAGCCAATACCATTTCATTTGTTTAGATTATATAAATTCGGTACAACGTCTAAAATATATTTGGTTGTATTGCAAACCTTATGATCCTATCCAGAATATAAAGCCTTGTAAGTAACTGATGTGTCCATAAAAACGTTTCATAGGTAACATATTTCAGAACTAGTATTGTTTTCGTTGATGTTGAGCAAGAAATTGTTGCTTTACTCAACCATCATCAACAATTGTGCAGTCATATTCGCGTAGAAACTGAGTCTAGAGGATAATTAAAAAGGCAATAAAACCGTAACGCTCTGAACGCATTCAGTCAAATGTCATACAAAGACCGCCTTCATTACTTATTTCCTTTTTGTATACATTATAGTTATACTAGATCCATGTTAAGGGTTTTAATAAAAAACAGTGTTGATTGGTAATTTCAATCTGCCAGAGGATAGCAATCTTAATATCAATGAATCTTTAAATGACCTTTTCACCTTCAGAGAGCAATTTTGCCAGACAATGCTTTAATTATACAATGCAAATATTACGATATTTCTGTTACAGCTTTACTTATAAGTAAATGTAACTTTTAACCATATTCAGGACTGTGACACAATAAACTCGGTTATTATTTCACCAAGGGCGTAAAGATTCCTTGATTTCACACAAGCCAAGACTGAAAGTGTGGTGTTTTAAATCCCGTATTATCAAGTTTCACTGCCCCTATCAAACAATATTAAATATGTAAACGCGACCCCATCTGGCGATATCCCCAATGCATGATATAAATGTATACAGTCCACTCGTAATACATCATCTGTTCGGTATTATGGTTTGTTTTTTATTTATTTCTTCTTGATAAGGTTGGGGACGGTCTTACTTATATTACATTTACATATTGCTTACATATTGCTAACTGTTTCAGCAAATAATTAATCAAAGTATTGTTATATAAACATATCTATTTCGATAAAATAACATGGGATTGATCAATCACTATCTTATAGTAATGAATTCCCATTCAATGAAAACAAAATGTTTTTGAATGCTTTGATATAATAACACTACTTCACGTCAATTTCTATTAAATTAATAGAATAACCATGTCTGAAAACCTCAACTATAATCTGTAAGTATGGCGCTGCTTCAAATGTGCTGAACAATTAACCAACACCTACATTTACCTTTATTTTGTTAAATGTGACATTTTAGGAATTACACTATATCCTATTTATTTCATGTCATACACTGTTGTTGTTATATATAGTTAATATCTTTATTATATATCATCTGTTAGTCTGTGAATGCTCTGACACATTATGGTACCCTTTAAGATGTATTTTAATATTCCGATTGCTTACTAATAACTTGAGAGCTGTAGACATTAAAACTGTAAAAATCACAAATTCACTTGAGGTTGACCTACCTTTTGAGTTTTCTTCCTTTATATCAGCCGCTCCACGCAGAACACCCCTTACGCCAAATCGATCAAAAAAATTGACAAGGGAGCGCACCTTAGCTTTTCAGATTCTGGCAAGTTGGAATAATGTTGACACCGGTAAACTGACTTAACTGTTTTTTGAACCGCTGGTGGTTGTTGTAGGTGTTAAACCGAATTTCTGAAGAAACGACAGAGTTTTATCAGACTTAGCTGCGTGTAGAGGTGTAGGCCCCTGACCAGAGAGCATGTGCCATTCCTGCTCTACTCTATCGCCTAAAAACTCAGTAACTGTAGCGTTACCATCCCCTTGAACACACAGTAGCTCACTTGAAAATAAAGAAAAACAGTGTTTTTGACCCATAAAAGTTCCCTTTTTCTGCCAATGAATTTCATTCTTTTCAATTTGGAGGACACCTAGCCACAAACATGTCCAATGTGTGTTTCCATCCTGTCTGTCTGACATAACTGCATGTGCTTTAGTTTATTTATAATGGCTATGTATGGCAGATTACCATAGAGACATTTTGCAGTATAGAGCTGTTTCAGAAATTTATGAGTAACAAACAAAGATATAGCAATTTTGTCAGCCCGTTCTAAATGTTTCTTATTCAGAAACAGACTGACCTCAGTGGAAAATGATAAAGAGTCCTTGAATTTCAAGTTCTGTGCATACGTAATGTTGTCAGACATTTTGAACAAACAATTTAAGGTTATATACACTGTGGAAAAACTATATACACTATATACAAAAAGCCATGAGTTGTTTTGAGTTCATTTTCACTTTTGAAATGAAGGCTGCATCACAAGCTCGAGTCAGCACAGCAAACTGTAATGTCTCAACGGGGGTCTTCATGAGAAGCACACGACCATCACGGACCACCCAGGTGGAAGTCATCCTCACACGCGGCCAGGCCCTCACAGGGAAGTCCACACACGTTCCCTCTCTGTGGAGGTTGACATGATACCACCAGTGGTCGGATAGAAAATGTTTGGTAAAATCATCTTGCACCTCGCCATCAGAATGGTACACAGACCTGAACACGTCCAAAGGACACGGTACAGAAAACCTGATTTCCCGGGTGTTCAGGCGTGCTTGGAATCCTATTCTTGAAAAATGCAGATATAAACTATGGACAGGCATCTGGTTGGTGGAAAGACTCCGAGGTGCAGTCCCATATTGAGTACCCCTGCCATTGCACAAGATAGAGTACACCCTGAAAATAAACATATAGACTATTGAACATGTCAATGACTTACATTGATGTTAGCCAATACCATTTCATTTGCAAATACATATTTGTTTACAGTTCGGTACAACGTCTAAAAATATATTTGGTTGTATTGCAAACCTTATGATCCTATCCAGAATATAAAGCCTTATTAGTAACTGCTGTGTCCATCAAAAAACGTTTCATCAGTAACATATTTCACAACTAGTATTGTTTTCGTTGATGTTGAGCAAGAAATTGTTGCTTTACTCAACCATCATCAACAATTGTGCAGTCATATTCGCGTAGAAACTGAGTCTAGAGGATGATTGATAAGGCAATAAAACCGTGACGTTCTGAACGCATGCAGTCAAATGCCACACAAAGACCGCATTCATTACTTATTTCCTTTTTGTATACATTATAGTTATACTAGATCCATGTTAAGGGTTTTAATTAAAAAAAACAGTGTTGATTGGTAATTTCAATCTGCCAGAGGATAGCAATCTTAATATCAATGAATCTTTAAATGACCTTTTCACCTTCAGAGAGCAATTTTGCCAGACAATTTTTTAATTATATAATGCAAATATTACGAGATTTCTGTTACAGCTTTTTATTATTTCACCGGTTATTATTTCACCAAGGGCGTAAAGAAGTCCTTGATTTCACACAAGCCAAGACTGAAAGTGTGGTATTGTAAATCCCGTATTATCAAGTTTCACTGCCCCTATCAAACAACCCTTTAAGATGTATTTTAATATTGCGATTGCTTACTAATAACTTGAGAGCTGTAGACATTAAAACTGTAAAAAGCACAAATTCACTTTAAGTTGACCTACCTTTTGAGTTTTCTTCCTTTGTATCAGCCGCTCCACGCAGAACACTCCTGGATATGGAAGGGTAACAGTGATGGTAAATCTGGAAGATCGGTCGCAGCTCAGTGGTTCTCCTTCATGTAGTTTCTTCCAGTCCGTGTGATTGCGTGTCCTCAAATCCATTCTCACTTATATATCGTATCGGCAGTAATTACTAAGATAACAAGACGATTACCAACATGGCCGATTGCGTACGCACCAGGCACATGCATGATTTTGTATGCATCGCTCTTGCTTTTATACATGCCTTAGACACACTGAGGTGAAGTGTCATATTGACAGCAATCTCTCAAATACGTACAACAAACCATGCCTTGAAAATTTAAATCTTAACGTCATGTGACGGATGTAGCATTCTTTATTTTCTGTTTAAATGTTAGTCAACTGAAAACGTGTTATTTTTAGTACAAATTGATATTGGAAAATGTGTCCATTATTTTAATACGTGAAAAGATAAAACTACTTAAAACTATTTTCAGGCATTTAGTTTACGATACTTATTTTGCTGAACTATCATTTTTGGTATAAAGTTTTAGATCTTGACACATGGATAAATATCAGCTCGAATCCTACTATTCACACTGTGTTCCTTTCTATGTATTATACACGAGAGACAGAACGACGCCTACCCCAAATATAGGAAGTGCTGTTAACAATAAGAAAATGTTAAGAAAGGCAAAAAAATAAAAAAAACATTTAGAAAATTAACATAGATTGACTTAAATTCCAATGCAGCTACGGAAAACACATTCGATATTTCCTCAACCCGATCTAATGTAATCTAACACAAATCCCTTCATTAATGTCCGGTCTTTGACAATGAACTTAACGGTTAACACCTGTTACATTGGGGAAACAAACGATAAGGCAAGTAAATGAAACAGTCACACTACACGTGTGTTTACAGGACATTTTCCCCTCTCTTATCTACTCAAATGGCGTAATCAAATTGCATAAGTTTATCAAAACAATGTAATTAAAGGATATCCGATAGTTTTTTACAGTCAAAATATAATTTGTTTCGTAATAGAAACTAATTCGAGATATAGATGACCTCTATTGAACGCTGGTGCCCAGGTCTAAGGGAGCTAATCAGCCGGTACAATAACTAACTGGAAAATATAGCAATCTCGATAAATGTGTGTCATCTTTAAGCTTTTGTGGAAGAAACTTAGCATCCATATTTTTTGCTAAGTTTTGGAATAGTATCTGAGAAAGGTTTGATGAATAAGTAGATATGCTCGGAGTATATCTATGTATTATACTTAGCAAGTTATACAGTGTCAAACTTTGTGATAAATCTGACAATTCATCTTTCATTATGGTAACCGCAAAGCATAACAACCCCCTACATTCGTTTCAAGATGGAAGCCCTTTACGTCCAAGTTAAAAATATATGTAGAATACATATTAAGTAAGTAGAATACACATATAGGCGGGCAGATACTGTAACTTCTGTCTATTCCACTTTAAAAAATAAAGAAAGAACCTAGTCCTTCTTTGCTATCATATATTGCACGCTCCGTCGAACAGGAGGCACAGCAGGCGACAGCATCTATCTATGGTAGAAGGGCTCTTCCAGTCAATTTCGACAGTATCTATCTATGGTAGAAGGACTCTTCCAGTCAATGTCGACAACATCTATCTATGCTAGAAGGAGTCTTCCAGTCAATGTCGACAGCATCTGTCTAGGGTGGAAGGACTCTTCCAGTCAATGTCGACAGCATCTATCTAGGGTGGAAGGACTCTTCCCGTCAATGTCGACAGCATCTTTCCATGGAGGAAGGACTCGTCCCATCAATGTCGACAGCATCTATCTATGGTAGAAGGACTCTTCCCATCAATGTCGACAGCATCTATCTATGGTAGAAGGAGTCTTCCAGTCAATGTCAACAACATCTATCTATGCTAGAAGGAGTCTTCCAGTCAATGTCGACAGCATCTGTCTAGGGTGGAAGGACTCTTCCAGTCAATGTCGACAGCATCTATCTAGGGTGGAAGGACTCTTCCCGTCAATGTCGACAGCATCTTTCCATGGAGGAAGGACTCGTCCCATCAATGTCGACAGCATCTATCTATGGTAGAAGGACTCTTCCCTTCGATGTCGACAACATCTATCTATGGTAGAAGGACTCTTGAAGTCAATGTCGACAGCATCTATCTATTGTAGAAGGACTCTTGAAGTCAATGTCGACAGCATCTATCTATGGTAGAAGGACTCTTCCGTCAATGTCGACAGCATCTATCTATGCTAGAAAGACTCTTCCCATCAATGTCGACAGCATCTGTTTATGCCAGGTCGCTACCGGTTTTGCAGCCAATTGTTTGCGTGATCTGTCACCATTTGCATAGAAAACAAAATATTGCCAAATTTCTTATGATCTCAGGAATATTTACAGACTTTAGAAGATAAAACTAATGTTGAGTGGGATAGATATAGTATTTATCAGGTATACAGATTTTACGCAAATGTTCATTGTCAGTACATATCAAAAGAAAATTATATTCACTGTATCCACAGGAGCACATTCGACACAATCTAAGGTCTCTTGGTTTATTTGTTTATTTGTTTATTTCTTTCTTTGTTGTTTAACGCCGCACTCACCAATATTCCAGCTGTATGACTGTGGTCTGTAAATAGTCGAGTTTGGATCATGGGCATCAATCTACTCAACTGGGATGGGATGACATGCATCAACCAAGTCAGGGAGCCTGACCCTCCGATCCGGTTAGTCGCCCCTTAGGCTCTTACCACATGCATAGTCACCTTTTCCGCTGGTATGGGTTGCTGAAGACCTATTCTAACCCGGATCTTTGCGGGACCTTTAGGCAAGTGGCTTTGTTCGAAATATGCCTCTGTTCACCCAGCAGTAAAATCGGGTACCTGACAGGATCAGATGGTATTGTGACCCGCGTCATGGTTTAAACTAATTACGAATAACTGTTTCTCTAGAGGCGTGTAAGTCTACCAGGATGGCAGCTCTCCCGCTCAGTCGCGGCCTGCTGGCGATAACATGCGCCCTGACGCGGGTTATAGCAGCCTTAACAGCCGCAATAACTGTTAGCCTTATATTGCAGCTTGGGTTGTGCATTCCTCAGGGCGCTGAGAATGAAAATGACCCATTGACCGCGGTCAAAACGTTAGCGCTTTGAGCACACATCTTGTGTATGGAGTCTTGTTGAATATAAGTGCACACATTGTTATTACTTTTCAACACATTCTATTAATTTACGGCAAAAATACCACAGCCTAGTTTAATTGCTCAGATAAATAACAAACACACTGTTACGTGTAGCTGACTTAAAAAACAAACCCAAAAGGGATCAACAACAACGAAAAATGTATGTAAAACAGAACAATTCATCGCAATGAAAAATAGTAGTATTAATAAATTCGACAGAAAATGGAAGGAATTATCAGCCTACTTAATATAATTTATCAGTCAATCCAATATATGTATATTCACATATCTAATGTTTTAAGATACCATGAATTGATGCACTTTTATACCTCATGTAACATTGTTAGATTTATGTCTACTGAATTGAAATAAAAATATTTAAACACAAATACAACAAAAAACAACGAATGCGTCCCAAATCTGACCATCTTCCCCGTGAGCACATATGGAAGCACTGCAGTTTACGAACAAGGCGGTAGTTGAGTATGTTGTTTCAGTGGAGCGTTCAGGGCCAGCTGTATACACTGAAAGACTGCAGTCCAGACTCTCTTTCCGTGGCGACTGAAGTTGAGTTATGTAGCATTTATGCAAAATTAAATTCCTCCATACATACCTATAATAAGGGCGAAAATTGTATAGATGTCAACTTCTTTATTATGAGGAACACAACGTTTCGGAGTGCATGCATACTGCTTCATAAGGTGAATCACTCCTTCATTCACCTGATGAAGGAGTAAGCATGTACTCCAAGTTGACATCTTTAAATGTGTTTCCTTATGTGTATAACTTCTAAATGCCTTTCAAAGTTTTGATAACTATGAATAGTTTTCGGATAATTGGTTAATATAGATATGTTATGATTTGCGCTGTTCTGAAAATGAAGAGAGTCACTGGGCTCCCTTTTATTATATTTTTATTACGATAACTGAACAACTGTTTTTTCTGTACGATATGTTTATTTCAGAGACTAGATGTTAGTCTAGCTGTTTCACTGCACCCCGCTCGCCACTGTATGAGCAACACTACATCATAAAAATTGTTTACATCGCAGAACATCAACAGAAGCCCATTGCCCCGGAGCTTTAACGGTTTCAGATTTCCAAGTTCAGGAGGCCCAAGCAGTGTTTCCTCTTCAGCTGTTCAGCTCATCAGATACGAGCAACGCGTTATTTGACAACCCACTTGGAGCCACTTGCAGCAAAGGCCAGGGACTTCATCTTGCCCTGAATGTTTGGTGCAACTCTCGCGTTGAATGAGTGTACATGATCCCTGAAGACGCGAGGTACACCCAGTATATGTAAGTACGTTTGCATATGTATGTGTTTCCGTAATGATAGACATTGTTGCATTAAGTTATTGCTATGGTAATGAAACGAATGGTAATGAAACGACCACGTTAATCTGAAGTACTACATTAGGTAATACTCGTACCCAAGAATGTGTTGTATATTGTTCCGAAATATGTGTCAGGTATTCGCTCATCAAGAAAATGATAGAAGGTATTAATCTAGTAGGTATGATATGATTATATTACGGCGCTAGAGAGAAAGGGTTAACCCATCAGGCTGTATACGGTTATATTACGGTGCTAGAAAGAAAGGATTAATGCAGTAGGTATGATGTGATTGTCTTTCGGCGTTAGAAAGAAAGGATTAATGCAGTAGGTATGATGTGATTGTCTTTCGGCGTTAGAAAGAAAGGATTAATGCAGTAGGTATGATGTGATTGTCTTTCGGCGTTAGAAAGAAAGGATTAACCCAGTAGGTATTATATGGCTGTATTACGGCGTTTGGAAGAAAGGATTAATCAAATGTTTAATCTATATTGGGAATCCCACCCCACCGTAAAAAACTTTATCATCAGTTGCACAAATTTGTCCATGATATGGTACAAATATATTCACATTCAAAACAAATGGAACAGTACACCTCTGTTCAATACAAAAAGAAATAATTCTGGAAATGACTTAATAAATATGTATTGATGTATTACATGTAATGTATTCAGTTGTAATTACCAATTTGCATGATATATATACATTGTTTACTAAATCCATGGTTGTATTGACTGGACACAGTCATTATCTTGTGACAGTAAACCCTGGGGCCAGGTTAAAAAAGCGTCATGTCACTGTTGTGATGTTTCCTTGATTGAAATATGCTTTCAAACACACAGCATGTAACCAGTCAAACTCACCAACAACGACCTTGAAGGACATACACGAACTTTCCTGTTTTGGGGTCACCTGGTGTGGTTTATGTGCAATGAGAGCTGTAACAGCTGCTATGGACATAGACACAACTCTCCTCCCGTTTATGAAGATCATACATAAATAAGTATATTTAAGTTACATGGCAGCAGACTATTTTTTTACATATACACCAATATACAATAATTCAGTGTATATAATATTTATCCAGAGGACTTACATGTTTGACACATTTGGCTTTGGACGAGTTTGAAAGCAACTGACATCTGGAAGTGATATTCGCAGGGCGTTTCTGTAAACCTTAAATGCGCTTGCTAATTTAGTTACACTTTGCGTTGCGGCCTCATTTAACCACGCATTAACTATGGTGTTGACAGTTTAAGCACATTAAGTATGGTGTTGACAGTTTAAGCACATTACCGTGGGGATGACGGAAACTAGCACAGCTGATTCAGGTGAGCTGTCATTGTGTTGTGATACTCACCATTGTAATGATGACAACCATTAAACTGAATCACTTAAGCGATAGAATCAAACGCTAATGATGTATCAAACCAACGAAGACCTGATTTTAGTGCCTTTTATTTCTTTTATGAAAGTTGTGTATATTTACTTACAGTTGATCATAAATAATGATATTTATCAAAATATATTGATTTTTCATTTTTAAGGGCCTTACATTTAAACTGCAAATGAAATTCGCCTTCTTTGCTGAGATGGCACGTTCTGTCCTCTCGGAATAGACCATGCCGTCTGTCAAATTCTACAGGTAGATAATGATTTGATGTTCCAAACTAAAGTCGGGGATATGAAATAATGTTTGGCAGATGTAAATAGAACAGACCAAATACACCTGATTCTGTGTTTGTGAAGTGCCCAGGCACAAGGATTTCCAAACTACAACGCAGAGCTTAACCCAGAAGTCGGTTCGTACAGAACTAAACTGTAAACTCGGTAAATGACCAGGTCAATGTGTAATCAATAAATTATCTTTCAACATACAGTTTCAGGTTTACAATCAAAACTTCAACACAGTGGGCACCAATAAGTAGCAGACCCAAGAACTAGTGTAAGTACACTCACGAATGTTCAGCATTTTGCCACTGTCGAATGTCTTGAAACAGGCCTGTTACGAAGTAAATTGTAATAAAAAGGTAAATTGTAATACTTGCAGCAAATTGTAATAATTTTGACGTAAATTGTAATAACAACGTAAATTGTAATAATATTTGATGTAATTTGTAATAATCTCTACTTGTGGTAAAATGTAATAAATTCTTACGTAGATTGTAATAACCTTATAAGTTTAGTGTCAAAGGCGTTAAATGACTAGAACCTATCCTTGCCAGGGTTGGTACAGGGTTTATCGTACAATCGTCGTTAAAGTATGGGTCCGGGGGAGGATTGAGATCGTTATCGTACATTGTTGTATAATTATATGTATATACAAACGCATTGGAATTATATATAAATGAGATTATTACAATTTACGTCAATTTTTATTACAATTTGCGTATTACAATTTACGTAAAATGTTATTACAATTTACGTTGTTATTACAATTTACGTCAAAATTATTACAATTTGGTGCAAGTATTACAATTTACGTCGTAAGAAGGCCTTTCTCCGTGTTTGAATCCAGGATAGTGTTGGAAGCTGAGAGGAGTTCGAGGTTTTCGGATATGTATCCAAACTGCCCTTGGCAAGTAGATTAGAAACACGTCAACCTCTAATTTCCTTCTTGTCGATCTTATATCGATACATTCAGACTTCAAGGAACTGTCCAATCCGTTCCCGAAACCTCTCCAACGATCAAACCTGCCTTGTTCATGTTAACAACAGATAGCTCTAATCACGCTTGCACAAAACCAGGAATGTTCCACTTGAAAAATGTCGACAGCAGTTCAAATCTGGCCCCGAGAGCACTTGATATTTTTACCAGCATTTCAATATGCTGCTGCCACTGGCAATAACTACAAATATATTTACACTAAAACTACACCTACAATAGTGTCTGTGAGTAGCAAGACATAGTCAGTTATTGACGCGATCCGCCATAGTCTGTGCTACATTGAAGCAGACCTTTACGGTTCCCCGGCATTACTTCATAGCGTCAATCAAACCATACCATGACATAACCATACATGTTTGATTACTATGCCAGTGTACGTCGACACCGGAGACAAGAGAGATGGACATCTTGGCTGTCTTAACGCTGCTTACAACAGTGAGTTTTGCAGGTACATATATGTTATATTCTCATTGTTACATTGTCTTTCCCTAAAGGGGTGAGGTAGCCTAGTGGTTAAAGCGTTCACTAATCAAGCTGAGCGCCTGGTTCGATTCTTCACATGAATGCAATGTGTGAAGGTCGTTTCTAGTGTCCCGTAATAATGTTACTGAACTATTGCTACAAGCAGCGTAAAACCCAACTCACAATCGTTTGAGTCAGAACAGATCCAAAATGACGCATCATTTTTCATTGAGTGAGTAAGTGAGTAAGCTTCTACGCCTAATTGCGGGGACATCTGAACTGGTCTTCACACACAGCAGCCATAAATCGATCTTCATCGTGATGAGCAGACGCTTTCATCAAAAACATACCCCATCCAGGCACCGCTTCCAATAATTATACTGACTCACTCACCAAATCCCGGCTCCTGCAGTACAATGACTTTGTACTCTCTCGATGTGATTGTAAAGTATATGAGTCTGTGCTACAATCTGATTAGTTGAAAAACATTGTTTTAATGGGATTGAATACCGGAAATCTGTCGGACTATCCACTGCGTAGCATTTTTTCTCAGTCCATGATTTGTACAAACATGCGACATGGCAAAGTGGATGCCACAATAATTAGAGATTTATTTTTGTCAGTGTTTAATATTAATAATAATAATGATAAAGTCCATTTCTTCAGCGCCATTTCCGTCTACGTAGTCGCTCATAGCGCCTAACACAGGGCCATAGACACATCTAAAGAGATAAGTCTTTAGTTTTGTCTTGAAAGTGTCCAGAGTTGGAAGGGAATTCCAGAGCACAGATGCAGTGTGAGCACAAGTTCTGTTGCCGAATGCTTTGAGTGAGACCATAGGGACACTAAACTGGAGTTTATGTGCTGATCTGAGATCTCGTGCTGGGGGGTGTAGGGTAAGAAGTTCACTCAGATAGGAAGGTGCTGTACTATAGTAGCACTGGTATGCAATGCACACGACTTTGTATTCAATCCTAGATCTTATTGGAAGCCAGTGTAATGATTTTAATAAAGGAGTGACATGTGCACGCTTATTTCGCTTTGTGCACGCTTAGATCCTGTTTGATAGTAATAAGCAGACTGTTAGCATAGTCCAACCTGGATAGGATAAGTGATCTCATGAGCTGATGTGCCGCATCGTATGTCAACATGGGTCTTATCTGACTGATATTTCGAATGTGGAAGTAGCAACTTTTGCAGATATTGTTTACTTGACAATCCATGGTCAGGTTTTGGTCAATGATGACTCCGAGGTCTTTGACAGTCAAAGAAAAAGGGATATCAACTCCATCAACAGTCAAGATTGATTCGGATATTGATGCAACACATCGGCTACTCCCAGCGAGTATGACCTCGGTCTTATCAGGGTTGAGCTTCAGACGATTCTGTGTCATCCATGTCCGGATCGCAGATGTGCACATTCGCTTATTCTGCTATCACCTGTGCTGAGTCACCAGGTGTGAAGACTTTCAAGAGCTGATTATCATCAGCATCAGCATAACCATGACGACTAGTGTCAAAATTTAGCAGGACACTGTCGATGCAGTTTTTCTACGGGTGTTGATATTTCACAATGTGCAGAAGCATTATTTTCCGAATTGCTGGTGATATTAAGTATTCGATACATTGAGATTTTACTTGGAACCGACGGCTTTTCCCAACATGTACAACTTAGAAGACCTGTGAAGATCCGGGGCAGAATAGGTCTTCAGCCACCCATGCTTGCCGTAAAAGACGTCTATGCTTGTTGTAAGAGGCGACTAACGGCATCGGGTGGTCAGGCTCGCTGACTTGGTTGATGCCTGTCATCGAATCCCAATTGCGTAGATCGATGTTTATGATGCCAATTACTAGATTGTCTGATCCAGACTCGCAAAAACAAACAACTCAGGAACACCCGCAAATATTCAATGTTTATTAAATGTCGGTTATTGTGTTCACAGTATCCAAGAAGCCCACGTGTCCGACTGACGCCGCGTCCTGCAGTGAGTGTATAACCGCCAATGTCAAGTGCGCGTGGTGCAGCGCTCCGGTGCGTAACTATTAGAATAGCGCCACCTCGTGGTGTACCTGCACAGTACCGTCCACTTTCAGACATCTTGTTCAATAATTGTCAATAACCGACCCGTTACTATAATACTGTTAATACCAAGCTACCGTTTGAAACATACTGGCAGAACTGGTACTAATTTCGAATTCTCAGCAAATTTAATTTGGGGGACGGGTCCCAATTTCTGTTACGTGTGGATTCATTGAATCGACAACTATAAACAAGTTCCTTACAGCTTTCTATACTGGGAGGGTAACGCAGGTGCCAAGCGCTGAAACGGAGTTTTGATTACATACAACCACAACTTAGAGAGATCACTCTAAATTAGTGGCTCTCAAGGTCACTAGGGGCGGTCGGGTAGCCTAGTGGTTTAAGCGTTCGCTCGTCACGCCAAAGACCCGGGTTCGATTCCTGACATGGGTACAATGTGTGAAGCCCATTTCTGGTTTCCCCCGCTGTGATATTGCTGGAATATTGCTAAAAGCGGCGTAAAATCACACTCACTCACTCACTCACTCACTCACTCAAGGTCACTATCAAAACTCGACATTGTACCAGCGCCTCAATCATATTGTTGCCACTCACCATCAACACTCCTGCCTTTTCAAACCTACTGCCACGTAACAAGTACATATAAAAGAAATCAAGCCTTTCAATCATTCGTGATGCCTACCTCGCTTATCAAGTGTATTTTTGTCTCCATTCTGTTATGATAGTACTCCGGACAATGAAGCATAGTTTCATTTTGAGCAAATAACTGCCGAATGTAATTACTCTCATGGGCGAGATAATGTCCATGCTATGAAAGAAGCTATAGTAGCGAAAGGGTCCAGAGAAAATTACTGTAATAAATTGGATATATTATATACTGAATAATCGAGGATATCGGAGAGCCAAGCTCTGTCTAATTGGCACAACTATTTTTTATCAACAGAATTATTTACGGGGACCGCGATGCCTCCCCTTATCGAAGATGAAGAAGGGTTCAACCTGTCCTGACGAACACGTTGTTTCACCAGAACGGACGTCGATGGTAGTTACAAAGGTATGACGTAACTTATATTAACATAAATATCTTTCTCATATGACAGTCACATGTTAAAAATGACATAAGTTTTATGTTTGGGAGCGTAACATAAGAAACTTTAAAACCTGCTATGTCAGCTTAAGAACACCTTGGAACTAAATGAACATTCAGGCACATTGAATCTGTCATTGTTGTATTACTCGCCCGAGAAGACAGCACCCGTTTTATAAACATTCATCTGTATTACACATTGTGTAACACCAAGGGGCGTACTTATGTTTCATAATATTGAAAAACTCCCAACATTGCGTGTAGAGATGATAGATCACTGAGAGGAGATTATGCACACTTGATGACCCCAGTAACCCTGTTTCTAGGATGACGTCACATGGCATTGTTTCGCCGGTGGATCATGTAACAGAATTACACATATTACGTGGAGGTTCTGATAACGGGTGATCTCTTCACGGGCGAGTAATACCAGAATTATTCACTCGTTTCATAAAATCGGTATTACATGGAAGCTCGTTTAGTATTCTATATATAGTCGATATAAGGACAACACATTGGTATACAGCGGAGATTCAGTATGAGGTCCCCGGTACCTCACGCTGGTTCTAAGAGCCGATATGTCTTGAGGTCAGGCTCTGTGACAGCTGAATGTATGCCGTTGTAACATTGTGGAGCGTTACCTTTGCGTTTAATCACTGGCGTGCTGGGTCCAGGTTCGTATGTTCAGCCCGGACAATCGTGGAATATTGCTGACATGATTTAATCACACGTAACACATGTACGATTGCAGGCACGGGAGATCAGACGAAACCGTCCCATTGAACCACAGATGATTAACCTCAAGTTGAGACGAGGTACCGTAATTTTTGCATTTCTTAGGGTTTACTGTACTTTGTAATGTGTACACGATATAAGGCTTTCCCCTTGGACGAAATGCCGGGCACTTACGTTCTAATTATATCAACAATACAGTAACCACTGACGGAGTTCGTTTACATCACTTGAAGAATGATAACCTAAAGGCAACTTTTATATATCATCTGTTCGATGTGCTGACAGTTGTGCCTTTAACTGTATTATAAGCGAAGCATGATTTCGTTTCCCAAATATTGTGTCTGACACCTTGTCTGAAATAAGCCTACCAGTGTGATCAACATAACACGGTGGAGAGAATAACATCAGTTTCTTATCAAAAACACGGAAACACGCCCATGGTTCTCAATAGAATTTGATCGATTGAAACCGATTGCCTGACACGTGTGTTCCAAACACGTGTATCAAAACTTATCAACTGATCCTTAGTCCAAAGATATCAAATGATATCTATATCTACATAGACAATTTCTGAAAACTAAAACATACTGGAGGCCATCCTGGATTTTCGTTATCACCAGATTTGAATTTAGCATTGTTGCAATTGATCCTGAAAAAAGATGCTGTGATAAATTGAATGAATTGACCAGATAATTATGATAAATGAGTATAGACTAAAGTCATTAGAGATTTCATCACTACCAGGGGGTGCTGCAAACTATATTTGAATTATATACACCTCTGCTGCAATTCATTCCGCGTGCATTAATATGGATATATGCATACATGTATCAGCTAAGTATGATATATTGAGTATATATTGATACCCTTAGAGGTTTCAGCCATGTTAGCGGCCATATTGGATTTTCTACAACCAGGGGGTTCTGCTGAGATGGATCCATATCCAGAAATGTTTGGAATGGTTCAATGTATAAGTGTGCCAAGTTTGGTGCTTTTAACCCAAAGTGCACAATTTTAGCCCTAACCGCCCCACTAGTGTGATCAACATAACATGGTACATATTAAAATATAAAATGCAGCACGGAGGGTTTTGGTGATCCTGGCTCATCATTCGCTCAGGGCCCTTGGCCCCTCTACACGCACCCCCTCTAAACGCAGCCCAGATAGCGAATGGGACAGGTACCTAGTCAAACCCACCCAGAACTTTTCGGGGAATGTGAAGACTCCCCGACACTGCAGTCTTCTGCATTACCCAGAATGTCAGAAGGGCTGTATTTCCTGTTACCAAACCCCGGTACTCTCCCAATGTCAGACAACAGATTGGGAGGTACCAAACCTAAGGCACCGAGAATATTATTATTATGATGTACATGCGCGTTATATAAACGTATGAAATTATTAGAACTGGCACAGTGATTACGTTTGAATTGTCGTTATGTATGAAGAGACTAATACCACTGCTCTCATTCCATACGCAGGTATTGCCATGGTTTTTGTGACACCCTTCTTTTATATATATCCACTACAGGTGCCAAGGTGACCATTCCTTTCAAAGTTAAAACTAAGACGGTAAGTCTTGTTGCGTTCGTACTTTGAAATTTTAAGTCACCCGGACGGAAGGCTCAATAGAGCTCAATGCCGCTGTCCGACCGTTGTGCGACCATTGCCCGTGAACTTTGATTTCTTCTCCGGTTGAAGGGATAAGCTTTCGGATGATGTCTAGCATGACAATAGGACTCAAAATATCAAAAACTCGTATGGAGAAAAATCTGTAATAGCCTTATGAAAACTTGCAGGTTTGAGGTATTTGAAACACCTATGTGAAGTTCATCAACACAATAAACAATATTCATATTCTTTTTTCCCAGAAAGCACAAAACTCAAACAGATGACCTTTATGAAAGTGTGTAAAACTGTATTGGACAATGTGACTTGAAGTTGTAAATGGCATGGACATATTATATGGTCTTTTCAAATTGAAAATATACTGACCCGAAAAAGAATTTCTATAAACATTTGTGATACAAATCATATTAGCTCGGATGCATTCTGTATGGGAACTGAGTGTTAGTAAACTTTATCCTGCATCATACCCTGACCCAAAACCGCAGCTGGCGTTTCAGGTCAAAAAAGAAAAACATTAGCGTAAACGCAACCTTACAACACCGAAAGTCTTTGGGAGCGGTTGCGAACATTCCTCGTGCAAATCAAGACGCGCTTGCAGAACGAGGTAGCTATGGGTTTGGAAATTACCCTCGATTGCCAGTCATTACAGACAACAGAATGTTGGAAGACTGAATGATCAGAGTGCGCAGGTTGCCGTAAATCACTATAGTTTGCACGTAGCAACAGTATGCCGTTTGCAGCAACGACTCAACACTACCACCAGCACTGACGACGACCGGGTCGAAACATGCGTCGCCATCACAGAACCGTCTCCTCTGCGCCACTGAGACAGCTCGACAGACGATCGCCACCCACCAGCGACCTCTCAGTGCTGATACGGTCGCCAGCAGCATCTCTTGTCGGCGACCTGCACGGGTGCCCATGTTTACAGACTGACGTTGTCGGGAACGACTCAGATTTGCAACACAGCGTCAATAGTGGCGCCATCAGCAATGGAGGAACGTCATCTTTTTAGATGAAAGTGTGTCGACGATGGATGTTAGGATCACAACCTGTCGCAGACGTGGTGAACGATTTTCAAACGCTTGTGTGCTTGCAAGAAACCCACGGGGAGGCCTAATTGCAAGCATCATGGTGTGGGGCGGCATTGGACTGAACCAAAGAACTGGACCTTTGGTCTTCCAAAATATTGGTCCAGGCAGGGGTAATGGCAACAAAGCGCAGCGCAGCGCAGCGCTACACACACCAAGTCATCAGACCTTACGTCTTTCCCTTTCCCCCCATCCCCAACGCCGCACAGTCCAAGACAACGCTCGACCCCATACAGTTAAAGCAACTAGATAATCCTACAGCAGCATAACATCATCATCATGACTTAACCTGCCCTCGATCCGGATTGAATCCAATAGAACACGTGTTTGACAAGAGTCCAAAGACGTCTCAATGACCTCCAACCAAGGCCGACAACCGCATCGGAACTGAGTGCAGCTTTTCTGCGCATATGGGCCGCCATATCAACCGCCTGGTGCACTCGATGCACAGAAGATGTGTCGCCATCGTTAACGCTCGTGGTGGGCATACGAGGTATTGATTTTAATCCGACAAAGTTTTGGGTATATGGTCTTGCCCCCAATTGAAATAAACACTAACTCTGTATTCATGATCTGTGTAAAATCTTGACATTCTCGCCTTATCAATATTTTGCTAACAAGTATTTGCAAAAATACAAACAGACAAATACCTCATAGATCTTGTTATTTTTTGTGGTTGAGTATATATTCTTCATTCTGTGAAAACTATTTAAGCATAATGTGCTTATAATACATGAGCCAAATGTTTCCTACTTGTAGCAGAAACGTACAGATCGTGATATAGTACATCATAGATGTATTTGTATTGAAGAAAATAAGTTTAGGTTCGGTGTTCCACCCTTCATATTTCGTATATTGTTTGATACACTTGCATTTCCACCGCCTCCGTGGTCTAGTGGTAGAGCGTCCGCCTGGAGAGCGGAAGGGTTTGATCCCCGGCCGCGTCAAACCAAAAGTACTTGTTGTTACCCTGCCTGGCGCTCGGCATTAAGGGACTAAAACAAGGACTGGTCGGCTCGGGGTCCGTACACTTGTGTCTGAGTGGGGTATTCATGTTAAACTGTGGGTTGGTATCTCATTTGGCTAGCACTATAAAATCGGCATTAGTCCGGACTAGTACAAGCACGTGCATATGCACACACGCATATGCACGTCGATATATACATGTAAGTGTAATAATCTTGGACGTGACGTTAAACCCCCATTTCACCTCACCTCATTTCACCTCCCCAACACTTGCATTTCAGACACCTTTGACTCTGAGGTTCCGCTACCCGCGAGGGGTGAGAATTGTAGCACAGGCTGACTGTGTGGGGTGAGTGACGATGGATGTATGTATTGTGGATAACTCGATATTGATTTAAGAATTGATTTTCCCTTTGTGTGAGTTCATTGAAGCATAACCTACATAAATTGATCTGGACCAAGCTCCGAAGTTCAGTTTGGTCCTCACTCAATGAAGGCTCATTCTCCAATGAACTCGCACAAAGTGAACGTCGGATCCTATAAGTGTTTATATCACAACTTTATACCTTGAAGGATGTAGACGCAAACACTGGTATTGCGGAATACCATAGTTCCTTAAAAAGCAGGAGCCCATGTAAGTTCAAATGGATCTACGTTGGCATCTTTGTAGTTTGGTTACAGCAAATATATTCTTATATCATCATTAGATGAGGGACGTCTGTTAAAACATATCTCAGTATGTCGGCCATAGCGGCAGTGAGTCATGATACATCAACCATCAACCATAGGACGTCCAAAAGGTTGTTCATGCACCTGTGGCGATAACAAAAGTTAGCCATCATTGATTAGTCGGCCGATCATTGAAAGCTGATTATAAATGTGTCAAACAGATACTAAGGTAACTTCTAGGGACAGATCGACTCGATAGTTTGCAGGTGCATTTCTATGTTTTGTTCACTAAGATCGTAACAAGGATATTCGTATAAAAGTTAAAACGCCTAGTTCAAGATCAAAGATTCTAAATGATAAAAAGAACGTTTCTGTATTTGTACGTAGGGGTTTCTCCAGGAATGTACAAGTTCATTGAAGCATAAACCTTTCGTCAAGGTTAACGTCTATTAAAAAATACTGCCTCGTGAAAACACTTATGAACGTCAGTTTCGCGGTCATGTGACCGACATCTCGTCCAATAGAAAAGCCGTATATTGTGTGAATAAAAGCGACAAAACATTTCCATATTCACAGGAAATCCCTTCCTAAAGCATAGTCCGTTGTACGATTCCGACTGTATCATGAGCATGTTAGTACGAATCACTATCAAATAGTAATGACACCAGGTGTTCGCAGGTGATACCAGGTATTACCTTCACAATAGAAAATTATTGAAAGATACACGCACAAGTCCATGAGTTTAGCATCTTAAGCATATGTTCTGATATTGAGCGTTCTTTTGTATTTGAAATAGCTTTAAGACTCAAGGTCTGAACTTTAACAAATGACATGTCATTTCAGATTTGAATTGAAGAAGAAACTTGCTACATGTCCAACATCAAACGGGAATACGGTGAGATCACTTATTTTATGCATATGCTGTTATAATGAGTGAATGTTGTTTTTCGTCTAAGTCCACCACGGCCGTTTGGGTAGCCTAGTGGTTTAAGCGTTCGCTCGTCACGTCGAAGACCTGGGTTCGATTCCCCGCATGGGTACAATGTGTGAAGCTCATTTCTGGTATCCCCCGCCCTGATATCGCTGGACTTTTGCTAAAAGCGGCGTGAAACCCTACTCCTTCACTCACTTAGTCCGCCTATATCACGACGCCATTGATATTGTCGAATATATAAACCAGTGATTGATAGCATGAGCCAGGCCCTAATGACACAAAAACAAGCCATGTCGCTCATAGTGACCACACGATCCTCATTTAAGATGTGCTCTTACGGGGGAAAAACTTCGTACACGCACATGTATTTTTGTATGTATGACAAACCGAATACGTATGCTGTTATGTTGTGTAGTACGATTCTCTGCATGGAATGGGAACAGTTGGTGTTTGCCACCACGATGACAATGAAATAAGTCAAACGTCGGCCCCGACAAGTGTTATGGTTTGTATTTGCAGGTAAATGTTACAATGACTGTCCACATGAAGAGGTGCCTCCCAAAACCGAAAAAGTAAGTTTGCCTTCACACAATATATTATCGTCTTTCTGTACTGAAAAAAAGGTCTACAAGAACAATCGCTTAGTTATTCATTGTATGAATAGAACATACGATACGTATCTCTGAAGGGGGACCCAAGGAACAATTTGTGGGTGAGAATTATAGGCGGTTAACGAATTGAATAATGTTGCAATGTTTATATACCAGTATTTATTTACATCGCCATCCCCAATGAACAAAATAGAAAAAAATTGAACAACTTGCTCATATGACGCAGATATCCATGCCCACGAGGCATTGACATTGGGTATGACGCTTTTTGGAGGATCGATGAGTTGCATCCGTGCTAGGATCTTTTGAAAATCACAGAAAAGCTCTCCTACTGATTCCTTCATTGCCAGCTCCATACCAGGACTCATTTGTATCGCCAGAGTACTAAACGCATAACTGTGTGTCTTCCCCAGACATTAGGGTGACGCTAGCTTACACAACGTCAATATGTTCCGATTCCTGATCACTCTCTCGTTTTCCAGGATCAAGGTGATTGTTGGCAGCTTCAAGAAGAGACCCCTGAAGGTGACCCTCACCTCGCTGTGTCGCTGTGACTGCGAAAAACCGGAAGAAAAAATCGTAAGTAGACTTTAGACAGGATCCATACAAGTGTAACATCAAATGGGATTGTCAATGGATTAAACATTCATATCCAGTAACCTCTCACTGATAGGGTCTCCATCAACTTGATCCTCAGTCTTCTATATCCGTTATATATGTATTGCCTCGGCAGAATCTCTGTCGTCACCATTGTCATACATGCAAAATGCTGTACACACAGTTAAACAGTTAAGCACACCCCTATTTCTGAACCATGACAAATGACAAATGGGATGACTGACCACAGAAGCTGGGCGATACCAATGTCATTGGATAGAACAAACATTTGACAACAAATAAAGTAGATATTGGGAGTTGTGATTGAAATTTACTGACAAAAGCATCATGGTAACACAGGTAATATTTTTGACCTTAGACAACGCCTAAAAAAGTATGGAGCTGCAGGATTAAGTAAACAAGTAACGTTTGATGTGAAAATGTTTCTTAAAGTTTCTACTTGACATGACACGTGAAACAGATCAGTAGCGGGTATAACCGCCACGTGCCCGTATGTTTCATGTGAAAATGTTCCTTCAAGTTTCTACTTGACATGACACGTAAAACAGATCAGTAGCGGGTATAACCGCCACGTGCCCGGATGACGCATTCCACCCTTCGTCTCATGCCTCCAGCCAAACGTTGGATCTGTTGATGGGTCAACAATAACCACTCCTGATGCAATGCTGCTTCCAATTGACGTAAATCTTGTGCAGGAGCATCTCGTCCCAAACATGTTCAAGAGGGTTCAAATCTAGGCTCACTGCTGGCCAGGGTAGAGTCATGTAATCCACGACTGCATGCGAACGATGAGGCCTGGCATTGTCATGCATGTACTGAGGTTGAGGACCAAGAGGGTGGTTGTCAAAATGAGGAACGACGACTGGCCTCAAAACGCCCCGGATGGACTGAACCCCTTTTAGGTTTCCCCTTATGGTGACCAAATCCAACCTGCATTCATGAGAGATACACCCCAAACCATTACCTAGCCCCACCGTATGCAACAGTCGGTTTAATGTTCCTGGGGGTGTAGGCCATGTTCCGGGGCCTCCAAACTCTCGTTCTTCCATCAGTGACGTGGAGCAGAAAGCTACTTTCATCTGACCTATGGATCTGTCTCCAAGTTCTCTGATTCCAGTTCTGTCGCGCAATACACCATGCTGAACGAGCAGCTTTATGGTGATCTCTCAACAAGGGACATTATGACTCGTCTAGCCCTCAGTCCTGCTGCTTTGAGCCGGTTCCTCGCGGTTTTGTTGCTGAAACGACGATTGGGCAACCACAGCTGTTTCAGACGAGTACTTGTTAAAAAGGGTTCTCGGCGTATGAGACGAAGAAGGTCCCTATCTTCGCGATGTGTCGTCACAGTAGGACTTCCGGATCTGGGACGGTCCTGTACATCACCGTTCTGCGCATGTGTCTCCACTAAACGGCTTACGACAGTGTGATGATACCCCAAATTCCGACCAATGGCATGACAAGACATTCCTGCGTTATACATGCCGATTATTTTCGTGCCATGGTCACACAATGTGATGGAATAACTGTTTAAAACCGAGCTCAAGAAAGCAATTTTAATGTTTGGATATACTGGTTTTAGAGATACTCGATGGTAGCATGCTGCACTGGCATACCATGCATGGCACGTGAGCTTTAGTCAGGCCTGACTGATTACATCATCTCGAGAAAACATAATTCTTCCCGTAATTAAATCTGTCATGACTGTTACAAATATTGGGACCAAACAATAATGAAATATATTAGGGTGTGCTTAAGGTTTTTGTTTGTGTATATCTGAAAGTTCAGAATATTTGTTTTTAACATAAGAATATTGACTGAAAACGGACTACGTTGATGAAGATGGTTGCTAATTAGTTTTCAACATAATCCCATCCGTGGTCCATATTCTTCTGCCAATACTTTCTGGAGTGACTGGATCCGACCGCGTGGAAGCCGGGTAGTCCACCAGTAGGATTCATTCTGGAATCCCAGAAAATCTAAGCCATCAGTTTGCCAGCTGATTGAACAGACTTTACCTTCTTCGGAGCAGACGATTTGGCTGTTAAGTTTCTGTCTGACCGTGGCAAACCCAGGACTCATCCAAAGTTCCAAATCGCTCAACACTATCCACTTCAAAATCCTCACCAGAGGAGGAACCTGTAACGTTTCTAATAAAGTCTCGGTACCCAGCGCGCTGAAATCAGTTAATTCCCCAGAATGTTCTCATCTCCCTAGATGCCTTCTGTATCGTCACGTGCAGTAAGTCGTGGATCGTCTATAATGAAGTGTTTTATCGACATTTATCTCAGCGGTGGCAGCTGAAGGTCTTCCTGACCTTGGATCTTCTTCAAGTCTCTCTTCCCCCCTTGTCTCTACTCCCCCTCCCCCTTGAACTTCGTTACCTACCTCCTGATAGTGGGAGCATCACCGTCAACTAATGTTGACCCCTTGTCCGCATGGATGGCTGCTGGAATTAGCCCGTTCATTTGGCGAAACATGATGACAGCGCTGTCAACCATTTTTGCCTATATCAGAAATATGCTTTGTGCTTGGCTCTAGGTGGAAAGTAGTGTACTTAATACATGCAAGCTGTTGAGGGTACATTATACATCCTGGGTCGTTGAATGTGTCAGCCAACCCTCGTACCCCGTTGATCACCAATTTAGTTAAATATCTAATGTAAACGAAAGTACCATTGCCATTGCCCGTGAAGATCCAGGGTAGAATAGGTCTTCAGCAACCCATGCTTGCCGTAAAAAGCGACTATGCTTGTCGTAAGAGGCGACTGACGGGATCGGGTGGTCAGACTCGCAGATTTGGTTGCTGCATATCATTGTATCCCAATTGCGTGGATCGATGCTCATGATGTCAGTCCCTGGATCGATTATTTACAGAGCGCCTTCATATATCTGGAAAAATATTGATGCGGCGTTAAGAACAAACAAATAGTATTATTACAATCCACTTGACAAAGTATGTGTTTAAATTGGTCTGAAACCGGGACAGTGTGTCGCACTAATTCAAAAAAAGAGTTTTTGAATGATCGTCATTTTTGTAAATGAAACCTCTTCCCAATGAATGAACGAAGGTATATGTTTATGTGACAAAGCTTCTGGCATACATATATATACAAAGCGACATAACAAGTTTATATACATAAAACGTATGACGTTGTTTGCTCACGGTGGCATGCACTTATTTCATTGCATGATTAGAATATCGATGTCTGTACCTTATTTTGATGGCGCATAAGTATACACACATACACTCTGATCCGTCGAACTTTTTTTGTTACGAAAAACAAAACAAAGCACATGTTAACATTTAAGTGTAATAGACATGTGGACATGACAAAAATCTGATTTTATTGTTTGTTATGCAAATGTTTTTAAAGTAACATGCACACTGGTACGTTTGTTCCAATTCCCTAGTTTTAACTTGTATCATGTTTTCTCAGGTAAACTATTGACTTGCCTTTGTATGTGTTTGTGATGGGTGCCCCCAGTAGGACAAGATTCACCTTATTGTGAACATCCATCATCCTTATTTGATAGTGATTCAGAAACAGATGCTTATGATACAGTCGGAATCGTACAATGTTTTTTTTTTTTATGGTTATGGAATTGTTTTGTTGCTTTTATGTTTTGTGACCGTCAGGCTGTAGTAGGGTCGAGTTGGATGTGTCGTACCACAGATAAGTCGAAATATTTCGAGTTCACGACGACTGGGCTGACTGTATAAAGGTTGTACCTTTCTATTACCAAAGGTTCAGTCGTATCTGTGCCGCAACAATGGAACGTACGCCTGCGGTATCTGCTCTTGTGGTGAAGGCGTGTACGGCAAGCACTGCGAGTGTGAGAAGAAGTACGATCGCTGCACTGCCCCGTAAGAGTTTTGTTTTGATTCATGAGTGAGTTTGGTTAAGCACCGACTGGATCAGTATTTGAGTTCTATCACGGCTTGTCAGCATATTTTGTGAGAAAACTGTGAAGTGATGCAGGCCTTAGATGTTTCCAATCAGGTGAGCACAGTACGGGTATAGAATTGATAAACCTAGACACATAATCAGGACGAACGGTGATCACAATCAAAGGTTTCTGGCACGCCTTTGTAAAACTATTCTGAACTTGCGACGCTTAAGACGACCGCCTCTGTTGTCTAGTGGATAGAGCAGCACGTCGGAGCTTCGATACCCTGACCGCGTCATACCCAAATATGTTAAAAGCCTCACAACAAACATTAAAACAACAATCGCAATGTCCATGTGGAATATGACATGGGCGCAGTTTATGACAACATTTGTGACGAAACCTTGGTGGGAGATCCCCCCATAGAATGAGACCGGCAGTTGATAATTGAATATATATTTTACTAAAGGTATGATAAAATTACTTATGACATATCTTATGCCGCGGGCTTGTCCCAAACACGTGTGTCTGTCTAATTAGATGTACAGCCAGTCAGGTCGTGTATTTAAAATTATCTGCACCGCTTCTTGCAAATTTGATTTTAAACAGAGCTCCAATAAAACATGAAATTAGTAGAAAAAATCGGCATCGTAGAAATGTTACAAATTCTGCACTTTTCCCATGTGTAGTGTAAACATGTATAGCTTTGCCAGGAATTATTAAAACATCAAAGCTATGAGCATCCCCTTGCTTTCACTGTAATAGTAGATCCGGAATAGAATAGGTAGAACAGTAGAACCACGCTTGCCGAAAAAGGCGACTATGCTTGTCGTAAGAGGCGATTAACGGGATCAGGTGGTCCGGCTCGCTGACTAGTTCTTGGTTGATGCATGTCATCGTATCCCAATTGCGTTGATCGATGTTAGTGATGTCTATCACTTGATTGTTTGGTTCAGAATCGATTATTTACAGTTCGCCGTCAATAGCTGGAATATTCTTAAGTGCGGCCTTAAACAACAAAGAAACACTATAATAATTCATCTCAAAACTATTCTTTATTACACTTCAAACCAGGTAGAGCAAACTTTGTATCCTAATTACAACGATATGTAATTAAATCGGGACTAAGCTAGATACGATGGCACATATACTGCCAGGTCGCTTATTTCAGTGATCTCTGCTAGGGGTCGTCCTTCGCGTACCTGCAGCGTTCCCTCCAGATCGTCATGTGTGTGACGGGCGTCTACGGCCCGGGTTCGTGTCCATACATGGATTTCTGATGTCCCCCGACGTGCTACTGCTGGAATATTGCTTAAAGCGGCGTATAAACACACTCACTCATGTGTGTAAAGGTGTGGTATAACAAAAGCACTATGCTGCGGTGGCTGTTGGGACAACGTACATTTATGATTTGGCCTTCCTGGGGAACTGCTTATACAATACGTCAATCACAGTCAACAGGTAGAAAACTGGCAACAGTTACAGGTAATTGCTGCTGATAGATACTCCTTATTGTCTCGGTAGTTACAAAGAATTTATCTTCTGTCAGATGCTTTTATTATGACAAAGGTAGGTGATTTTCACAACTATTAACTAAAATATATGCCCAGGGCAATTACCACACTAAGGAAAGCATTCTTCGTTCTGACCAAAGCGTCGCCTGTAACACATTTATTTCTGTGTTTAGTTCATGTTACATTTTCCGTATTTCTCCATCCACGTGTATTCTTCTTAACTGTGTTAATGAAATTTAATTAAATCTCATGTATTGCAATCGCGTTGATGTAGCTAACGCCAAACCCGTTTCTATGTGATTATTGCTTGGTTCCAGGGGTATGAGTGAGGAGTGCTCCGGTCACGGCGAATGCCTCTGTGGAATGTGTCAATGTGACGGGGTAAGCATTCGAACTCATTCGCTGAGCTGAACACGTCCCTTCCCCAACACAACACCCCCCCCCCTTCCCCAACAATAACAACAAAAGGTAAACATACAATATATGTGTGATTTCAAACCATGTTTAATTCAAAACGAATCGCATCTACCCTACATCACTAACGCAATCTCTTATACCTGATATCGCATTTCTATACGTTAACATGTAATGTTTTCATTGTAGAAGTTGTATAAATACTAAATACTAATTTGTATACGTAGGCAATATTGCCTGTTGTTTATTCCAGATAGCCGGCAGGGATACGCAGGTGCGATATACGGGGCGGTTCTGTGAGTGTGACGACACGACATGTGATCTCTACCAGGGCCAAATCTGTGGAGGTGAGATCGCTGCTTCATCTGCATCTACAGTAGGCGTTTCTGAAGCGCAAAGATGGATATTGTGCTATGAAATAATTGTTCAGACGCAGTGACTGGAAACACTAATCTGTCCCCATAAAACTCAAAAGGTCCGCAATTCTTCGCAATAGCATTTCAAGACGTTTTATTGTAGAAATGTGCCATTACAGATTTGGATTGAAAACATGCTATGTTGGTAGTTATGGTTACCTCCCATAGTTATCTCACACGTACCATTTGTCACACACTTCTATATTCCCAGTTGTTAGACAGCCTGGGAGGGGGCCAGGAGGGGATTAAATAAGACAGCACCTACTGAGCGCTACCTACTGTAACTAATGGGAGTGTACCGTGGCAATACATGCTATGTTAATTCAATTTATAATGTCTCAGAAACATTGAATGGTTAACGTTAATTGCAATATTTCTAATTAAACGTGGAAAAGTAAGCCACCAGCTTATCAAATATACAACATTATCCTGAAGTCTTATGTACAGATTGTTGCTGTATCCAGAATATTTTTATCAAATAACAAAGTTGGCGGGGGATATAGAAACGGGCTCCGTCCGTCCGTCCGTCACGTTTCATTTCCGGAGCATAACTCATAAACCGTTCAATATTTGTTCATGAAACTTTGCAGGTCTGTCAAATACATGCTGAACTGGTGCCTTTTGCTATTTAGAAATTTTAGAAATTCGTATTTTTTACGTTTCCATGGCAACAAGATGGACTTAGGTTCTGTGAGGGTAGGGTTCGTTTCCGGAGCATAACTCATAAACCGTTCAATATTTGTTCATGAAACTTTGCAGGTCTGTCAAGTACATACTTAACTGGTGCCCTTTGCTATTTATAAATTTTAGAAATTTGTATTTTTTACGTTTCCATGGCAACAACATGGACTTAGCTTCTTTTTTTTTTACAATTTCCATGACAAGTTCCACCTCGGTTAAACAAGATTAGGGTTTGTTTAGATTTAATTATGTCATAAATTCTGCAACAGGGGCGGGGGATATAGCCAAGTTAGTGGCAAACTCTTGTTTACTTTGAAACCCCAATTATATTTTACGATTTTCCGCTGCATGAAACATCATATTGTAATATTTTTTACATATCACATACTTTCGGGTATTCGTAGATAAAAAAAACGACAAGACCCTTTCCATATTCATAAGAAATGTGTTAGTGAATCACTATCAAACAGTGATGATACAAGGTTTTCGCGAAAAGTTGAGCGTATCATGCCCCACCGGTGCCACCCGTCACACACATGCAAAGGCGAGTCAATTGTTCACCTGAAAAAAGACGGGAACATATGATACAAGCCAACATAGGGAATCGCATCGGATATCTTTTGTCACTGATGCGTCAAATTTGGAACTGTCCTTCATGTCTACCATAAAACCTTTTTTGAAGCTTTAAACTACTGCACCTATGCGTGATAAACATGTTTGTATGCATAAATATAAAGTGGATGCAAAAGTCAGCCATTGTTCACAACGTTATAAAGGACCGCTATTGACCATAATAAACAAAGGTCTTATATGGGCTGTTCTCCTGGCGCCAAGAGGAACAATGACATGCCCCATTTCTTGCTGGAAATCTTGAACGCGGCGTTAAACCTCAATTTACCTGACATGACTTGCTCGAAATAAAGACAGCAGTTATCTCGGGCGTCCGAGTGGTACAGTTGACAATAACACTAAGATGATTTCCCCTCTTTGAGAATGATGTTTTCATACCGTGGTTACAAGTCTGTGACATTATCGTTACGTGCAGAATACCGTCCTCATGTTACCGTGTGCTGCATGTGAACACTGCCCGGTTACCTGTAGTTCAATCCGTAGTTACCTGTAATTATGACTGTGAATACCATGCGGCGTTGACGTTTTGAATACACGAGTATGTTAAACTGATTCCCCTCACATGTCTCTACAAGCTCTGCACCCGTGATTCCTGCATGTCTCTGCAAGGAAAACAGACGTGATCCCCCCCCCCCCCCCCCTCCAAACACATGTCTCTACAAGTACTGCACAAATGTTCCCCGTATGTCTCTGCAAGTACTACACGCGTGATCCCCGCATGTCTCTGCAACTACTACACACGTGATCCCCGCATGTCTCTGCAACTACTACACACGTGATCCCCGCATGTCTCTGCAAGTACCACACACGTGATCCCCGCATGTCCCTGCAACTACTACACACGTGATCCCCGCATGTCTCTGCAAGTACCACACACGTGATCCCCATCTGTCTCTACAAGTACCACACACGTGGTCCCCATCTGTCTCTACAAGTACTGCACAGGTGGTCCCGTCATGTCTCTGCAAGTACCACACACGTGATCCCCATCTGTCTCTACAAGTACCACACACGTGGTCCCCATCTGTCTCTACAAGTACTGCACAGGTGGTCCCGTCATGTCTCTACAAGTACTACACACGTGATCCCCATCTGTCTCTACAAGTACTACACACGTGGTCCCCGCATGTCTCTGCAAGTACTGCACACGTGATCCCCACCTGTCTCTGCAAGTACTGCACACGTGGTCCCCGCATGTCTCTACAAGTACTACACACGTGATCCCCATCTGTCTCTACAAGTACTACACACGTGATCCCCATCTGTCTCTACAAGTACTGCACAGGTGGTCCCGTCATGTCTCTGCAAGTACCACACACGTGATTCCCATCTGTCTCTGCAAGTACTGCACACGTGATCCCCACCTGTCTCTACAAGTACTGCACACGTGGTCCCCGCATGTCTCTACAAGTACTACACATGTGATCCCCATCTGTCTCTACAAGTACTATACACGTGATCCCCATCTGTCTCTGCAAGTACTGCACACGTGGTCCCCACCTGTCTCTACAAGTACTGCACACGTGGTCCCCGCATGTCTCTACAAGTACTACACACGTGATCCCCATCTGTATCTACAAGTACTGCACAGGTGGTCCCGTCATGTCTCTGCAAGTACCACACACGTGATCCCCATCTGTCTCTGCAAGTACTGCACACGTGATCCCCACCTGTCTCTACAAGTACTGCACACGTGGTCCCCGCATGTCTCTACAAGTACTACACACGTGATCCCCGCATGTCTCTACAAGTACTACAAACGTGATCCCGACATGACCGATGGTCATGATTTATCAATGACTCATTGTCAATATCTCTGACCTTCTTGAGTTTATACTTTGTGTTCTTCTTTCTTTTTCTGTCTCTCAAGGAAGTAGTCGTGGATTATGTAAATGCGGCAAGTGCATGTGCTTCCCTGGCTACGCCGGACCAAGTTGCGGGATGAGCGTGGCTGTCGATAGGTGCAGAAACCCCAAAACTTCGGTAAAGTAGAAACTGACAACCCAATACACACAACACTCATCCCTCATAGTTACCACTGATCAGCGTCACGGGTGACCCAGCCCGCCGGAATTATCAATGCAGAGTTACGTCCCTTAGACGTGACAGAAACCTACGATCGTGGGTTGGAGTCGTAGACTTTGTTTCTTGTTTAGCACCATACCCGTGGTCATGGGCTTTAAGTGAATAACGCCTAAGACCTGCAAATATTCCGTATGATATTCCTGTGAAACACTGCCCGAAGCGGAGTTAACATACTGAAGTAACGCATGCTCTGTAAAACTTGTTGTTAAATCAGGCAATATGTGAAGCAGACATTACATATACTCCCTGAACATGGGATTCAGGGATGATACATGTTCCCTGGTTGGACATTTTCCCTGTAACATACACACGTGTTGGACCTTCAAAGCATCATGGGCTGTTCGTAATTTCAGATGTTGTGCAGCGGCCGCGGGCGTTGTGTCGACAACAGCTGTGAGTGTGAAGACTTGCGTGAGGTATGCATAGATTCAGTATCACAATCAGACTGCTTGTTGAGTCGTGGGGGCGGTGCGGTAGCCCACTGGTTAAAACGCTCGCTCGTCACGCCGAAAAACCGGGTTCGATTCCATAGGTACAATGTGTGAAGCCCATTTATAGTGCACCCCCCCCCCCCCCCCTCCTTCCCACACACACATCCCCCACCCCAAGACCCCGTGATATTGTTGGAATGTTGCTAAAGGCGGCCTACAACCAGACTCACTACTGTTTGTCAGGTAACGGAAATGTAATCATGTGTGGTATCGCAGGATTATTCTGCCGTGGGAAATATTCTTTTGGGAGTATTCTCGTCGGAAGTATTTTTTTCCTCAGATGTCTTCTGATGTCAAAGTAGTACTGGTATTAAGTACACTACAATTGATGTAATGAACTTAAATGAAATTTATCAGTTAGAATTGATATTAATAAGGACATACGGAACCGTTTATTTACTAAAGTCAAAATATACTGAACCGCAATAAAACGTCACCCCAAGTAACATTGCATATAAAGTTGTCATATAAATAACTGGGTAATTTTTGTCAAAGTTTCTAAAATTTAACATTACCTTGTCCTGGAAAATGAGATTTGATGATAAAAAACAAAGCAGATGACAATAAAAGCGATCGCCCAAACGCATAACGGCAACGGCCATGGTAACCCGATGCACGTGTTCCGTGCAAATTGAAATGCACATAAAAATCCACCCAGATCGGATAACATTCATTCGTTTTTGAATTGCTACCACATGCCAAGATTGACAAGAAATATAGCGACACTAAGCCCTTGGACGATTGCAAGCTGGACAAACTGCCCAGCAAGTAGCCAATGCATTTCAAGTCCACGTAAGGACCATATACAGGCTTCAACAACGGTACCAGACCACCAACACTACTGATGACTGATTGCGTAGTCAGTTTTTCTTTGGTGTACGTACAATGGACACTTTAATAAATAATGATATGCGTTTTCACATGGATCACCACATTGACATATTGGATCACATTTTACCTCTATTCTGTATAAATCATAATCTAACTGGCTTTTCATGTATCTTAATCGAGTATGATAAATATTCAACTTTCTAACGCCATAGGAAAAATATGGAGGTGCAATGACTCTTTTTGTATGTATGTCTTGAATTGGGATGTAGATGTACAATTTCTACCTGTTGCAGGAATAGTGTTCCATAACCTTACAGTTGATGGAATAAAAGAACACGTTGAGTGTTTTAATCTAGTATATGGAATCTCAATATTGTCTGAATTTCTTAAATTATATGATATATTTGAACCTACAGTGGTTGGTACAATGTCTTTAAGGTAAGTTGGGGCAATATTACTTTGTATTTTGTAGAACAAACATAGCTTGCGTTTCCTTCTTCGTTCTATTAACGTTTCCCATCCTGTTTCATAATACAGATGTGTGTGCGAAGTATACTTTGGGAGCCCAGTAACTACTCTGGCAGCTTCTAGTTGGAGATTTTCTAACTGAGTTGATAATTCTATATTACACCCATCCCACACTTCACACGCATATTCGAAATGGGGTCTTATGAAGATTGTATATACTTTATTTAATGTATTTCTGTTCAATATGAATTTTAATTTTCTCATTGAATTTAATATTTTTGTTGTTGACTTAATTATGTTATCTACGTGACAGGACCATTTTCCGTTTGATGCAAACGTTATACCCAAATGTTTATGATTTTGAACATTCTTAACTTGACATTCATCAAAGTACAAGGTAATGAGGTCTGATTCATCTTTTAAGGAAAATATAACCGCTTCTGTTTTATCTGGGTTGTAGTTAATTAACCAGCGTTTTGCCCAGTTACACAGCTTGCTCAGATTTAAATTGTGCTGTATCGTCAGCAAAGAGTCTTGTTATGCAATCTAATTCATCAGCAATGTCGTTAACAAACACAATGAATAAAAAGGGACCTAACACCGACCCCTGTGGAACGCCAGCCTTCAAAATCCTTGGCTTGGATAGAGCCCCGCTTACAAACACTGATTGAGTACGATTGCTTATGTAACTGGACAGCCATTCAAGTAAATTCCCTTTTATACCATACATTTCTAATTTGTACATAAGCCCTCTATGCCAGACACGATCAAATGCTTTTGACACATCGCAAAAAAACATGCAATATTTTTCTCTATTATCTAAAGTTATACAAATTTGATTATACAATTCAATTAATTGATGGACAGTGGAATGGCCTTTTTGAAACCCCGACTGGTATTTATATAACAATTTATTGTCATGAAAGTAGTTATAAAGATGCTTAAATACAACTCTTTCAAATACTTTACCAATACAACTAATGAGTGATATTGGTCTGTAATTTGTGATAACTGAATTCTGTTGGATATGCATTTAAAGCCAATGAATGATTGAATAACATACATAAAACAATACTAATGATGTTTACTGTTTTCTTTAATAGGTTGTTACTTTTTCTGTCTGGACCAGATGCCTTGTTAATTTGAAGACATTTTATAACGTCAGATATTTCATTTTCTGAGACAGTTAATTTGTCAAAAATACTCTAAGTGCAGTGGCCTGCCCTCAGTCCGATTTAAATCCCATTGAGCACCTGTGGGACGAGATTCAAAGACGGCTGAATGACGTCCGACCAAGGCCGACAACTGCAGCTGAACTGCGTCAGGCGTTCCTCAGAGTGTGGGCTCAAGTGCCTATGGCCTTCATCAACCGCCTCATCCATTCCATGTATCGACGTTGCACGGCACATGGCGGACACACGAGCTACTGAATTGTGATGCCATTTTCTCATGGTTTCTCATAGTGTTGTGTTTCACTTTAAGAACACTTGACACTTTAATTTCAACCTTGATGATCAGTTTTGCCCAGTTCCATATTTTTGATATGTCTCAAAGTATGTTTACAGTGTTTGGACAAATACGGTTTCTCATATATCTATCCATGGTGACGTTTCTTTTGCGGTTCAGTATGCCATTGAAAATACTCAGAACGACGTATTGTCGTTTTTCCTATAAAACTTTTGTATGTATATAGCACTTATCCAGAAAAGGATATCCAGTACCTGGTAAGCACGAAACTATCTTGCCGCCAATTGATGTATCTTTAAACGCTTTATTTCAAAATGATGTTGAGATGCTGACAGTTAACTTACTCCAGAGGACTGTTATCATTGCAGATACACTGTATCCTATACAGGATATTCGGTATACAGCATCGCTGTTCCCATGGTAAAACTATGGGAACAGAAGGATTTACATTTATAGATTAGTAATCTTTAGTATGGTTGACAGTTTCAAGTGGGTTTTCTGACAAAGCCTCTCGTGTAGTAAGAGTTACAATCATTCGAAAGCCTAATGGTGCCAATATGGTAGCGTCATTCTTTTTTAATTCGAAGTTTCTTTCTATTTCAAATATTTGGTATTTTTTTACATGTCGAGGATTTTTCTGTTACGTCGCTAATATTTTCATAATTTCATTTTTTTCGTTACTTCGAATATTTTTATCTGAAACTCGAAATTTCGATTTTCTTTTTCTTAAGTCAAATGTTTTTTGGTAATTTCACCAGTTTTCTCGTAATTTGAATTTATTTCATAGTAATTGAAATCACGAGAAACTAATTCAAACAACGAGATAAAGCCTTGTAATTTCGATTATCTAAAATGAATTTGAAATAACCAGAAAATAATCGAAATAAAGTGAGAAAAAATTGAAATTTCAAGAAAACAATCAAAGAAATGAGAAACAATTCGAAATTTCTTGAAAATTATTGAAATACAAGAATACAATCGAAATTTCGAGTTTTTGAGATATGTTTGAAATAGCTTGAAAATATTTCAAGCAGCGAGAAAAATTCGTAGTTTCGAGAAAATAATTGAAATTACGAGAAAATATTGGGGGCAATGCGAAAAATTCACTGAAATAACAACAAATTTCGATTTAAAAATATGTAAATTATGCCACCAAAGTGGCATCCTATTAAGCTTCGTACCATCACAACATGACGATTTAGTTTGAAACATTAAGTGGCAGTCTCATCAATTCTTTAAGTTAAGTGATGAAAGCGTATCTTCTCTATATTTAGCCTACTACAGGTGACTACAGCTTTCGGTCAAGACCTTAGTCGTCCTGCCTCGGTCAGATATTGGCTTTCCCTTTCTTTTCATATACCCACTTTGACATATATACACTGTTTACATTATTCCAGCATGTTTACCTACATGACATTGCTTCATCTTGTATACGCCTTAACGCTGTATGTCACGTGCTTTTGTAACGTTGCAGCAAGAATCTGGAAGACGAAGGATAACCGGCCAGTATTGCCAGTGTGACAGTGGCTCCTGTAGTTATTTTAATAGGAAAATCTGCGGTGGTAAGTGAAATTTGTTCCACACTGTGTCACCATATACAAATAACATAGAAATCTCCATCTTTCGTAATTGCTTTGCTAGAATTGTTAATCACCAAAGCTCGGTCAAGTGGGGCACATGCCCACGATATTTCCTCATGCCAACCATTTGAAATTTCAATATTGCGCCCGAAACATCAAGGATAACGAATTAGTGGAATGTCATGTCCCATTAATCAAATATACTCGTCCCAACATCAGCCTTCCAGAATACGGTGTGTCCGACTGAAATGGCCCGGGGAAAGGGGTTTGACTGTATTTGCTTTAGTGGCATACGTTATATATAAAGTTGTTTATTTGTTTGGCTTGAAGACCACAGTTCCATAGTGCAATATATACTATGAATACAGCGGATAAGTACTACTTTATCATTTACAAAAGTATCAAGATTTTGCAGAATCTTCAGCTTGCGAAATATATGAACTGATTGTCATGTACATTAAAATACGTTTATAACAAACACCCTTATAACGAACTGACGGATATTACGATATTAATTTTCGGTCCCGGCCATTTGCTGTATAGATGTTGTATATATGCTTATAACGAACTACGGTTATAACGAACAAAATAAATTAGGATATGGTAATCTTTATATGATAGTATTGCTATCAATCAGACTAAATCTGTTTCCATTTTCAGCGCCGTAAAACATTTAATAATACAACATATAATAACAACCTCATCAAAATTACGATGATGTTCTTATTTTAAAAATTTTCAACCGTTGAATATTTTAAGGCATAACATACTGTTTATACAATAAATAGGACGTACATTTGCTGTGTGGCATACTTCTGGTCCATTGTTGTTGAAATTACACCTTGGTTGTATAGCTGATAGAGAACACTGAGGCATTCCTAAGTCCCTGCCCAAACCACGAGCGTAATCTGAATTCATGTTACCCATTTATTTCTATTTCCGATATCACTTGCATTTTCAGCGAGATGAGGCAACATCTTTTTCGTTTTTGATGGATATTGACATGACCACATGTATTTAAGTTTTACAATATAAGACGTTATGACGCCAGAAAATGTACTGGATTTCTTCAGCATTCTACGTACAATGTCATTCTATGTTAAGCGAACTCAAGAAAATGTACTTGAAGTGTTATTGTACAATCATATTTGAATGGCTCATACCTCAGGTCTATATGAAAGTGCAAAAATGACAGATGTTAAAATGTCAATAAACATTCTGAACTTAAAATGACCTTTTTGGCTTTCAAAACCATGTTATTAAATGACAGTTACCAGGTTAATTTGCCAGAAGGTTGCCAGAACAATGACATACCCAAATAATTATATGATGACGATACCTCGAGGAGCGAACATTTGTAAGTTCACTATTCTTGCTGGCGGGAATCGACTTCGTAGGTGTGTTGTTCGAATCCAGTTGTCTTGTCGATTATTGGTTACGCGTGGCCTGCCACTCCGAGGATGGTCTCTGACTGCATTCGTCTGTTGCCAACGTTGCCATAAACACCAAATGGTGTTAAATTGTCTTGCAACATCACGTTGACGCTGATTTTCTGACAGGCGTGGCATTTCGTAATGTTGAATAATTGCGTAATTTTGTTGTTTTTCTGAGTGGTTGTTGTCAGCACGATGCTAAACAATGCATATGGAATCCCGTTAACGCACATGTTTTTATACCCATTCTTCGGTAGTGAAATGCATGGGGCTTGCATAAAAGTCAACTTTTGCATGGAATGCATGCTTTTCTATAGCAGTTGCGTTTTTGTGACTTGATTCCATACATGTACTACAATAATGAAAACCAAACTTTACTTGTTTGAAAAATACTCTAAAATATTGTTGTCATAGGAACGTTTGTTGTTGAGTATATGAATTGTGCTTCCAAAAACCTAATTAGTCATACATTCTACCATGACATTGATGAATCCTTGATTCGAATTGGTTAAAAAGAGGTTTCCTTTTTGCTACAGAAACCCTTTTCAAATATACTAAGCATTTTCACCAAAAGAAACCGTGCGTATGAGTGCCTACATGTCGATTCATAAAAAAATGGCTGCCGATTGATCACCCCCCATATGAACTCTAAAACGTATCTATATTTCCTCTATAATACGCTGGGTCACAAATACAAGCCAGGTCTCAAATACACGCCGAGTCAAGGGCTCTCGGGAAATAAATAGACGACCTAGCGTCTAATAGAGGAAATACGGTAGTTTGATATCGGATGTTTTTGGTGTTCTAGGCCGCAACCCTGACTGATTTCTACAACCTGTCCGCCTTACAATGGAAATAGAATGTTCGATTTCCAAGAACTGAAATTGCAATATCTGTCTTTGGACTAAGTTTGGAGTGTTATTTGTCAACTTCCTTTTGAAAACTATGTGTTTTGAACACTTTTTGAACTACTCAAGACTATGGTGTTTTTAATCTTGAACTTTTGTAATATTTGTGTACTATGCTTATCGTAAGAAGCGACTAAAGGGATCGGGTGTTTAGGCTCGCTGACTTGGTTGATACATGTCATCAATCCCAATTGCGTGGATCGATGCTCATGATATTAATCACTGGATTGTCTCGACCACACTCGATTATTTACAGACCGCGGACATATAGCTGGAATATTGCTGAGTGCGGCGTTAAACAACAAACAAACAAACAAACCAGCCTGTGACCACTTTTCGGAATGTTGTAAGATTGCGGACCTTTGTACCCTGTGTTATGCGTTGCAAGAGTGCACCGTCTTCAAAGCGTTGTTGCCGTTATGGTAGAATGGAGATAAACTGACTGTGTTTTGAAATTTGATGTGATCCAACTGTAGAGTAGATACCTCATATTTATTCTTTCCAAATGAAGATAAGAGGTATCTATACTCTACAGTGGGACATCAAATTTCAAAATGATATTCCCATTTCACAAATGTGAAAATGATGCACTGAGAAAGATAAAAGAGTTATTTGATTAATTTACACAAAGGAAAAAGTTAAGCACATCCCTATTTCTGAATCATGGCAAAAATCATGGCGTAGGATGACTGACCACAGGAGCTGGGCGATACCAATGCCATAGGATAGAACAAATAACGAAGATATTGGTGACTTGTGATTTACTGACAAAAACATCCTGAACACAGGTACTGTTTTTGACCTTAGACAACACCTCAAAAATGTATGGAGCTGCAGGATTAAGTAAAAGAGTCACGTTTGATGTTTCATGTGAAAATTTTCCTTAAAGTCTCTACTTGACATGACACGAGAAACAGATCAGTAGCGGGAATAACCGCCACGTGCCCGGACGACGCATGCCACCCTACGTCTCATGCCTCAGACGTTGGATCTGTTGATGGGTCAACAACAACAACAACAACAACAACAACAACAACAACCACTCCTGATGCAATGCTGCTTCCAATTGGTGTAAATCATGTTCAGGAGGATCTCGTGCCTGTATGCGCCGCCCCAGAATATCCCAAACATGTTCAAGGGGGTTCAAATCTGGGCTCATTGCTGGCAGGGTAGAGTCGTTATTGCATTGGCCCTCGTGTAATTCACGACTGCATGCGAACGATGAGGCCTGGCATTGTCATCCATGTACTGAGGTCGAGTAGCAAGAGGGTGGTTGTCAAAATGAGGAACGACGACTGGCCTCAAAACGTCCCGGATGTACTGAGCCCCTGATAAGTTGCCCCTTATGGTGACCAAATCCAACCTGCAATCATGAGAGATACATCCCGAAACCATTACCGAGCCCCCGCCGTATGCAACAGTCGGTTTAATGTTCCTGGGGATGTAGGCCGTGTTCCGGGGCCTTCAAACTCTCGTTCTTCCATCAGTGACGTGGAGCAGAAAGCGACTTTCGTCTGACCAATGGATCCGTCTCCAAGTTCTCAGATTCCAGTTCTGTGCGCAATACACCATGCTAAACGAGCAGCTTTATGGTGATCTCTCAACAAGGGACGCTTTGTGACTCGTCTAGCTCTCAGTCCTGTTTCAGACGAGTACTTGTTAAAAAGGGTTCTCGGCGTATGAGACGAAGAAGGTCCCTGTCTTCGCGATGTGTCGTCACAGGAGGTCTTCCGCATCTGGGACGGTCCTGTACATCACCGGTCTGAGCATGTTTCTCAACTAAACGGCTTACAACTGTGTGATGATACCCCAAATTCCGACCAATGGCATTACAAGGCATTCCTGCGTTATGCATGCCGATTATTTGCCATCTTGTGGCGTTTTATAATCGTGATGGAATAACTGTTTAAAACCGAGCTTAAGGCAATTTTAACGTTTTGACACACTGCTTTTAGAAATACTCGAGGGTAGCACGCTGCAAGAGCATACCACGTGAGCTTTCGTCACGCATGACTGATTACATCATGTCGAGAAAACAATGCTTCCCGTAATATGAATGTTACAAATACTGGGACCAAATATAATGACATACATTAGGGTGTGCTTAACATTTTCTTTGTGTATACTTTCAAACAAACATGAAATGGCCCCATATAATTGAATTATTTTATACAATTATTGTACATGTTCCTGCCACTAGGATACCTATTTCTGTATGTATCGTACGCGTGTACCACAACCTGTTATGCGTCTTACTGTGAGGTCAAAATATGTTAGAGTGCACTGTGACGTTAAAACAGCGTAACAGTATAAATGGACTCTTGAAAATTACATTCGTGAAACCGGTTAAATAAATTATACCGTTCAATCTTTGGACTTTGAACTTTAATCTGTCTGTCTGTCTCTCTCTCTCTCTCTGTATAGGTTGTCTAACAACGTTTGGGCACCGTTTACACGTTAGAACCTTCTAGTTGGATGTTAACACATGTGAATAATACATCTCTCAAATGGAAAAAAAGATTTGATCAAATAGAAGAAAAGAAGTTTACAATTTGGCGATAGTGTTTTATACAATGCCCAATATATGGATATTCTACTTGTAGTAGATAACTTTATCGAGAAAAGAACTCATGATCTGTCATGGGAATGGATGTTCCCGTATAGTCCACGTCTCTGCGAACATTATATTGTATCTTTAAACCGACAGATATACAAGTTCATACACCCCATTCTCTGTTTAAAATGGTACAGATCATCCAAATAAACAAATAAATAATTAAGATTACAAAATACAAAACCAGAGAGGTTAAGTTGTCGTTTCACCATCAACGTTGATGTTGCAGGTCGTGGACGCTGTTCGTGTGGTCAGTGCATCTGTAACGACGGCTATAGTGGGGAAGATTGCAGCTTCGACATGTCTACCGACAACTGCAAGAGTCCCGTGACAGGGGTAAAGTATAGATTCCGATTCATTGAGGATGTCTGCTGGAATAAACTGCCGGGCCAAAAAACAGTAAACACTTGAAAATTGGATTTGTCCAAAATATTTCCAAGCGTTATTAAAACGTCTCTAATACCAATACGTGTATTTATAATTCGCCTAGTTTTATTTACCAAGTGGATGCTCATGGCGCTGCTATATTATTACCAAGGATGAAAACAGTCGAAACACTGCAAGCCTCAGACTCAAAACATAAACTGTAAAACTCGTATTAATTACATCACCATCGCATAACCATTTCTTGCTTGATTTAGTTTTTGCCACCACCAAACATGGGGGGTATACTTTCGTTTGCCCGGCAGTGTAGTAACATTGTGGCCACTACGCAACTCGGGTCTGCCGCTACCCGCGTGTTATATATAAAATTCATCCATCACCGATGCTAAGAAATGCAGCGGACGATCATAAATGGGAGGTTACACCGCATTGTTTCGTGTCTCCATTGCACAACTTCTTAAGCATGCTTTTTCTACAAGATTTCAAACAGTTATACGACCCCTGATCAACAGTTGTTTGATCGGGGTTACAGCATTCCTTATGGAAGGATTCAAAATTTGAAAAGTGTTATGGTAGACATGTGAAAGACACTTTCCAATTTGACGCAACGCGTGACCACAGTGTTGACTTGTACCATGAGTTGCCATGTTTGTTATGGCGAACACTTGCTTGGCTTTTCTTTGTCACTGTTTGGACAGGATACCCTTGCGAACACCTGATAATAAATCACTATTTTGGAGTGATTCTGGGCTGTGGGGTAGCCTAGTGGTTAAAGCGTTCGATTCAGGTTCGATTCCCTAGTCTTCAATCTTCATTCATTATTCAATATTAACTATAGATCGTTTGTGCTACCAGGATAATTAAGTATTCTTTTCGCTGTTTGAACCATAAGGAAATGTTTTTGACCGAGATTTGTCATGAATATGGAAAGAGTTTTGTCGCTTTTATTTATTTGTATGATGAATGCATGTGCCACACACTGCTCTGTCGTGTGTATAAGCTGTAGTTCAGCATATGATGTTTTTACTGCAAATAACCCTTGTGCATAATACGTCGATTTCCTACTTTCAGCTGATCTGCAACGGCCAAGGGAGGTGTTTCAGTAACATGTGCATGTGCAATTCTGGCTTCAGTGGCGTGACATGTGATGAATGTTCGGTACGTGTATCTATAATCAGGTCATATTTTCGCGGTGTAATTTGCAGCAACGTCATCGATATTGTACTTGCCAGTCCAGTGTTGTCTCCGATTGTGTCCCTTGGTTTGTCAGCATCAGGCCCGAGGAGGACAGTTCCGCATTTTGTCAGTGCCAAAAGAATGATTCGATGTAATTCCCCATCCTGTGAAGATCCGGGGTAGAATAGGTCTTTAGCAACCCTTGCTTGTCGTAAGAGGCGACTAACGCGATCGGGTGGTCAGGTTCACTGACTTGTTTGGTGCATGTCATCGTATCCCAATTGCGTGGATCGATGCTCATGATGTCAGTGACTGGTTTGTCTGGTCCAGACTCGATTATTTACAGACCGCCGTCATATAGCTGGAATATTGCTGAGTGCGGCGTTAAACAACAAACAAATGATGCAATTCCTTAAACTTGACTTGCCTCTGTATGTGTTAGTGCAACCTTTTCGCGAACAGCCGCTATCAACACCACTTAATAGTGATTCATAAGCATATGATAATAGTCGCAATCGTACACTGAATTTTGCTTTTAGCAGATATTTCTTATGATTATTGAAAAGGGGTTTGTCGCTTATATTTTCACAAACGTCTACAGCCTGCGCTACCTTGGGCTTTCTTCCCACAAATAACTACGTCGTCCTGATATAATTGAAATATTGTTCACTCACTCACTCACTCAGCATCATCAATTCTGTATTATGTGAAAGGCCACAGGCCCATATACAATACAACGGAGTTACATAACATATTTGAAAAGATACAAAGTCAAGGTCACAATTCATCATCATCATAATTTATTCACGAAGGATAAGCCATCGGCCCGTTACAGCCAATTTTTGACATTTCTTTTCTGAAATTATTTGCATAGAACATAAACATTCCCATATTTTGTAAAGTATTCGAAATGTTTTTAGACATTAACATGTTAAATTTGTTTAAACTTGGAAAATATATAATACTTTTTGGGACACCCAATCGCCGTAGGTGTTCATATACACTACATATCAATATAAAATGGTATTCACTTTCAACATAACCGCAACTTCACAAATCACATGTTCTTTGGTTTCTTGGCATGATCACATATCTACAAGTTTCTATTTAGACGATGAGAGCCACATCTTCACCTTGCCAAAGCCACACGGAACTTGTCCATAGTGATACAGCCACTATATGGATCAACGCCGAACATGGGTTTAAATAATGAGTACGACAACGTTTTAGAACCTAGAGATAGGGAGGCATGCCACTCCTGTTGGTTACAGGTTGTGTGATCTCGCCATAAACTCAAGAATCTATACTGCCAATAGACTGATCTTCCCAGACAAATCGAAATCCCATTTTTATATATGAATAATTTCAACCATTGAAGCCCAGTTAATTTTACCATAAGATGGCTAGAATCCAATAGTAGTAGATTATGACAATTTGTTTGGGAAAACGAGAGGTTGGCATACACAACAACTTATACCAGTATTTAACACAGTGTTTATGAGTATACATATGGGATACCTTCCACGTTCACCACGGACAATGTGGTTGGGTGTGGATCATTTTACACCAATGAAATATTTACCCGCTACATCCGCACTTTTTCCATCTCAGAGTTACTGTTACAATCAAATCCCCATATTTCAGACATCACTTTCGAGTCATATATCTTAAAACATACATCCTGTGGGAGAGGTTTTAACTTTTAAAGGGGTTTAAAATACCAAACAAAATATGTATAGATTGTACAGTAGAACTGTCAAAGTGCTTTTCCCAGGACCGATTTTGTGAAAATATGATTCTCATATATTAATAATAAAGATACACGCTCGATTTGGTTACCCTGAAAATACCATTGTTCGTGCTTAGAAGCCGTGCATCCATTTTAAAGACAACCACTTTAGATTTGTCCAAATTTACTACTAAATTATTTTCCCTTCAATACACATCTAATACTTTAATTCGATTTTGTAGACCAGAAATAGTGTCCGACAAAAGAATTACATCATCAGCAAACAAAAGTAAAAAAGTTGCGTTAATTCCGGATGTAGTTGGATACCTGGATAACAAGATAATTCTATGATTCTGGTTCAAGCAATGACTTGAACTGACGATAAGTATCATATCTTGATTTTTCGTAAATATCTGAATGTCATTTCTGATGTAAATTGTCAATCAATCTATATTACAGAAATACTGAGAGGCCATATGCCTATAGTACAAACCTTTGTGGATAGTGGGTGGACGTATTGATTTCTACTTGTTTAAGTCACTCATCTTATCATTTCCAAAATCCATTGCATGGAATATATACACAGTCAAAGGCTTCAGTACGTTAATATTTATAGAAGACATTAATTAATTCAGCTTAGATACATTTGGAAATTGATACATTGATGGATGGTATGCAATTCGTAACTTCTGATCAAAAGATATCAATGGCACGCATGCGAAAGTACTGAATGAAAACATTTGCATTACCAATTGTGTGGGACAGCCAAATGAAACCAAAGCCATGTGTAAAAGGCAATGTACGTATACAGGAAGCCCATGTGTTCTTTCCAAGATTATCGAGGTGTACAAGCATGTTGTAGGCTTTCTTGGGTAAACGGTGTTCAGGCATTGTTATTATTTACACCAATACTTCATACAAAGAGTGTAAGATCTCCCGCATTCTCCATAAACCATATTACTTTGTGTTGACATGCCAACATTCATAAACTGTTTTCACGTGTGTCAAGTGCGGTATGTGACTCATGATAAACAATTAGGATTATTTGTCCTGTCTCATCTCACTGTTCAGGACATCGTGGTAAAAATTCATTTCTCTGAGAATTTGGGGTAGCATAATGGATAAAGCTTGAATCGCAAACCTTAAGAACCGGGTTTTCCCCCACCCGCCGTACATTATGTCGCCTGAAGGACTGGGATGTTGCTGAGAAATGTCTCCGTTAAGCATCTCTATATGTCTCTATCTTCTCAACAGTCGTGTCCGGGGACGTGTCAGAGGTTGAAGCCCTGTGTCCAGTGCTTTGTCTTTGCAAGCGGAAGTCTGACCCGTGAACAGTGCCGTAAAAGATGCGGCCTCCTTGACATTGAAATCGTCGACGATGTTGCGGTGCAGGAACGTGATGGTCCATGTAAGCGTTTGCAACAGTGTTGGAGAACTCTCATTGCTGTTTAATGGCCATGTTTGGTTCTGGTGAAAACTTGAGCCGAATAGCGGCAAAGGATTGTATCGGAAAATTGTAACATTAGTATGTACTCTGATATGTTTTGTATACGTAGGTCATTGTGTTTGAGCTGGTGCATGATTATTTCAGGATGTCATGCATGTACGTCCACCATGGCCATTTTGAATGATACCGCAAAGGTATAGGGCAGGTACAGGTTTGATTGTACAGATAAAACGACAATGCAAAAGTAAAATAGCCGTGGGAATGATATGAATTGACCACTGACACCAGGTGTTCGCGAAAACGTAGTACTAAGCATGTCCTGTCCTATCGGTACCTCATGGTCACAGCTGTCATACATTGCTTTCAAACGCAAATTGTGACCAGTTTCCTCTTGGTGTGATTGTGAGGGGATAATCACGATAGTAGTAGGGGTCAATAAGAGTGAGTTGTGATCAGCTGCTGCGCGTAATATATATGGATAATGACGCATAGACTTAGTTCAGTGATGACCAAGATTGTGTGAATCCAGTATCTCATGGCCCAAAAACTTCGCAATAAGGAAAACTAGTTCATTGACTTCATTTGTTGATCAGCAACCATGTATTTCAAGATACGGATGTCATCTTACCCTAAATAATATTTCGTGACTATATATTTCCAACTCAAAGATTGAGTTCACCTTTTTATGTTTATAATAAGGCTCATCATAAGGACTGAGTGGATTATTTTCTATATTTTGGATTTGGGGTCCTCGCAGCCGAGAGTAGAATGTGTAGACAAACGATTTTACTTGATTTAGTTGATTTAAAATTATTTATGTTTAAACTCTACTTATGTTTAAACAATCATAACAGTTATTGTATTATGTATTTCCATAATGAGGTGCATTACGTTTTCAAACATAACGCAAACTCTATAATTGGAATAGTCGTTGATGAAATACGTTCTGTTTTTGGCTGGAGGGGTACCAATGGTAATATTGGGCGAATGTGTTTACTTTCTTTTAAATGCAGACAGACCAAAACAAAATGATGTTATTCGTCTTCACAATTGTTCCTTAAAAAATGACTTTCGCTTTGTGCGTGTGTTCACTGAATGTGTGTGAAAATACTTGGAATGAGGGCCAAACTGTATGAATTGCGGAGTGCTTAAGCTTGTATGACATAAATGTCTACCGTAGAATAACTTTTACGAAATCCTAGTTGCGATCCTCATATAAATTCGTCTGTGTTCTATAGACTATTAGATATGTTACTAATTATCAGCACGAGATGCATCTGTGGCATCACCCGTATTGGTCAAACGATAGATTATGTTGCCTACACTCTCTTGAACCGATATTTTAATTAACGTGCAAATGCAATTGACGGCCTTTTTTTCCCCTGGACATTAAAGTGAATGACACCAGGGTGTATGATTTCAAATGTCATGTGTCGCCAGTGCTTCTCGAACACACATCGTGATACATTGATACATGAGATGTGTGAAATTAAATATTTTCTGATATTGATATAAGAATAGATAAAACTAGGAATGTGTATGAATTCTAAACGTTTTGATCAACCTTCAAAAGATTACTAGTAAAGTTTCAAAATGTTTTAAAGTAGAACTCGGGAGGACATTTACAAATTTGATGCTTCAGTGACAAAATGATGTCAGAAGCACTTCCATATTTGTACTTGAACCATATGTTCCCTTTCAGGTGAATAATTGTCTCGCCTTTGCATGGATTTGTGACGAGTGCCACCGCTGTGGCAGGATACGGTCCCCTTTTTGCGAACACCTGGCATCGTCACTATTTGTAGTGATTCATAAGCACATGTTTCTGATATGGTCGGAATTTGCAAGGGGCTCTGAAAGGGTTCCGTCGTTGTTGTTTACGCTAGAAGCACTATTGTACATATATGGAAACTTCTGGTTAGGTGTTTATAATACAAAATGATGAAAGTTCTATCTTGAGTGTGTTACATTACAGACTATCGATTATGTATGTTCCGCGACGAGGACAATTGTTTGATGAAGTTCGCCTACCACGACAACGGGCGCAGGAGTGTTCGTGTTGAAAGGATCAAAAGTAAGTAGACAAAATTATTTGAAATATGTGACCCACCGGGGAAAAGGAACCTCGTGGGTGAAAAATCACATTTTCACTTATCATTATAATTTTAAACTAGAGTAGCTTAGGAACAGAATAATAAAATTCGCAAGCTATAACATTATGACCTTTAATTGACAATACAATTGTATACTATACTGCAATACACGATTACTCTTAATCCCGATAAACAACATAATACTGTTATATGTACTCTTTTCCTACATGTATGTGTACACTATTTGTGATAAATAGCATTTGCCCTTTTGCTATTGTCGTTGTGTACATCATATACACATTTCACAGAATAATCGATACACCACGTCTGATGGATGAAATTTGGAAAGTTATTTATATGGTAATATACAATAATATACGAATGTACTGAATCATAAAATAATCCTATGTAAAACAGTCCTTTTGAAGTTGTGTGTATGATCAATGAAATGTTTTGTGCACTTGCTTCGTACCATGTGTTGAGAATTGTTCGGCGATAGTTCGAATATAACTCTATCTTTTGCAGTGTGTTAGTGATTGCCGCTTTACACAGTGCAGCTGCACACAGCTGCAGAAAGAGCTACGACCAGCTGTATGCTGTGAGAATGGGGCACATGCGCGGCAACAACAAAACGAACTCTACGAAAATATACTGTGTGTAATGCGAAGTTTCTTACAGTGTTCTACGAAAGTGCGCAGTATCCTTTCACATTACCCGGCCTTTTCTTCTAATATCCCTCTATAAGTAGAAGATGTTTGGTTATATTATTAATATTTCTTGTTTCGCATTATTTTGTTTTATAGTTTGATCAGCCGATCATTTAGAGAATCGCAATTTGTCTTTTAGCATTGATTCACTATATGTAGACATTTCCTTCAAATGTCATCAATTTGTGCCTGCCAGGAAACAACGACACTATATGTAGACATCCTCTTTTAATCTAATAAATTTATGTCTGCCTGTAAACGAAAAAACATCCAAGTTGTATCATGAAATACAAAATCATATGAAATATGTGCATGAGTACATAATTGAGATACGACATTCACCATTATTTAAAAATATCCAGAAAAAAACCCAACTTTTGTGGAGTGGTCACTAATGAGTCGGTGTCAAAGTGTTTATTAAGTTTAGTTTATATGTTGATTTAGTAAATAAGCACGTCCTATGTTCTATCAGCTGTTCAGACAGCATATATATAATCTCTCACGTGTAAATAAAAAATAATATATCGTATATCGTGCGATGTTTCTGAATGTGTTCTTCTGATAACATATGTTTTGTTCTTTGGTTCAGAATCAAAGCGTGTATACTGCTTGAACTGTTCTGCACCTGCTATCACCTCTCCGTGTGTCACTGTCAAGTGGAGAATACACAGGTACTGCACTAAAACACGGCTTTATCAAATGACAATACATGACGTTGGCATCAATATGCACATTGTATGGCACTGAACCACGAGTAGGTTTTTATCCTTCAAGAAAGCCAACAGTCCATTTAGAGTTGAAGAGTGAGTGAGTGAGTGAGTATGGTTTTACGCCGCTTTTAGCAATATTCCAGCAATATCACGGCGGGGGACACCAGAAATGGGCTTCACACATTGTACCCATGTCGGGAATCGAACCCGGGTCTTCGGCGTGACGAGCGAACGCTTTAACCACTAGCCTACCCGACCGCCCCTCGAGTTGAAGAGGAATTAGTTGGTAATGTTTATACTCAATTTCAGTAGTCATTGTTTTGAATGATGCCCCACAGGACGCAAACGGATTTCTTAAGACTTAAATTTATTGTATGCACATCAAATCACGTCAGGAATATTGTAAAATGAACGGGAATGTGTCCAGCAATCTGATTGGTCGATCGTTTTGAATGGAATTCTATACCGCCATTGCTGAAACTTTTTTTCTGCGTACGAATACTTTCCTTGACAAACAAATGTGTTTCAAACTCCAAAATTATCTAAAACAAAACGTCCGCCTTTGCGAAATGGATCACATTTATGAAATATTGCTTTTATTTAATATTATTGATTCCTGATATTGGTACCGTCTACACCACCCACAACAACAGTACAGGGATCTGTCTGACGGGAGATATCATCGTAGCTGTCACCGATGATGAAAACATCACACGCGACAGGGAACAGCTGAATGGCACTGATGGCCATGGAGGCGGCGAGAGGGTCAACCAGTCAACAACATTGGCATCATAACCGCCCCTTCCTTATACCGAGCGTCTACGGGAATAGTCACACCACAGCAGTGATGCTTGAGAAGAAGTTGACTAGCAGCCTGATTCTCATTATCATGGCATAACCTTAGCATGTACCGAGTAATACTCGCTGAAAAGACCTCACCTTTATACAACCCTGATAAATTAATGAGGTATGATGATGTTGCAACTAAAATATTTTGATTATTTTCCTTTGGATAGAATCCGACTCACAGCACATCCACATTTATTCAGTCAGGATATCCATTCTCAGGACGACGACCCCCTGTGTCGTATGAAAACAAACTAGCAAAAAGTGAGGTCGTCGTCCTGCGAATATTTTAATCCGCCAATCTAGTTGAACAATGGGTAGCGAGTGTTATTTTAACAACTCGAGCAAGTAAAAAAGTGGAAATGGATTTGAAACGAACGAAAGAAAGACAATAAGGGTGGAATATTGATTTATTTACAAATAATTAGAATGTATATGTACAAGATGACGTAAAAGTCATGGGCAATTAGGACAGTTTGAGAAGATGAGACACTGAGTCAGCAAAGAAAATTACGCTGACTTCATTCTGGTCTTCAGTTGATCGATTCTGCGTTGTATATCACAGAACTTCTTCTTTTTTTGGTGGGAGACGCCGGCCGGCCTGGTACTGTAGCAGATTACACTCTGTCTTCTGCTGTCCAGCTCCTAGAAATCTTATCAGCTCAAAGATGTTGGGATGGGCTTTGTCGATGACTTTCTTTAAGCGTCCATTCCATCCCTCCAGGTGGTTATTGGTGCGAGGGCCGTCGTTGTTGAAATGGTTCCAAGGCTCCTGCTCAGTCTCAAACCAGGTTGCGGTGACGTAGTCGCCGAGCTGGACACAGCGTTGGTCGTTCGGCATATCAGCAATTGTCTGGAGCCATACATCATCAACCTGTAATTACAGAAAGAATATTGTAGATATATATTATTATCATAATTGGATTGTAATAATAATAATATATATTGCCATAAGAAATGCAGTATTTTAATACGTCTTATAGGTAATTACATTTGCTTAAATACGTTTATCTCATACAGTAATCTAGTCTTGTTTACCTACAGTATCAATATTGATATTCTTATGAGGCCGTAATGCATACCTTAAAGTCCTGATTCACTGGTTCATGGTTATGAGGACTTGACTCTTTCGTCATGATGTCATTAACTTTCTTGGTGCACTTCCAAGAGATCCAGTCATTCCTCTTCCTTTTTCCAACTCGGTAGGTGTAGCCACCAGTACAAAGGTATCTACTGCCGCGTGCAGTTGGAAGAAACGTGTACTGTAACTGCGCGTTTGCCATATCGAGAATGATGAGGGGCTGAGGATACTGCACTGGGGAGTGCCATTTTCTAGGGGACATTGGTCCGATAGTGTTTGGTCAATACCCACGGTTATTTTACGATTGTTTAGGAAGTCCTGGATGTAGTTTATTATCTGACCTTTGAGTCCTATTTTTTGAAGTTTTTGTATTAGTCCGTCGTGCCATACCATGTCGAAAGCTTTAGAGAAGTCTAAACTACCTTACTTACTTACTTACTTACTTACTTTGGAGATTTAACGTGCGCTTTCCGACTGATGCGTATTTCGCACACGGACCCGGCCAGGCCATTTAATGTGTTTCCGAAAGGGGCGAAGGTGGCCTGTGCAACCCTAAGAGGGGGCTTTAGGGGTTGCTTATATATAATTTTGGAATTTTGAGATTTGGAATAGATGCCGATGGGGTTGGGGAGGAGAACTAAGGGAGCTGGGTATGGTGGATGTTTGTTTATTTATGTGATTTTGATTTGGTAGGTTATTATGTTTTTAGATGCGTTTTATTAGTTCCGTTTTTATTAAGAATACGCCTAAGGCCTTGAAGTTTTCTAGTTTATTTTGTGGGTTTAGTATTGCTTCTAGAGTGAGAGCCTTGTTTAGATTGAGGGTGGTTTGTAATGCGGTTCGATGTGTGAGGTAGTGTGTGCAGTGGATGAGTGCGTGTTCTGGGGTTTCTGGTTGTTTGCAATGTGGGCAGTTACCTGTAGTGTGTTTTTTTTAAAAAAAGTTAGGTGGTTATTTAGGTTGGTGTGTCCTGTTTGGAGTTTAGTGATTACTCTGTCGTTTTTTTTTGATGGATGGAGAATTTTTGGTTTGGTTAGTGGTTTGCTGAGCACTTTTTTGATTTGGCTATTTGAGTTTAGATAAAGGGTATGCAAAGGTTAAGTTTAATCATTTTATCTCGATTAGTAGAAAAAAATATGCCTAGAATTCTAAAGGTTTCAGGGTTCCATTCAAGGTTTAAGTCTTGTCTAAATTTGATATTACTATTCTTCTTATTATTTGAGTTTTATCAAAATTTATTCTTAATCCAGAGATATTTGCAAAGATGTCAAGAGTGTCTATGGTAGCCTCGAAGGAGAAAAGAAATTCTATATCATCTGCGTATTGCGCAATTAAATAATCTTTACCGTTTATAGTTAAGCCCTGAATATCTTTATTTTTTTTACAAGAATTGCGAGAATTTCTGCACAAAGCAGAAAAATATAAGGAGATAATGGATCCCCCCTGCCTACAGCCACGGCCGACTGGTATCCAAGGTGACATATTTCCATTTATAATTAGGCTAGACCTGATATCTTTATAGAGTATAGATATCCATTTAGAAATACTTTCGCCAAATCCAAAAATATTCAGGGTTTCAAAGATAAAAGACCAGGAGACAGAGCCAAATGCTTTCTCAAAATTAACTAGAAGTAGCATACTTGGCATTTGTTTAGATACTTGGCATCTGTGTATAAGAGTAGATCATATATCAGGCGGATGTTGTCTCCGATATATCTTCCAGACATGAAACTAGTTTGGTCGTCACTGATTATCTGAGGCAATACTTTTTAAAATCTATCTGCAATCACAGAAGATAAAAGTTTATATATGGAGTTTAACAGGGTATTCTCGCCTCAATTTTTTATGAGTTGTCTCGGTTTATCTTTTTTTGGGATACAGGTGATGATGCCTTGCTTCTGGGTGATTGACAAGTTTCCAGTTTCATAGCTATAATTAATTGTTCTAAGTATGAAGTCGCCCAGATCAAGCCAAAACATTTTGAAAAATTCATATGAAAAACCATCTGACCCTGGACTTTTGTTATTCTTGGATCTTTTAAGAGCTGCCAGCAACTCATTTTTAGTAATACATCCTTCGATAAGATCAGATTCAGATGTTTTAAGTTTAGGAACATCATATTCTAAAAGTAAATCATCTAGGTCTATATCATTAATCGTATGATCTCTAGAAATCTACAGGTTTTGATAGAAATTGGTTGCTTCATGTATAATATCCTTGGTGTCATTTAGTACAGTTCCATCTTTTGTTTCTATTTCTTTCATATTTTTGCTGATATAGTTTCTACTTTCCAGATTACAGAAATATTTACTTATAGTTTCACCTTCATCTATCCATCTTGCCTTTGATCTCACTAATATACCATCTAATCTTTTTTTTCGCAATTGTTGCAATTCAATCTTTTTAGTTTCTAGATCATTAGCAGTATTTTCATCATAGTTGTTTTCCAGTACATCAATTTCTGCTGTTAAGTCTTTTCTTTTTTGGTCATTTGTTTTTTTATAAATGAAGAATAGGCTATTGATTTGACCCTAATTTTCATGAGGAGAGTTTCCATAAAAAGGTGATCATCAATCTGGAATTGCAGGTTATCATTAGGGACTTGGTCAATGGCATCCTGATTATAGACTGGTATAGCATATTCTTTCTTTACATCAGATATTACCTGTTTTATTTGTTCAACATACTTGTGATCTTGTAGGTGTTGTCTTAATTAATCCTTTCCTGTCCTCCTCCCAAACTGTAATAACTGGGATTGTAGAGGTGTGTGACAGTCGGGATCTGATCCAATACACAGTACAGTTACAGTCATTCACTTGGGATACAATCCGATACACAGTATAGTTACATTCATTCACTTGGGATACAATTCGATACACAGTATAGTTACATTCATTCACTTGGGATACAATTCGATACACAGTATAGTTACATTCATTCACTTGGGATACAATTCGATACACAGTATAGTTACATTTATTCACTTGGGATACAATCCAATACACAGTTTAGTTACATTAATACACTTGGGATACAATCGATACACAGTACAGTTACATTCATTCACTCGGGATACAATCCAATACACAGTATAGTTACATTCATTCACCGGGGATACAATTCGATACACAGTATAGTTACGTTCATTCACTTGGGATACAATTCGATACACAGTATAGTTACATTTATTCACTTGGGATACAATCCGATACACAGTTTAGTTACATTCATTCACTGGGGATACACTCCGATACACAGTATAGTTACATTCATTCACTTGGGATACAATCCGATACACAATACAGTTACATTCATTCACTTGGGATACAATCCAATACACAGTATAGTTACATTCATTCACATGGGATACAATCCAATAAACAGTATAGTTACATTCATTCACTTGGGATACAATCCAATACACAGTATAGTTACATTCATTCACTTGGGATACAATTCGATACACAGTATAGTTACATTCATTCACTTGGGATACAATCCGATACACAGTATCGTTAAATTCATTCACTTGGGATACAATCCAATACACAGTATAGTTACATTCATTCACTTGGGATACAATTCGATACACAGTATAGTTACATTCATTCACTTGGGATACAATTCGATACACAGTATAGTTACGTTCATTCACTTGGGATACAATTCGATACACAGTATAGTTACATTTATTCACTTGGGATACAATTCGATAAGCAGTACAGTTACATTCTTTCACTTGGGATACAATCCAACACACAGTATAGTTACATTCATTCACTGGGGATACACTCCGATACACAGTATAGTTACATTCATTCACTTGGGATACAATTCGATACACAGTATAGTTACGTTCATTCACTTGGGATACAATTTGATACACAGTATAGTTACATTCATTCACTTGGGATACAATTCGATACACAGTATAGTTACATTCATTCACTTGGGATACAATTCGATACACAATACAGTTACATGCATTCATTTGGGATACAATTCGATACACAGTATAGTTACATTCATTCACTTGGGATACAATCCGATAAGCAGTAGAGTTACATTGATACACTCGGGATACAATCCGATTCACAGTATAGTTCCGATAATTCATAGATTATAGTAACATTATTTCACATGGGATAGTATCCGCTGCACAAATGTTTAATTAATTCACACGGTATATAATCCATTAAACTTAAGAAACGGAATAGGCTATTGATTTGACCCTAATTTTCATGAGGAGAGTTTCCATAAAAAGGTGATCATCAATCTGGAATTGCAGGTTATCATTAGGGACTTGGTCAATGGCATCCTGATTATAGACTGGTATAGCATATTCTTTCTTTACATCAGATATTACCTGTTTTATTTGTTCAACATACTTGTGATCTTGTAGGTGTTGTCTTAATTAATCCTTTCCTGTCCTCCTCCCAAACTGTAACAACTGGGATTGTAGAGGTGTGTGACAGTCGGGATCTGATCCAATACACAGTACAGTTACAGTCATTCACTTGGGATACAATCCGATACACAGTATAGTTACATTCATTCACTTGGGATACAATCCAATACACAGTATAGTTACATTCATTCACCGGGGATACAATTCGATACACAGTATAGTTACGTTCATTCACTTGGGATACAATTCGATACACAGTATAGTTACATTTATTCACTTGGGATACAATCCGATACACAGTTTAGTTACATTCATTCACTGGGGATACACTCTGATACACAGTATAGTTACATTCATTCACTTGGGATACAATCCGATACACAATACAGTTACATTCATTCACTTGGGATACAATCCAATACACAGTATAGTTACATTCATTCACATGGGATACAATCCAATAAACAGTATAGTTACATTCATTCACTTGGGATACAATCCAATACACAGTATAGTTACATTCATTCACTTGGGATACAATCCGATACACAGTTTAGTTACATTCATTCACTTGGGATACAATTCGATAAGCAGTACAGTTACATTCATTCACTTGGGATACAATCCAATACACAGTATAGTTACATTCATTCACTGGGGATACACTCCGATACACAGTTTAGTTACATTCATTCACTTGGGATACAATTCGATACACAGTATAGTTACATTTATTCACTTGGGATACAATTCGATAAGCAGTACAGTTACATTCTTTCACTTGGGATACAATCCAACACACAGTATAGTTACATTCATTCACTGGGGATACACTCCGATACACAGTATAGTTACATTCATTCACTTGGGATACAATTCGATACACAGTATAGTTACGTTCATTCACTTGGGATACAATTCGATAAGCAGTACAGTTACATTCATTCACTTGGGATACAATCCAATACACAGTATAGTTACATTCATTCACTTGGGATACAATTCGATACACAGTATAGTTACGTTCATTCACTTGGGATACAATTTGATACACAGTATAGTTACATTTATTCACTTGGGATACAATCCGATACACAGTTTAGTTACATTCATTCACTTGGGATACAATTCGATAAGCAGTACAGTTACATTCATTCACTTGGGATACAATCCGATACACAGTTTAGTTACATTCATTCACTTGGGATACAATTCGATAAGCAGTACAGTTACATTCATTCACTGGGATACAATCCAATACACAGTATAGTTACATTCATTCACTTGGGATACAATTCGATACACAGTATAGTTACATTCATTCACTTGGGATACAATTCGATACACAATACAGTTACATGCATTCATTTGGGATACAATTCGATACACAGTATAGTTACATTCATTCACTTGGGATACAATCCGATAAGCAGTAGAGTTACATTGATACACTCGGGATACAATCCGATTCACAGTATAGTTCCGATAATTCATAGATTATAGTAACATTATTTCACATGGGATAGTATCCGCTGCACAAATGTTTAATTAATTCACACGGTATATAATCCATTAAACTTAAGAAACGGTTGCTCATTATTTATCTCGATACATAATCCGCTATATGACATTGTACATTAGTTCCATCGGTACATAATCCGCTATATGACATTGTAACATTAATTCCCTCGGTACATAATCCGCTATATGACAGTTACATTAATTCCCTCGGTACATAATCCGCTATATGACATTGTTACATTAATTCCCCCCTGATGATAGTGTGCTATGAAAGCTAGTGACGTTGATTCACTCGTGTTATATATAATAATATATAATATTAATCACTGCATTCTGATTGCATTTTAGAAGTTGTATGTGATTCTATGTTGCTAATCACTTCAAAGAAATCACGACTGAAACGCAAAGGTTGATAATTGATAAAATCATAGCTTTCGGCTGATGGGAGCCGTGTCAATGAATGGGAGCCGTGCTAATTTAAAAAAAAAAGGTTTATAAACAGATTATATTTAACAAATAAAACCAAGTAGACGTTTTCTTTGAGTGCTGACTAAGGACCACTACAGTTCATTTTTTGGATAGAATATCAATTTTAAAAAATCAAACATATGGTAAAATCAACCGAGAGATATAAGTTTCTTTTGCTCCTCGGTTTCTATGTAAATATTGTAATATACATACATTGTATAACCATGTATTACATTTAATTGAGATTAAAACCAACATTGAGCTGTACTGTTATATTTAGTTTTTTCAAGGACATTTTCTTGGAAGCGAGACACTCCCATATACCCACTTAAAGTATCCGGGAAATCCTCATCTAATTATTCTTTACCCATAATTGATTTCTTGATATGATAAAACATTCTGGAAATAATACTGATGTTCAACATGAAACATGTACACACAGACCAGTCTCAGTCATTTACTCTTACAATGACGATGGAGCAAACCGGTCGATCAAAGATAGGGATGTGGTTCTTGCCAAATCAATATTAAAATCTCATTACTGCAATGGTGTCTTGCTTACTTATCTAACTTAATTACTTAGCATCACCTTTATTGTCATGAAGGAGTCAGTTTACTTGCGGTCTGCTGCAAATTGCGTTCGAGATAACAGTATCCAATGATGTTTACTGTTACCATGGTCATGAAGAAAACAAGGGTTTGAATGGCTTTTACTCTGAATTGTTGGTATTTTGAAGAAAGACATTATATACCAAAATCAAATGGGAATTACTATTGTCGCACACGAAATTCTGAACTGGTTCAAATTAGTCCGTATCAACGGAATCCTAAATCAATGTCGGTAGATGCAAGTAACACAGTTCTCGTCAATACTTGGTGTACCCACCATGATCATGAACGAGTGCCACCAGACGCCTCCTCATTCCATGTGTCAGACGTTGCACTTGGCTTTGAGGTGTTCTAGTCCATTCCGCTACAAGCAGCAGCAAACACAGGTAAATGATGAACTAACGGTTATCTGTCACAGATGTCCATTGAATTGACATCTTGTCTCGATGGCTGTCTGAAGTAAACATCTCAGAATAGCTCGTGATCTGTGAAGTCTGGCATTACCGTCCATGAAGACAGGTCTAATGACCAATGATTGTCAAAAGGGGGATACTTGCCCCCAGGATGTCATGGTGATATCAAGGTCCGCTCAGATTACCCTGCGCAGTGATCAAGTCAAGTTTACAGTTGAATGAAACACGTCCCCATGCCATTACCGATCCCCCACCTAATGGAGGGGTCTCAAGAATGTTGTGTGCAGCCATGGCTGTATTTGCGTGCCCCCCGACACATGTACGGCCGTCTCCCATGTGTAACATGATACTATATTCCACGTTGAATAGACCAAACGAGCCGCTTTATGGGCCTGAAATATCAAGGGACGTTTGATTGGTATTCTGTCTCTGTATCCAGTCGTTTTCAGACGATGTTTGATGATTCTGGTTGAAATCGCTCTGCCAAATAGCCACTGTGCTTTAAAACTGTTGTCAAATGGACGTCGTCTAACGAGCCTAAATAATGCTTCATCTTTTCTCCTGGGTGGCGTGCGATGCTGGCCTGTCTCTTGTTCTGTATTTCTGCAGTAATCTTGAAACGTGGACGTGATGACGTTTCCAGAAAGACATTCCTGCAGGTTTTACGTTCCAATAATCTGCCATCTTAACGCTTCTTCAGAAGCTTTGTAATGAGCCTGAAGCCTGTGTTGCGAAATGTGCATTGTTCACAACCAGTATGCGATTTTAGACATGACATTGGTATTGTGCTGCACGTGCAACATCAAACGCTTTGACAGTGGTATTGGCAATGGTATGGTGTGGGAAAAGTGCCATAATATCCAATGTGTGGCTACAACTTACCCATTTTCAAAACATTTTTGTTTGTATCATTTGATTTTGGTGGTGCTTAAGTAATTCCTAGGGGCGGTCAGGTAGCCTAGTGTTTAAGGCGTTCGCTCGTTCGTATCGATTCTCCATATGGGTACAATGTGTGAAGCCCATTTCTAGTGTTCCCCGCCGTAATATTGCCTGAATATTGTTAAAAGCGGCGTAAAAACATATTCATTCAGTCACTCGCTAATTACTTTCCAGGTGTATATGCAGGTAGGCATCTAATTGTTGCCATGGTCATGTTGGTTGCATTTTCATGTGTGACAGTTGGGTCTCTACAGCTTTTACAAGTATTTAAGTATCACTCTGTGCCAGCTCGGTAAAGTGATGCTAATGGTGACCCAGGCGTCTAAGGCGCCACCAATTGGTGTGTAGACGTGCGTCCTGTGGGCATCCCAGGAAACTAGGATCGTGGGTTCGAAGTTTAGATGCTTGTTGTCTCGGCACCATGCCAGTGGTCGTTGGTTTCACAAATGTGGTAAACATTTTCTTCTCACATTAAGTGGAGATATAACTTCAATACTGTTCAAAGTCGCATTCAGGTCTTAAACGTTTTGTTTTGATGAAAAACTTGCATGGGCAAAAGGCTGACAGGCAAATGACATCTGAAACAAGACCCGGAGAGTCCTGGCAGCCAAGAGACATTTTAAGTAAATACTTTTAGAAATGTGTTTACACGTGTGCGTGTTTAATGAAATGGAAGACCTATTTTGTATATCTACGCATCACTTGCATACATTGCAAGACATTTATCATCCTGTTCATAGAACCAGCTCTCTATGCAAAATAATACATACTAGGATATTTAATCGAATCGAAAGAACAGAGAAACTGATGAACGGTTGCAATTCTAGAAATGAAAACACAATAATATTTCTCCACCATAATCTCATTAACCTCTGTTTGTACCCCAATGCTCATCAATTAGGCGTGGCTAGACGTCATGGCGGTGATTAATATAATTTTAATCAGAAAAGCTACGTGACATTATTTTCTTTTATTATGGCAACGACTGTACATATTAATATCGATAAGTACATTATTTACATTGCCACCAGCAGCAATGTATTGTCGTATTATAATGTGCCTCAACCGTCAGCACGTATACATAGAGGGCTTTCCTTGTTGAACAGCCAGACCGAGGACTCATCGGTTGGAAGTTGGTCAACGTTGTTTCACGTCCCACCACAAGTCAGGTGAGTTAGCTTGAATGTTTCAAACAGTAGATATAAACAATACACCGAATCAGTCCAGAGTCAAATTTCTTTGTTTGGATTATTGTCGGTGACAGTGTGGCCCAATGTAAATTTAAAACGTTTTATTGTACCGTAACTTCATGTTTTTTGTTTTCCAACCTAAATCCCTGTATAATATCAACGTAAAAATTCTTTTTAAAAGCAACCTTTGAAATTCAAGTATATTCGTACTTGAAATGTACACTGCCGGACAAAAGAAAGCACCCATGTTTGATGATAGCTAAAAATCAAACAAGCAAGAAATGGTTTTTCGATGATGATGTACTTGATAGTATCACAGTTATGTTATGGAAGTTGTAGTGTTATGGCGAATGTTAGTAACGTTTGATGACGTTTGTAATTGTTTGGTCAAATCCAATTTTCAAGTGGATACGTTTTTTGCCTGGCGGTTTTTTACCTTTTGATAAGGATTTATGATTTCAAACATTTATCACTGGATTGTCTGGTCCAGACTCGATTATTTACAAACCGCCGTCATTTAGCTGGAATATTGCCGAGAGCAGCGTTAAATAACAAACAAACAAACAAACAAACAGACCAATAATGATGGTATATTGGACATGTTATCTTTGGAAATCAATAAACTGGCTCTCTTCGGCCCAAATTTAAATTTCAAACATTGTTGGGTACACGTGGTTGAAATACATGTCTTACCCCAGTCTTTAGTGAACCAATTTATTTTTACACAAAATTACCCACCCACAGATTACTATTTGCAAACTATTGCAGGAATGAGTGATGGTTAAATAGACGTAATCAAATTTAACAACAGTTCATCAATTTACAATTACATAAAAAAACAAACTCGGTATACTTTCTTTTGCCTTTCAGTTTATTACGACTATGCTAGTCGTAAGAGGCGACTAACTGGATCGGATGGTCAGCTTCGCTGACTTGGTTGATGCATGTCATCGTATCCCAAATGCGTGGATCGATGCTCATGATGTCAATGACTGGGTTGTCTGGTCCAGACTCGATTATTTACAGACCGCCGTCATATAGCTGTAATATTGCTGTGTGCGGCGTTAAACAACAAACAAACAAACAAACAAACAGGAAACGCTAATGCTTGATATAGTATTTCTTACGGATACCCAACATGATAAAAAACTGTGTTTCCAATTTTCAACTAAACGTTAATTTAGAGTTTTCAAATCATTATAGTTCTACCATAGCATAATCGTAATTTCATACAATTTCGCCTTTCAACGTTTCAGAAATGGCCTTCTATCTTGGGATCGCATTCCTCTTGTGCATAGTACCCGTGGAGCTTACAGACAACAGTTCATCTTTGATGCCTAATGGTACCGACAACTCCACCCACGTCAACAGAACACGGATCTGTCTGACGGGAGACATCATCATAGAGATCACCGCAGATGACAACATTACATGCGACAGGGAACAGTTGAATGGCACCGATGGCCATGGAGGCGATGGGAAGAAGGTCAACGAGTCGGACTACATTGGTATCATAACAGTCCCCCTCTTCTTTACACTGAGCGTATTCGGGAATAGTCTCACCATAGCAGTGATGCTTGGGAAGAAGTTCAGATCGATGACTAGCAGCCTAATTCTCATTGTCATGGCATTATCCGATACCTGTTTCTCTTGTATCATCCCTTTCAATAGGTTGTTCTTCAGAGTTTGGGTCGGGTATGACGTCAGAGCCCTGTCCTCCGGAGGTTGTTCCTTTTTTTTCATCATGCACAAAACCAGCAAGATGTCCTCCTCTTGGTTCATAGTCTTTGTCTGTTTCGAGAGGTTTGTTGCTGTCTTGTACCCGCTACGAACTAAATTGATCTGCACAAAACGAAATGCACTGATTGGCATAGCAGGGGTGTATACTGGCCTTTTCCTTTATAACGGATTCTGGACCTTTTCCGTGAGAATTGTAAATGGGGTATGTGTGCCAAACTACGCCACTCCAGAAACTGCCGCAATGGCGAGAGTGTTCCTAATCCTCGGGACGTTCATCTACTCGCTTGTCCCGAGCGCGATCTTGCTTGTCCTGACGCCCGCCATCTGTTTCCAGCTGGCAAGTCATTCTAAACTGAGGAGAAAGATGTCAAACAAGCAGGACACTCAGCAAGACGAGACTAACAAGACGACCGCCATGTTGTTAGGAGTAACCTTGGCTTTCTTCATCCTGGTCACGCCCATCTCGATCGCTCATAACATTGCCTTTACACTCGGTGTAAACTTCTTCGAGAGCACAGATTTTAAGATGGTTGTGGTTCGGGAAACACTGCAGGTACGTTGACATTAAAAACAACATTTTGAAAAGACTCTTAAGTGAGGTCACTCCATCATAACTATACTGAACCGCAAAATAACGTCACCCAAGTAACATTGCATGAAAAGTTGTCATTAAATATCTGGGTAATTTTTGTCAAAGTTTCTAAAATTTAACATTACCTTGTCCGGAAAAGTGAAATTAGATGATAAAAAACCAAAGCAGATGGTAAAGAAAACTGATCGCCCAAACGCGTCACGGCAACGGCCATGGTAACGATGCACGTGAGTTTTGTGCAAATTGAAATGCACATGCGTTCCTCCATTTCTTGCCCTATAAAAATCCACCCAGATCGGATAACATTCATTCGTTATTGAATTGCTACCACATGCCAAGATTGACAAGAAATCAGCGACACCAAGCCCTTGGACGATTGCAAGCTGGATAAGCCGCCCAGCAAGTAGCCAATGCATTTCAAGTCCACGCAAGGACCATAAACAGGCTTCAGCAACGGTACCAGACCACCAACACTATACATGACCGACAACGCAGTGGAAGACCCATGGTAACCGCCCGACGTCAGGATCATCAGATTGTGCGACAGCATCTTCAAGATCGCCTTGGTTGCTGCTGCGGAAACTGCTCGACAGACCATGGGGACACACCAGCGACACATTAGTGCGGACACCGTGCGTAGTCGATTGACGAGCAGACACCATCACTGTCACAGGCCACACCGAGGACCCATTCTGACACCACGTCATCGCCGGTACCGTCTTCAGTGGGCAACACAGCACCAGCATTGGCGCCACCAGCAGTGGATAAGAGTCCTCTTCTCAGACGAGAGCCGTTACTGTATCTCAACAGCAGATGGCAGAGAGAGAGAGAGTCTGGCGACGACGTGCGGAACGTTATTCGGATGCTTGTGTTGTTGAGAGAGGCTCTTGGGGTGGTCCGAGCATCATGGTGTGGGGTGGAATTGGTCTTGCACAGAGTGTCGGTCCTTTGGTCTTCCAGAACATCGGTCCAGGGAGAGGCAATGGTGTCACAGCAACTCGGTACATTGATCAAGTCTTGAGACAACACGCCATACCTCATTTGGCACGTCGTCGCAACGACGAGTTTCAGCATGATAACGCCCGTGCCCACGCTGCTAGAGCAACAAGAGACTTCCTCCAGCATAATGGCATCAGAACCATGCAGTGGCCTGCCCTCAGTCCCGATTTAAATCCCATTGAGCACCTGTGGGACGAAATTCAAAGACGGCTGAATGACGTCCGACCAAGGCCGACAACTGCAGCTGAACTGCGTCAGGCGTTCCTCAGAGTGTGGGCTCAAGTGCGTATGGCCTTCATCAACCGCCTCATCCATTCCGTGTATCGACGTTGCACGGCAGTCATCAATGCACATGGCGGACACAAGAGATACTGACTTGTGATGTCATTTTCTCAGAGACTAGAATTGAGTTTCACTTTAAGAACATTTGACACTTTAATTTCAACCTCAATGACCAGTTCTGCCAAATTTCATATTTTTGATATGTCTCAAAGTATGCTTATTAATACAGTGTTTGGACAAATAAGGTTTCTCATATATCTACCCATGGTGACGTTTCTTTTGCGGTTCAGTATATATTAAGCCATATTATTTCGAGATCTGCCGAGAGCAATAATTTCTTTCAAAACTTGTTTTGCTTCAATGATGTATAACATTCAAATAATCTAAAGGTGTTGTGGGGACTATTGGCCTAGTCGTTTAAGGAACCGCAATGCGCTCTGAATAGACATACAAGAAACCTAAGATTGCGGGTTCGAATCACAGATTCGCCCTGATTATGTTTCTCGGTTTGTCAGCACCATACCTGTGCTCGTTGGTTTCTCTAAAACCCACATCATTTCGGACTTTTCTCTCTCATCGAACCGTAGATAACTGAAATGCCGTTGCAGGTGGGGTTAAACCAAACCAAAGTCACTAAACTCGGATGTGGTCTACTATTCGTGATGGTGAAGTGTGGTCGCCTTGTGGTTTAAGCGAAGACAAATGTTCATGTCCCGACAATTTTTGAGTAAGTGGGGTTTTGCCGCATTTAGCTTTTACAGCTTAGGTGGACACCGAGAATGGACCCACATGTGTCGGCGTTCCTAAGCTTCTCAGATGTTTAACATGTAGAATAGATTTCAGCAACCCATGCTTGCCGTAACAGGTGACTATGTTTGTCGTAGGAGGCGACTAACGGGATCGGGTGGTCAGGCTCGCTGACTTGGTTGATGCATGTCATCAATCCCAATTGCGTGGATCGATGCTTATGATGTCAATCACTGGATTGCCTGGTCAAGACTCGATTATTTCCAGACCGCCGTCATATAGCTGGAATATTGCTGAGTGCGGCGTTAAACAACAAACCAACCAACAACCGATCAATCATTTCACGTGGTTTCTTATGTTTGTATTAATTTTCATAGTACAGAGAGATTATATATTTGTTGATGTAGACAGGACGTTTATGTGCGCTGTGAAGAAACGGCCATACAATTTAGTTGTGAGACTGCGACAACAAATTTTTGTACCATATTTATTCAGTCGTAAAGATTACAATATAGCGAAACCGATCACGTAAGTCGCCTCTTACGACGAGTATAGTTGCATTTTACAGCAAGCATGGGTTACTGAAGACCTATTCTTCACTGGATCTTTGCGGGACCTATCCCTGCATGTAAACAATGTCAAGATTCCTATCCCTGATAAAAGTAAACGATCTTGTGAAGATCGACGGAAATTTGGTAGGAAGAATAGTGAACATTATATAACCATGAACAGTTTTAGGGTCTGGCTGAGTGACAAGTCCCTCGTTTTATACCAAATGCAAGACATTCCAGAAATAATAATAAAAAATACCATCGGGATACCTTATAGTGAAACAATAGTCTAGTCGCGGTATGAAATGAATTTTATGACAGCGGGGGAGAGATAGAAAAATATAACGACATTGACCGTTGTCGTAACTGCTTTCGGGCGTCTAGTTAGACCCTACTACAGTTACTAATTGTATTGCCGTTCCTGGTCATCATGGTCAATTATGCCATGACTTTGCCCCTCGCCTTGTCCGCTGCGGCTCGGCTCCGTCAAGGAGCGATTGGTCTAACGACGCTTACTCCAAGTTGTCTCTATAAGCATTCATACTCGCATAATAAAGAAACGCAACACCAGCTTTATACTCACATAGTTTTACTTACTCTCAGCCCATCTATCAATGCAGGACAGGATCAGACCGACCAGACTCGTCACTAAATGAGGAAAACTTAGAACGATCGGGATTCGACTCGATCGATTGCAAACCGCGTTCTCCTCGCCTAATGTTGAAGATATCATTTTATAGTGTTCGGGCCTGGTCTGTCTTTGTCACATGTCACAATTCCTCATTTTCATTCGCTAAAAGTTAGATCTGACCATGAACTCATGTGTGCCGTAATCGAAAAAATACAGAAGCCTACGTGCCAGATTGCCCATCTCTCTATTGATTTAGTGACTCGCTCCGGATGCTCCAAATGAGTCATTAACTAATAGACGATAACCTGGAACCAATCCAATGATAAATATGAAATGTCAAGACTACGCTTGTGATAAATGTGAAATATCTTTTATCTATTAATTCTTTTCGAACTAAAAGTTCTCTGTCACAAACTATATCTAATGCAATTCCTCATTGCAGCTATAAACGGTTTTTATTTGTTACCATTTTCTAATGTTTTTGAGGCGCATTTTAACCTTATAACACTGTTGTTTAAGAAGTAAGACAGGTGCTCACTAGGAAGAGTCTGTCAAACAAACCTTACTTGTTGTAGAATCACTTTACACAGCTTGTTGTTGTTGAGAATGTTCAGACCGTCAAGCGTTTTGGTTTTATTTTCGTAGTCATGAGAGCTAGTGACTTTGAGGCGACTCTCCGGCGTGACCAGCGAATGCTTTAACCACTAGGCTACCCGACCGCCCCTAATTATTTCGGAACGCTCTCTTCTACCTTAAACATTTCGACTTTCGAAAACGGTGTCAGTCCGAGACGTTGTCACAGAGAATGCTTCAGGCATCCGTGTCTTGTTGCAGGTGATGGAGCAGATCAACTACTCCATCAACTTCTTCATGTATGTCATGTGCAGCCGAGCCTTCAGACGTCGACTTGGCCAGATCCTGGGCTGCAAGTTCCTTCGGGTCAGGAGGTCAGAGAGCCATGCATCCTCCAGCGTGCAAACCGCAGTATCAACAGTCTACAAGAACAACTGACATGGCGGGGATGCGCACACACGGAGATCCCAATTTTCAATACATTATTTAGTCTTTACCTTTGTTTAATACTCAATGGTTAGATATAGTATTATTTTATCTGTTTGTTTGTTGGTTTGCACTGCATTCAGCGGTTTGGCTGCTGTATTCCCGCTGGCTGTCATTAAGTATGGACTAGACATACCTTTTCAAGTATAAACGATAAAATACATGTTTTTATATCCATAAACGTGATATAAATCTTGTGTTGTTGGCATTATGAACCACGTCACATGTAGTCAGGATAGGATGACACGCTTTTTAGTCGTCGGACGCGACCATCCGATCCAGTTTAGTCGATCCTTAAAAGAAGCAAGAGATCGTTTTAGCACCTGTACCCACAAGCAAAAAGTAGCCAATCTAGTTCAAAGTAAGGACTTTCCTTTCACAGAGAAACGATTATTCCCATTTGTCGAATAAACTCATGAACAGAAAGTTTGGTACAAATTATTTGATTTTTTACGTTGCCCTCAACAACATAATGAACATCGTTCCACACAGCCGGGTTAGGTTGAGACGCACAATCCGCCATGTCATCGAGCCTGGTCACCCAATCCAATTTAGTCGCCTCATCAGAAGCAATAAAGTGTTGGGAACCTATTTTAATAGAACCTCACTTCTCATGAGTAATATTATTAATTGGCAAGTCAATTGTTCACACTCAAACATGGGAATAAGACGCCTTATAACAGATGGCCACATATACCATTTGTCAAACATGTACTTGTTGTTTTTTGCGTGTTGTTGTATATTGTATTTCTTCTCATGTAGTTTTTTTCATGTACGCACAGGTATTAAATGGCTCGCTGAGGATAGAATAACATAACGTTTATTTCAAATCGTGGCAGTGTGATGTCCTGCTGCTTTGTCTTGTAGCCTGCATGCACGTGTACACATTCGGAGAATAAATGCAAGTGTGTCTGTAATAGGTCACCCTTTTTTAAATGTGAGTAGTGTTCCACGTATAGTGGGTTTGTATGTTTTCGCCACAGATAGTTTATCTCTTTTATCATATGAAGAAAGCTGTCACGAATCCATGAAAAAATGAATGCAAAAATCCATGAAAAAATATTTAGCTGGAAATAGGTTACCGTAAATTAACCTATTTATTCATCTCTCTGTCATTATTATCGTTAACATGTGTCTAGTTTTAAGTGTATACACTTATACCATACATCGTACTGCTTAAGGAATGACACATCATCGTAACATCTAATATATACATGTAGCACAATGGTACATTGATTCTGTAGCACAAAAAACATCACACACCCACCACACACCGAATTACTGTGTAACGGTTAACCCGTTGTTTTCCGACGTTCCATGACGTTCAAGAAAAGTGTGTGTGCGTGTGTCGGTGCGGGGGTGCGGGGGTGCGTGCGTGCGTGCGTGCGTGTGGACGAAATACAAGACTGTTAAGTCGACGTAAAAGCTATAATTGATGATGATAACATATGAATGTTATTGTAACAAGCGAAGCGTGTGGAGATTGATTTAAACACGTTGTTTCAATACCTTTTGAAACGGTAAAATTAGATACATTTAAACGTTAATAGCATATAAATACTTGAATTCAAAAGTCACAAAAAGATATACTTCTTATAATAGAAGGTCCACAAGGATATTCAGAAAAAAACCGTAACTCGTTATGTCAAAAATAGTTCTCTTGATATTCAATACTGGACATTTCCCCACACCCAACTTTTTGTTCTTGTTTTTTGTGTAAGAGTTAACGAGAGGATGTTTTGTGGGGGACTTGACGTATCTTTTCAGAGGGTGTTATTCTGACATTACCAACTGTTTATTGGAGGATACTGGAAATGAATATAGACTGCCACGTTGTATGACTGTTGCTAGGATTTGTTATCTTAACAATCACTGGGTGTGACCATGTGAAGAGTTTCACATTAGGGGTTGTCATTTTTACAGTTGCCCAAAAGATCCAGCTGAGTATTGGACAACTTCCAACTGGTGACATTTCAGTCAACGAGGCAAGTGTTGGTGAATTGTGATATTCATATTATTATAACCTGTCAAATTGTACATAAATTTGTGTTTAAATCATTAATATTCAAAGGGACTGTTCCCTACACCCGTCCATATCTTGATTAATAAACATCAGTTATTGTATGGATTATATAAGGATTTTATCTAAGTATATGTATAAGTATATAGTTTATATAATGAATGTTGCAGTCAGCGGATCTTTCAGTATGCTGACTTACTGCTGGTAATATCCGTTTTCTTTTGGCACATAAGGGGATAGTAAGCAACACTTAAATACGATATACCTGTATTAGAAATGTAAAAGCAGCCATGTTACATGTAGTAAATTAAATAATAAAAGCACTTGCAGTGACCAGTTAACAAGTTATCAGTGAGATGGTATATAAATACTGGGAACGCCAAACAACTTCATTGTAAATAGACATATGCACCTGTGAATGGCGTGGTGGCCGTAGCCTTGTATATCAAAGTTTCAAATACCGAGTGAAACAAAGACGAGGTGCCTGCATACACTGGAAATGATGTATGCTGCATGTCCAGCCACCATCAATATCTCTAGTGATCTTTTCGCGATTCCGAGACTTGCGCATAACCATTGTCACCACCTGGTTGAGTGACTTCCTTCCATCAACGTGAAAGGATTACCCACAACCAATTTCCTCTAATAAAAACTGTTACCTTTGGTATCCCTTGCAATACTCATTATGGTCACATTGGGCAAATGTTAATATCACAAACCCCTTACGAGATTCTGTGTACATGGTCACACCCGGTGATTGTGAAGATCTCAAATTCTATCAAAGTCATATTCATTACAAGTTTTCTCTTAGAATTAGTGATAAATTCTACAATCCCACACAAAACTTTCTCTTATTAATTCTTACAAAATACAAAACAGAAAGTGAGGGGTGGGGAAATGGGACATATCCCTACGTGAAAAAATAAGGCATTAGTAGTGGTAACATCTCTATCATAATTGTGCTATCTAAAGCATAAATTTGGCGTACGAAAAGCGTAATATTTGCAATCACCTGGAATGACTCATGTCGGCAAAACTTAAAACGAATATGTCGCAATCCACAAACAATGACTTCATTAATGGCGAACATTTACCAACTCGCGCCAATCGTGTCAGCTCGGTTTTCCGATCCCCTAGCAATAAACTCGCATCTAAATTCGGTTATGGGCCGGAAGAGCGAAACCTAGCCATAATAAACTCTAAAATCTCTTCGCTTTCGTGAAGCTACAGTAAGACTGGTCACGCTACAGTAAACACGGGATATTGCTGTACCGGGACTCTCAAATTACAAGAAAAACACAGAAATGCGTATACCGTAATTACAGTAGTAATTTATTAGATGCTGATGTATAGTATAGTTGCACAAAAGTACTTTACATTTAACAAATTTAATAACTCTAATACTTTAATATTTCATAGATGTACATTATAATTTCTACAAAAACAACAATAACTTATAACTTAAAATATAATGGTAAATTCATAAATACATTCTTTAATAAATTTGTCATTCACTCCAAGTGGATCAGGTCACCAAGTGATCTGTGTACTCAACGTCGCCGATGACGTTGATGACGAGATTGTCTTTCAGAGCCTGAAGACGGTTGTCAATCAGCCGGTATCTTCTCTTTCTGGGTGGTGCTGACCAGTACTAGTGGGCTCCAATTCGTTGAACGGCGACTTCTACGTTGGATTGTTCTCTTTCAAAAATGTTCGGATGGCTCATCCTGGCAAGTTTGTTGAGTTTGTGATTCCACCCCTCGACGTTATTGTAAGTGCGATGCCCTTGGTTACCAAAATGGTTCCAGATCTCAGGTCCGTTTTCCTACAACGAAACTTGAATCCCTCATAAAACAAGTGCTGACCACCTCGCACGGTATCAACCATGGTCACTCGAACTTGTGCATTAGCCATTTTGGACATAGATAAATAAGTTGTAATCTTTATATATACCATGAAATACATACTGTATGTATACTTAAGAAACGACTCTCCTCTAAACTCATCGGTATCAGGGGCGGTCGGGTAGCCTAGTGGTTAAAGCGTTAGCTCGTCACGCCGAAGACCCGGGTTCGATTCCCGACATGGGTACAATGTATGAAGCCCATTTCTGGTGTCCCCCGCCGTGATATTGCTGGAATATTGCTAAAAGCGGCGTAAAACCACACTCACTCACTCACTCATCGGTATCTTAACCCATATCAACTAAGAAAGTAATTGTTTGTTCAATTAAGAAACTGATCATCTATTCTCCAGTGTTTAAACATCTAACTGTTTTATTTTTTTTACGAAACGATTTTCTAGTAAATCTCCTCTCCTCTCCTCTCCCCTCCTCTGTTTGAAGAGCACGGGCGCTAATCTAAACTACGGTAATCCGGTGTTTTTATAGCCATTACTCATTTCTCGCTTTCGTGGGACAAATACCCCAACTTGGGTTTTCGCTTTACAGATACTAGGGAAAATTGGATTTTCGCTAACCCGGCACGACACCCTAAATTCACTACTGTTCTACTGTCGGCTAGTCCTAATGGCTAGACTGGACCCTCGTGGTTTGGGCCATGCCATAAAGTCCAGCAACCGAACACTAATTAAGACGGGCCGACCTTGTGTTTATGGTCTGGTGAACACAGGTCATTGGCCGCTCATTAACTCAAGATTCACATCTCACTGTTTTGTTTTATCTCACTATTCATTTGATACATTTGTCAAATTCAACTGAAACCTGCTCCCGTGCTACATGCATCCCGTGTTACATGAGTGTGCGACGAGTGACCCATGCTTGTTAAACGGGTGCTCAACCCGTGTGCAACCCGTTGAGCACCCGTATCACATGCGTGTTACACGCGTTCTCAACGCATGAAAAATATATACATGTAGCATGTCTGTCTTTTGAAGAATAAATGAGATAGAAATTGTTTTCTCCTAGCGGTATGCCAAGAAGCAAGGTGATTATGTGCCCCTAGGTGGCGTGATAAAGGCAGTATACAAGGGGTTGTACAATTTTGAATTGTTCTCTCTCACTTACTGTGCATGCACGGCCTCACACTTGCTTCTTCAACATGGGTAGACGCCATGTTGGAACAACTCAATTCGAACAGAGCAGAGTCTCAGTCCTGCCTTAATGAGAAGATTTGTTCATGGAGGGAAGAGTTCATACAGACGTCGAAGGATTTAAACAATCTGAGAGCAGAAAAAGATTACACCTGGTCACGAGAAGAGAGTAGGATACAATTCAACTTTCTCTCAAGATTCTCTCAAGATTCTCTCGAGAAAATTCTGGCAGTTTATTCAATCTCCACGTTTGCCGGAAGCAGATGCTTTCTTGACGGGGTGAATTCTTTAGGCGAGGTGAGATAAAATGGGGTTTAACGTCGCTTTCTAGATTATTGTACTTACATAGCGGTGTGCGTGCTTGCGGCTGCTTGTACTAGTCCAGACTTATGCCGATTTAATAGTGCTAGCCCACTGAGATAACATAGTTTAACATGAAAACCCCGCTCGGACATAGTATACTGACAGTCCTTGTTTTAGCCCCTTATGCCGAGCGACAGGCAGGGAAACAACAAGTACCATCTGTTTGTATGACGCGGTCGGTGATAGAACCCCCGACCTGCCAACTCTCCGGGCGCTCGTTGTTACATTCTGTTTGTATCTGTTGTTTGTAATATATGTTTTTCAGTTAGGCAACGTTACAGACACGTTTGACACTGGTCATCATGGTTATGCTGATGATAATCAGCTCATGAAAGTGATAGCAGGTGATAGCAGAATTGCGAATGTGCACATCTGCATCCAGACAATATCTGCAAAAGTTGCTTCTTCCACATTCGAAATATCAGTCAGATAAGACCCATGTTGACATACGATGCGGCACATCAGCTCGTGAGATCACTTATCCTATCCAGGTTGGACTATGCTATCAGTCTGCTTATTAATATCAAACAGGATCTATGTAGCAAATTGCAACGTGTGCAGAATGCTGCTGCCAGAATGATATGTAGACGAAATAAGCGTGCGCATGTCACTCCTTTATTGAAATCATTACACTGGCTTCCAATAAGATCTAGGATTGAATACAAAGTTGTGTGCATTGCATACCAGTGCTACTATAGTACAGCACCTTCCTATCTGAGTGAACTTCTTACCCTACACCAGCCAGCACGAGATCTCAGATCAGCACTTAAACTCCAGTTTAGTGTCCCTATGGTCTCACTCAAAGCATTCGGCAACAGAACTTTTGCTCACACTGCATCTGTGCTCTGGAATTCCCTTCCAACTCTGGACACTTTCAAGACAAAACTAAAGACTTATCTCTTTAGATGTGTCTATGGCCCTGTGTTAGGCGCTATGAGCAACTACGTAGACGGAAATGGCGCTGAAGAAATGGACTTTATTATTATTATCAGGACAATATTCATATTTTGGAGCGTCAGGAAAAAGTCTGAGAGGAATTCGGAATTTAGTGCTTCTGGGGATTGTTCCGGGAGAGGTCGTAATATTCGATCAAAATTATTTCCCTTTATGAAAACAAGAGACAATGACAAAACTGCACATGTGACGTTTGGTTAATTAGAGAACTGCCGAAACACTCAATTTGGCAAAAAAAGGGCAAAATAGCTGTGGAAATTATATGAATGGACCACTGAAAATCAGTGATGACACCAGGTGTTCGCGAAAAGGGTAAGCATGTCCTGCACTACCTGAAACGCCCGGCATTCATAAAATTTGCTTTAATATTTAAATATACTAGCCACATTAAGAAACTGTGCACGGAGAAAATATAGATATAAGGGCACACCGTCAATATATGATATATAGGTTTGAACAAAGCAATTATTGGAGACATTCAAACGCTCATGCACGTGCCATGAGATATGACGTCATTGATGGGGGGCCTATGGACGTGCAATGTGTTACTGCACGTGCATCCTGTGCAGCTGTACACAGCATGTGCAACTGAAAATTCGCTGTCACTTTGGAAAGCATGATCTGTGGTCATTCAAAAATTCAAAACTTCTCAGGCGCAGACACAAGCATTTCACAAGCAAATCATGCCAAGATTGACAGCTGCACAGCGTCATGAAGCCATTGGCATGATCCGAGCGGGAATGAGGCAACAACAGGTGGCAACACATTTCCAATGCCATCGTCACACGATATCGGCATTGGTGAGGCGTTATCAGAACACAAATGACGTTGCCGACCACCCACGTTCAGGACGTCCCCGAGTAAAGACGCCAAGACAGGACAGATGGATTCGAGTTACACATCTCCGACACAGGTTCCAAACGGCAGTAACGACGTCCCAGATAATTCCTGGACTGCGCCGTATCCATACCAACACTGTCAGGAATCGTTTACGTCAGTACGGGATTCGACCACGACGCCCTGCCATACGTCCCATCCTGACACACCGTCATCGAGTCAACCGTCTAAGATGGTGTCGAAATCATGTTCGCCAACCTCGAATATGGTTGAGAAATGTTGTCTTTACAGATGAATCGAGGTTCAACATTTCCCACAGTTACGGGCGCCAACGTGTCTACCGGCGTTTGGGAGAACGTTATGCACGCAACTGTATTGTGGAGAGGAATCGATTTGGAGGTGGCTCTGTGATGATTTGGGGTGGGATAACAGCACGGCACCGAACCCCTTTGGTGGTTGTTCAGGGCAATCTCACCGGTGTTGGCTACAGAGATCAGATTCTGAGGCCTGTGGTCATTCCTTTCCTGCAACGTCATGGCCCGGGATTGACATTTCAACAGGACAACGCTCGTCCTCACACGGCTAAGGTCGCAATGGATTTTCTTCACGACAACAATGTCATGTTACTGCCATGGCCTGCAATTTCTCCTGATCTCTCCCCAATAGAGCATGTGTTGGATGAAATGGAGCGCCGTCTGCGTCGTCTTCCACATCCTCCAGATAACGTCAGTGACGTGGCACAGGATTTGAGGAGGATATGGCAGGCCATTCCCCAGGCCTTCCATGCCCATTTGGTGGACACCAGGCGTCGCCGATGCACTGCTGTGATTCACGCACAGGGTGGTCATACCCGTTATTGACTTTGTGACTTTGTCGTATGACCCCCTTCTCCATTTTGATCTTCTGACGTCATCGTAACAGATGTTGTTCAGGTCCCGTTGACATTTTCTTATGGTCCGATCATTCAGCTGCTACAGCGTCTGCATCATTTTGTTCTTGCTGTGTTGTATTTCAATCCAGAATATATTTTCTCCGTGCACAGATTCTTTATGTGGCTAGTATATTTATTGCCTGACGCCGCACAGTAGTACTCCTGCCATGCGACCTCAGCCTGTGAACAAACCAGACAATCAAGTGATCGATGAACCAGAAAATCCAGTGACAGGATAGAAATGAATAAAAACGGTGTTACGTTTGAATTACGTCAGCTGTGTATAAAAGATTTGTCTGCTTATAAGTAAAGAAAAAACGTTAAGCAAAATGTTCGGTTTGCAACACAGGGGCGCATGTTAGAGTCTCGGCCCAAACAGGACAGATTAGTTTGCACTGATTTCAGCTTGAGAGGGAGTGTGTTCCACTAAAAACGACAGTAACGCCAAAAGATCCAGAGTCGAAGGTCTTTTAACTTTGATTTTGCAACCTGCAGCAGGAATTGTTAATTTGACCGAAATTCAAATCTAAACCATTCAATATAAATGAAAATTAGACGCAAGAGCTGATGCTCATGATGAAGAGAAATTAATGAACATACCATGGTAAGCAGTAGCAATGCTATCGTTCGCAAAAAGGACAATATCAGGACTACCACAGATATCCATCTCTATATACAGTTATGATTCTCTGTTACAAACTCTACCAATCTCCCACACACAGTCGGCGGAAGCTAACTGTGAGTCAGGGGCTGCCATTAGTTCTGAGAGTCCCACAGTTTGCAAACAACTGTAATCATCAAAAATTGAAAGTGAATCACGAACACGTGCTTATGATGTAGTCGGAATCGTACAATAGATGCTGCTTGATGATTCGTATGATTATGAAAATTATTTTGTACTAAATTCTTAATTAATTAAGACTGGGGTGCTTGGGGTACTCCAGATGCGAACCATCTAACCGAACCTCCATGGCCGATGCCTGTAAAACTCAGCCAGCGCGGATATTCATCCACACACACTCTGTCGCCACCGTAGCTTAAATACCGTCACTTGTTTTGTTGCCTGAACCAATAATGGAGCAAATACATCCTGACCTAAGTGTTTATCCATCCATCCATCCATCCATCCATCCATAAACCACCCTGCCTGCCTGCCTGCCTGCCTGTCTGTCTGTCTGTCTAGAACAGTCCTCTATTATTGGCGCAGAAAATAAAAGTTTTTACGTTGAAATAAGGACTCGCAGGTGCAGTTCTCATGGGGCAGGGGCACGTGGTCTACACATTACTTCAACTTCGCAGACAAGATGTAGCATTCGTGTCAATTATCTCATTTCATTACAGCTGACCAAGGTAATTCAGTACGTACCCTATGATTTGTAATGCCAATCGCGTTCACCTGTATATAAAGAAGATGAATTTGTTAGTATGTGTAAGCATATCGTCGAAACAAAATCCTGTCAGAAGATGACGCATTGTAATTAGTGTCTGGAATTCATGGAATACTCGTTAACGGTCAACAAGGGGTGCGTCATATTTGTTTATAGCACTATCTTACTCAAATGCAACCATGACGTCAACATAATACATTATTTGAATCATACATTGATAGGTTTCTTAGCATAAACCGTAAAAGACGATTTACTGAAACTGCCTATTCGATAAATTCCTAATCGACAGGCAAACTCATAATAGTCAAAATGCATTGAAAAGCATATGCTTCGAAATGGTCTAAGTAGATAATACTACAGATTGGATTTAGAGTATGAAGTCTACCACCACGAGTCAATAATATAATATGGGTATTTCTCCTATTCATATCATATAAATAGATAGTGCATTGAAGGTGATATATGGGTATTTCTCCCCTCATACCATATAAATAAATAGTGCATTGAAGGTAATATATGGGTATTTCTCCCCTCATACCCTATGAATAAATAATGCATTGCTTGTAATATATGGGTATTTCTCCCCTCATACCATATAAATAAATAGTGCAGTGAAGGTAATACAGGGTACTTCTCCCCTCTTATCATATGCATACATGTATAATGCATCGTAGAGAATATATGTGTATTTCTCCCCCTCATACCATATACGTGTAGTGTATTGTAGAGAATATATATGTTATTCGCCCCTTCATAAAATATATATGTAGTGTGTTGAAGGTAGTATTATATAGGTACTTCTCCCCTCATTTTATGAATACTGTAGGATGTAGAACATCCATCAAGTCAGAACCTTGAGGTGCTGTTATATGTGTCCATGGTAACCATTGACCGAGTGACGTCACTCGCACGAGGCGTCGTCCGTCTCCAACACTTCAGAACCTCAAGCACCCTCTTCCTGAACGACCGATTACACATCACATACATCCAGAAGTTCACAGAGAAGTTCAACTGTTCCATCACCTGAAACAGTTCATATAAGTACTTGGTATGTCAGATATAGCCAGCTATCATCTATCACGAACTCAAATCAATTTCCTAAATGTAAATGACGAACAGATATATTCCCTTGGTGTTAACAGGTTGTCACTGTCAGTCATTGTTTAATTCTTGATCTTAACTTGCGCTTGGTATTTATAAATGTACTTCTTGAATTTTTACTATGCATGGAAAACTTGAGAATATGACTGACTGAAGAGTACACTTTAATCGGCCCCTTTTGCTGTGAATGGGTAGGAATTTCGGTGAAACCGAATTACTTGGAGCTTCCATACAATGTTCCCAGTAGAGGGCTTGTTTGTTATTTGAACACGATCTGAATTACACACAATGAATATAATTGCTAGTTTAGGCAATGTGGAGAATGTTGTAAACACAAATATCAAGAATTTTACTTATTTCAGTGGGTTTACAGAAGTCACTGATAAGCCACCACGCTTATTAAGACTATTGTTTATTAAGAACACAGTTATGAAACAGAACCTATCACTGAATCTTTTTGAATGAAACCTATGTAACACATGTAATGACTAAAATCAAACGGTGTTAAAATTTCCTCACTCACTCTGTGAATAGAAAAACCCCTCGTTCTTTCAATACCATACATGTGCTGTCCGTTTCCGTAAACTAAACTACCTGGCAAAAGAAAGTATACACCCATGTTTGATACCGCTAATAAATAGCAAGAAACCGTCATTCAATAGTGATGTATTTGATATGTTGTTGGTATCATAGTTGAGTTTTGGACCTTAAGTTACAGTTTTTAGGCGACTGTTATAGCCTAGTGAAGTTTTGATAACGTCTGTAATGTTTTGGGCAAATATAATGTTCAAGTGTTTACTTTTTTGCTCGGCATATCCCCTTACATTTCTCAGTTTAAACGTTTGAAGTGACGTAGTAATGACTTGTTCAAACCTGTAACACAGCTCTTGTGATGATCATGGCAAGATGCTTAGTTTCATAAAAATTTATGTTAAGAGAGAAACAGATATTGTGAACGATAGCCGTAGGGGTGACGAGAACGATGTAGGCGAAAGTGACGCCGAGCAACATGGCGGTCGTGCGAGTAATCTCCAAAGACATGTTGTCGTCACCATTCTTGTTGAAGAGCTGTCTTCGCATCCTCATCTGGTTTATGAGCTTGTAACAAATAGCTGGAGTCAGGATGAGGAGAATTGCAGCTGGAATCACAGAGAACACGGCTGAACCCGTTACCAAGTAAACCCGGGCGAGGACAGCGGTGTCAGGGGTGGCGTAATTAGGAATACAGATACCGTTGACTATTACTGTCGAGAAGGTCCAGAACCCAGTGAAGGTAAAGGTCGCACTCGTTATGGCGAGGACAACGATCATTGTGTTTCGTTTGGTGCATATTATTCCTGCTTTTAAGGGGAGCCAAACAGCAATAAAGCGTTCTGCACATATGACAACGATGAACCAGGACGACGCGATTTTGGATCCTTTGTGCACGATGAAGAAGAGGTGGCAGCCAACCTCAGAAAGGGCTCGAATGTCAAACCCAATGAGTTCTCTGACGAAGAGTTTGCTGAAGGGGAATACGATGCTGTACGTGGAGTCGGAGATAGCCAGGGCAATGAGGAAGATACTGCAGGGTGAGCTCCAGAACCTTTTACTCGTCATTACAATCACTGTAAGGCAGTTGCCCGTCAGACTGACGACCAATAATACAGGCACCGTTCCATATCCCAGGTATCTGATGACCGTGTTTACTGTGGACTCTTCAGGTCCTGGTGGTGGGGCATCCTGCCCTTTAGTACATTCACCATTGTCATTACTGTGCGTGCAATTGCACAAAGATGTAGACGAATTTGTATTACTGGTGATGTTTTCGGGTCCATTTGAAAGTGTCACGTTGGTAATGGTTTTGTTTTTTCCACACGAAGTATGTTTATTTGTGGTGTTCATTCTTTGATTATCTTCATCAGTAAATAGCTCTGAAGCGTCGTTGGAGAAATCATCAGCTTTTATTCTAACGCAGGTTTGAAGAGTTAGGATGAGACCAAGCAGAAGGCAGCGCATCCTGAAAGTACATACCAGATGCAAAGTATCTTAATGACTATTGGTTTCTTTTGAGAATACGTATAATCCTAAAATCAAAACAGAAACGCTTAAGTGACATGAAAGAAATAAGCACATAAAAGATAACAAAATATTAATAGCATTGTTGGAATCAACAAAACGCAAAATTAATCAAACAGACCACCTACGTTTGTAAATGTTTGCATTCTTTTGGAATGAAATGTTTGTAGCCCACACTTGCGGTAAAACTCTACATTGAAGTACGCAGTTATGCCGTGTACAAGCATGTAGACATATTTAATGCTACGAACAAATGCTTTTAACTTTTATGTCATGATGTTCTCTTGTATTCGATGTGTCCTCAAAGGGGGTTGAAGTCACGCAAAACAACTGTCCCCCCTCAGAGGGCATGTCGGACCACATCACTCAAAGTATGTTATTCCTACCATAGTTTTAATCGGAATGTACGTGTAAGTTTTAATTGTTGGCTTAACCTACTAGCATTCGCAAGTAGTAAATCCTGCTGACTACACAGTCACAGGCTGATGACTAGTAGAGGTACCGTACGTCCCTATGGTCTCTAGTACGGCGTCCTAACTTTGGTTGCCTGGGATCTTTAGCCTGGTATTATTATATATTATGAATAGTGATATCATTTTATAGTTACATACTAGTTTTGAGTTCAAATTTGTGATACTGTTACTATTGTCAAAAATGATTATACATTCTAAATGTTTCTTTTATGATATATTTTTTTATTTGACGTTTACACGATATAGGGCTTTCCCCTTGGACGAGAGGTCGGTCACATGACCGCGAAATTGACGTTCATAAGTGTATGAATGACACAATTTGACGTTCAGACGTTTTTTACGAGACCATGTTCTTTAAATGGCGTAAACACTAACGGACTACTTCCACATTCCAGGGAAACCCATGGGAATTCCCTAGCACGAAAACATACAGATACGTTCTTTCTGATCATTTAGAACCTTTAATCTTGAACTCGGCTTTCCAGTATACATTGGAAAAGTCATAGAGTTTGACTGCCTGATTGTTCAGGAATATCATCCTAATGAACGGCCAATCATATTGAACAAAACGGAGAAATGTACATCGAAAACAATCGTAGTATCGACTCGGTCCGTGTCTAGGCTGATAGTGAAAGTCTATAGCAAGCTCCGACGTTCATACAGTTTGGACCTCACTCTATGAAGGTTCAATGTCCAATGAACTCACACAAAGTGAAAGTCAATTCTTAAATATAGCAACTGTATGGCTTAAAGATAGCCGATGTCGTCTTAGCTAAACTCACTCGGGCGGTCGGGTAGCCTAGTGGTTAAAGCGTTAGCTCGTCACGCCGAAGACCCGGGTTCGATTCCCGACATGGGTACAATGTGTGAAGCCAATTTCTGGTGTCCTCCGCCGTGATATTGCTGGAATATTGCTAAAAGCGGCGTAAAACCATACTCACTCACTGAACTCACTCATTAAAATTGGGTTTTATGAGGAATTGCTAATCATATAATATGATGTAATATGATCTATGACGTACGGACACGTCCCTTTACGTTTTCCATCTAAAAAAGTGAATACATTTTCCATTTGTTAACACACTTCCTGAGGCACAGACACTTGAGTCAGACAGTAAATAGTGATAGTCAAAAAGTGTTAAACTACATCTTCCTTTCTATTCTCAGCTTCACCTGTTGCCATTATATAGCAGGTGATCTGGGTAATATACGATTTAAGGTCCCATTATTACATTTCAGAGAACTAAGAGTCACATAAATTTCAGAACAGGTTGTAGGCATGGCAGACAAACCGAGGATCAGGATAGTTTCGAACCATTCGATAACCATATCCTTGCACATCTAGGGGAAGCAACCATGCATATCCAACTGCGGCGCCTTAGACCACTGTGTCACTTACTACACACACGCGTCTTTATTTCAACAAGGCCAGTACCTGTGACGATGGATTAGACAAGGCCTTAAGCAACCCAAGCTTGTTGTAAGAGGGAACTAACGGGATCGGATGGTCAGATTTGCTGCTCATGAAATCAATCACTGGATAGTCTGGTTCAGACTCGATTATCTACAGACCGCCGTCACGTAACTTTAATGTTGCTGAATGAGTCGCTCAAACAAACAAACAAACAAACACAAACAATAAAAACAGATATTCACAGATTCTGTCTTAATAAACATATTCTTAATGTAATGTCTGCGTATACACCATGTGCCCTGTTGTCGGAAATGATTATTACTTCCCGAAAATGAAAACGATTCTCAAACAGAAACGCAGGTAAATGTAGTATATGTTATTCTGCGACATGGTTGAAGGCTGTCGGCATGGTGATATAAGGGAGCAGTTTGATGTCGGATAAAGGTCTATGTAACTGTAAACTGGTAGTATAAACTTGAATATGAGAATCACTGCATAGCCAAGAGCATCCAACACTTTGATAAATACTATCGACAAAATATTATTAGGAATTGATTGTGAAGGATGGCAAAGAATTTACAAACCAAGCATAAATAAGATTCATTTTCAAATTTACGGATGTGCATGCTATTTTGTTATTTGCATGTCTTTTTGGAATGTTCACATAACTTTTTGGAATGTTCACATAACTTTTTGTTACAGAGAATGAGAGTTGCAGCTTATACACGTTTGAACTGTACTGACAGTAATTGTTGCTGAGTTTCAACTAGTATTATAAAGGTAAGGCTATTTTTCAGGGCATTATCATTTGCAGAAGCCCGAGGTCTTCCATGAACTGGCCGACGAAGGAGGGCAGTTGAAAAGACCGAGGTTTTTTAACCGGTTTTTGAAACATTTACAACAATACCGGTTTTTGAAACATTTGCTGCAATCAACACGAATGTCACTGACCCACTTTTACAAATAAGGAAACCTCATAGAACAAACCAGATGACGTTACTATTGAACGTGACCTTACCTATCCCTATCCTATGACGTCATCTAACAACGGGTGTGATAATTGCCCGTCGTCAAGCAATTTGAGGGCATTATCAAGTTACAGTGGCCCGCTCATTTTTGATAATATGCAGGCGGTTTAATGATAATTCTATCCATTTTAGCCATAAATTGTAATATAACTGATTAAGAGGTGAGGTGAACTGGGGTTTAACGTAGTATTCACGATTACATGTGACTGGTTTAAACCAACCTCATTGCCCTGGCTATAAACGTAAACCAAATGTGTGTCACATAAATGTTTTCATTCTTTTAGTTATTCTGCCATTTGAAGCTCGGTAGCACAACATGTAATTCTTGGGATGTTATAGTTGTGTAGTCACAGAAACAAATACAGCGAGGGCCCTTTAAACACGGTCCTTGCAGAACGGTAACGTCGCGCGCCATTTGGTTATTGTATTGAAGGTCTAGCTATATACACACATTATTCAGTACGCATATATATTTACACACAGGGAATACTCAGAATAGTGTTCAACATCTATATTTTTACAGGGGGACAATACTCAGTACTGTCCCTGTGTATCTACGATTGCGACTATTACCATGTGCTTATGAATCACTATTAAGTAGTGTTGATAGCGGGTGTTCGCGAAAGGTTGCACCCGTTACAAACACATGCAAAGGCAAGTTAAGTGAAGGAATTGCATCATTTATTTGTTTGTTGTTTAACGCCGCACTTAGCAATACTCTACATATATGACGGCGGTCTGTAAGTAATCAAGTCTGGCCGTGACAATCCAGTGATCGACATTATGAGCATTGATCTACGCAATTGGAATACGATGACATGCATCAACCAAATCAGCGAGTCTGACCAAATTTGTACCATAGAACTGTTTGAAAGCTTTACTGACGCCTTGAATGTTGCAACCTTGATCAAACAACTTTTGAACAAGAGTCGTATGACGCTCTTTGAAATATTCGTAGAAAGCGCATGTTTGTTTGTACCTCATGTGAAATGTAGACACCATGGGCTGGAGCTGCAGGAATAATGCTCGACATAAAGGGAAAGTCATGATCCCACTTGTCATACAGTCATGTGGAGAGTGTTTTTGTCCCCCTGATTCCTTATGCATAGATTCATACATGAAACAGACTAGGTAGTTGGCTATTTGATGATTATAGACCGATATCAGATGACCGGTATACATCTTGGTCAGTTTTACATGTTGAACGCTTATGAAGGAAAGACAAACAACCGTGTTGGAGAATAGGTCAACATTCAATTGACAATAAATCCTTAATGTGTTAAAACATTGTAAAAATACCTCCCTAACTAACATGTACAACATGAAATCATAATTGTAATCAAACACACCTAACTGGCAACAATATACACGAGGCGTAATTAGGGTTAACCCAAGGGAAACAACTGAGGACTTACAATTATACTCTCAAAATGCTAACATAAACCAAGACCAAAACCCTCAACCCCTAATCACCAGCACGCGTAGAATAACCTCAACTAGAAACGGAAAAACGGTCCCAACCTCCATTGTCATAATCAACTTCAAAAAGACCGCTAAATTCCCTGAAGCCCCCAAACACATATCCGTCGGAGCCCACACCAACTTAGAAGTCAAACCCTATATAAAGCAGGTTAAGCAATGTTCAAAGTGCCTCAAATACAACCACACTGCCTCCCAATGCACATACCCTAAAACTAAATGTAAAAAATGCGCACAAACAGACTGCCCAGGCACATGCACACCCTGGTGCATCCACTGCAAATCCACCCAACACACTTCACTTTCAAACCAATGCCCATACAGACACACACTCACCCAGCAGGCCAACAAACACATAAACATAGACACGGCTAAAATCCAAACACGAAAATTTGCTACACCTGCATCTAAACCACTCCTCCCTACACCACACCCAAACACCATCCCACAAACAAACACCACACCCATAACCTACAGCTCTGTCTGGGGCCCCTACCGAGAAACTGCACCCACCTCACACACACAAGCAGCCACTCAACCAACCACGAACCCTCCCACATCTCACATAGCCAAAACATCAACCCACGCATGCAAAACAAACCTCAAAATGTCCACCACAACACGACCCTCATCCAAGCACCCTACAGCCCATATGGCAACAACACTCTCCCACAAGCAAGCACAACAACAAAACACAAACACTAAGCAATCATCAGCTACACCCATCCCCCAAACACCTTCATAATCCTCCACATCACATGCCTTCCCCATGGAAACTCAATCAGCTAAACCTAATCTAACCGATGACGAAGATTTCTCCACTACTGATGAAACGATAGACACTACTCCAACTAAAACAAACCAAACTCCCCAACCAGCCAACACCCAAAACCTGAATAACCTCACCTTACTCCTAGCATACATGCATAGTCAAAACTCACCAAAAGCAAGCATGAAATCCTTCCACAAAGTAGCTTTCAATCTAAAATTAACCGATCTTCCCTTCTTCCTCTTTAACCTCCATCTAAAAGAACTCACCGAATAAACTAAAAACTAAAAACTAAATCACCAATCACCCGAACCCAATAATGGAAGGACTAAATATTTTTCAGTGGAACGCCAACGGACTCACCTCCCACGGCCATGAACTAAAAACTAAATTTAAACTAAATAAAGGCCCTCACATTGCTTGTATACAGGAAACCAAATTCTAAAAAAAATCCACATTTACGCTACCTAACTACAACTCAGTTAGAACTGACAGAGCTAAACCGAAAACAAGAAGAGCCGCAGGAGGACTAGTACTAATCATATTTATCAGGGAAGATATAAATTAATAAGAAATAAAAATAGACACGCCAAACCTAGAAGCCAACGGCATTAAAATCACATTAAATAACCGAAACATAAACATCATAAATATTTACCACTGGGCGGAACAAAATGTCCAACCTGAGGATCTAAACAAACTACTCAAAATAAGCGATAAATCTTTAACGCTCACCATCCTACATGGGGCATAGATGATAAAATAGATAATCATGGCAAATTAATCTCCGAATGGATAGAAACAAACGACCTAGTACTCCTTAATAGCAACCAACCCACGAGGTACGATAAGATAACCCAAAAAATGTCGGCTATCGACCTAACCATATGCACCGCAGATCTAGCCCAAAGTACTCAATGGGAAGTGCACGATGTCCCGCTAGGTAGTGACTACTTCCCATAAACATAACTATAGGAAATACAAACGTACCAATCCAAACAGAAAACCAAGAACCAAAATTCCATTACAATAAAGCTAACTGGGACCAATTCAAAGATATCTGCAACGAAGCTAACTTAAACGAAATAGAAAATAATGATCCAGAAACCTATTGTAAAAACCTAACAGACTATATAATAAACGCAGCCAAAACCTCCATCCCCTTCAAAACATCTAAGACAGGCAAACCGACGGTACCATGGTGGAATGAGGAAATAGAACAGACTAGACGAAAACGTAAATCAGCCTTCAATAAAGCAAAACGCGACTACAAATATTTAAACATAGCCCACGAACTAAATCACCAGGTTAAAAAACTATTCCAAATAGCTAAAAGTAGAGACTGGAAAAAATTCTGCGAAGGTATAAATAACCGTCCAGATGCCAGAACGGTCTGGCGCAAAATCCACGCCATCAGAGGCTTAAAACGACATGAAAAAACCCTAACATTGACAACTCAACCAACCCCGCCCAAAAAGCAAATAATCTCGCCAACTACTTTTCGGCCGTTAGCAGTAACACCAACTTCAGTCAAAAATTCCAAGATAAATTTAAAACAGAAAACAAACCCACAAAAAACCCAAACAATAACAATCTAGAAATAAATCAACCCTACACAATGGAGGCGCTCCTCTACGTAATCCAAAACAGGAAAAAGGGCACAGCCCCAGGATTAGACCTAACTTCTTACCAAATAATTAAAAAACTCCCCCTAAAACTACTCCAGGCACTACTCAAACTATACAATGTCATCTACCTAAACGGACAGGTTCCTACTCCCTGGAAACAGGCCCTAGTCATTCCACTCCCTAAACCTAATAAACCAGCTAATCAAGCTAACTCGTATAGACCAATATCCCTAACTTCAAACTTATGTAAAGTAACGGAATCAATGGCTAGAATTAGATTAAAACATTACTTAACCCAAAATAACATCATAAGCCCAGATCAAAGCGGTTTCACTCCTGGCCACTCAACCCTAGATAACTTCGCCCGACTAGAACAAGATATTAAGACAGGACAACTAAATAAACAATATACCACAGGCATCTTCTTAGGCTTCTCTAAAGAGAGAGAGAGAGAGAGAGAGAGAGAGAGAGAGAGAGAGAGAGAGAGAGAGAGAGAGAGAGAGAGAGAGAGAGAGAGAGAGAGAGAGATGGGTAACGTTATTCGGATGCTTGTGTTGTTGAGAGAGACTCGTGGGGTGGTCCGCGCAACATTGTGTGGGGTGGAATTGGTCTTACACAGAGGGTCGCCCCTGTGGTCTTCCAGAACATCGGTCCAGGGAGAGGCAATGGTGTCACAGCAGCTCGGTACATTGATCAAGTCTTGAGACAACACGCCATACCTCATTTGGCACGTCGTCGCAACGACGAGTTTCAGCATGATAACGCCCATGCGCACACTGCGAGAGCAACGAGAGCAACGAGAGACTTCCTCCTGCCCTCAGTCCCGATTTAAATTCCATTGAGCACCTGTGGGACGATATTCAAAGACGGCTGAATGACGTCCGACCAAGGCCGACAACTGCAGCTGAACTGCTTCAGGCGTTCCTCAGAGGGTGGGCTCATGTGCCTATGGCCTTCATCAACCGCCTCATCCATTCCAGGTATCGACGTTGCACGGCAGTCATCAATGCACATGGCGGACACACGAGATACTGACATGTGATGTCATTTTCTCAGAGACTAGAATTGTGTTCCACTTTAAGAACATTTGACACTTTAATTTCAAACTTGATGATCAGTTTTGCCAAGTTTTATCTTTTTAATATGTCCCAAAGTATGTTTACAGTGTTTGGACAAATAAGGTTTTTCATATATCTATCCATGGTGAAGTTTCTTGTGCGGTTCAGTATATTTGTAACACAAATGGACATGGAAGTAAGGACTGATCAAATAATCATGGACAAAACTTCTCGCAATCCTGCGTGGTTGCGTACTTATAGGACTTTTTAGGAAGCGGTTTCAACCCTATCCAATCCAATCCCAACCCAACCCAGATAAATACGTGGTCAATGAGCGTCAACAAAACGTTTATTGCAAATCTCACCATTCTCGGTCAGTATACATTATTATAACATTGGCATAACGCCCCTTTGTAGTATATGACAAGCTATCATAGCATACAAAGACATACCATGTACAAGCTGACAATATTCACACATTTAACTTTCAAATTACTTTGTCAAGAGTTTTTAAGATTTGAAATATACAGGTAAGTGTAATATTGGGGTAATAAGTCACACAGATGATTTTATTTCGCCATTCCCTGTCAATGTCCGTGAAGCCGCCATAAAGTTTAAAGGTGCCGCGAGAGCTTAAAGCGTTTGCTCGTCACGCCGAAGACCCGGGTTCGATTCCCCATGTGTGAAGCCCATTGTACCCGGCCGTGATACTGCTGGAATATTTAAAAAAACGGCGTAATACCATACTCACTCCTTCTTTTCCAAGGCGTCAACCATTGTTCATTTTATTATCAACCATTTGAATACTGCCGAAACAGATTCCATTTTGAGTTTAAGTCCAAAATATGCTGAAAGTTATATGAGTGACTGCCTGAAAATGTGTGATGACACCAGGTGTTCGCGAAAAGCGTAAGCATGTCCTGCCCTACCGGTAGCACCCGGCACTCACACAATACGAAAAAGAAAGTGAGCGTTTGTTTGTTGCCTGATACCGCACAGCAATTTGCATAAAAATATCTAACTGTAAATCACAATCGTGTCTACTTAGTGAAGGGGGGATGCATAAAACATCAAGACTAGCCACTGTATGTAAATGCCAGTGAGCCCTCGAGATATAATAGTTACGGATACATATATATCGAGACAAAGGCAACTTACCTGCACTGAGAGGTTGTTTCCTCACGGGAGATGACACACGGCGAGGCGTTGTGTGTATCTAAAGTGTCTCCATTAATCGATGGCGTATTTTGTTTGGCCGGCAGATCAGTTAGCATTCGATATCTTCCACAGAAATGGTTGGACCAATCAGTATCATCTTTTTTATAGTTTAACACCTGTATTGTGATTGTGAACGTTTATCCGTTTTAACTGTCGATTTTGTCTTAGTATTTTCAATTATAGTAGAGTAAAAGAAAACACAATTCAAAAGACATTTTACAATCGCACCTTTTATTTTTCTCTTGTGTTGTGAATCAAATAACACAAACCCCCTATATAGCCACGATTGTCAAAATTGGATCTTAGTTGACAAGGAGATGTTTACAGAGATCTTGGTCTAAACCATGATCTTATCTGACCTAAACCATGGCCCTATCAAAGTTTTGCTTTGACCTAAAGATAAAGAGGGGAGTGGGGGTGGGGTGGGTGGTGGTTGATATAAACCTAACTCAATCGGGGAATGTTTTCTAGTCATGACATATTTTTGAGAAAGCGGAACGGGCGATCTTTTTGTTCCAAGGGGCAATAACTCCACTTTCGAAATGATATACGCAACGGTCCAGCCTGTAGCTTTCTGTCTGGTTCCCGGATAAATGCGCGCTGCGACTAGTGGCTAGTGACATGTAGAGACGGAGCCAAGCTAAAGCGTTACCCAGTTGCACCTTCATTCAACAACGGTCGCAGCACCAGAGGTTGAGGGGTTGCAATATATGTCAGGAATAGTTTACACGTTAAACACATGGACCAATTAACTCTAATTGGACTTGAGGCTATCCAGGTCTATTTTTCATAGAGCAGACAAAAGGAACTCATACCAGGGATCTCATTGACAAATCGATAGGTAATGCCATAGACCTTAATATTGATACAATTATAACAGGAGATTTTAACATTGAAATTCTTGGAGTAAATGAACAAAAAATTGAATATCCACAATCGTCATATGGTCTGAAACAGGCAATCTCTGAGCCAACTGAAATAACCTACCATTCTAGTACGCTACTAGATTTGATCTTTGTATCACGTTATAGTATTGTAACGACCTTGGTGTGCTGGACCCTATTTGTAGTGATCATAGTACTGTGTACGTAGGAATTAATATTCCTAAACCAAAACGTTTTCCATAATCCAGAAAAATAGTTAATAATAATCTTATCGATGTTGTTGGGTTATTAGTAGATCTCAATGGTAATGAGTGGAACGAGTTAATTAATAGCAATTGCGTAGATGATGCAGTTACAGAAGTCACGTCAATACTTTGAAAAAGCTACGACGTTCACGTCCCCGATAAAAGTATTACGGTAAGAAGTAAGGATAAGAATCCGTGGATGAACAATGATATCCGTTGTTTAATGCGTAAACGCAGCCGTAAACATAAAACTGCAAAAAGAGAAACTACCCCTCGGATTGGAAAACCTTTAGACAATTACGAAATCAAGTTGTCACTTTTGTCAGAATTGCAAAACAAAATTACTGCAAAAAATAGATGAAAAAATTAATAATTCCCGAGGTTCTAAAACTTGGTGGAGTTTGGTGAAGCGCTTTCTAAAAAATCCAAATACTCTCTTTCCAGCTGTTATACATAAAGATAAGTTGTATGATGATGTATGTAAAGCAAACATTTTAAACGACTATTTCTCTGAAGAATCGACAGTCGAATTCCCGTCAAACACCTTGCCAGCTGTAAGTACTGAGTGTTCTAACGCGTTGGACCATACTGTTCTCACTCCAGGGGAAATTCAAGATGTTTTACTTTCTGTTGATACCACCAAGGCATCCGGACCTGACGGTATAAACAACAAACTTATTAAAGTTTCATCATAAAAGTACATCCCTCCCATTATCATTTATCTTTACTATGTCACTTAAGTATTCTGTGTTTCCACCAAAAATTGAAATTAGCATCTGTATATCCAATTCACAAAAAAGGAAATGCAATGAATGCAGTAATTATAGACGCATCGCACTAACAAGTATTTGAAAAATATATCCATAAACAGTGTTTAACTTCTTCAAAGACAACAGTATTCTGAGCAAACTCGAGTCAGGCGATTCCACGAGCTACCAATTATTAGATCTGTATAATTTTATTTCAAAGGCTCTAGACAACGGAAAAGAAGGGCAGTGTTTTGTGACATTAGCAAGGCCATTGATAAAGTTTTGCATGAGGGACTATTTTATAAATTATCTTCATGTGGATTTCGAGGTAAATTGTTCAAATGGTTTGAAAGTTATCTGTCAAAGACAAAAAGTGGTTATTAATGAGTCACATTTAAAATCTATCGCGGCAGGTATTCCACAGGGATCGGTCCCAGGACCATTATTATTTTTTATGTTTATAAATGACCTGTTTGATGATATAGACAGCAATATACGTCTCATTGCAGACGATACGCCACTTTATACTATTGTAGATGATACTAACACCACAGCAATTAATTTAAATGGTGATCTAGAAAGGATATCCGTATTGGCGAATGAATGGCAAGTAACTTTTAATCCAAACAAAACTGAAACTATAATGTTTTCAAGAAAAATTAACTCAAATCAAAAACCTTTTCTTAAAATGAAAGGTACTCCAACAACAGAGGTCTCATCGCACAAACACCTAGGTATAATTTTACAGCAAGATGGCTACTTGGAAAATCATATAGATAATATAGTAAATAAAGAAAGCCCAATGATTAACTGCTTTAGAACTTTCAAATACCGCCTGTCTATGAAAACGTTATAGAATATATATTGTTCATTTATTTTTCCAATATTCGACTATTGTGACCAGGTATGGGATAACTGTTCTCAGCAACAAGCGTTGGTATTAGACAGGCTAAATGTAGACGCACTGAGAACAACATGTGGAGCTACTCGTGGTACCAGTCACGAGTCTCTATACTAAACTCTAAACTAACCTTACACCTCTACCGAAAAAACGTCAATCTCATAAACTAAAAACATTTTACAAAATGGTTAACAAGTTGGCCCCTGAATATCCGTGTAATCTTGTTACTCCTAATGTCTCAGCGAGCGCACGTTACAATTTAAGAACTTCTTCACAGCTACAGACTGTAAATGCTAAAAAAGGTAACTACCACAAATCATTTTTACCGGACACAGTGCGAATGTGGAATGAATTACCGGATAATGTTCAGTCAAAATATAGTGTAAATGACTTCACTAAATGTATCACCACGACAGAACATACTAAAAAATTTGGCTATAACTTTGACTATGGTACCCGTTTCTGGCAAATTATCCATTGCCGCCTCAGGTTAGGATGAAGTGATTTAAATGCACACAAATTATATAGACATATTCATGAGTCAACTACATGCTCTTGTGGATATCATTATGGGGATCCTACACAAAACTGCAACAACTGCAATCTTCGAACAATATGTACTACTATATAAAGGGATATGACTTTGATTCAATGTTATATGGAAATGCTACAACATCTACTGCTACTAACCTTGCTATTGTACAATCTGTCCATTTAATCATTGCAAAATCTAAAGGATTTAAAATCTAAATATGTCTTCTTTAAAATTACGTCAATCAAATAGTTGTTTGTATGTGCGATATGCTGGTATGCTGTTTGTTTATGTACTGATATATGTATGTGTGTATTTGTGTGTGACTTGTTAACTCGCATCATAATAATTGCAACAGTAGGTACAATTAATCTAATTTATTATTTTATGTACAGTTTACTCTCATTAATTGTTAAATTCCTTTGCAGGGAGAGGTGTTTAAAAAGGTAGAACCTGTTCACTAATCCCATTCCTTTTTTTTGGAAACAAATATTGTTTATTGTGTCTGTGTCTATTGGACGGCGCCATTGATATCGCCCCCAAACATACTTTTATTGAATGACCCATTAAACGGTGTTACAAATCAGGATCGCGGGGAAAATACAACATTAGTTCATATCAAGGCACCAATTCATCTCTTTCATAAACATTTTGTGTCTCTGTGCTTAATATGTCCACAATTAACGAAAATATGTAATGCACGTATCCACAAAAATATATATGTTTTCAGGCTCGGCATTTGCCCACAGCAACACCTAAACATAAATCTTTATTCACGGGTGGTGTGGCAGATTGTAATTGAACGAGAGCAGGTATTGTAGACTCACTTGTAAATATGGTCGACACTGTAATAAGATAAAACGTACCAATGAGAATATGGGAATTATCATAAAAAGGATGTTGTTTTTTTCTGAACTGTTCCCATTTTTCATACCAAAAGTGGCAATGGATTTAAAAGTTGCTTTCGTGTCACAATATTCACTAAAGTTTTACTCAATCGGCTTCAAACATAGTTCCCATTGGTCAATTCGACACCGCATATAATACAATATTATTTCGAGATTTCTTTAGAATGCGAGATATTCTGCCAGACGTTATGCAATGACAGACGAATCGGGTTTTTTTCATGAAATACGCGCACTTGTACCTGTATGTCGCACACCTAGTGTCACTTAATTGCCCATTGTGATTAATGGAACGTACATGGAACGCAAAATCCACTTAAAAGCGTAGGCTGTTAAAATATTACTACAATACACAAGACATAACATGCACCAGACCGGGTTCTTCCACTCTGTGGTCTCGTCTGTCTTTGTATGTCATCATAAACAATGTAGCGAATAGAAATGTAACAACGAGATATCATATGGGGAATGAGATAAAAACTAACTAAACTTTAATATTGTGGAAGCACTAATGAATTGGAGTACACTCGCATGAATTCGTATGATAAACTAGAAATATTTTTGAGAGGTGAGGCCGGGTTCATTAAAGATCGTTACAATATGTACTAAAGGTCAAATTTGTAAAAAACTTCTATAAAGGTAACATCCAACCAAAGGCCCATTTTAAATAGTAATGGAATGATATAATGTAAAGTATACTTCACATGATACAATATACTTTGCACATAATTAGTTATTGCTTCAATTTTTGGTTTAACGCCGCTTTTAACAGTATTCCAGTCATATCACTTTTATTGCTTCAAAGGGACTGACCAAAACATGGGCGAAATATTTTAATATCGCCACAAATTAGTACATTTTAGTTAAAATGAGTTCAATTATCTGTTATGATACTTGTAGGCACACCTTTATGTATTTGCCAAAGAAAAACATGAATTTTGAGCAAAGGAACATATTATCGCCCATGGGCCATATATTTTAATAACGTCACAAATTAGTTGAATTAAGTTAAAATGAGTTGAATCACGTGTCGTAATGCTGGTAGACAAACTTTTATGTATTTGCCAAAGAAAAACATGAGTTTTGATCAAGGGAAAATATTCTTCAAGTATCTTGTAGTATTAAGTCTGCATATTAGATATTATTATCATATAGCAAATATGATTTTAGAAAGGTTATAATCATATATTCTGATGATGACATACATGCAAATTGAACCCCACAATCATTCCATGTAGATAAATGCATTTATTTATGTTATTTGTTTTTGCATATAACAGATTTTACTCATATATTTTATAGTCAGTGTTTATATTCAGGTAATATGTATAATAAATTAAAAATTTAATCAAATTTTCAGTAAATATTCATATTGCTTGAAACTTGATTCTGGATTTTAAACAGATTGACAGAAATGGATTCGACTCCTTAATTAAACCCCTCATTTCAATTTGGATCTATTTTGATCTTACGAAGATCAAAGTAACTTATGTAAGTTATATAAAATGTTTCCACAATGACTTGATTGGTTCTTCAAACATCAAGCATGAATGAATACAGAGTCCTTTTTTATGTTACCTATCTTTATTGACATAACATGCAGTTTAGTAACAGATACTGACTGCTCAAAAGTCATGCATGTGTAATCTCATACTAGTACACATGCACAAGCATACCAAGATATTAAATACAATAATAATTGTCATTGTGCAATGCAGAATTCTGTTGGTGTAAAAAGATAAAAAAGAACAACATTAATAATTTGTTTAGGTTGGTATTTGAAACATCAGTTTAGAATAAGGAAACATAAACAGCAAGGCCTAAGAATGAGGTTTATGTGTATAACATTCATCTGATGATTGTCAAAGCAAACTGCATGTAGACACTGCAATGTTGATACAATCATCATTATAGTGATTGAAAATTAGTATTAATATTAGTTATGATTTATGATAAGATGAAAAATTGTAGTTGTCTAAATACCCTTGAATGTGTATCTAAACTAAATATAGTGTTTTCTGTGTCTAAAATATAATTTTCTAATTATTACAATTGAAAAAGTGCCATAATAATATATATCTTTTATTTATCATATTGACACATAATCATGGTAGTATTTGACAATTAACAGCCACCATTCTTCCATAAAATCTGTTTATACAACATGCACGAAGGAAGAGTAACATACCTCAACACGTGCACGTGATGTCCCGAAGCAAACATAACTTAAGAAGGAAGGAAAGGGAGCCCATCTCAACACGTGATGTCCTGAAGCAAACATACCTATTGAAGGAAGGAAAGGGAACCTGTCTCAACACGTGATGTCCTGAAGCAAACATAGCTAAAGAGGGAAGGAAGAGGAACATGCCTCAACACGTGATGTCCTAAAGTAAACATACCTAAAGAAGGAAGGAAAGCGAAACTACCTCAACACGTGATGTCCTGAAGCAAATATGCCTAAAGAAGGAAGGAAGAGGAACATACCACAACACGTGATGTCCTAAAGCAAACATACCTAAAGAAGGAAGGACGAGGAACATGTCTCAACATGTGCGCATGATGTCCCGAAGAAAACATATCTAAAGAAGGAAGGAAAGGGGATCTTCCTCAACACGTGATGTCCTGAATGAAATATACCTAAAGAAGGAAGGAAGAGGAACATACCACAACACGTGATGTCCTAAAGCAAACATACCTTAAGAAGGAAGGACGAGGAACATGTCTCAACATGTGTGTGTGATATCCTGAAGTAAACATATCTAAAGAAGGAAGGAAAGGGAACCTACCTCAACACGTGATGTCCTGAAGAAAACATAACTGAAGAAGGAAGGGAAAGGGAACCTGACTCAACACGTGATGTCCTAAAGCAAACATATCTATAGAAGGAAGGAAAGGGCCACCTACATCAACGCGCTGAAGCGAAGATGGAGTTGATTAGATGTGGGGAAATCTTTTCAACAAAATGTAAATGAAACAGGCACTGGCAAATTATGAACCTGTCTCAACAAGTGATGTCCTAAAGCAAACATATCTATAGAAGGAAGGAAAGGGAACCTGTCTCAACACATGATGTCCTAAGGCAAACATACCTCAAAAAGGAAAGAAGAGGGACATACCTCAACATGTGCGCGTGATGTCTTGAAGCAAACATATTTTAAGAAGGAAGGAAAGGAAACCTACCTCAGCACGTGATGTCATGAAGCAACCATACCTACAGAAGGAAGGAAAGGTAACCAGTCTCAACACGTGGTGTCCTAAAGCAAACATACCTAAAGAAGGAAGGAAAGGGCCACCTACATCAACGTGATGAAGCAAATATGGAGTTGATCAGTTGTGGGAGTCGTATCAGATGGGCGACTCGAATCTCCAGTCATTACTCAACAATCGTTATGGTGGATAAATACTGTACACTTTGGTCTGTCATTCCTCCTTGTGTATGGGCCAGAAAGTCCGTACCGTTGTCCTGACGAGATATTCAAACTTTGAAAAACTCACAGGTCTGTTGACTTCATAGAGAATCTCATAAGAGTGTATTTTAATATCAAATACATCAACACGAGTTGATAGACGTGGAAAAAACTCTGAGGCTTGCCGAGGAGTCGCAGGGACACGAGGGTGAGATTTCATTTATCATCCAACATCATTTTTTCAGTTTGTAGACAGGAATATGCAGTGTCTAAGTGTAAACAGCTACAGTAGCTGAACAATTAGTGATGTCATTTGTTCGTGACGTCATGGTAGCCAATGACGTCACAACGGTCGACAAAGCATGGTGATGCATTTCATTGCAGCATATAAACAATCTCCCTGAAATCCGAGCGTCTTTGGTTCAAGTGTCGCTGTCAGTATAATTTCTACTTTTTTCTTCTTCTAAAGGCTGCGCCTCCACTGTCTTTATATCAGGAGTTGTACGTGCTATCCGTACATGGCCTTATGTCTAATTCACGGGCTTACACCCGTGACGGTACAACAGTTTGAGTGTACAGTCAATTGTCACTTGTCACCTGTCACCTGTCAGACGTGAATGTAAATTAGATCTACTGACGTACTGAACCTGCCTCAATCAATACCTTCTGATGTTGACTTTTCTTGCTACAGGCAAATACAAACATTTTAACGAAACCCCGTCTGGAACATCTAGAAGCCTGTCCCTGCGACACAATCACTTGGTATTTGACAAAAGCACTCTTGATTCTGTCGTTAAAAATATGGCTTACTTGCAAACATAATGCAAATATGTCTCACAAATCATAATGCCCGTAAACATATTGTACAGAAAATGAGTCATTGGTAACTTTCCTCTCACATGCAAATAACTGGACACAAGAACGTTCAAAGCATCAACAACTATTCCAGCATGCCTGACGAACGTCATTGTGCCATGAGTGACCTTAAGCTCGTTAACTATCACTCTAGTCACTACTTCCATGACACCGTCAGTTATCACACCTTCTTGTAATAGCTCACAAACACTTTCTACAGTAAACATATTTTCCAGTTCAGAATTTGTCCATTCTCTATTTTCTGGATCAGCACACATGGGTGTCTTCAACATTACAATACTAACTGCCCAAGGTCCACTAATGCGGCGACCCGTGAAGATCCGGGGTAGAATAGGTCTTCGGAAACCCATGCTTGTCGTAAGAGGCGACTAACGGGATCGGGTGGTCGGGCTCGCTGACTTGGTTGATGCATGTCATCGTATCCCAATTGCGTGGATCGATGCTCATGATGTCAATCACTGGAATATCTGGTCTAGACTCGATTATTTACAGACCGCCGTCATATAGCTGGAATATTGCTGAGTGCGGCGTTAAACAACAAACAAAAAAACAATAATGTGGCTGCAACCGATAATGGTGCTGCATGCGGTGTAAAAGTGTCCTCCCACGAAACAGAAGATATAACACGTTTTCGACGTGAATGTAGGTTTAGATCTACGTACGTACAGAACCTGCCTCAGTTTGACTGTTCGTGTTTTCACCTTTTCCTGATGTCTGCAGTACAAATATTTTAAACTATTTCAAATTAGCCTCATGTTTTTTTCCTCAGGTGAAAGCACGAATGTTTGAAGCATGGGACACAACTGAGTGCCCGTCAACGTTCGAGAAACAAAGTGCAAGGTTTGTATATTCACAGTTGTCAAACGAAGATGATGATCAGAACATTGTACTTTAAATATGAGTAATAAATTCAAATTGTACAGTCATGATATGTATGTTACTCATTGACAAAATACTAAAAAGCTTTGTTCTACATTCCTAGTGCATACATATTATGTTATCAAATTACATGGCATGAAGTCATCAAATTCCTCCGCCCTTCGTGTACCTTTAAGATAAATAATAATTGAGCCATTTTACGTCGTTAAAAGCGTATATTTGCTACAATAATTATATAACATATTGCAGCTCGTGTTGTATTACGTTTGCAGCACTCTTTATGATATTCCCCTCCCTCTCGCTCGTTGAAATATTATAACCGTTAATAGCCTCTATTTATCGACCCAAGACACTGATATTGACCGATGCCAGTGGTCGAGGTCAACATCAGTTTCTAAGGTCCATAAGCCCTCTAATCAACTCGTAGGGACCAGTCTTTGAATAAATCCCCGGCTCACTAAACATATGTAGAGGACCGGTGTTGGAATAGGTCCCCAGCACACTAAACACATCTAGAGGACCGGTGTTGGAATATGTCCCCACCACACTATACACACCCAGAGGACCGGTGTTGGAATAGGTCCCCAGCACACTAAACACATATTGAGGGACGGTGTTAGAATATGCCCCCAGCACATTGAACACAACCAGAGGACCGGTGTTTGAATAGGTCCCCAGCACACTAAACAACCCCTAGGGACCAACCTTTGCATAGGTCCACAGCTCACTAAACACATTCAGAGGACCGTTGTTGGAACAGGTCGCCAGCACACTAAACAACCCGCAGGGACCAGCCTTTGAATAGGTCCCCAGCTCACTAAACACACCCAGAGGACCGGTGTTGGAATAGGTCCCCAGCACACTAAACACATCTTGAGGGATGGTGTTAGAATATGCCCCCAGCACATTGAACACAACCAGAGGACCGGTGTTTGAATAGGTCCCCAGCACACTAAACAACCCGTAGGGACCAGCCTTTGCATAGGTCCCCAGCTCACTAAACACATCCAGAGGACCGTTGTTGGAACAGGTCGCCAGCACACTAAATAACCCGCAGGGACCAGCCTTTGAATAGGTCCCCAGCACACAGGATACCTATTTGGGACCAGTCTTTGAATAGGTCCCCAGCTCACTAAACACCCATTGGGAACCAGTCTTTGAATAAACCCCCAGCTCACTAAACACATCTAGACGACCGGTGTTGAAATAAGTCTCCAGCACACTAAACATATCTAGAGGACCGGTGTTAAAATAGATCCCCAGCACACTAAACACATCTAGACGACCGGTGTTGAAATAGGTCCCCAGCACACTAAACATATGTAGAGGACCGGTGTTGGAATAGGTCCCCAGCACACTAAATACATCTAGAAGACCAGTGTTGGAATAGGTCCCCAGCACTTAAACACATCCGTGTGCCCGGCTCCTAACATCTGAATTATGAATATCAACCTTTCATGAAAAATATCATCATCATATTTCATGACTAGGCAACTTGGACAATTACAAGGTTTTTAGATTAAATGATAGATATTTCTCTTTATCAGTTATCATTAGTCATGATGGCCGTTTTACATCTAATGTCCAATGTATGTATATTTCAGCTGAATCTGATTATGTTAATTGGACAAATTATATACTAGTATTTCCTTTGCTACATATTTAATGGTCGTTATTATTCCAACAAAGGTAATTTAAGGCATGTAGCTACCGATAAGCATTCATTTTTTTCTCTCCATATGCTTTTTCGATTGCACGATTGCAAGATTTATTTCTGTTAACAACGTTTTCAGCTTGCATGAAATCACATTCTGCAGTAAACATATTTTCCAGTTCAGAATTAGTCCATTCTCTATTTTCTGGATCAGCACACAGGAGTGTCTTCAACATTACAATACTAACTGCCCAAGGTCCACTAATGCGGCGACCCGTGAAGATCCGGGGTAGAATAGGTCTTCAGAAACCCATGCTTGCCGTAAAAGGCGACTATGCTTGTCCTTGTAAGGCGACTAACGGGATCGGGTGGTCAGGATCGCTGACTTGGTTGATGCATGTCATCGTATCCCAATTGCGTGGATCGATGCTCATGATATCAATCACTGGATTGTCTGTCCAGACCGCCGGTAGCTGGTATGTCGCTGAGTGCGGCGTTAAACAACAAAAAACAAACCAACGAGTAACGGTATGGTGCTGACCAACCTTGAATCGGGGCGAACCGTGATTCGAACCCATGATCATAGGTTCCGGCTTGCCCAAGGGACGCACAGCATATGGCGACACCACAGGCACGTTTGAAGGTCTGCCTCCACCAAAGCATTGGTGGGAAGGGTACAAATTGGATTGTCATCAGCAGCGCGAAAGACTATGAAAAACATACAAAAGTAAGTGGGAGAAAATTCAAATCAAGTTGATGATAATGTGATGATGGACATATGTTTTATTATTGTCAAAACGGATCAGCACCAGTGCAACTACTGACATCTTGAGTATAAAATTCGTCTAATACATATGATTCAGTATTATTCTATGGATCGTTAAATATCTTGACAGGTTGATCTTCCCAGGAAGTAATAGACATGTTTACAATACCAGGGAATACCACAGCTATCTTTCTTCCTGACATGGATCTATTACAATGCTAATTGCTAAGCCTGGCAGCGGTAAAAGAAATACAACTGGTTCATATACCTTGTTAGTCCTGCTAGTGATTTAATCCTTTCATCAAAATAAGACCTTCATTATATCAAGACCAGCTTTTGTGGAAAGATAATTGTTTTCACTGACTATCCAGCCTAGGCCGATATTGAAAGCTTGACTACTGTTGCGGCTAGGTAATATTATTATCATTGACTTTTTGCTCTCACGTTGCTATTGTATTCATGCTGCTGTTGTAATTGTATTGCCATTGAATTTGTACTGCCGGTCTATTGTAATAAATTTGCAGAAATTTGTATGGATTTGTGAACCTAGTTGATTTAACACTGAATTCTGGGTTAACTTATTGAATCAATTTGGAAATCGCCAGGTAACAGAAATTGGTGGCTGGTCCGGAATTAAAATAAAATATAAAAAAACCACCTCTTTGTCAAAGACTTTATTGGCTAATATTGTGTGATGCAACATTCACTATGGTGTTTAGTGTAGAGGAGTTTGTAGGCGAACCTTCCGCGAAACAAGTCTCAATTCTCAAAAGTCTGTACTGGTCGAATTGGCCAAACATTACAAACTTGACAGATCAGATTTACTTAAGGCCGATGTCAAAAACATTTTGATTACATACCTGGTTGAGGAAGAAATTTTGGCCGGTGACGCTCGGGTTTTGAAGAAAACACTTTGGTTTAAAAAAAAGAGAAATTGAAAGAGAAAAAATGAAATTTATGGCAGAGGAGAAAAGGAGAGAGAGGGAATTGTTGCAGAGAAAAAAATATGAGATTTGAGGTTGAAAATGAGGGACAATTTCACCTTAAAGAAACGATGACTGAAGCTGAGAATGAAAGATTGAAACTGTGCCTGAGAAATTTTCGTGCACTGTCACTGACCGGGCATGGCGAAATGTTGAAATCTTGTTGAACTAAGTAATCTGAAAAGTAAATGTGTTAATAGCGTCAGCTTGTAAATTGTATGTTTTTGACGATTTGAACATTTTTTGCAGTTGGCCACTGAGGGGTATTTTGCTAAATTTTGCTCAATTGTATTCAATTTTGACTGAAAATGTTGAGATTTGCAATATGCGTCTTGTCAAAGTTCATCGATAGGTCACATTTGTCTTTTATAGTGGTTTGGGATGGGACAGGGTGTGGTTGAAACGTTTTCTTAAATACTCCCATATCTTCGTAACTACTCAGGACTACGGGCAGGACGAGGGTGATTGTTTTTGTGTTTCCCTTTTCCTTACAAATCAAAATTTGGATAATCTCTCCCCAAGATTGATATACACTGATTAGACAGTGGTTGCCCGTGCAACTTTCACCAGTATTTGCCTTTTACGCCCCACAATTCTGTTTCGGCAGATAACCGAGACTTAATATTCCACGGTGTTGACGTTAAACACACAAACTGTCGGGCGAAAAAAGTATACTTGAAAATTGGATTTGACCCAAAATTTGCAAACGTTATCAAAACGTTACAAGGCCCTCGACTAGCGCTGGCTGAACTTTATGCAGAGATTTTTACATGAAACATCTCCTCCGACAAATTAAATCTGTTTTGTTTTGCCAGTCCAAGCATAAAGAAGGGAGCACGGTTAGCGCTAAGCATGGTTAGCCCCTCAATCAACTCAAACATGTAACAAAACGCTCGCTTACTCACCACCTCCTCTTTATTCACGTAAAACAAATGAAAACAATTAATTCCGTCTTCCACATCTGCGTCATTTGACATCACACTGATATTCTGTGGCATGAATATTTTCAAAGGTTATCACACGGCACCACAATGTTATGTGTTGTAAGCTTTTGGCTTTTGACATAAAGGGGTCTTAATGCTGTGACATCACGAAAACGATATCCTAAGAGCTCTCTGTGGTAAACACATTGTCACTGATACACTTGGGGCGAGACCTTTGAGTCTTCCGGGATGTTAAAGTACAACATTGTGTTAGACCTTCAGATAGGTACATACAACATTGTTCAATGCATTCTGACACATGATGTTGATTATGCACAGCCGGCGAATGTCCTTCCTGTCATAAGATTGTCCTCTTTAATGTTGAAATACAGAACTCTCAAAATTTATGCATAACTCCGCCCACTGAATCCAAATCGAGGCCGACCCGGCGCGCGACCGACCAGGAAGAGTGAGTCTAAAATGGCGCAACCTTCGAGTAAATTTCACTGTTGTGTCCCGCAATGTTCAAGCGATTCGCGCTACGAAGCCAATATCAGCTTTCACGCGTTCCCCAAGGCAGAAGATGGGCGGAGGAAATGGATTATATCTATACGAAGAGACGAGGATCTGTTTTTGAGTGGTACGTTGACAGTGACCTGCATACCTCCTTGACCTACGATTATGTAATTCAATGCGAAAGTGTTTTCTTTTGTCCAAGTCTACAAACGTGAACGTTGTTGAACGAACTGAATACTGATAAATGTTTGCATAGATAAGTAATTTATAACATGTATCCAACTATGGAACTATTCGCCAAATGTCTTGGGTGACATATTAACTACCAACTTTGATGATTAATAGTTTGTGTGTAGCATTGAAATTACATCTAGTGACTAGTACTGTGTTGATCGAAGTACATTCTTAATAATGTGTTTGACGTGCATTTATTCCAATTTCAGATATCAAAATGCACTGTCGTTTGTGGTAAACACTTTAGAGAGGAGGAGAAAAGAATGTTTCTTTTAATGTTAATCTTAATTACCGTCCAATTTAATTTGATATGCTAGATCTATGTGTGTGTTATGTTTCCGAAGTTGTGACTGTTCCAAACATATATATTTTAATGATTTAATCTCAATGATATTTATGTTTTCTTTCAACATCATGCCTATGAATTTGTTTTATATGTTTGTACTGTATAAGATTTTCTACTGATACTTTATAGGTACTGTGCCCTTTATTTTCGCAAGGTCCAACCCTACCCCACAGCGGAAACCACCTGTCCGAAGGACACACCTGCAATCCAGCCAGTCCAGGAAACGTTTAGCAGAAGTCCTCACAAATATGGGTAATTACAATGATTCTCTTTATTTAAAAAGTAAAATTGATTACTTTTTGTTGATTTATAGTGAATATAATTATATTAATATATATAATATAATCTTCCCATGAAACTCCAAACATCTTCTGAACAGAAATATTGTTGTTCTAATTTAAGTGAGAAATACATGTCAGTCATGAGGTGTGTGCTGAAAACATACATGATATATATGAATAATATTACCAATCATGTTGATATTACTGGCAAAACATACCAATGGGCATAGATGAAGCAGCAGATGATGTTGACCAGGTTGATCAGCTTGATGAACTACACAGAAAACTCAAGGAAACTGAAGAAGCAAGAAAGAAGATGAATGTTGTGAACTTAATAAAAAAAAACATGTAGAACTTAAAGATAAGATATATCTTAAAAGGTTTGGAGTTAACCGTTTTAGCACTAATAATTCTTTGATACGATTCTACACTGGTTTTCGAACATATGCTCTGTTTTTTGCATTTTTCTCTTTCATTCAGCCTAGTGCCTCCAGCATGCAAAGTGCATATTATGTTCCAAATGAAATTGTATCTCTTGCTGGTAGACCAAGGTCAATGCTGCGCATAGATGAGTTTTTTATGTTTTTATGTAGACTGAGAGCTGGTCTGCTAGAACTGGATTCATCTGTACGTTTTAACACCCATATAAGAACTGTGAGTAGAAAATGGATTACACGGGCTAATTTTTTGTACATTGTACTGGGTAGCATGCCTAGGGTTTTAATTGATAGATATATGCCTTCATGTTTCAAATTAACTTATCCATCTTCCCGAGTAATCATTGATTGCACAGAAATTAAAACACAGTACCCATCCTCTATATATCTAAAATCTAAAACTTATTCACATTATAAAACTACAAATACATTTAAAGCTCTTTTAGGTATTACTCCACACCGTGCAGTCACTTTTGTATCTTGTTTATATACTGGATGTATGTCTGATGTTGAAATTGTTCAATTGAGTGGATTATTAGATCTACTGGAGTCTGGTGATAGTGTCATGGCTGACAAAGGATTTACTATAGGCAACAAGTTAAGTGAAATCAATGTTGGTCTCAACATCCCACCATTCTTACATTCTCATGGTCAGTTTAGTAAGAGCGAGGTTGAACAAACAGAAATGATTGCCTTCCTCCGTATCCATGTTGAGCGAGCCATCCGCAGGGTAAAAGAAAATCATATATTTGACAGCATTATTCCCCTTTAATCTTGTTGGATCCATCAACCAGCTTTGGACAGTAGCTGCTCTTCTTACCAACTATGAAGGTCAACTTATACAAGATAAGTTAAAATAGTATCAATAGCTACTTGTATACAACACATTAAAACTGTAAAATAACAACAAAGTCAGAATTAAAAGATTTTTTTTATTATATTATTATTATTTCAAAATACATTGTATTGTGTATATAATTCAAGAAAGTTTTTGAATGTCTCAAACAGTGTTAGCAGTTAAAGTAACACACTGTTCACCATGATTAAAGATCCATGAAGATCCAGGTTAGAACAGATCTTAAGCAACCCATGCTTGCTGATTGGGAGGTCAGACTCGCTGACTTGGGTGATGAATATAATCGTATCCCAATTACATAGATCGATGCTTATGATTTCAATAACTGGATTGTCTGGGGCAGACTTGATTATTTTCAGACTGCCGCCATATAGCTGGAATATTGCTGAGTGCGGCGTTAAACAACAAACGAACCATAATTAATATTTGGTTCAAATCTGGACAAGCTGGAATAGTGTTGTTACTGACATGTCAAACATGAGGTTACTGTGTTGTACACTCCTGAAATCTGCTTCATTACACTTAATTACTTCTTTATTTTCAGTAGTTATATTACCATGGTTAGATACAAGTGTCTATAATAGATCAGATATCCTTATGTCATTATAAATGTCGACCCGTGAAGATACTTGGTAAAATAGGTCTTCTGCAGCCCATGTTTGCCGTAAAAGGTGACTATGCTTGTCGCAAGAGGCAACTAACGGGATAGGGTGTTCAGGCTCGCTGACTTGGTTGATGCATGTCATCAATCCCAATAGTGTGAATTGAGCTATCAAGGGAAAATCAGATTGGAGCATCTGTCATAGATCCTTATTGTTTTGAATACACGCACAAAGTTTGTGTTTCCTAGAAAAAAAAATTCTTCAAAAAGTAAATACACAGTGTAAGCCATCCCTCTACATGTTTATGATAATACTTGGATGATAATCTGGTCATTATATCAAAATCATTGTGGTCTAATGATCATGATGAAAATAAACTTCATGTTGACTGATCATATCTTGTTCTTTATGTTTCAGTTTTATGGTGATTCTAGTATTACTATGGGAAATTGTAAAATAGCTGCAGAGGAAAGATTATTAATTATTCCTTATTAATTTTGTAAAAAATTAATTAAGGTAATACTAAAAAAAGAAATATTATTGCAATCACTTAATAAGATATCTATAGTCCTATATGTACATTTCATATATTTAAAAAGAAATATATGGCACTAAATTTACACCACATATCACAGTCGATGGACTTAATCTACATAACCTGGACTGATAACATAAGTCCTATTTTTTCTCTCTTATTGTGATAGCGTTTTTTATCTCGGTGTCTGACATTGTCATGCTTGCATGAACGTTTTCCGGATGGGGATTGACAAGGCATATTACAGTGTATCTGCCCCCTTCCGAAAGCTTCCCTTTCTTTGGCCTATTAGGCTACTAATTACCAGCTGATTGTTCAAAATTACTTGTAACCGAGATTTACCCCTGCCATTGTGATACGCGAGATACATTTTGATGACATCGGTCAACACTGAGCGAAATGATCAGCAGATGACCGGTTAAAATATTAATTGAATATACAAATAGTTCAGGGGCATCACTCTGTTTTCGTCGTGTTTACAGTGAACCCCAACTCGCATATGAAGGATCTTTTCATAAAATTCGATGTTCCTATATGTAGAATAAAATTCTATTGTTAGTTAATCGAATCTAGTGAGTTTCTAGTGAGAAATAATTTTATAGCTTTGTCGATTTGTTTTAAGGTGAAATATAAATAGCCGTCGAATATTGCCTTACCCATCCCGTGTCTTTCGCGATTTTACAGGTTGATTTCAGAATAATACGCACTGCGAACGGTATGCACATAGCTCTCACTGTAGTACATAAAACCTTTCTCGGGGTGTCTTTTTCCTGAAATGGTACTGTTTCTTTAGGCGTATTTCTCCAGGAAGGAGAACGTAAGCTTTGGAAGATGCTGTAAATCATTCATGTCCGACTGCTAGCGCGCCATGTTTTGAACTACTTTCTTCCGCGTACCCGCCGGGTCAGACTCGTTTTCGATTACCTCATGAATATTCATGAGGGAATATTAAGAATCCCGTATGCCCTATTTAATAAACTCCAAGAGACCATGTCCTCAAACTACAATGTCAGAAAAATGAAGGTCATAAGGTCGGTTGACAACCATGTTTGACCCGACTAAGTACTGGTATGTGTCAGGGCTGCAGAGTTGTGTCCCTTGGGCACGCAATGAACCTGTGATCGTGGGTTCGAATACAGATTCAGCAAGATTATATTTTCAGGTTTCTCAGCACTAAACCCATGCTTGAGGATTTCATCGAAGTGGTCAACGTCTCAGACACGCAACACGTCGGGCTTTCCTCCCTAATTAAGCTGACACGTCGTGATATAACTGGCATACTGTTCAAAGCGGCGTTAAATCCAACACACTCTGATATGTGTCAACGAACAAGGCCAGCGTAGAGTGTTTCTCATGCTATGCTATCAACCAGTGGCCCACCTCTTACAGACCTGGTACAAAATATATATGATACAACACTTCATGTAAACTCACACACAAATCACAGTGTAAAGGTTATGACCACATATATAGTAAACTACAGTTAACACAAACTCAAAGGGACCACTAATTTTAGTTCGTTATAACCGTAGTTCGTTATAATCATATACAACATATGTACAAATGTAATATATTAGCTCACATTACAGAGCACATTTTCCTTTTTCGTTTGCGCTTACTCTTGACTTGGAAGCTATGCATATTTTGGTCAGACTGGCTGATCATTGATACACTGCGGTCAGTTACATAATTTGCCCTACTTGAGATGATTAACTGATGGTTCATGTACACCCCATTCATTGGGTCAACTTCCACAGCGAGAAGATCCAAAATATAATCGATATGATCGCCCAATCGTGCACTGGTTTCAATGAAGAAACATGTCTCCAAGGACTTCATAAGCTGATACCCGTCTTCATACGTCAGAGTTCGTTCTGAGCTGAGATCTGTTTTATTCCCAACAAGTATAATTGGAGCTCTTTGATTCTCTGTAAATAAAACGGGAGAGACATACGTTTTAAAAAATCATTTGGAGGTTTTCCAAATATACAATGTTTACTCTTAAGGTTGTCATTAAAGAAAATGAGATAATTTGATATACTAGTAACACGCTCGGAACACACTATTTGATCGATCGCTCTCTGCATTTAGGAAGAGCTGGGCGTGAGTGAGTTGTGTTCTGATACTACTTTGAACAGTGTTTCAGTGCAGTGCATCAGTTTATTGAGCGGAAAGCCCAAAGTGACGCAGGTCTTAGACGCGCACCACTTTGTTAAAACACACGAGCAAATACCTGCTGCTCGGAAACCCTGTGCTCCATAAAATGTGAAAGAATAAGAATAACGCTGATTTAAATAATATTTTAGTTAAGTCAAGGTATGTCAACTGATTTGGTGAAATTCAGGATTATAAACTGGTCAAATGAAATCGATTCCTAATGAGGCAAATATCGGTCTTTCATCCATGAGCAAGTGAAACGTAACTGCATTGGTCGACAAAATAACTTTACATCTACGTCATCTGTCACGCTACACATATATTCAAACAATGGTGTGATTTCCACCTCACTGTGTGTGGCAACATGTTGGGTCCAAAACATTACCTTCAACTTAAAACGACAGTTCAAGACTAACGTTATATACACCATACATGATTTTGGAAAGTAAGTGAATAATACCCCTAAAAATTGTAAGTTTGGGACATATCGATTGCTCACCTTTTATTTCCTTGATATTGTGACACATTCTGACTGCATACTGAAAGGATGCCTGGCTGTCTACTGCATACACCACGACGAAGACCTCTGCTTGGCGAATTCTCAGGTCTCTCATCACTGGAAATTCATCGGTCCCAGACGTATCAGCTATGTGCAACACCAGACTCTCTCCATCTGGTAAAAACAGTTAAATCCTTGCATATTACTTTGAATGAGTGAATGAGTCAAAGTTTAACGTCACATCGGCAATGTTTCAGCAATATTACTTTGAAAACATATCACAAAACATAATACTCACATTTAGTTTTATAAAGTTTATGAAATGTGTATGTTTTACATGTACATTAAAAAAGGTATAACTATGCAAATTATGACATGATGATGTAAATGTAAGTGTAGGTTGTGCCTACCTGGTAGAGTTGCATCCAGTCGGAAGTGATCTTCTACGGTAGGCTTGTATCTGTATTGATAAGTTTGATACATCAGTCTTTGGATGATTGAGGTCTTGCCCGAACGAGTCGCGCCGACAAAAACTACTTTCATGGTTAAATGTGTATTTGAATGACGAATGAGACATTTCTCACTTTTATAGTAGCACTTAACCGATTGCTATAGAAACAAGTTATCAAATGTGAGGATAAGGTAAATGGCAGTTTGTGCGTGTGTGTGTAGATGAATCATACCCGTGACGTATTCTGCTTTTCTCAGTTGAAGTGTATGGAAATGCGTGGGTTTTTTCAATTGTTATAACAACATTATTAGGATATACCTGGATGAGCCGAAATCCCAAATATTAGCACACAGAAACACACAGTTAGAAGCCTAATCCAAATGCCCATTTTTCATGTTGTAGTTTATGTGATATTGTACATTATGTCTCCATATTGTTTCATTAATGTGCATGTGTTTTCGTTTCACTTGATTTAATTTCATTTACATACAATACAAAACTATCAAGATAACAACAAAATGCTCATATCCTTCAAGGCATATAGCGAACATTTGCATTTTAAGGTTTTTGCTTGAATTTATATGACACTTTCGCCATATAATCTATAGAAACGTGACAAAATAAATGTAGCAGTTCCTATTCACTTTCAATAAACTGAATTGTGATCCTACTAAGCATCATGTACTCTATCTACGGCTAGTCTTGTCCCCATGTCGTTTACCAATGCGTCGTCACGTAAGTTGCTCTTTCAAAAATATTTTGATTCTTTTATCCTTGGTTAGATGAGTCTAATTTCTCACTGAACTTCTCTAAACGGAAATTGATATGAATTGATATCAGAGCTATGTAAGACAGGTGTGTCCAGTGTAATTTACATCACAGGTAAAATCACAACACATTTTACAATAAATGGCATTGTTATAGAATGCATCAGCTGTTGTATAGATAATTAAGAATTGAACGTCAGTTTGGATTGGTTCATTGAAGTGTGAACGATTTAAAAGCGCTGGTTAAACTAGGGGAAAGTTTAACCAGCGCTTTAACAGCCATATATATTCGTTGCTTTAAAGTGCTGTAAAAAAACTAATAAACAAAATAATAATAGGTCAGTGGAGACATATTCATGTTTCAAATTAAATGTTCCCTTCGCAAACAGCAGCATACATATGTGCATGGAGCAGCCTCTGACTCATGTAAGACAACAAACAACACATCCTGCTCACGCCGCCTACTGTGTGCTATATATATAGTCCATGCTAGCTGTGGAAATAGCCAGTCCACCTACACGTGCTACTTCCCCTTTCATAGCGTGATTGATTCTGCTCTTCTCTTTCTTCAATTACACATTTGGATTGATTGCTTCATGTGTGTGTTTGAACCTTTGTCTATGGTGCTGTACTATCATTAAAAACGAACTGCGAATGCAGATGTTCCTAGGATGCATCTGTGACATCTATACATCTGTAGCTATAAGCTTTGTTGATGTTCCTGGACAGTCAAACCTCATGAAGCATGTTTTACCATTCAGCATTTACAACTTATTTCCGGTTATCTGTTGATATTTCTAAGAAATACATACAATTATTACTGGAAACAGTAAGTGATTTTTCCATCCTTCTATTAACATACTGTGAAACACTTTACTAGCATATGAGTGGTACGGAGTTAGAGAATGTGTAGCATCTACGGTTTCACAAATCAGGTGAAGTAAGCTTTTAGTCTCATAATCAATGAACTGATTGACTATCTGTCAATAATCCATATCTCATTGGTTTCATCAAGCTGAGTATTACACCAATGTCCAATGCCAGTATCAAGAACATCGATGACCGCAGGCTTCGTCGCACCAATTAGAGACGCATTAATGATTCATTTCAGCGTCTTGATCTTAAACTTCTTATCACAACTCAAGCAGCAACGGCAGACACATTTCCTCTGTGATAGTTACCCAGTTGGACCAAAGAATATTGCCTAAGTCTTTCTAATCTGGGCAGATGGTTTGCATCAGGGTTATGTTGCACATGCATTCAATGCATCATCGACTTGTTGTATTCTCTGGTTCTCGTCTGTGTGAAATTGTCTATTATAAAGAGTGTCTGCCTGGAGAGCGGAAGGTCGGTGGTTTGATCCCCGGCTGCCTCATAACAAATGACGTGAAAAGATGGTACTCGTTGTTACCCTGCGTGGCGCTTGTCACCAAGGGGCTCAAACAAGGACTGGTCGGCTCGGGGTCAGTACACTGTGTCTGTGTGGGGTATTCATGTTAAACTGCAGCATTGTGTCTCAGTGGGCTGGTACTACAAAACCGACATTAGTCAGGACTAGGACAAGCGCACACAAACACACACGCACGCACACTCATGCACGCACACGCACACGCATGTACGCACACACAGAGAAAACACACCGCCACTCTTGCATGCACGTCGCAATGTAAGTGCAATAATCTTCAAATAGTAAAACAAAGATGGGTTGTTTATTTCCTGGGTAATTATAAAAATTAATCAATAATGGGGTGACAAGGACATTCTTTCGTTGTACATCAGCATGGTCGTATGTTCTCAATGGTACCATCGAACCAGAAGTATTTTGACAAGTTGTTAACTGTGCCGAACAGCATTGTCATTGATTTTGTTGGACGTGATGTAAGATGTACTGGTACATGTTGCAGTAAGTTGTCAACCAATCTCGAGGGGAAAATGGTGTGATATACTCTGTGTGTAAGCCTGTACATAGGCTCACACACAGGGTACATTGTTTCAGTCTTCACTACTCTTGTTTCCTTGTTTCAGTCTTCACTACTCTTGTTTCCTTGTTCCAGTCTTCACTACTCTTGTTTCCTTGTTTCAGTCTTCACTACTCTTGTTTCCTTGTTCCAGTCTTCACTACTCTTGTTTCCTTGTTTCAGTCTTCACTACTCTTGTTTCCTTGTTCCAGTCTTCACTACTCTTGTTTCCTTGTTTCAGTCTTCACTACTCTTGTTTCCTTGTTTCAGTCTTCACTACTCTTGTTTCGTTGTTTCAATCTTCACTGCTATTGTTTCCTTGTTTCAGTCTTCACTACTCTTGTTTCCTTGTTTCAGTCTTCACTACTCTTGTTTCCTTGTTCCAGTCTTCACTACTCTTGTTTCCGTGTTTCAGTCTTCACTACTCTTGTTTCCTTGTTCCAGTCTTCACTGCTCTTGTTTCCTTGTTCCAGTCTTCACTACTCTTGTTTCCTTGTTTCAGTCTTCACTACTCTTGTTTCCTTGTTCCAGTCTTCACTACTCTTGTTTCCTTGTTTCAGTCTTCACTGCTATTGTTTCGTTGTTCCAGTCTCCACTGCTATTGTTTCCTTGTTTCAGTCTTCACTACTCTTGTTTCCTTGTTTCAGTCTTCACTACTCTTGTTTCCTTGTTCCAGTCTTCACTACTCTTGTTTCCGTGTTTCAGTCTTCACTACTCTTGTTTCCTTGTTTCAGTCTTCACTACTCTTGTTTCCTTGTTTCAGTCTTCACTACTCTTGTTTCGTTGTTTCAGTCTTCACTACTCTTGTTTCCTTGTTTCAGTCTTCACTACTATTGTTTCCTTGTTTCAGTCTTCACTACTCTTGTTTCCTTGTTTCAGTCTTCACTGCTATTGTTTCCTTGTTTCAGTCTTCACTACTCTTGTTTCGTTGTTTCAGTCTTCACTGCTATTGTTTCCTTGTTTCAGTCTTCACTACTCTTGTTTCCTTGTTTCAGTCTTCACTACTCTTGTTTCCTTGTTCCAGTCTTCACTACTCTTGTTTCCTTGTTTCAGTCTTCACTGCTATTGTTTCGTTGTTTCAGTCTTCACTACTCTTGTTTCCTTGTTCCAGTCTTCACAACTCTTGTTTCCTTGTTTCAGTCTTCACTACTCTTGTTTCCTTGTTCCAGTCTTCACTGCTATTGTTTCGTTGTTTCAGTCTTCACTGCTATTGTTTCAGTCTTCATTACTATTGTTTCCTTGTTTCAGTCTTCACTGCTATTGTTTCGTTGTTTCAGTGTTCCCTACCATTGTTTCAGTCTTCATTACTATTGTTTCCTTGTTTCAGTACTCACTACTATTGTTTCGTTGTTTCAATGTTCACTACTATTGTTTCGTTGTTTCATTGTTCACTGCTATTGGTCGTGTTTCAGTCTTTATTACTATTGTTTCGTTGTTTCAATGTTCACTACTATTGTTTCGTTGTTTCATTGTTCACTGCTATTGGTTGTAGTTTCAGTGTTCACTACTATTGTTTCGTTGTTTCAGTGTTCACTGCTATTGTTTGTAGCATCAGTGTTCACTACTATTGTTTTCTTGTTTCAGAGTTCACTACCATTGTTTCGTTGTTTCAGTATTCACTGCTGTTTCGTTGTGTCAGTGTTCGCTGCTATTGTTTCGTTGTGTCAGTGTTCATTACTATTGTTTGGTTGTTTCAGTGTTCACTGCTATTCTTTCGTTGTTTCCGTGTTCGCTGCTATTGTTTCGGTGTTTTAGTGTTCACTACTATTGTTTCGTTGTTTCAGTGTTCACTGCTATTCTTTTATTGTTTCAGTGTTCGCTGCTATTGTTTCGTTGTTTTAGTGTTTACTACTATTGTTTCGTTGTCTTAGTGTTCACTGCTATTCTTTTATTGTTTCAGTGTTCACTACTATTGTTTCGTGTTTTTTTAGTGTTCACTACTATTGTTTCGTTGTTTCAGTATTCACTACTATTGTTTCGTTGTTTCAGTGTTTACTGCTATTGTTTCGTTGTTTCAGTGTTCATTACTATTCTTTCGTTGTTTCAGTGTTCACTGCTATTGTTTCGTTGTTTTAGTGCTCACTGCCATTGTTTCGTTCTTTCAGTGTTCACTACTATTGTTTCGTTGTTTCAGTGTTCACTGCTATTGCTTCGTTGATTTAGTGTTCACTACTTATTTTTCGTTGTTTCAGTGTTCACTGCTATTGTTTCGTTGTTTTAGTGTTCACTACTATTGTTTTGTTGTTTTAGTGCTCACTACTATTATTTCGTTGTTTTAGTGCTCACTGCCATTGTTGCGTTGTTTCAGTGTTTACTGCTATTGTTTCGTTGTTTTAGTTTCAATACTATTGTTTCGTTGTTTCAGTGTTCACTGCTATTGTTTTGTTGTTTTAGTGCTCACTGCCATTGTTGCGTTGTTTCAGTGTTCACTACTATTATTTCGTTGTTTCCGTGTTCGCTACTATTTTTCGTTGTTTCAGTGTTCACTGCTATTTTTCGTTGTTTCAGTGTTCACTGCTATTGTTTTGTTGTTTTAGTGCTCACTACTATTATTTCGTTGTTTTAGTGCTCACTGCCATTGTTGCGTTGTTTCAGTGTTCACTACCACTGTTTCGTTGTTTCAGTGTTACTTGAGTATCACATATGAAGAGGAAGATCGGTTCTGTTTGTTCCATGATGCTGATTCTTTGCTCATGGCTAAAATGTAGGCCATTTTGAATGCTATTTTCAAATTCACCTTTACCTTACCTTCTTGTTACCGGAATAAGGTTATAGAGAAAGATATCTCAAACATCCTCATGTATCTTATAGAGAAAGATATCACAAACATTCTCATGTATCTTATAGAGAAAGATATCACAAACATTCTCATGTATCTTATAGAGAATGATAACACAAACATCCTCACGTATCTTATAGAGAAAGATATCACAAACATCCTCGTGTATCTTATAGAGAAAGATATCACAAACATCCTCATGTATCTTATAGAGAAAGATATCACAAATATTCTCATGTATCTTATAGAGAAAGATATCACAAGCATCCTCATGTATCTTATAGAGAAAGATATCACAAACATCCTCATGTATCTTATAGAGAAAGATATCACAAACATTAAAACTGTATGATATTGTCGACGAAAAAAACTATGGCACCAAGTCTGATTGACCAGCAACACTTTGTTGCAATGCCGGCCATTTTCAATATTTAAAACTGAAAACTCTATCTTAATATTGCTAGAGACATCAAGAATGTTCCGCAAAGGTGATACTGAAATGTTCAGAAGTTTTGTTAAAGAAGCATTTACTCTGCGAACTGAATGGACGGATAGATAAATAGACAGGATGAGGTACAGAAATGACCATAGGCTCTAAATAGAAGCATGGATGTTATTCACATATGTAAGACAGTGAGTGAGTTACAAGTACGTTTGTTTCCGCCATGTGTTCACACCGTGTTTTCGCTAACAACTAGGATGTTATTCACGATGAAAAGAGCCAATCGTGTTACTCTTATTAGTGACTACATTGTTCATTATAAATATGCCATCACATACGAATATTGTCACAACGACCTGAAGCTTAACGATGAAAGTGGTATTTATTGGCGCTGCTCGATCTGGCAAGACGACCATCATACTAAACATGTTGTATGGAATCTGCAATCAGAAATACAAGGCTACGATAGAAGATCACTTTAACTTTTGTGCAAAGCTACCAGGTACGAATTCAACTTTAAACTTAACTATGCATTTTCTGTCGAGCGTGATTTTAATTTGTTTATTTTTTATATTTTGCGGTGCTGTTTATATTAAACAGGAGAAGGTAACATAGCGACTCTTGGTGGCCTACAACGAAGGTTAAATAGTAAAGTTATGGATAACCTTCACATATTGGGCCAACCTTTGCAATTCAGGGTATGTGTCAATCTCATTAAAAGCAGATCTTAGGTATCGCTACCGCCAAACAAAGATCTGAGGACTTCCCATTACAGGTCACGTCGGACGACCTTTCATCCGAACAATCAGAGCGTCGTTTACCAGATCTGGAAAGTAACATTCGGAATTTGTTTTCTAATCATGCAACTTCGTATGGGTATTCCAACGACAGTTACGGTCGATAGAACTGAATTCATTCAATCTAGTCCATCTATAAGCTATTCCAAAATGTTCCTTTGCAGTTTTCAAATTTTCAATCGAGAATTTGTCAGTATATATTTCGAAGTGTAGTCGCCAGTTTGAAACTAGTGCCGCAACGCTTGATAAAGCGGCCTTCTGATTAGCTAATGTCGACTTCTTGTCAGTCAATCCATTGGTCGGTTAAAGTTCGCGAAAGGTTGGTCTGACGTGACCCGTAATGGGATGTCCTCAGATTTTTGTTTAGCGGTAGTGAGAACTAAGAAGTGATTTTAATGAGTTTGGGTCTGTATTTTCAAACGATCTTAGTTTCAATTAATCTCAACAACATACGTTCAACATGGAGATTGAAACATCGGTGAGTTTCACTTTCATATCATGGTTGTCATTATTAATATACATCTATTTAAATTACTTTCCGTACATCCCTACACATATTCTACATCATATATTGGATAGTATTTTCGCATATGACGATGACATAACGTTCCTTTCAAACCCGATAGCGACACATACATTCCTCTTGCATTTTAGTATCAAATGAAAAATTGTCTTTGTCACTGATTCAAATGATCAAGAATCAATCGCACGAAATAAATCCTGTGGTGAAACAAACGCTCCGCTTTGAAAATGTTGATAAAAGCGACAAAAGTATTTCCACAATCATATGAATTCTCTATTAAAAGGTAAGTCCATTGTACGATTCCGACTATATCATAAGCATGTCTTTATGAATCACTATCAAATAGTGATGAAACAATGTGTTCGCGGAAAGGTTAGTGAGTGTACCCTACCCCACCGGTGGCAACCGTCACAAACACATGCAAAGGCAAGTCAATAGTTCACTTGAAAAAACATGGGAACATATGGTATACTTCAAAATGGGGAATTGCAAGGGACATTATTTATGTCACCGATGTGCCAACTTTTGAAATATCCACATGTAAACATTTTGAGGGCTTTACCGAGGCCGTGAATGTTGTTACCCTGATGAAAAGTATTTTGCACTTTTATTATGTTCCACATAATTCACCTGCAAATTATGTCAATGAAACAACAATAACAAATGCAAAACGTAATATTCAGATGTAGAGAGTCTAGTGTTAGACATTGTCGATACGGCTGGGACCAATGTGTTTCCAGTGACAATATACAAGTCACAATACGCAAAATTATTCCTTTATCTAATGTAGTTGTAAACGGATAAATTCAATTAACTTTTAAGAACTACGTGTGTGTATCATGTTTTGTGATTATTTTTTAAAGTAATGTGCAATGAATGAACTGTTTTCCAGATGGAAAGATTCAGGTGTTAGACATAGTTGATACGTCTGGGACCGATGAATTTCCAGTGATGAGAGACCTGAGAATTCGCCAAGGAGAGGTCTTCGTCGTGGTGTATGCAGTAGACAGTCGGGAATCCTTCCAATATGCGGTCAGAATGTGCCAGAAAATCAAGGCAATAAAAGGTGAATTTAAAATATATGTCCGTTCTATTCTTTCTATGATAGAGTCGAAATCGTACAATTGACTCAGCTTTTGAGATACCTTGTTATTGTGGAAATGGTTTTGTCGCTTTTATTCGACACCAATCTGAAGTGTCTGGTTGGCAAACAGCCGCCCATCCAAAACATGATGACAACCCTTCATCTATATGTTATATGTAATACCAAGGATTTATGAATTGGTTTATTTCCGCGACCTACATCTTTCTCTTAAAACAGACACAAACTCTAACATGAAAACAAAATGGAGAACTGTGGGGATTGCAAACACAAAAGGATGTAATTTATTACGGACTACTTAACAGGTTATTCTGATGGATCAGACGATTCGAAACAACTGATTTCATGTAACTTTACCGAGACATTATGACTGACCTATATCTAAGCTTTTCAGACACGTTGAGCCAGGATAGTTAGTAAACAGAGAGTATCCACTTCACTTATCAATGCGCTTAGGCAAACTGTCAGTTTAATACAAGACAGAGCCCATATCACCTGGTCAGACACTGCACCAAAGTGTAAAGGCAGCAGTTCGCCTTTAGAACGGGAGTAAATGTACATGCAATTGTCGTATATACTTGTGGGGCATCTTATGGTCACGCGATTCACCATCCTCACCAGGGAAATATCCGTTAGATGTTAAGCAGAGTTGCGTCCCCAGTTGTACCAGGATCCGCTTATCGTGGATAGGAATTTTTGTTATTCAATTATGATCCCGGATTTGCCAGCATCATATTCGTACTCGTGGATTTCACAAAGGTTATAAACATCACTTACAGACGTTCCTGTAAATAGAAGAAGTGACAACTGACTTCCTTATGATTGCTATTTCTGTTAGATTGTGTCACGTTGGCTGGATAAGTTCATTAACAGCAACATATATAATTTATTTAAGAGGTGCGACTCCCATTTCAATATTTGATATGTTTAGTTGCTACTGAGACTCAACACATGCTCATAAATTGTCACACATTCTTAGGCATGTATATTTCATCATATTTTGTCTAAATCATAATGATCATAGTGTGATTTTGTTATTTCTCAAAGGTTATATATCAAGTGTCTGTTTTTGGTGACATTTTAAACTACATTGTTACCAAGACGTCACAATCAAATGACATCACTAATGGCCCTGCTACTGAAGCTGTTAGCAGTACTTTTTACACTAAAGACACTGCTTATTACCCCCTACAAAACTGAAAAAGCTGGAAGAATGATGTTGGGTGATAAATAAAATCTCACCCTCGTGTCTTTTGATACCAAATATATCAACACTCGTTGATAAAAGTGGTTGTTTTTGGTGACATTTTAAACTGCAGATCCAAGTGACTTACAGCGTCACGGACTACTTCTAACTTTTCAGTTCAGGAAACCAAAGGGCATGAATCATTAGTTGTTCCGTTTCATTTTCAGACAATGAAAGAGCTCCAATTATACTGGTTGGAAATAAAACAGACATGAGTTCTGAAAGATCGGTGACGTACGAGGAAGGGTATCAGGTCCTTCTCTCCTGGAAGACATGCTTCTTTATTGAAACCAGTGCAAGATTGGCCGACCATATAGAACGGATGCTGCACCTCCTCATTGTGAGAGGGGACCCCAGTCAGGATAATTATGATATGAGAAATCGTCCTTCTTTTTTAGATCAGGAGAATTATGTACATGACCGAAGTGTATCAATAGTGAGCATTTCTGACCATAATTTACAAAATTTGCGTTTCACTGGAAAGAGAAAGAAAACGAAGTGGCGATGCTCTGTCATGTGATCTACGCGATGTCCTATCGTGCCTGTGAATGATTTAAAACAACATTAAACGAATCTACTGCAAACTACAATTAAGTATGCAATAAATGATATGTTTAAATGTAACGTTTTAACGATATACGGCTTTTCCATTGGACGAGAGGTCGGTCACATGACTAAAGTATGAACGACAGATTTGGACGTTTTTCACGAGACTGTATTCTTGAAATGACGTAAACACTGACGGACCACTTTCACATTCTTGGAGAAACCCCTGGAAATTCTCCAGTACGAATAAATACAAAATTCTTGTTTCTGATCATTTAGAACCTTTAATCTTGAACTTAGCGTTTAAGCATACATTGGGATAGGTCAGTGAGTTTCATTGCATGCCCGTTAAGTTATATCCTAGTGAATGAAACGAAGAGACGAACAATGTCATTCAAACTATCATAATATCGACTCGATCCGAGCCTAGACTCATACTGACAGCCTACATCAATCTATGATTTTAACTTAGTATACATTTACACATCTTTACAATAACTTTTAATGATAGGCCATTTGACTAATGATGATTTACGCTTATAATCGCCACAGGTTCATTAACAACTTATGTAAATGTGTTACGATGCGCTCTCAAGGTGACTAACTTACTAAGGTCAGTTCTTAACTAAGCTTTCTCATCTAAAATCAAACTACAAAAGATGTCACCGTGAGCATACATTCGCTCATGTCACTCCTCTCCTTTTGGGGAATTACTTCATTTCGCGATATAGTTGGTTGGTGTATGGTTGTCAGTATAAACCCGACGTCACACGTACTAAATAGAATTGTGTATAGATTTCGATTTTCCGAAGTATAAAATAGTGATATAAAAAAGTATATGAACTGACTTTCACTTTATGGGAGTTCATTCGTAGAGTGATAACCAAACATTGTATGAGCGTCGTTGTAAGATATGACGTCTATATAGTTCAAGCTATTTAATTTGTTGGTTTATTGTATGTTGATCCCGTGGCATTTGAATAGCTAATCAAGCTCACTTTTTAGCGTTAAACTTTCATTAAACTGAATATATAGGCCACGCCTACCACCGGACTACTATTTCCTGATTGGCTAATAATAGAATGGGCGGTGCTTGTGTTTCATTATTGCACTGGCCAATGTCACTGACTTCGTATCATTGTCTACAGCTTTTCTGTGTTACTCATTAAATAAACAGTATATATGTGAAGTTATTATTGTTGACTTATTTATATATAAGAATAAGCTGTTGCACCTACATAGTTATTAACTAAAAACTAATGTGCCCACTTTGCGTAAATCCGCTTAGAAATTCGCAAAGTGTGCTCATCGGTTCCTACGTTTGTAACTCCATAAGCAAAAAACCTATCAAGGTAAGTGGCTGCATGGTAACCCCACACCCACCCAGCCCAAAAGAACATCTCGGCCAACACCATGCTGCAATAGACGTGCTGAGGAGTCTGATTGTTCTCGCCAGGAAGTATTTTACAGCTGATTCTTGTACTTGTGATGATGACACAGCAGGATGTGGCTAAAGACCGTCAACCATCATTTGGGCACCCGGTTTTTCACAAGTATTTCCCATAAAACTCACTATCACGTGACAAAATTTGGTTATTGTCGAATAATAATCATTTACCTAACTAAAAATACCAACACCTATCAGGTAGTTTAAATCATATTTCATTTTAAAAATCATTTTATTTATTTATCTGTCTTTGAGACATTCGCTCCTCATCGGGGTACAAAATGGCGAGTGAGTAAGTGAGTGAGTGAGTGAGTGAGTGAGTGAGTGAGTGAGTGAGTGAGTGAGTGAGATGGGTCTGATTCTGAAGGCAACACATGCAAATTACAATTTGTTTTATCTTATTGGTTACACATGTGTGTATATGTCTGTTTATCATCCAAAAGTTAACAGTGAGTATCCACCCTACTTATCAATGCGCTTAGGCAAACTGTCAGTTTAATACAAGACAGAGCACATATCACCTTGTCAGACACTGCAAAGGCAGCAGTTCGCCTTTAGAACAGGAGTAAATGTATATGCAATTGTTGTATATACTTGTGGGGCATCTTATGGTCACGCGATTCACCATCCTCACCAGGGAAATATCCGTTAGATGTTAAGCAGAGTTGCGTCCCCAGTTGTACCAGGATCCGCTTATCGTGGTTTGGAATTTGATTATTCAATTATGATCCTAGATTTGCCAGCATCATATTCGTACTCGTGGATTTCACAAAGGTTATAAACGTCACTTACAGACGTTCCTGTAAATAGAAGAAGTGACAACTGACTTCCTTATGATTGCTATTTCTGTTACATTGTGTGACGTTGGCTGGATAAGTTTATTGACAGCAAGATATATTTTAAGCTAACTTGACGTGAGCTTGAGACTTGCCATTTTGTCCGCATGAAATCTCACATGCTTGTTTTCACCATGACGACACCGCAATTTATTTAAGAGGTGCGACTCCCATTTCAATATATGATATGTTTAGTTGCTACTGAGACTCAACACATGCTCATACATTGTCACACATTCTAAAGCATGTGTTTTTCATCATATTTTGTTTAAATCATAATGATCATAGTGTTATTTTGTTATTTCTCAAAGGTTATATATCAAGATATATTTACTAAATTATATTTGAATATCAAAGCTGACATAAAATTTCGTCAAGTGTCTGTTTTTGGTGACATTTTAATACATTGTTACCATGACGTCGCAATCAAATGACATCAATAATGCTACTGAAGCTGTCAGCGTACTATTTACATTAAAGACACTGCTTACTACCCCCTACAAACTGAAAAAGCTGGGAGAATGATTTTGGGTGATAAATAAAATCTCACACTCGTGTCTTTTGAAATACGAGGGTTGGCTCAAGGGTTCTGGGCCTAACTGTGGTGGACTGTTGATGTAGTTGGTGGCTAATTAATTTTCAACATGGTCCACACATTTCTGCTAGCGATGCTGGAGTGCCTGCAAGCTACTGGTGTCATCATCATGTGCACCTTGCTTGCCAGACAGTTCTTTCTTCAAGTTTGGGAAAAGGTGGAAATCTCACGATGCTAAAACGTGTACATACGGAAGATCTTCAATGAGTTCAAAGCAACAGTGATACATTGCTCCAACTATTGGTATCGCGAGCATTTAACAACAGAAAATACCAAGAAAAATGGTATACAATTAACATTTGCATTACAAAGTTTTCTAGGTTTACAATTTTCTACACAGCAATTACAATGGCAGTGGACAATGGAATGGCAGTACAAAATTCAATGATATTGGGGAGGAAGACAATTGCATAAAAAATATCTTTCACGTTGGTATACATGTGCATGTAGGCAGAGTGTAATTAACGGTCACAAAACCCTTTCCATATTCAATAGAAAGAGGCGATCGTACGATTCCGACTATATTAAGTATAATGTTATGTGGGTTAACTTGAATCACAGGCTACTCTTGTATCTATAGAAAATAGATTCACTGACTGGGATCATTCTAGTTAAATTCTCCACATTGGAACACGCGGCATTTTGTACAAGGAGATAACTCTACGTGGCATACAAATCTCAATATAGTGAAGTACTCATACAATCCGGCAGATTTGCCACAAATTCGACATATCCCTTCTCAAAAAATGAAAGTTAGATGTTACAGTTCTACACATAGAAAAGCTCCATTAAATATCCGTCAACATAAATACACACTGCAGTGAAATAAAACAGTAAGCACAATTGCATGAAATCCACACTGGTTGATAACAAGTGTTGACGATTACGACGATATTGAGCACCATCGTTGGTCTGAACGATGCATGTCCTATCCTGGTCATGTTGGCTTTTGCTGATCACTGTGGCTGGTTTCCGCAGGGTTTCTGTTGGAAGTCGAACTCGCACTGGCTCGTTGATATTGAGTTTTGAGATTTTTCGCGGACGATTTCAGGATCAACAGTTTTAGGTTTCATTTGTTCATACATGTACGTCACTAGAAGTGTTGAACGAAGATGACGTCCCATTAACATGTGGGAAGGCGAAACATGTCCGATGGGAGTGTTGTTGTACTCCAACAAGCTGAGTCTTGAATCTCTGTTTTCATCTTGTACTTTGTCGAACAGACGTTTGGCTATCTGCACACATTTCTCAGCCAAACCATTTCTCTGCGGGTAGTAAGGACTAGACGTTGAATGTTTGAATCCCGAGCACTTTGTGAAGTTGACAAATTCCTCTGCCGTGTATTGAGAGCCATTATCTGATATCACTTCCTGAGGCACTCCATGTCTTGTGAATATGGATTTGAGCCTGTCGATCACTGTCCCGCTCTTTGTACTGGCAAGCTTCTCCACTTCTAACCATTTACTGTAGTAGTCGACAACCAGTAAGTAGTCTTTACCTTGAAATTTGAACAAATCAGTTGCCACAATTTGCTATGGATATGATGGAATCGGTCGTAGAACAAGTGGTTCTTTCTGGTTGGAAACACGTCTTTCCCGACATATGCGACATTTACCGACTTCAGCTTTAATGTCGGAATTCAGGCCAGAATAGTACAGATCTTGCTCTGCTCCTGCACTTATCGATACCCAGGTGGCTTGAAGGAATACACTGGAGCATTTTCACTTTCATCCTGTCTGGTACTATTATCCTCTCTCTTTTGATGAGAATATCATCCATCTCTGAGATTTTATCCTGATAATTCCAGAACTGTTGGATAGATGAAGGGCAGTTTCTTCGTTTGTCTGGCCATCCTTGTTTCACAATTGACTTCAACTTTGTCAACAGGGTCCTGCTGTGTTGACATCCTCACCTCGGACATCTTTTCATCACCATACCACATGTACTTGCATTTCAGCTCCATCACTCCATCACTGAGATTGTCATCATCACTGTTTGTCACAATCTTTCTAGTCAGTGTATCCACTAGAGGAATACACTTTCCTGGAAGATGAACCACTGTGGTATCATACTTTTGTAACTGCAATAACATCTTTTGAAGCCTGGGTTGTGCAACAGCTAGTGGCTTCTTCATGATGATTTCAATCGGCTTGTGCTCGCTCTCAACTGTGGCCTTTCTCCCATAGAGGTATTGATGAAATCTCTTACAGGCAAACAAGATCGCGTAATCTCCTTTTCGATCTGAGCATAGCTCAGTCTAGGTGAGTGACTTGGAAGCATATGCAACTGGTCTTCCTCCCAAACCATTTTGTGATGCATCCATTTGAAGAGTGATCTCCTTTTTCGGATCACAGTAGGCCAAGAAATATGTACTGGTTACAGCATTCTTCGTCTTCTTGAAGGCAGTCGCTGCATTGCTGTCCCATTGAAACATATTATCTTGTTTCAACATATCTCGCAGAGGGGAAGTTATCTCTGGGAGACAAAGTGCGAACTTACTCAGGTAGATCACGATTCCGAGTACAGTCTCTAATTCTGATTGATTCTTAGGTGCTTCCATTTTCTGGATGGCATCCACTGTCTTAGGGTCGGGCTTGATCCCAACAGCAAAGGGAATGTGACCAAAGTAACTCACTTTTTGTACTCCAATCACTGTTTTCTCTGGGTTCAGACGAACGCCGTTCTCACTGGAACACGACGACCATACAACATGTTTAGTATGGTCGTCTTGCCAGATCGAGCAGCGCCAATAAATACCACTTTCTTCGTTAAGCTTAAGGGTGATGAGTCATTTTTCGTGTTTAATGACATATTTATAATGAACAATGTCATTCCGGGACTTCTTTCGAGCGGACATTCACACAGTCAATAATAAGAGTAACGCGATTGGCTCTTTTGATCGTGAATAATATCCTAGTTGTTGCTTCAGCGAAAACACGATGTGAACACATGGCGGACAAAAACGTACTTGAAACTCACACACTGTCTTGCATTTTTGAATAACATCCATGCCTCCATTTAGAGCCTATGATCATTTCTGTACCTCATCCTGTCCATTTATCTGTCCGTCCATTCAGTTCGCAGAGTAAATGCTTCTTTAACAAGACTTCTGAACATTTCAGCATCACCTTTGCTGAACATTCTTGATGTCTCTAGCAATATTAAGATACAGTTTTGCTGGTCAAGATGCCATAGTTGTTGACAATATCATACAGTTTTAATGTTTGAGGATACAGGAGGATGTTTGTGATATCTTTCTCTGTAAGATACATGAGGATGTTTGTGATATCTTTCTCTATAAGATAAATGAGGATGTTTGTGATATCTTTCTCTGTAAGATACATGAGAATGTTTGTGATATCTTTCTCTGTAAGATACATAAGAATGTTTGTGATATCTTTCTCTATAAGATACATAAGCATGTTTGCCATATCTTTCTCTATAAGATACATGAGCATGTTTGTCATATCTTTCTCTATAAGATACAGGAGAATGTCTGTGATATCTTTCTCTATAACCTTATTCCGGTAACAAGAAGGTAAGGTAAAGGTGAATTTGAAAATAACATTCAAAATGGCGTACATTTTTGTCATTAGCAAAGAATCAGCATCATGGAACAAACAGAACCGATCTTCCTCTTCATACGCTCAAGTAACACTGAAACAACGAAACAATAGCAGTGATCACTGAAACAACAAAACATTAGTAGTGAACAGTGAAACAACAAAACATTAGTAGTGAACACTGAAACAACGAAACAACAGTAGTTAACACGGAAACAACCAAACAATAGTAGTGAACACTGAAACTACAACCAATAGTTTGGTAACGCAAGAATAGCAGTGAACACTGAAACACCGAAAGAATAGCAGTGAGCACTAAAACAACGCAAAAGTAGCAGGGAACACTGAAACAACGCAACAATAGCAGTGAACACTGAAACCAGAAAACAATAGTAGTGAAACACTAAAACAATGAAACAATAGCAGTGAACACTGAAACAACGAAACAATAGTAGTGAACACTGAAACAACGAGGGAATAGCAGTGAACACTAAAACAACGAAACAATAGTAGTAACCACCAAGACAATGAAACAATAGCAGTGAACAGTGAAACAACGAAACAATAGCAGTTAACACTGAAACAACGAAACAATAGCAGTGAACACTGAAACAACGAAACAATATCAGCGAACACTGAAACAACAAAAGAATAACAGGGAACACTGAAACAACGAAACAAGAATAGTGAACACTGAAACAACGAAAAAATAGCAAAGAACACCGAAACAACGAAATAACAGTAGTTACCACTGAAACAACGAAACAAAAGTAATGAACACTGAAACTACAACCAATAGTTTGACAACAAAACAATAGCAGTGAACACTGAAGCAAGGAAACAATAGCAGTGAACACTGACACAACAAAACAATAGTAGTGAACACTGAAACAACGAAACAATAGTAGTGATCACTGAAACAATGAAACAATAGTAGTGAACACTGAAACAACGAAACAATAGTAGTGAACACTGAAACAAGGAAACAATAGCAGTGAACACTGACACAACGAAACAATAGTAATGAACACTGAAACAACGAAACAATAGTAGTGAACACTAAAACAACGAAACAATAGTAGTGAACACTGAAACAACGAAACAATAGCAGTGAACACTAAAACAATGAAACAATAGTAGTGAACACTGAAACAACGAAACAATAGTAGTGAACACTGAAACAACGAAACAATAGTAGTGAACACTGACACAACGAAACAATAGTAGTGAACACTGAAACAAGGAAACAATAGCAGTGAACACTGACACAACGAAACAATAGTAGTGAACACTGAAACAACGAAACAATAGTAGTGAACACTAAAACAACGAAACAATAGCAGTTAACACAGAAACATCGAAACAACAGTAGTGAAGACTGAAACAACGAAAGAATAGCAGTGAACACTGACACAACGAAACAATAGTAGTGAACACTGAAACAACGAAACAATAGCAGTGAACACTAAAACAACGAAACAATAGCAGTTAACACAAAAACATCGAAACAACAGTAGTGAAGACTGAAACACCGAAAGAATAGCAGTGAACACTGACACAACGAAACAATAGTAGTTAACACTGAAACAACGAAACAATAGCAGTGAACACTGAAACAACGAAACAATAGCAGTTAACACAGAAACATCGAAACAACAGTAGTGAAGACTGAAACAACGAAAGAATAGCAGTGAACACTGAAACAACAGATAGTGAACAGTGAAACAACGAAACAGTAGTAGTGAACACTGAAACAACGAAACAATAGCAGTTAACACTGAAACTACAACCAATAGCAGTGAAGACTGAAACAACGAAACAAAAGCAGTGAACATTGAATCAGCAAAACAATAGCAGTGAAGACTGAAACATCCAAACACATAGTAGTGGACACGGAAACAACGAAACAATAGTATTGAACATTGAAACAACGAAACAATATTAATGAAGACTGAAACAATGGTAGGGAATACTGAAACAAGGAAACAATAGCAGTGAACACTCAGGCAATGAACAATAGCAGTGAACACTAAAACAAGGAAACAAAAGCAGTGAACACTGAAACAACGAAACAATTGTAGTGAACGCTGAAACAACAAGAGTAGTGAGACTGAAACAATGTACCCTGTGTGTGATCCTATGTACAGGTTTATCACACAAGTCAGCCCTCGAGATCGGTTGACAACTTACTGCAGCATGTAATATTCCCAGTACATCTTACATCACGTCCAACAATATCAACGGCAATTCTGTTCAGCATAGTCAACAACTGAGAACATACGACCATGCTGTCCTTGTCACCCCATTATTGATTAATGTTTATAATTTTCAGGGAATAAACAACCAATCGTTGTTTTACTATTTGAAGTTTATTGCACTTACAAAGCGACGTGCATGCAATTGTGGTTGTGTGTGCTGAGTGTGTGACTCCGAGCCGACCAGTCCTTGTTTGAGCCCCTTAGTGACAAGCGCCACGCAGGGTAACAACGAGTTCCATCTTTTCACGTCATTTGTTATGAGGCAGCCGGGGATCAAACCACCGACCTTCCGCTCTCCAGGCAGACACTCTTTATAATAGACAATTTCACACAGACGAGAACCAGAGAATACAACAAGTCGATGATGCATTGAATGCATGTGCAACATAACCCTGATGCAAACCATCTGCCCAGATTAGAAAGCCTCAGGCAATATTCTTTGGTCCAACTGGGTAACTATCACAGAGGAGATGTGTCTGTCGTTGCTGCTTGAGTTGTGATAAGAAGTTTAAGATCAAGACGCTAAAAAATGAATCATTAATGCGTCTCTACCTGGTGAGACGTAGCCTGTGGTCATCGATGTTATTGATACTGGCATTGGACAATGGTGGAATGCTCAGCTTGGTGAAACCAAGGAGATATGGATTATTGTCAGATAGTCAATCAGTTCATAGATTATGAGACTAAAAGCTTACTTCACCTGATTTGTGAAACCGTAAATGCTACACATTCTGTAACCACCTGTAAGTGTTTCACAGAATGTTAATGGAACGATGGAAAAATTCACGTATTGCTTCCAGTTATAATTGTATGTATTTCTTAGAAATAAAAAACACATAACTAAATTCGGAAATAAGTTGTAAATGCTGAATGGTAAAACGATTCCGAGTCAATTACATGCTTCATGAGGTTTGACTATCCAGGAACACCAACAAGGCTTATAGCTACAGATGTCACAGATGCATCCCAGGTACATCTGCATCCGCAGTTCGTTTTTAATGATAGTACAGCACCATAGACAAAGGTTCAAACACACACATGAAGCAATCAATCCAAATGTGTAATTGAAGAAAGAGAAGAGCAGAATCAATCACGCTATGAAAGGGGAAGTAGCAAGTGTAGGTGGACTGGCTATTTCCACAGCTAGCATGGACTATATATATAGCACACAGTAGGCGGCGTGAGCAGGATGTGTTGTTTGTTGTCTTACATGAGTCAGAGGCTGCTCCATGCACACATGTATGCTGCTGTTTGAGAAGGGAACATCTGATCTGAAACATGAATATGTTTCCAATTATCTATTAATATTTTGTTTATTAGTTTTTTTACAGCACTTTAAAGCAACGAATATATGGACTCATTATTTTTTTTATTTTTAAGAGATGTGTGAGCGGAGGGTGTTTAACGCTGCTTTCATAATTATTCGGTGACATCAGGGTCTCAGGTGACAAGGAGGAGGGGAATAATTGATCAATTGGAGTAACGCATGTTCATGGGTATGGCAGTGTTTAAATAATTTCATACTTTGAAGTTTACACTGTTTCTTTCATGCTGATTGGCTGAAGGGGTAGTCATGTGATCTGATATTTGGAGTTCACACACCTGTGAACGGACAGAAAAAGTTCAAACGATGTGAACATTTTTTTGTGAAATTGATCGTGTGAACTTTTACCGGAACTACTTTCCGTGGTTTCCCGGAATTCTCGATTGGAGTTTACGATCAACTCGTTGTTCTATTTTCTTTATAATACCTGCATTTATCAGCAAAATAATTAATTTAGTATTTTTGCCTGGTTTTGTACTGTTTTTTCTGACGTATATGCTTTGGTTATGGTGATTTATGTCGTCTAGCTGCTACATGAAACAAAATGGATAAATAATTGTCCTTGCGATGATTTGGATATAGAATGGTTATCTTTCAATACTAATATAACGCAAGTGAAGAAAATTAATTCTGTAAAATTACTGAGGTGAACGAAATTGATTAATTGAGCGATATTGACTTTGATGCCTTGTTTTCGGAAATAACAGGAATCATGCACCAATGAAAACAATGTGGTACCCTGCTCAGATGTGGCCGCTGACACAGAGCAAACGCGACTGCTCCTGATCAATCCCAAACTAAAATCCAAATTACTATCGTATCGGGGGAAAAATCTAAGATTTTGAGAAACCATAAAACATATGAAGGTAAGGAAAGAAACTTACATTAAAAAAACCCCAAAACTTGCCTACCTGTTTTATCGATTGGTCATGGGAGTCGAGAAAATATCCGTAGACGGACTTAGAAATCTACTATTCCGGTTTCTGAGTTGGCCGACCTTCTCCGTGCATTCTAGGCCGAGAAGCGGCGTCACAGGAGGAATGACGGGGCACAGAAATGAAACTGGTATCAGGTCATACAGTAGTTCCATTTCAGGTGACAAGAAACACCAGCTAAGCAAAGTATTACAGCACACGCGACAAATCCCAAACTCCAAATATAACATACCCTGACGTTGAAAATTATCACAAAACACACAAGTTTCAGAGCACTCGGTTCAACCCCCACCAGTCCATTCCGCATCGTCCGAATAGGTTTGCGATTATCCAAACACAAGCAACACATTCATAATTCGGTGATATTCCCAATTTGCTAGTGCCATGAGAGATTTCACGCGTCGGGGTGTTTTCCATAACTGCCCCATGAACGTCATTTTCAACAGCAGTAAATATCATGCTCTCGTTCGACTCGAAATACACCTCTTTACAAACTTATGTGACGTCATGTATAAATCCGCACTTGAAAATTGACCTCGCCTCGGTCGGTGCATCGAGGTCATGTTTATATTTTTGTTCAACTTCCTGTAACCTATTTTCAAGATTTGATTTATCCCAAATATTGTTTGTAAATTTGTTCAGAGAATGAAACTATGTTGACATATTTCTAGATTATGTTGTATATATTCAAAGAACTATTTTTCTTTGTGTAACTGAGTATGAGTTGGGAAACGTATGTGACCGAGAGCCGGCAAATACCGATAAAGTAACATTGTTGTAATGTTCTTCGGCGAAACCAGAGGACTTCAAATTTAAGAAAATATTGTTACAATATTATTCGGCCCGACCAGTACACTACAAAGTCTCGCAAGCTTGGAGGTTCACACAGTTTAACCAGTGCTTTGAAATCGTTCACACTTCCATGAACCCATCCGTTCAATTCTGAAATAAACCGAAAACAATTTAGACTACGCTTCGTGGAAAAAGATGATGTGCACACCGATTGTTATGTTCATACGTCCTTATAAACCTCTAGTGGCGTCCTCTATTGTTTTACGGGGCCTTCGTTTGGCAGTAAAACCTCTCAGCAGAGACCCCTCTATAACATCCTTTTGTCACAGGGGTATTCTATAACCTGCGTCAGTCTCGTGGATATTCTCTAGGAAGTCCTCCTGTTCCAGGGATATTCTATAGAACGTCTCTCTGTCTCAGGGATATTCTGTACAAAGTCCCTCTGCTGTCTCTTGAATATTCTACAGAAAACCCTTCTGCCCCAGGGATATTCTGTAGAAAGTATCTCTCTCTCTCTCTCTCTCTCTCTCTCTCTCTCTCTCTCTCTCTCTCTCTCTCTGGCTATGTTCTATAGAAAAATCTCTCTGTCCAGGGATATTCTGTAGAAGGTCTCTCTGTCCCAGGAATATTCTGTTGAAAGTCTCTCTGTATATGTCGCAGGGATACTCTGTGCTAGGCCTCTCTGTCTCAGGGATATTCTATAGAAAACCCCTCTATTTCGGGGATATTCTGTAGAAAGTTACTGTCCCAGTGATATTCGACTCAGTGTGTTTACATTCTCAACCAAACACCCGGGGGATGTTTTATCTGACTTATTAACTGAATGATAAATCTGAAATTACGTCCAATTCTAAATTGAAATGAAGTGGGTAAACGTCAGTTCCTTGGTAATATGGAATGCCTTTCATATCATAGCATCTCTACGAGACCAGTGACAATCAGTCCTCGCCTGGAATAAAAGCATGATCACCATTAAAGGTTGAGCTGTTCTGTTTGATGTAGTTGACCAGGAAGAGGACAATTTAACGTGGAATATCACTCCCGTCAGATTGAAAACACGTGCTCATGTGTTTACATTGTTTGTAGACAATACAACGTTCACTACAATAGTAACATCACACCACCACTCCTCAGCTTGTGCATCAACTAGTAATGGATGCTAGTGGCTGCTGCAGAGATCATCATGGCAGATAATGAAAAAACTATCTAGTATTACGCCGGTACTATCAACAGTTGTGTTACCATTATTGTTTTGGTAATCCACGAGAAAGCGACTCCATACGTGTGTTTACAAGTAAGGCAAATACCATTGGACGTGACCTATGCAAGCTCTTAAGAACTTGACTTCCTTGCGTGATATAACAATCCCTTATCGATTTGTGGTTGTGATTCCACACTAAAAAGAAAAGTCTCACTGTGACATGGTAGGAGATATTTGCTCTAATTAGACACGTTTGCTACACCAACATTTCAACAGCACGGATAACAAGTTTGCTATAGCTTTCAACAACATATAAGCCCCGCCAAAACCACCACAAGGAGTAATATGGAGGTGTTATGTTTCTGAGCTGATTATTTGTTAACTTGAAAGACAAACAATGTGCTTGTGTGAAAAAATATTATTCTGGTTGTCACTCTTTTTGGATAATGAATAAACACTCGAAACTACCTTCTCTGACAAATTATCAACTTATCCAGTCGTTTTACACACTAATCGACTATGGACTAAACCATGTTCTTAATGTATATACAGTGCGGAGCTTTTCGACATGCACAGACATATCGTTAGTCTCCATGTCAAATTCATTCAGTGTCAGTCAGTCATGTTGTAAACGAATGCCCATGATATGATACACACGTCTTTAATCACCTGTCCCATACAAGGTCCCCGGATGAGAAACAACGAGTCCTGCGCAAGAGCGAATGCGTTGTGCCGCTATGGAATACTGTATGTTGGGGATTGTCCTATGCCATTTCAGTGGCCGTGATACCCTGTCCTCTGTAGTGGTCACATTCCTCGTCACTGTATGGTACTCCCAGCAATCTAGTGTACATAAGTGCTCTTTAAGATTAGCATTCGTGTTATATATGAATATGACTAAGACGAATAGCTTCTGTAATGATGCATGCATGTGTCACACAGAGTAAGCTGCAAGGATCAGGCGAACAGAGTCTTTAGTCTCTCCTCTGTATATCTCCCAACATTTGTCGGTCTTCTGCAGCTGTATATCTTCCTACATTTGTCGGTCTTCTGCAGCTGTATGTCTCCCAACATTTGTCGGTCTTCTGCAGCTGTATATCTCCCTACATTTGTCGGTCTTCTGCAGCTGTATGTCTCCCAACATTTGTCGGTCTTCTGCAGCTGTATATCTCCCTACATTTGTCGGTCTTCTGCAGCTGTATATCTCCCTATATTTGTCGGTCTTCTGCAGCTGTATATCTCCCAACATTTGTCGGTCTTCTGCAGCTGTATATCTCCCTATACTTGTCGGTCTTCTGCAGCTGTATATCTCCCTATATTTGTCGGTCTTCTGCAGCTGTATATCTCCCTATATTTGTCGGTCTTCTGCAGCTGTATATCTCCCAACATTTGTCGGTCTTCTGCAGCTGTATATCTCCCTATACTTGTCGGTCTTCTGCAGCTGTATATCTCCCTATATTTGTCGGTCTTCTGCAGCTGTATATCTCCCAACATTTGTCGGTCTTCTGCAGCTGTATGTCTCCCAACATTTGTCGGTCTTCTGCAGCTGTATGTCTCCCAACATTTGTCGGTCTTCTGCAGCTGTATATCTCCCTACATTTGTCGGTCTTCTGCAGCTGGGTTCTTGTCATTGGCGGGAATAGAGTTCATCAGTTTGCCAAATCACATCTTTGATTGCGCTATTATTTTGATTATACTAAGGTTACGGCTATCTATTGGAAACAACAGTCAGTTCCAAACGCATCATGTTTTTGTCAGAATTCTTTCAACGATTAAAACTATCATACATTCAGGATTGACATGGGACGTTAACTCGTAGCACAAAACCATATGGTTACTCATTGTACAACGCAGTGTAGTAATGCTTAAGCTGGGAACATGCTTACTCACTTCAGGTCGCGTAATGTTTCCGGGAAAGGACACAACCGTTGTTGTACAACAATGTTCTTCAAGCAACTGGCACTGTATTGTAGCTTCGTTGCCTGACGTCATGACGTCAGAATGACTTCAGTGGAATGTCGCTGATACGGTGCTTAATGCCCACGCATTGCATTGGGTATACTATTAATATTCCTTGGGACAATCAACTTCCAAAATATACTGCATTCTATTTGGTAAAGTATAAGCTTCTGTATTCGCAACGGTATTTCATTCTCTCCATTGAGACAAACATCATCCATATCAACAGCTGTCATCCCCACCCCGCTCCCTCTACCCCCACATACAGAAATACAAACACACTTGCCCACCCACAGGCATCCCTTGGCCGCTCTCACAACCAATTACAGGGCTCAAAAACACCACCCTCACCCTCACCCCCTACATACTTTCCGGTACCAGCCCCCTGCTGGTTATTACTATTCCAGGTTTATACACCACGAGGATTTGGTCAATGCGAGGCTGCTCGTGTCTGCAGTAGACCTCTATCTTATTACTGAACAGAAGTCTAAGTAGATCTCCCGTGAACATTTCTTCTCTGAAGTGACCAACATCACTGTGTTCTTGTGCTTCGCTGTCAGAACCGTGATCATGCACATGTCAAGAGCATGGAGGATAAAAGAGAGCAATTACAAGCATTGCCGAAGCCCAGCCACAGATCGCATAATTGAAGTAAAATATAAAAGAGCACAAGTGACGTCATGAACAAACAGCTGTTACATACTGCACGCATTAAAAACGCACCACAGGCTAAAAGTGAAATGACGTAAAGCCAAATGATATGTGGTGTAAGATTTCCTACAATCTCACTCGGATAACTTAGCTAAACATTAGTAATGACAAATATCATTGGAAAGTAGACAATTTTATTGTATCGTGAAGGAAACAAAAAGGGGTCAAAAGGCAAAGTCAATATTTGGTGACCGCCTCTGGTTGCAATACATGCCACACATCGCCTCCTCATGGACACGATCAGACTCTGGATAAAACCCTGTGGTATCTTAAGCCACGTTGCAGGGCAAGTCGAGTCCTCTTTTATGATGTCGATTTGAGTAGTCCCACTCGTGTTCGATGGACGATAGATCGGGAAATAATGCAGGCCATGGCACAACAGGTGCTCTGTACCGTGAAGTCCATAGAAGCATGTGTTGGGTGTGCTCTGGCCTTGTCCTGTTGCAGTATATGCATAATGACCGAAAAAGGGAAAGATGTCTCATAATGGACCTCTCTGTCGGAATTTTCAGTCTGTCGTCACAGGTTGTTGTCCTGGAAGTTGTTCTTTGGTGCGTTTTGGTGACGACTCTTGAAGGACGTCTACTCTTAAAACCTTTCATCGTGTCTTCAAATCCAAACCATGACGGATTTCTATGTTCTTTTAGAATATTGCGATATGTTGATTAATTCATGTTGGTGAGTTTTCAAATTGGGTCAGTATTCATAGCTCCGACACAGGAAGCAATGGATTGATTATCTCTGGTTTTACGTAAAATCTATATTACTCGAGGGTAAAGTCAAATAGCATCAATCGACATTTATATTAAACCTCCTCTTATGTTCAAAGGTGTCACTTTACAGTTTGAGTTTAGAACATAATTAGTTTTATTATTGACTTTCTCCGAGGTATTACAAGGTGCTGTATGCATGCACGTCTCGGTTAAAATATGGCACAAGACTGTGTGGGAGAGTAAAGCTTGGGCTAGTGGAACTTCTAAAGCTTTAAATCCTGGGATTGGGGACGGAATACATCAATTACAATCTTTTTTTTGAAATGAGGTTTCTCTGTGATAATGTGTTCTGTGAGTATTACACTGTCGCCACTTGGAAATCACCGGATTATATGAGTCGTTTCCTGGAAACTGTTGATGGGGCTGTAGTAACAGCAGATCGTAGTAGTAATTGTTTGGTACGTGGCACCAGCAGAAGTACGATCAGAACCATGACGCACCAACTGCACCAACTGGTCATGGTTGACACTACTAACTTCAGTTACATCAGAGATGGTCAGACAAAGGGAGACACACAGAGTCAAACAGACACACACAGAGACAGACAGACAGACAGACAGACACACACACACACACACACACACACACACACACACACACACACACACACACACACACACACACACACACACTCTGACCGAGAGTCATCTTGGTGGTGAGACACAAATACGATCGGAACCATGATGAAGCAATTGCAACTACTGGTCATAGGTGACATTACTAACTACAGTAACAGCAGTGGCGGCAGAGGATCTGTTTCGGCAGTAGATTAGGCAGTAATGTCAGGTCACATTACTGACTCCGTAGCATCTTTCTCAGCAGTAGTTAATAAGTAATCGTAGGTCACATTACTGACTCCGTAGCATCTTTCTCAGCAGTAGTTAATAAGTAATCGTAGGTCACATTACTGACTCAAGGAGCAGCTATCTCGGCAGTCGATTAAGAAGTAATCGTAGGTCACATTACTTACTTAAGTAGCAGCTATCTCGGCAGTCGATTTAGAAGTAATCGTAGGTCACATTACTGACTCAAGGAGCAGCTATCTCGGCAGTAGATTAAGAAGTAATCGTAGGTCACATTACTAACTCAGGTTGCAGCTATCTCAGCAGAAGATTAAGAAGTAACCTTAGGTCACATTACTGACTCAAGTAGAAGCTATCTCGGCAGTAGATTAATAAGTAATCTTAGGTCACATTACTGACTCACGTAGAAGCTATCTCGGCAGTAGATTAAGAGGTAATCGTAGGTCACGTTACCAACTCACACAGAAGCCATCTCGGCAGTCGATTAAGAAGTAATCGTAGGTCACATTACTAACTCAGGTTGCAGCTATCTCGGCAGTAGATTGAGATGTGATCTTAGGTCACATTACTAATTCAAGGAGCAGCTATCTCGACAGTCGATTGAGAAGTAATCTTAGGTCACATTACTAACTCAAGTAGCATCTATCTCGGCAGTAGATTAACAAGTCATCGTAGGTCACATTACTTATTAAGTAGCAGCTAACTCAGGAGTAGATTAAGCAGTAATCGAAGGTAACGTTACGTACTCAAGTAGGAACTTTTCCGGAAGTAGATTAAGAAGTAATCTTAAGTCACATAACTAACTCAAGGAGCAGCTATCTCGGCAGTAGATTAATCAGTAATCTTAGGTCACATTACTGACTCAAGTAGAAGCTATCTCGGCAGTCGATTAAGAGGTAATCGTAGGTCACATTATTGACTCAAGTAGAGGCTGTCTCAGCAGTAGATTAAGAAGTAATCGTAGGTCACATTACTAACTCAAGTAGCAGCTGTCTCGGCAGTAGAGTAAGAAGTAATATTAGGTCACATTACTAACTCAAGTAGCATCTATCTTGGCAGTCGGTTAAGAAGTTGTCGTAGGTCACATTACTTACTTAAGTAGCAGCTATCTCGGCAGTAGATGAAGCAGTAATCTTAGGTCACATTACTGACTCACGTAGAAGCTATCTCGGCAGTAGATGAAGCAGTAATCGTAGGCCACATTACTAACTCAAGGAGCAGCTATCTCGGCAGTAGATTAAGAAGTAATCTTAGGTCACATTACTAACTCAAATAGCAGCTATCTTGGCGGTAGATTAAGAAGTAATCTTAAGTCACATTACTAACTGAAGGAGCAGCTATCTCGGCAGTAGATTAAGAAGTAACCGTAGGTCACATTACTTATTATGTAGCAGCTATCTCGGCAGTAGATTAAGCAGTAATCGTAGGTCACATTACTTACTTAAGTAGCAGCTGTCTCGGCAGTAGATTAAGCAGTAATCTTAGGTCACATTACTAACTCAGGTTGCAGCTATCTCGCCAAGCAGTAATCGTAGGTACAAACTCAGATATCATATCAAATACCCGACCTCACCATCACACTAATATCTTCAGATTCATCAACGCAGAAAAAGACGGGTGTACAGCAAGAGCGAGAATCCATTTTGCCAGGAGCAACTGATGAAGGAAAATAAAACCGATGCATCCAGCAGGCCATCTACTTGGGTAGACTCTGTCACGTTCAAGGAAGAAATAATAATTGTTGCTATTATTGTGTTTGTTTGTATGTCACTATTTTCAGCAACAGGTTATCAAGAAAGTATCAATCATCTTTTCATCTCTTGTGTTGACGTCTTTTTGGGGACTCAATCAGACTAACCCCTTATCAAGGTAAGCACTTTTGAGGTCATTAAGTTTATCAAATGTACGTCTTGAGATACGTCACTGACCTGAACAAAACCATATTTAGGTCTCCAATCACCCCAATTACCACAAATATTTCAGACAACATAAAGTATGCCTGTGAAGAGTGATGAAAATATCCTTACCCGTTAAATTCTGCGTACTTATAACACTAGCGGTCATATCATTATGCGATGTATGAATAGATATCGGTGGACTGTTCCAGTGACTTTAGCAGCTGCTGTGTTCAATCTGACCGGCATCAACATCTGATCATCCTTATCAAGTATTTGAAACACTATAAAAGTAAAAAGTGTCAAATTAAAGTGTGGACGAGTGGGTGAGTAATGTTTTACGCCGTGTTTAGCAATATTCCAGCAATATCACGCGAGGAGGGGGCATCAGGATTGGGCCTCACGCGTTGTACCCATGTGGGGAATCGAACCCGGGTCTTAGGCGTGACGAGCGAACACTTTAACCACTAGGCTACCCCACCGCCCCCTAAGTGCGTATGAAAATACCGCATGGTACACAGCGAAAATATGACGGCTGACGAGGACACATGAGGAGTATAGAACACAGGTCTCGGGTAACTGACAACCGTCAGCCCCCTGTCAATATAGAGGCAACCAGAAGGGTTTAAATTAATTTTCGCCATAACAGTAACTAAACATTATATTTAATTTCAAGATATTATGCACATGCGTCTGTACCTATATGTGCATTTGCATTTGAGCAACCTCCCTTGCGTGAGCATGGGAGGGTGAATAGAATGCATATATTTGGCAGTATCTGAAGGTCGGATGTCGAAGCTATGAGGTTGTTGACAGCTATATATACAGCTTATACAAGCTATTGACACCGGTAATATGTTGATATTCGCATTCTGGGCGACTATGATATCAACACAAGCCCATGACATGGACTTGTAAGAAAACAGTGCCCGTGAGGCGCTGGAGCTCTTTGTGTAGATTGAGTGTAGGCGTGTGGCGAGGGGCCGCGACATGATATAGACGTTCTGCAGACCATGTGACCAGAGAACAGCGTTCTGATAATAAACACCAGGATTCCAATGATACGCGAAGCCTTAATTTATGACTAAAGCAAATAATCAATAAGGGCATTTTGGACATTGTGCATTCGGTTATTCTTAGCACAAACATTATCTCTGGATTATCAACAGGATTCGATGGATCTGCTGAGATAGGTCATAACATGTATGCAGTTCCGCGCAAGTCTGGGTGTAAGGTTTTTACTGTTAAGAGAGAGAGAGAGAGAGAGAGAGAGAGAGAGAGAGAGAGAGAGAGAGAGAGAGAGAGAGAGGGGGGAGAGACACACACAGAGAGAGCACTACATCAATTACAACCTTTTTTAGAATGAGGTTTCTCTGTGTTAATGTGCTCTGTGTGTATTACACTGTCGTCTCTAGGAAATCACCAGCTCATATGACTCGCTTGCTTGAAACTGTGGACGAGGCTGTAGTAGCAGCAGATCGTAGTTGTAATTGTTTGGTACGGGGCACCAGCAGAAGTACGATCAGAACCATGACGCACAAACTGGTCATGGTTGACACTACTAACTTCAGTTACATCAGAGATGGTCAGACAAAGAGAGACAGACAGAGTCAAACAGACACACACAGAGACAGACAGACAGACGAACACACACACACACACACACACACACACACACACACACACACACACACACACACACACACACACACACACACACACACACACACACACACACACACACACACTGACCGAGAGTCATCTTGGTGGTGAGACAGAAATACCTGTAGTGTCCTGTATGTCCCACTACGTTACTCTGTCTGATGCAGCACTCATGTAGCAGATTACCCTCGTGTGGGGAACCATCAGAGTTAATATCCACAACGGGTTATGATAACAATGGTATCTTGCAGAATAATTGTTCCTCAAGCGTCCCTTTCATCTCCGTCACTTCTCTCCATTGAACGCCACCACCATGTATGTTTTGCAGCTTAAAACCAAACCGTTCATATGAACCCTGTTTTTATAATAATAAACCTGTCCATTTCTGTCACGTTTTCTTCCATCCGATCATTTTTTATGCTTATAAATATCAAATATTTATAGAACACACAAGTGCCCTCAATCACATTTCGAATACACTTTCTATTAATATAGGTACACTTGTAGAAATGCCTGACCTATAAAGACGTTACACAAGTGACTTAATTAAACTCTATTCCATCTGAATCAATAGCGGTTAGTTGATTGGGACCATACGATCCGCAGCAGTAGTGAAACTACTGCCCACATAGAAATGTTTATTTGCAATATTTGTTATTATTTCTCACTGGATGCAACTGGATTTTTAAACATGCACAGAGTTGGTTATAGAAGTAGAGTTCCAACGGTTTTTCTCTTGGTTTGTCGTGGATTTCCACGAATTTGTAGCGTCTTAATCTGCTTTCCTACACTGTTAAATTGACACGCCGTTATATTACTGACATACTGTTCTGTAGCGTTAAACCGACCTTACTCACCAACTCACAACTCAGCTTACCTCTTGAGTGATTGACAGAGGAGGCTTCAGGAAGGTACCCAAGCTGGGTATCTGACGAGGGTCTTCGGCTTGCCTCACTGCCATTCACCCTGCCATTTCCCTCATTTTATTCAATACTGTGCAAGCAGTATCTTGCACATAAAACATTGCGTCCCAGCAAAAATCCTAAAAATCAAATATATTGCAGTATTTGTTGAGGTATTTTGTTCCTAATCCATGAAACGTATCCTTTCATTCCAAGACATTGAGCTTTGGAACATGATAAAGATATCGTTTACCTTTCATATCATTATTTTTGTATTTCATTCAATAACCGCGATCTAATCCTTGGGTCATATATACGGCACGTTAATTCATTTCCACACTGCCATTCACTTGCGTAGTCCGTACACTCTCGATTCCATTAGCTAGGTCTCCGTAGGTCAAGCTCTGTGCACGTTGTTTAAGCTAAGAGCTCGTTGAAGGCGGAAGGTTTATCCCGCGTCAAAAAGCAACCAGTCACCTGGAAGACGAAGGCTGGAACAGCTTCGCCTTGTGTTGAGGAAGCAGTGAAGAAACACCTGAGTTGTGAGGAGTGGATGGCATTCACGGTGCTCAGTCGGGCGACATCCCCTGTCAATCTACATACGACTCAATAGTCACAACGGTCAACATGATTCCACGATAGGAAATATCTCCAGTCCACCTTTAGAACACAGCTCGCTGATCATTATGAAATAGTTCAAGCGAACATGTGATATGTGACGGGAATGGATTCATGGGTTATACGTGTGGGGCTATTTGAAGAGCGTTTCGTCATATGAATATGAGCTTTATTAATGTTCTGAAGAAAATGAAAGCGAAATATACCATTTCCGTAAACATACGAAATCTCTGCTAAAGGCAGGGTCCATTGTACTCTTGCGACTTTTTCAATGGTAGTGTTTGTGAACTATTATCAAATTGTGATGATACCAGATTTCGCAAAAGAGGTGAGCGTCTCCTGTCCAAAAAAGCACCCCTCACGAACACATGCAAAGGCAAGTCAATAATTTTTGAAAAATTCTGAAAAAAAAGAAAACAAGGGAACATATGGTACAAGTCTAAATAGGGAATTGCATCAGACATCATTTGTGTCCCTGAAGCGTCAAATGTAGAGAAAAACAACTTGTGTTGAAGTGCATTATCAATATGTTTCGGTAAAAAGGGGAAAATAAGGCTCATACATGTATTTGTAAGTTTCGGATCCATGTTCAGACCACATGGGGTGTATGATATGATTCCTTTGTATGATAGATCTTGGCCACGAACATAATGTATAGGCAGGTTAACTCTGATAAGATAACTACCCTGAGCGTTATTAACGGTAACCAAGGGCTGGAATGTGAAGGAGGAAACATCAACCGTTATAGACATATTTGAACTGTTTACCTACCGTGGGGACTTCGGGGCAGGTGCAAAGTATCCAATGAGTGTCGTAATAGCCGAATGATAATGATCATATGTATCCTAACTTTTTGTGTGTCATCGTACGTACCCCGACGAGGTGAATCGTTGCTCATGCTATCAACCACTGGTTTTCCTGACCTGGGATATAGAATTCATTGTGTAGCTGGTATATTGCTGACTGTGGCGTGAAACAGCATTTACTTACTCACTTTGACATTTTACACAAAGGGGTCACGGGTGGCCCAGTCGTCTAAGGCGCCGTCATTCGCTGTGCAGAGTTACATCCCTTGGGCACGCCAGAAACCTATGATTGTATTTGTTTGTTTGTTTGTTTTTGTACGCCGCACCCAACAGTATTCGGGCTATATCGGGTTTTGACCAAACAATACAGTGATTGACATCATGAGCATCGACTTAAGCAATTGGGACAAGCACCAACCAACCAGTGAGCCTGACCACCCCGTTAGTCGCAACAAGCATAGTCGCCTGTTACGACAAGCATGGGTTGCTGAAGACCTTTTCTAAACCCCGATCGTGGGTTCAATCATATTTCAAGGTTTGTCAGCACCATACCCGTGCTCGTGGGTTTCAAAAAGTGGTAAACGTCTTAGACCTGCACAAATGGATAATACAAATGGATAGAATTCGGGCTTTCATCCCACATTTTTCATCCCACAAATGGATAGAATTATCATCAAACCACCCGCATGTGATAAAAAATGAGCGTGCCACTGTAACTTGATAATGCCCTCATATTGCCTGACGACGGGCCATCATTACGCCCTTTGTTAGGTGACGTCATAGGATAGGGATAGGTGACGTCATGTTCAATAGTGACGTCATCTGGCTTGTTCTATGGCGTTTCCATATTTCTAAAAGTGGGTCAGTGACATCGTCAATGTTTCAAAACCGATATTGTTGTTTCTTATTTGTCGGGCAGTTAATCGAAGACTTCGGGCTTCTACAAATGATAATGCCCTGAAAAATAGCGCTACCCTTATATTAAGCGGACACTTCTTGATGTCACTGATTATCAAAATTACCGTCCTGTGTGACGCCATGACTGACGCACAACGACAACGGTATTTATCGGAATTTCTAACTATTTCCGTTGGTTTCAATGAAAATTATAACACCAAATAACAGTACATAGATTATAGAGTGTCAGAATGTTTCTGATTACTTACATGTCACATTTATGTATATACGATCCCTGAATCAACGAAAGTCCCCTCGTAAAATCCCGCGTACTGATGACAGTGAAGACGCCATTTTGTAAAAGTCGGTCACCGGTAGTGATGTCATACGTCGACATTGTTGAACATATTAGGTAATTTCTTTGAGGTGAAGGTCCTTGAATGAGAGTGCACACGATCATTGTACCATGTTGTTTACAGTTTCAGTTATGATGTAAATTTTGCATATCTTTTATACATTTTTTCACACAAATAATTTCCCTTTGGATATTTGTCGGTGTTCAAAATGATATCAGACGTAAATTTAGGCAACAACATGTATGAACGAACCTTTGATAATCTCCTGTTTGTTTCAACATTGTTTACATAAGAATTAATAAATTTATCGTGTCAAATACGATATTTCTTTCCTTTGGGCAAGTGTTACAAGATGAAGTGTAAATGTAACTGCAGCATGTACGTATTTCTTGGGATGTGTAATAGTCAATATCATAAGTTCATATAACCAATATCCATGAATAGCCGTTTAATTCTATTTTATAACTAAGACTGAATATATTACTTTAACAAAATGGATAATATTTTTCGTTAAAATGTATGCACACATCTCTGAAAGAATTGTCTTGGTCTTGGAATCGATTATTATGACGTATGATACACAGAACAGTGATATCTAACGATTCGCCAGATGTGCGTTAGTCACAAATAATTTACGAATCATTCCTCTCGTTTTGCATTATATAATCAATGGGTTCATTTTGTTTTTCAATATTGCTCTCACAGGATATTAAATTGTTCACTTTATTTCTCCAGGAATTGTAAAAAGTATAAAAACAAAACCCATGTCAGGTACCCCGGCCGTTGGTTCAACCTTATACGATTATCCTGATAATTCTATACCAATAGAGCTTTCTTCGCATCTTTTATTGTATAATTCTGAGACGAGATCAAGAGAAATAATAACATAATTATGAACAAATATATGTCCAATATTGAATATGATTTTGTTTGTTTTGAAATATTCTTTTGGGTATTTCATTACGTAAATTGATGCCAAACAGGTGCGTGTCTTGTCAAATTAAGATACACGATAAACTATCTAATTGTTTACATATTCAAGACATTACTTACTTGGTGAAAGCAGTCATTTTATGTTGTTTCGAAAAAGCGCCAAATTCCATTTTACACATCGAGATTTTCCATGCCATGAACGAAACTTATGGGAGATATATATTAATGAAAATACCAGTGTCCTCTTTCTCCGACGTTATCAAAGACATAAAACCAGCCATGACGTCAAAAGGAATGGTGTTATTTTGGGGGTAGTTCATTACATTTGATGATAAGGCTTGTGCTCCATTAATAATGGTGCAACATTAGTCACATTACACTTACACAATCAGGAGAATATTGAAACGTATACAGTTTCAATATGGATTTTTATGTTGGAATAGTTTGGTTCCTCGTGAACAAAACACCACGAAAATATATTGCCCTTACCCACAGCTAATTCTCACCAATTGACCTGAGTTACAATAAACTAGTGCTAAGCATAGCGGAGTTATGCCCCCTTTTCTTTGTACGTGTGTAACCTCTCTGTCGCCTTTTGACGTCATAGAGAAAAATCAGTTTTCGTCATTTAGGCATGCTATTTTTGGCATTGAATGTATGTCGTTATACATACGCATATAACTCCATTTGATATGTGGTTATGTCATTCAGATATTAGGCAGTATTTTGTTCGCTGATAGTTTCCGTAAATGAAAAAAAAACATCGTCGCACAGTACTTTTATCAGTGTACTGTTTTTCAACGCAGAATAAATTCTCGGACAACACTTACAAGTGTCTTTTTTAAAACCTGTTTAATATTTTCAGTTACATTTACACCATCAAATAGTTTGGTTGGTTTGTTGTTTAACGCCGCACACAACAATATTCCAGCTATATGACGGCGGTCTGTAAATAATCGAGTCTGGACAAGACATTCCAGTGATTGTTCATCAAACAGGAAATTCAATATTCTCCACCTCTGCGTAATTTTATAGCCAAAGGTTGATCCAGTGAATTCTCGCACAACCTTCACTTTTCCGATCTTAGGAAATAAGAAAATAAAACCCGGCATCCAGAAGGTTAAACCAAACTCTCTCACTCATCTTTTAGACACGCCATGGTAAACAAAGAAACTCTTCCCTCAATTTTCAAATTGCAGTGCAAGAATGAAAAAAACCCAGATATTTCATCATACATGTAAAGAGAACACAAAACATGAAATTAGTTTCAATTTGCTAGTTAATAAATTGAATCTTTGTAGAACTACAGGATCCATCTTAAGCCCCAACACAAATCAGTACTCGAAATTGTCAACAGGAGGGTGGGGATGTTTATGTGTTTCTACAATGTCTCACTGAGATAAATAACAACTCACTTATAGTCACACTGCCTATGAGTATGTTAAGTGTGACTGGGGACTTGTCGCTATGCGACCAATGTTGAATTATTGTTTATCATCTGTTATTGTCTCGGATGCGTCTGGACAACCACTTGGGAAGCTATACACTACAGAAAGTTAACCTTATCAACAGCTACCGCGGAGGTGAGGGCTCAGAATAGTATTAATTGAATATTAACTCAACGGTGTCTTTTTCAAAGCTATGTACTCATAAGTAAACTCATATCTGCAAACGTTGATGTTATTGCTAACATTAATGAAGAATACGAAAACATCCACAAATGTGAAAAGTGAACAATACTTTTGATTTGAAGTTATTTTGATTTTTTTTCGTATGTAATATTCATATAGTGCGATAAATCGGATATGTTCAAATGTTTAATATGTCAGAAACGAGCTTTTAAGGACTGTTATTCTGATATCATTAACACTCAAAGTTTACATTAATAACTGATGACACATAACTTTACAAATCCCGACACATCAGTGATGACATAGCATGCAAATGGGTAAGATATAGGGAGACTTCAAATTTAACTTAAGCTCATAAAGGCACTGGTCAGACAGCTGCAGTGGTCAGGCAGTGATCAGACAGTGGTCAATGAAAACAAGGAAATACCTATTTCATGTGAGGTGACTTCATGGACCGGATTCAGAGATCAGTATTTCATTTTAGCTGATGAATTGTGCAAAAAGATACACAGCCAATGAATTCCTATGAACACGTTCATGTTGACAAAGCGAAGCCTCCTAAACACAAAATATATTGTTCACGAAGCTGTGACAGTTTTATCCCAGAATCCTTATTGACAGTGGATCTCATGTCGATACTTCTCTGTGGGTACTCTGCATTGACTCGATGTTCCCGTGATCTCGATTCAGTGAGGTTTTACCAACAAAGATTACGTTCATCCAAGCTGTAAATACGTAGTTGATGTGGGAAATATGAAACGTCACCATCAATCTCGCTTTTCTGCCGAGACAAATTTCACGAGGCGTATAAGAGCTCAAGAAAACAGTGGTAAACACGTAGTGTGATATTGTGGATTAACCCATAGAGACATGCATGTGGTAAGACAGTCTAGGGGTTACGAGGAACGCACAGCTTGATTCCGACATGTCTACAATGTGGGAAGTCCATTTTCCGGCATACTTTACCATAATATAACTGGAAGTATGCTGAATGCGACATTTGCGCGTGTCATTTCCCAGTATCGTTGACATACGTTCAGTGGAGATCCACGTGTGCATGTTTCCGTCGCGTCCTATTCACATATCACCAGAAGAAATCAGAGAGGAGTTTTGTCTCCTACCTGGGAAGTGGCACCAGTAGAGAAATGGTAGATGTCCTCAAGAAAGAAGATCACGACATGTTTGTTGATTGACATTTGTAAAATTGAGAAATAAAGGTATTGCATCCTTGAGATGGCGTCAACCAGTCAAGTTCTGCAACAACTGTGGAACTATCAACTGAAGGCCAATGAGATAATGTAAAGATACCTAAAGCCAGAGCCTGATTCATTGGGAGATGAGCTGGCTTTAGGTTTGATAGTGATCTCGAGAATCCTCCATGTCAGTTTCACAAGGCAAAGGTGACAGACTATATTTAGAACGCTACTGTGGGGTAGTTGTCTGATAAACATTGTATGGATAGTTACATACACTATTTTTTGTTCAAACCAGAATTGCTTAATGTATATCTTTAGCGCGTGATGAATACACGGCGATTGCAGACATCACAAATTCATACATTGTATACATTTGGAACGAACCACTGTTATATAATAAGATCAAGTAAGTGTATTTGAGCATACGCCGTCATAAGCAATATCTAAGCTAGATCACGACGGGGCCACGGAAAATGGGCTTCAAACGTTGCACCCCTGTAGGGATTCGAACTCGGGTTTTGGTTCTCGTGACGAACCATAGCTTGACACATTAGCCTACCCCTTCTCCCCTGCGCCTGAAAAGACATCGGGTAAACTACATAAAAATGTGCATTAGAATTAAAACAGACATGAAAAAAGAGAAAAACAACAAGCAGACAAGAAATAAATAGTGTCTATTACATGATGTGGCGTGTTCACTCTGTATTCTCTTAACACACTTACAATGAACCAACATAGTGAACTTATTGCTCTCAGGCTAAATGAGATTACGAAATCCTAGACCGAACAGTGAAGGATGCATCAAATTAACCTAAACAAAAGATGCATTATCTGTGTCTTTTCCGGAGAGAAAACCTTGAACCGAGAACAGAGGACCTTAATTATAAGAAAATGATCAGCGTAATAAAGAAACACACTCCTTAGCAAAGACAACGTACTTTTAAATGTTCGTTCTATGCTACCATAATTAATGTGAAGAAAAACTTCGGTTCCGTTATTTCTGATCGACTGTTCGACCAAATGTTCAAAATATTGGCACTAAATGGCGTGTCCTGCTGATGGTCATCAGGAACAAACAAAAAACACTTAAATTTTATGCAAATTGGTTGAGTGGCGGGTGCCACTGACAGGGTAGGTAAGCTTACCCTTTTAGTGAAAACACGATATCAGTGAGATCCAGTGATCCATTCATATATATCACTCAAATGAAGTTAAAGAACCCCCAATTATGTCATATTAAAGTTAATCAGTCATGGCATGATTCTTACATATTACTATAGTTAATCTATCATCGCATACTATGGTAATGCTCTTTAACTTCTTTGAGTCGTTTCAGCACCATTTTGGCTTTTTTCGCCCAATGGAATCTGTATCGGTGGATTATCTATGGCGTCGACGTTTTTTATGTATACATATTCCAGTATCCAGCGAGTCAGGTTATAGCAAGAGAAAAAAGAAACAGTGATGCAAGTCATAGCCATTTTACAATCTGAGTAAACCCACGAGCACGGGTATGGTGATGCGAAACCAGGAATCATTATCGACGAAAATTTGAGATTTGAATTCCACGATCAACGGATCATTGCAAATAATAGACACGACTATATACAGCGACAGGTCTAAAACTCCCGGTCACCGTGACACAGTTGTCCATGATTCATCATCATCAGATGACATGGGAGTGACCATCTAACGCAATACATATTCAAAGCAAATATTAGCTATTAACAACACAGGGATGCATATCAAATTTCCATCTCTTTTCCTGCGCAATTCGACCTTGATCCCCCACACCCCTGCCAGCTGCGAGAACTGGAAATGAACAGAGTCATTTACCCTGGCGTTTCAGATGCCCATATATGGGTAATTAGACCAACAAGAAAGATACTGGTCATAGTAAATTCCTTCTGTTCATGATATTGTCCATGCCTAAACATGTGTTGTTTCGAGATCGTGACTGTGACGCTGCCGGTGTAAATGTCACGCAGATGTCAGTGGCACGTTGTTGTTCCACAGATAGACAACAGTGTATATTGTTTGTGGTGAGAAGGAGCATGTCTTGACATGATCAGTATGAGACGTTTGGAGCTGCATACGATGTGGACTGAAAAGGGAATAGTGAGAAAAGCTTTCTCGTGGGACACAATCCTCTGATTCCGCGGACTCCGTGATTGGGGTTTTATGTCGCTCTTAGTATTCCTTCACATCATAACAGGTTATGGTACTGGCAAACGAACTATTTTAATCTGGGATAAGGATAGGATCAGCGAATCCTGGCACAACCATGGGCCGCAACTACTTGCAGCGGTTGTGGCGCCTTACCCATCTCATGTTCCCTGGTCGAAGACTGAGGAGTATTCATATCCCCTTTTGACCAAACGCAATAGAAAATTCACCACAGTAATGACCACCTTGGACGCTTAGGGTAGCAGGCAACAATAAAATATCGTCATGGGCAATGTAACTTTGACCATTTCATATCGTTCCATCTGCAGTGCACCCTTATTGGTATATGCGGTATAGAATGAAGCCAGTCAAGAAGAAGATCTGGATTGATCAAGATCCCCAATGCCTATCTGATTACGCTGAAGACGAAAACTAACCATTCGAAAACGAAAACAACCATTCACAAATTCCCATAACGTGTTTTTGGAAATAACTTTTTACTTATGAATTAACAAGATGTGTTAAATAATCGCAACAAATTGCCACAGAAAAAAACTGACTCTTGTGGCATGGGTGGAATTCAAGTGTAAGACATTCTTTGTCGGCTCATTTAAGTACACACATTTTGTAAAGAAATAATGGAAAAGTTACATTAAAGATTCTTAAAACTATCTGCAGGTATGAGACGGTCTACGCCAAACTTCATGGTACATTTGAAAATAGAGAATTCGGGCGGGCGAGAACCGCCCAATATCAGTATTGCAAGAAGAATCGTAGGTTATTGATGTAAACTGCGTCAGCATTCACAACATAAACGTAATATCGCGTCTTGTATGTTAAAATATATATAAAAAAACTCACAATATATACCTCCTGTCTTTTGAATAATCATATCAAAAGTCCCTTCGAAAATTGCGGTCATACCTATATGTTTATATAATTGGTTACGTGAAGTAGGCTCATTCATGTACAACAGATTGTACAGCTCGCTGTATTTTGTATTAGTGGCTTTGTGTGTAGTATGCTTTATTTTGTATTATTGTCTATGTGCAATAGGCTAAATTGTGTACAACTAATTATAAATCGAAGTGTGCTATATTTTGTACAATTGGCTATGTGTGCAGAAGGCCATATTGGGTATAATTAGCGTAGTGTGCCGTATGTTATATATTGTATGATGGTCTATGTGCAATAGGCTTAATTGTACAGCCGACTGTGCTATAGCTATGGGCTAGAATTATGGCTACAGTATAACATCTATTTTATATGTATTGCAGTGTTAGTGTTATGAATTTAGTGTCTCATCGGCCTGAAAGGCGGACATTGCGTGTACATTATTGCACTTATATAGCGACATGTGGGTGCGAGGTGTCTGTGTCTGAGGCTGTTTGTACTAATGCTGATCTTATCGTGCTAGTACACTGCGATACCATGTCGCAGTTTAACATAAACACCCCATATAGACACAGTATACTGACTCCAAGCCCACATGTCCTTGTTTAAGCCCCTTAATGCCGGGCGTCAAGCATGGTGAGAACAAGTACCATATTTTAACGTCTTTTGGTATGACGCAGTCGGTGATAAACCCCGACCTTCTGGTCTCCGGCTCTCCGCTCTACCACTAGACGAGCGAGGAGGGCATAGAAACTACAGAAGAGTGAAAGATAACCTACCGCCTATTTTGGCTAGATGTGCTTACCTCTCTTGGTTTCTGTCGATCTAAACGGTTTCCCCTTGGATATGATTGAAAACACGAAAGATACATCATTCATTGATCTTCATGGGCTGTCGGGTGGCACAGTGGTTAAAGCGTTCGCTCGTCACGCCGACGGCCCGGGTTCGATTCCCGACATGGGTACAATGTGTGAAGCCCATTTCTGGTTTCCCCCGCCGTGATATTGCGGGAATATTGCTAAAAGCGGCGTTAAACCATACTCACCCACCTACTCATTTATCTTCGGCATCGCATGAAAACAAATAGCGGATTAGGGGAAGTGTGAAGTATAGTTGCTCTCGACAAGTTAGTCAGCAGAGCAGTTTGCTATGATAGTTATCACCCAATACAACACATCGAGGCGTAGACATTCGGATCTACGCAGGTGCACCAAGGACCTATACGGTACCGATTGGTACCACATGCTATTGTGGCTGTCTGTTAAAATGCTCAGTTTGCTGAGTTGATAGTTCATCTGCTAGAAGGGTGAGCTTGTCATGTTCATTGCTCATACTAAGAATACGTACCACTTTATGGATAACAACTTCTAGTTTATTGCATATTGCAACTACAGTAAACTACGGTTATAACGAACACACTATAACAAACTGACGGATATAACGAACTTACTTTTTTGGTCCCGACTATTTGCTGTAGTTATGCTGTATATATGCTTATAACGAACTACGGTTATAACGATTTAAAATTAGTAGTCCATTTGAGTTCGTTATAACCGTACTCTACTGTATAAGTAGACTATTTAGACTAATTAGGATACAATCAGCTTGCTACAACTGTTTTATCCTTTTCCTTACTGAACATCTAGCTTCATTACCGGAACAGAGCGGAACAGACGGTTTATTCACAAAAATCACACAAAGTGATATAGTGAACATACAGCTATTTACATTTTCTATATACATATAAACTTTTTGCCCGTGTGCTTCATTACCCGTGTGCTATTTGTTATTCTTACTGTACATCTAGCTTCATTACCTGTGTGCTATTTGTTATCCTTACTGTACATCTAGCTTCATTACCCGTGTGCTATTTGTTATTCTTACTGTACATCTAGCTTCATTACCCGTGTGCTATTTGTTATCCTTACTGTACATCTAGCTTCATTACCCGTGTGCTATTTGTTATTCTTACTGTACATCTAGCTTCATTACCCGTGTGCTATTTGTTATTCTTACTGTACATCTAGCTTCATTACCCGTGTGCTATTTGTTATTCTTACTGTACACCTAGCTTCATTACCTGTGTGCTATTTGTTATTCTTACTGTACATCTAGCTTCATTACCTGTGTGCTATTTGTTATTCTTACTGTACATCTAGCTTCATTACCTGTGTGCTATTTGTTATTCTTACTGTACATCTAGCTTCACCCAATTATCTGTATGCTACTTGTTATCTATTACCTGTTGTTGTCAATATTACTCTACTGCTTACTACAACACGCCATGCACATAAACCTCTCATCACTTGGTTGGCACTTCAGCTTGACAACGGTGTAAGAATCTTCATCGAAACGCCGCTATATGGAACAAACCAGAATTTGTTCTTCATAAAGTTGTACGTTTTACTAACTGACTCACAAACTTCTAAAATGCGAATCAGACAGGCATTGCTCATACTAATACAGCGTTAAACTCATCTATGTACACAACATGGAGTGTGAGTTGAATTCAGTTGCATAAATATTTTGTGGACGTACTCCTCTTCATCCTCTCAAACTGTTTTCTTTCATGAAACAGCCATACAAGCTAAGCCAACGTCCAGCATCCTGTACATAAAACTACATCCAAAAGGAGTTTGTGTGTTTTTATAGGTTTAGTAGTTAAGGGTTTATTGGCAGCTTGTTTTTTGTACTTATATTTTTAAATGCGGTCAGGTAAGCCTGTTTTAATTAGATATATGCCTGGTACTTTAAAGGTTTGTAAGTCATTTAGGGTGTTTAGTACCGTTGCTAACGTAATTTGATTGATGCAATTTAGTGTGGATTGGAGTGTTGTTCTGTGTTGCTGGTAATGTGTGCAATATAAACTGACGTCCAAAAGAAACTTTACCAGAGTTTGAAATCACTTGCTCAAAAACGACAAAACATACATGCATGAAGTAAAGTGTATTGAGAAGATCAATATATCAACATAATCAACACTGAAAATGACAATCATACCGAGACCGAGAATGACGTCAGAGCCCCCCCCCCCCCCCCCCCCCCCCCCAAAGTTGGGTGTGGTACAAAACTCGAGCTTTCAGAATCATGGACAATAGGCAGAGAACATAAACAATCGCTCACGTTCAATAACAAGTCATTAGTAGCGTGTGTGACTACCAAATGCCTCAATACACGCAAAAACTCTTCGACGCACAGAAAAAGTCAGTCGTCTGATGAGGTCCTGTGGGATTTGACGCCATTCTTCTTGGAGGGCCAAGATCAGTTCTTGCCGGTTGGCTGGAGATTGTGGTCATTGTCGAACACGACGATCCATCAAGTCTCAGAGGTGTTCTATGGGGGACATGTCGGGTGAACGTGCAGGCCACAGCAGGACGTTGACGTTGTTGGCTGCGAGGAAGTTAGTGACGATTCTGGCTGTATTGGCCCTAGCGTTGTCATGCTTCATAAATGACACCACGTGGCTGCTGTTAGAGAAATGGTAGGACAACTGGACGAAGAATGTTATCCATGTAACGCTGAGCTGTCAAGTTTCCGTCAACGATGACCAGCGGTGTCCTCTCCTGCCCACAGATCCCTCCCCACACCATGACACTCCCTCAACCATATGGTACAACCTCCTGCACGCAACACGCCGCCGTTCGTTCACCCCTTCGGCGGTAAACACGTTGTCTTCCATCAGCCCTAAACATACAGAATATACTTTCGTCAGTGAAGACAACCCTCTGCCAGTCACGTCGTTGCCAACGTCGTACAGTCCGGGCCCATCTCAATCGCAGACGACGATGTTGCGCTGTCAATAGCTGTCCTCTGTATGGTCTAAAAACCCTGATTCCATGAGCCCTGACCTGAGTCTCCTGGCCACTGTCTGTCGACTAACCCTGTGACCTCGCCGATGAAGTCACTGTCAGGAAGCGATTTCGGAGGTGCAAGGTACGCAAGTACCGGTCATCATGGGGCGCGGTCACCCTGGGTCTGCCTGTTCTTGGCCTGTCAGCGGTTCGCCCTGTCTGTCTGTAACGTTGCATCAAGTTGGTAACGGTAACACGGGAGCAACCGAAGGTTCGTGCAATATGGGCGTGAGTGGCTCCAATCTGTACCATACCCAAGGCTCGTTCACGTTGTTCGACTGTGAATCGTGGCATTTCTTTTGTGTGTTTTTTATCACTGTGGATGTCTGACTTGCCGTTGCAATCGTTTTATACCCTTACCCGCACGTGCATTTGCAGTTGTCCGTGGTGCACGTGTTTTTCACTTTTTCGCGTGTTATCTCGCAAACATGTAACAGACGATTAACATTTTCTGCATACACTATTGTTGTTTTTAGGTTACGTGTTTTAGATAGACTTCATCGGAAAAAAAATTATACTTTGTCTGAAATTTATATTTTCAGTTGGTAAAGTTTCTTTTGGACGTCAGTTTAGTATTACGTGTTCAGGCGTTTCTTTTAAGTTGCAGAGGGGGCATTTACCGGTTTTTGTGTTTTTTTTTAATTTGGTGTAGGTGGGACTTTAACTTAGTTTGGCCTGTTTGTAGTTTAGTTATTACTCTGTCAATGGTTTTGGCTTTATGATGGATGTTTGGTTTTTTGAGTGGCTTTTGTAGCAGGTGCTTTAGTTTGCAATCAGATTTGAATTTCTCCTTAGTGATACTTTTATTTTTGGTTTATGATATTGGTAGTTTTGATGCTTACTTCTTCTAATTTTAGCGCCGATGTGGCTGCTTTGTCTGCGTTTTCGTTGCCAAACACTCCAATGTGGGCAGGGATCCAAACTATTTATATGTCTTTACCTAGTTTACGTAGATTAGTGGCGCTTTTAATTATCTGTTGTATTAGTTTTGGGCGTTTTTTTTGTGTTTTTGTTTTTTATGGCATGGAGCCCAATTAATGAGTCTGAAAGGATTAGGGATTTTTGGTGTCTATTTATTTGATCGCTGTGCAGGGCTGTTACAATCCCCATTAATTCGGCTGTGAAAATTGATTGATTATTTGGGAGCCTATATGATTGTGTTTCTTTTTTGGGTTTGTTGATATGGATGCGGAATCCTGCGCGTTTTGAGCCCGGGTCAAAGGACCCGTCTGTGTAAATGTGACACCAATTTGGCCATTTTTCGTGAATGTATGCTAGGGTGATGGATTTAGTGGTATTTGGATCAGTTTCTTTATTTTGTCCGGTGGAGATTCATTCGTTGATTCATTTGAGACATAATATAACATGATTCCAAGTGATGGCAATAAGTGTTTTTTTTTAACAGCCTGGCAATTGAACTGTTTAAAGTGCACAAGTGCACAGGTGTCACAACTGGAACGTTTGCTGGGCCTTGAGGGGTCCCCCAAGGGGGGGATATATATGACGCCTTTTATCCCAGAATAACGCTGGTGGGTTTAATCTTCAAGATTGGAATGTGCCATTCAAAAATGTGGAAGACGTATTGTTTCGAAATCTCGGCCTTGTGAATTTGAGAATTCTTTGTGCGTTAATTGCTTGATAACCCGGGAGGCAATCCATCAATTAAGCAATGGTGCTAATGAATGAATATGTTGCATTATAACAAGCAGTCGTGGCACTTTTCAAAAGCCAATTAAACCTTTTCATCCTAAAAAAGAAAGAGCGGCTTTACTTTGGGCGGCTTTTCCGTTAATGTTTGACAGTTTCATAATTAAATTGGAAAGGGTGTGTCATATATCCGTTTCTTTTGTTTATTGTCGACAGCACGTCACACACAAACACATCCTTCGTTGTTGTTTTCTCTTAACATCAACAACGTTACCACGACGTGCAATTTAACATATTTATTTCGACAAATTGACACCATATTATTTTCTGCATACATTGCACCATGGTGAACTGCAATTTCATCTGTGGTATAAACCCAAATGACATCCATAGGTATTGGTTTGTTGGCCAAACATGCTGAAACGGTCCCCCACCCGTCCTCCAACTTCTGAAAACACCCATAACAAACAATGAACTTATATATACATTGATAAGACCAACAAAAAGTAGGATGCTGACTTCGAGTGGCGATAGTCCTTTGTACCACATCAATATCAATATATACAGGTGGTCACAATTGCGAAAGACGGTGACATTATTTTTGTAATTAGATGTAAGAAAACTCCAGCTTAGTGTTAATTTATCATACCAGCTGCAGTGGCTGTGCCGTAACAATCCCTTTGGACAACTGTGGTATATATAATATAACTGCAGAATTATTGTCAAAATCCCAAACACATTATTGTTGAAAGACACACAGAGAAGTTAATATTGTCACACAAACACTCCATACTTTGATTCACATTACAAAGGGCAACTGTGGTCTCTGCTCTCATGCATTGTTCTGCTAATTACCCGAGGCCAGTGCGACCACACGGGTCCCAACAATAGAATAACGTCCCCCGGGTAGACACAGCAATTATTGGCTGAAGATCGTAACTTGCATGTATCTGCGCGAGCCAGACTTACATTGCTGTTTGAGGCAGGGACTGACCACATGCGTCAGCAAATACCATCTTTCTACGGGCATGTACGAGGGATATTTATACGATGACAAATTGTACTTCCCAGGTAAGACTTTATATATCAGATGAATTTAGAATTTCGTGGTTTAGTGGTCAACGAATTTCGTTAATGTTTATTTTGATGTGCCCCCTGTTTACTGATTGTTGAGATTATGTAGTAGAAGTCCGTAAATCTTCATTAAAACTGCATTGTATTAAAAAATGACATTCATCTTCCACCATATCACAATTGCAAAATTTACATAACCTCTTCGATAGTGGTAGAGGAGGCTTGGAATATCTGCCTCTCTCAACAAACAAAGGTAAAATTCCACATTTAAACTTGGCTAAAATACGGCGGTGGTCTCTATGCAAAATATTCTTAACATAGAAATCAACAGAAGGTGTATACGTATATTTTCTGTAAGTACGTAACTTATTTCTATTCACATTACTCGTATCATTCCAAAGCGAAGTGTGCCAATTAATTGTGTCATCTTGAAATAAAACGTTTTTAATATACCAAGCGTTTAACACCCCATCTGATTTCCTGTAAGTGAGTACAATTATACTGGTTCAAAAGGTTCATTATTTTCTATCCAGAGATGTGGAAAACATCCAGACAATCGGTGAATATTATTAAGCAGGCGCTCTTGCTGCATAGATTTAAGTCTGAAAAGATATCTGAAACATTCTATTTTCTGAGTAACCAAAACTGAGCACCACCCCATCTCCCCTCTACTTGCAGGAACAGGAGCTGATTTATTTAAACCAAGAAACATCCTGGCAGCTTTATTTTGCACAGCTTCAACTTCTTTAAAACCATGTAAGCCCCATATACTGGCACCATAAAACAAAACTGGTTCAAAGTAGTGATGACGTTTTGATGCCTCTCGAGTGATGTCAGTGTCACTGATGTGTGATAGATCACCTAATCCATTCCAGTTCATAAATAAAGTGGTCCTGAAAAGACCCAGATTAGTACGGATGTTTATTTTGAAAAGGGCTAGACGCACAGTCTTTGTTTTAAACATACTTTATTGATATTTAAATGTCCAATGGATTGGGCAAAATTTGTCCAACCTAGAACGCCGTTCCATTAACATTTAAGCAGACAGTTGACAATAGCATTGAAATAAATAACGTGCATATAAATTATGACACTTCCATGGAGATAGTAACAGTAATAATTTGTGGAACTACATGGACTAAATTTGTATACCTGTCACCTGGTGGAGGTTAGAAATGCTAAAACAAGAAATGTACAAGACTTGGTGTATATGAGTAAAGTTGTAGAGAACATAATGTCAATCAAATCTCTTCATTGACAAACTGTATCGTCTGGATCGAGAACTGACGGCATTATTATTAGGATATTCGAGAAAGAAGTGATAGACGTTTTCCACACAGACATGTTCGGATAAACTGACTTTAAATGCATCTGTATTGAGGGAACTACAGGAATATCTTTTACGGGTTTGTAGTATTTTTGCTCAAGGAGGTGAATGCAGTTCTGGTTTAACACTATATCTAAAAACATGACAAAAAGAATCTTCAAAAACAATTCACATACGTTTTTCCTATGTTTACTCTGACGTGATGTTTTAATTAGTTTTACATACTTAATCACCACATACTGCTTATTACTACCTCAGGGGTAAAACATATCGGTGCACATATTTCTTGTATTTGCACAGTATGCAAAATACTCCACATTGTGCACGTTACATGACATAGCCGAGTGTTGAGTGCAAGTCGGTAAGCAAGCGACTTATACTCTTTTTTAAACAAATCACCAACGGCATGTAGTTGAAGTGCATGTGATTGTTTTGTCTTAAGAATGTCTATAAACTTGTAGAGGTAGGGATGGTTGTTGGTTTGTCGACCAAAGTGATTCCACATAGCACGTACGTTAACCACCTTTCACTCCGATGAGTTATTGACAACTATGAAACGTCTGAAAAGCGGAAAGTCGCATGGTCCCGATGGCATAGTCAATGAAAATATCAAATCCTCATATTCATTACCTTATTACATTCTAAAATGAAATTGTTTCTCATGAGTATGTACGAAAAATGTTTAATGTTGGAAAGATTTTTCCTATCCATAAAGGTAATGGTAAATGTGAAGATAATTATAGAGGTATTACCCTACACTCCTGTCTTAAGTGAACTGTTAGAAAGACTCCTGATAAATAGAATTGAATAGTGGGCAATCAAATCTAAAGGCTTCTTCCGTCCCTTTCAATTTGGATTTATGAGAGGGGCTGGAAAAGATAGCTTATTATAACAAAAAAGCTTAGTGTACCCTTTACTTCTTTTGATCGAAGTTTTGGGACGACGGGTTTTCTATAGCTTCTGAGAGTTTTCTTTTGGTGAAGTCCTGATGTTTGGTTGAGAGGATTTGGACTTTGTCATAACGAATTTGATGGCTGGGAATATTTTTCTGGTGCAGAGATTAAGGGTATTACATCTCGTCGATGAAGATCTAATTAAGCGATAGACTATTTTAATCAGGATCCAACCAGCTTTTCACAACTGTTTAATCCTTTTAATCCTCATCCTTACTGTACATCTGACTTCATTACCTGTGTGCTTCATTACCCGTGTGCTTCATTAACCGTGTGCTTCATTACCTGGGTGCTATTCTTACTGTACATTTGGCTTCATCCAATGAGCTGAATGCTACTTTCATCTATTACCTGGTGTTACCAATGTTAATCTGCTGCTTAATGCACGACATGACATGCATACCTGGTTTTTGTCAGCTTCATATTGGTGTAAGAATCTACATCGAAACGTCGCTATATGCAATAAACCAGAACTTGTCATCCATGAAGTTGTACGTTTTCTTAATCACTCAACAACTTCTAGAATGCCAATCAAACAATTGGTATGAATTATAATACAAGTATTTTGAAGCATAAACTATCGTTGAGTCCCTATTATATTACTGCAATCTGACATCATTCACTCAACAACTTCTAAAATGCCAATCAAACAATTGGTATGAATTATAATACAAGTATTTTGAAGCATAAACTATAGTTGAGTCCCTTTTATATTTCTGCAATCTGACATCATTCACTGTCACATATGCGGATAATATATGTGTTGTAATTCATTGAATTGTGATTAGGATATGAATTAAGTTTAATTGTTCATGTTATGTGAACACAGCTCGGTTGTCGTCTGATTGCAGACACAATTTATGAATAACAACTTCTTTATTTACTGTGTAGGCGACGTTTCGGTAGAGATCCTTATACCGTTGTCAAGTAAGACTGAATAATGAACATGAAGATTAACAACAATTGCATACATGAGGGAGATTAGCATGAGTAGGTAAAATAATGGGCTTGCCCTCATTTCGCCTACAATAATTCAAATGCTTAATTGCCTCCCCCCTATTATATGAATGGGCATTGTCCATCTCAGGCTGTTAAGTAATCCAAGCTCTAATCTAATCCAAGCGGCATAGAGGTTCAAAGTGAAGGTTTTACAACCTATGACAACTTCTCACAACTCTTGTTTGACTTGGTCATTCTGTTAATCCTTAGTTGTTTTGAATGTGCACGAACAATCCAGCAATTCAGTACCATGTTTGACGTGCCGCAGCCCTGCCACTTCTCCCACTTGACCAGGTACTGAATGCATGGGTTGAGGTGATGGAGCAAGGACCTGATGATCAACAGATTGGTGATTTTAACGACTATGTCACGAGCACATGGGTAGATGACGACGCTAGATTCCCCTGCCATATTTGGAACCAGCACGACAACACTGGTCCCCGATCAACCATCTGGAAGGGTTCCACTGTGGACTGAAAAAGAAAAAGAGAATGCCCCGATCTCACCATAACATCTATCAATTCTTAGAGGAGATCAAGAAGATTGAAAAGGCAGGCAGACGCTCCAGGAAACAAATTGATCTTAGAGGATCATGCAGACCCCGAGCTCGTGTTGACAGACAAAGGGACGAAAGAATTGAAAGACTAAAGACACTGCTTCTTAGTGGAAGAAAAACTGTAATGCCATTTCTTAATGCCGTTGGATAAGCTACAGTAATCATGAGTCATTATTATTATTACTGCATTATGTAAATATCGAGGTAACACAGCACTTGACTTATGTGCATTCAACTGTAAATTTGTTTTGTAGGCGAAATGAGGACAGGCCACATAATGAAAATAAAAGGATAAAATAATGTCCAACCTGGTTGCACATGTTAATCAGGTAATTAACCCCTATCATGAAAATGGACTTGTCTTATTATAGACAAAAGAAATGATTCAAGATGCTTGATACCCTCTTTTAGTATAGTTCATTCAACATTTTAATTCATCCATCCCTTAAATCCATTATTTAACATATTCGCCACTTAGAGTCCAGTTAAAGTTAATATCACAGTTCACATCACAGTTCACATCGAGGTTGGCACACTGGCACAACCTTAATCCATCTTCAGAAGTTTGCCAACAGCATCCAATAACTGGAGTGGTGTCTTGACACCCTGGGATAGCTGATCCTTCAGTCTGGAAAGTCGATTGTCAATCTCCTTGTAAACACGCTTTCTTGCTGGTGGAGCTGCACCTAGGTCTAACTGAAATAGCTTGGTCTTCTCAGATTTCTCAATCTTCTTGATGATCTCGAAGAACCTGTAGAGATTAGGATGGTGATTCAGTGATGCATTGAGGCGACTGTGGAGACCCTCAAGGTTGTTGTTGGTCCTTGGGCGGAATGTTTGGTGATGGTTCCACAGCGAAAGAGGGGATCTGGCTTCATAATCCAGTTTGTGACTATGTATTCGTTGAATTCGCCATCATTCCGTACATCGGGAGTCAATCCATGCATCCTGAACCTGTTGTAGAGGCAGCTGAGGCAAGGCAGGATCCACTGTTCCACAAGGGGGTTATCTCTGTATCCAACAGCAAGACCAAGCTCCTGTGTCTTCCGCCAAATCGCCTGGGTAAAGTGGAAGAAACACCCCTTGGTGTCTAAACCTTGAAACTCTGTCGGGAGGGCTCTAATGGCAGCATCTTCAAAATCCACCTGGAATGTCTCTGGGTTGAATGGTTGGTTCAGTAGTTGTTGGATGAGAACCTTCAACTGAGCAAAGAGGCGTCCGACGATCAGGCATCAATGTGTAGACTAGGGGTTCTTTTCCTGCTCTCTTCCTTAAGCTGCCAAGAAACTGGATTCTGCTGGTGTCTTCTGGTGGGTGGTTGTGTACAGTGAAATTTCTAACAAAATTTCCAACTGTTGTACATTTGCCAATGCAGGCCTTAACGGTACATCCCTGAAAGAGGACCTTGAGAGTACCTAAACCTGCTGCAAACCTGCAATGATTGTGCATGAAATGTTCATACTTACTTACTTACTTTGGAGATTTAACGTGCGCTTTCCGACTGATGCGTATTTCGCACACGGGCCCGGCCAGGTCATTTAATGTGTTTCCGAAAGGGGCGAAGGTGGCCTGTGCAACCCTAAGAGGGGGCTTTAGGGGTTGCTTATATGTAATTGGGAATTTTGAGATTTGGAATAGATGTCGATGGGGTTGGGGAGGAGAACTAAGGGAGCTGGGTATGGTGGATGTTTGTTTGTTTATGTGATTTTGATTTGGTAGGTTATTATGTTTTTAGATGCGTTTTATTAGTTCCGTTTTGATTAAGAATACGGCTAAGGCCTTGAAGTTTTTTAGTTTATTTTGTGGGTTTAGTATTGCTTCTAGAGTGAGAGCCTTGTTTAGATTGAGGGTGGTTTGAAATGCGGTTCGATGTGTGAGGTAGTGTGTGCAGTGGATGAGTGCGTGTTCTGGGGTTTCTAGTTGTTTGCAATGTGGGCAGTTACCTGTAGTGTGTTTTTTTATTTTTTTTAGGTGGTTATTTAGGTTGGTGTGTCCTGTTTGGAGTTTAGTGATTACTCTGTCGATTTTTTTTTTATGGATGGAGAATTTTTGGTTTGGTTAGTGGTTTGCTGAGCACTTTTTTGATTTGGCTATTTGAGTTTAGATAAAGGTTATGCCATTTTTTGGTGATTTTTTGCTTGTTTACACTTTTAATTTCTGATTTTGAGATGGGTAAGTTTAAGCTTATTTCTGGGATTTTGAGGGATAGTTTGGCTGCTTTATCGGCGTTTTCATTACCGTATATTCCTACGTGGGCGGGGATCCACAAGAAGGTTATTTGTTTGCCTGCGTTAGTTAGGTCGTTGGAGTTTTTAAGTATTTGATTTATTAATTTAGGTCGGTTTTTGGTATTTTTGTTTTGGAGGGCTTGCAGTCCACTTAGGGAGTCGGTAAGTATTAGGATTTTTTTTGTGGTTTTTGGATTCTTGATTATGGAGGGCTGAGGCCATTAGTTCTGCCGTGAATATTGATTGGTTATTTGGGAGTCGGAAGGATTGTGTGGTTTTAGTTGGTTGTGTGGTATGGACTCCGAAACCTGTGTGTTTGGAGGTCGGATCTGAGGATCCGTCCGTGTAAATGTGACACCAATTTGGCCAATTTTCGTGTATGTATGCTAGTGTGGTAGTTTTAGCTATGTTTGGGTCGGTTTGTTTATTTATTTGGCTAGCTAGTGTTGTGTCTATTTTGGGTATTTTAAGTTTAGGGGTGAAGATATTTGATTGTTTGCAGTTTTGTTTAAGATTTTTAATTTGGTGTTCATTTAGGTAGTTTGTTATTCTTTGGGATATTGGGGTAAGTAAGGGGTGTTTACGAGCTAGAGCTTGGTTTTTAGGGCTGATGTTTTGGTTTATTAAGTTTTGGATGAGAGGGTTTGATTGGGACGCGGCCCAATGAAATGTTCACAGACTAGGGGGAATTTATATGTGTTAAGTAAGTTTTAACAAAACATGCATCTCAACTTTTTGAGTAAGCTCCTACTAGCTCCTAACTCATTTATTTCCTGAGAATATTCAAACAGAATTACTGGCCTACTCTTATTAATTAATCCGCTAATCATGAGCTGTGACCATTGTTAAGTCGGTAGACTGGCTGTGTTTGTTTAATTAGTCCCACCTACTCCACTGTCTTACAATGGGTGTCTCACTAATGGGATGTCTTACTAATGGGATGTAATCCAATACTGTAACAACATGATCTACAGAGAACACATGGTGATGATTGTAACAACATGATGGACAGAGAACACATCATAAGGAAGCCAATTAAACAGGATAAGTATACATAGGTCGGGTGATTATTGCTGGACAATGAATAGTATTCAGTTAAAACAGACTATAGCCAACGGACTATTGTGCCGTAATGACTAATCCTTTCAGTCGACTGGCAAAGTGGGAATCAACGTTCTCAAATGGATATGTGTGATCTGATAGGAAAAGAATTAATTAAGTCTTTGATATGCATTTAAAGGTTGGAAGAACATGGATACATGACACTTGTTATGGACAGCAACTTATTTTATTCTTTGTCTCGACGTTTCAGAGCTGCTCATTCACCTTCTTGAAGGAACAAAAAGTGTCAACTATTCATAAAGTTTAAAACAATTAATAGTTGAGCTGTTTCTGTATGGCCCTTTGCTTTACATGGCAGATCACAGAAAATTATCACACCACATCGAAACAGCACTGCGCAGCACGTCGACATAAAAACATGTTTCAGTGATGTTTCCAATAGCAACCCAGAAAAAGCAGCCCGTTGACTTCCTTAAAAAAGCGACATTTGCTGCTTGCTGTTACTTTTATTTTTAAATCTCGTCTCCGATAAAACTCATGAATGTTAATGCTTTCTTCATGCGAATTTTCCTAGCCACCGTAAAGTACAACTCACTGTTATTCAACACATACGATAAGCATTCAATAAAACGAATGTGAATTAGAAACACAACGCTATGACGTGCTGCGATGTAGAAACTCCCGCTTCGGTCTTGATAACGGGAATAACAAACGCCATTGTTCTAATATTGGCTCGCGAGAAGAAGGTAGTGCACTTAGCACCACGATGGTCAGGTGGTCCGGTTACATGGTTACTGGCACAAGTTAAACGTCAACAGACAGAGCTGCGTTCACACAAGTTTCGTACCACATTTGGGGATAAAGTGGCACTAAGAACTGTTTACACATTTCGTCAGAGGCAACACACAGACACATGATGTATCACTAGACATCAGCTGGGGATATATAAATATGCAATCGTTTTGTATGATAGAGGAGCCATGAAACTATAGTTTGCGTGTAACGATGAATATATATTGAATATATCATCTGCTTTGGTTATGAACGAGGAAATCACTCACCAAAGAAATAGTGTCTGCATCGTACCAATCAAAAATGCAATCCCAGCATGTCAACTCAAGTGTCTAGTGTAATTCAACATTTATATATTTATACCTACCAGTCATTGTCACCTCGCAGATCATTGATGAAATAGTTTATATTTAATTATCTATTTTTATATGTGTGTAATCTTCCACAATTCTTTTACTATAAGGAAAAAAATAATTCCTTCACCAATGGGGCATGTGCCACTAAACGCTGTGACCATATCTATCTTCAAATGTTCAAGACAAAAATGAAATAAAATATTATCAGAACTTTAATAAGAAAATTGAAAAGCTGAGTTCCTAACAGAAAAACTATATTTAAAATTTGGGGATATGATATTTAGGCAAGAAGTAGGCATCCCCAAGGGCACCAGTTTTTCTCTCCTTCTTGCTGATTTGTGTCTTTATAAATACGTCAGAACTTCTCGGATTGGCAAAAGCAAAGAGTGAGTCTTCCTCAAGCCTCATGTATATGAGTTAAACATATTTTTATTCAATCGTTATTCAAAAGGCTGAATAAGTATTCCTTTGTCGCTTTTATACAGCTTCTAGATAGTCTTATCCGTTTTATTATTGTTATTGTTAAATGAACTATGTTTTCCAGTTTACCGACACAACAGAAAGCAATTTCGTATGTTTATAACTCGTGTTCGAAGTATACACATAGTGGGCCGCGACGCATATCTCAAGTATTATATATCAATTCGAAGAGCTCATGTATCCTTGCCACTCACAGCTGTTCTAAGTGAGCTCAATCATAATCATTTAGATATATGCAAGTACATCGACTGAAAAAGCTTCGAAGCGAATTCCCTTCTTGTGAATATCTGAAATTAAACAGCCGGATTCTTGCGAGAACATCGAAACAGTTGGCATACGTCCAGATCTCTACTATCTTAATCGATTTCATCGTCAAACTGAACTGAGTAAACTAATTGTTTCAATTTGGAAACAGACACGTAACACAGTTTATGATTTCACCTCTTGTTATAGAAGCATTAAGTATTGTGCTTTCTTCAATCTTTACATCATGTCTCAAAGTAATTATTTCCCGAAATTTGATTTAAAGTTTTCAAAAGGCTGAATAAGTATTCACTATTCGGGAGGTTTTCATCGCCAGATCGTCTTTGCTTAAGACGTTTCCAAACTGAACGAAACGTTTATATGATTTGTCTTGAAGTTTTTAAGTGCAGTTTAAAACAATGTGAATACAGGTTTTATTACTTTTACTTGCCTTAACCAATGGAATGTTAGGCTACTTTCAAAATATCTTTTGGACTCAAAGTATTTTCCATGGGCAATATCATACTGTTTATATGTGACGCTGTCTTCAATTGAGTCAAATCTTTATCCAAATGAAGTGAATTTCTTCGAGCATATTCTAGTTGTTCAAACTCGATGTTGGTAATATTCTTGTAGATTGTGGCGGGCTCTCGTCGTTCTGTTGCATGTTGTCTGTCAGTATTACTTTTCTCCTGGCGGCGAGGTAATTTCCAGTGATCAGACCTCTAGGCTCCAGCCTGTGTGGTCGGTGACGACATGACAGTGATTAACCAAACACCTCTATTTATATCCATAATCAACCAAGTTCCTATTATTATAGCCCTCAACAAACACGTTTATCAATAGCTAAAATGAAGCAGTACTGTGTTCAAGAGTAGTATGTGATGCATACGTTTATTTAAGCTTATTTTATTAAGCTGTAATTACCGCTCCCTGCTACATAATTACATTGGCATGGACATCAAAAAGTTAAGGTCAAGCAGAAACAATACAAATTATCTAGTAAGATCACTCACTTAACCCAAACTACAGTTATATTCAAAGACTATTATATATTTACACCTAATTTACAATTCTGCCACTATCTAAATTGAATTCACAGATAGATATAAGCATGTTGCGATACATCTGGTTAATCCTGTTACCATACAAAACCGTTCTCAAATAAAAACTCTTTGTTTAATAGTACATAGAGCTTCTAATGTTGTAATAAATACGACAGATAAAGAAAAACCGACCTAAATTAATAAATCAAATACTTAAAAGCTCCAACGACCTAACTAAGGCAGGCAAACAAATAACCTTCTTGTGGATACCCGCCCACGTAGGAATATACGGTAATGAAAACGCCGATAAAGCAGCTAAACTATCCCTCAAAATCCCAGAAATAAGCTTAAACTTACCCATCTCAAAATCAGAAATTAAAAGTGTAAACAAGCAAAAAATCACCAAAAAATGGCATAACCTTTATCTTAACTCAAATAGCCAAATCAAAAAAGTGCTCAGCAAACCACTAACCAAACCAAAAATTCTCCATCCATCAAAAAAAAATCGACAGAGTAATCACTAAACTCCAAACAGGACACACCAACCTAAATAACCACCTACAAAAATTAAAAAAACACACTACAGGTAACTGCCCACATTGCAAACAACTAGAAACCCCAGAACACGCACTCATCCACTGCACACACTACCTCACACATCGAACCGCATTTCAAACCACCCTCAATCTAAACAAGGCTCTCACTCTAGAAGCAATACTAAACCCACAAAATAAACTAGAAAACTTCAAGGCCTTAGGCGTATTCTTAATCAAAACGGAACTAATAAAACGCATCTAAAAACACAAAAACCTACCAAATCAAAACCAAATAAACAAACAAACATCCACCATATCCAGCTCCCTTAGTTCTCCTCCCCAACCCCATCGACATCTATTCCAAATTTCCAAATTCCCAAATTCTATATAAGCAGCCCCTAAACCCCCCTCTTAGGTTGCACAGACCACTTTCGCCCCTTTCGGAAACACATTAAATGGCCTGGCCGGGCCCGTGTGCGAAATACGCATCAGTCGGAAAGCGCACGTTTAGGTCAAATAGGTATGCAATTTTCAGATGGCTTTAAAAATGGACATTACCTGTATTCAATATCGTATGGAAATCCTGAAACATTGCTCCTATATAATCTGTTCATTTCTTTATTTAAAGCCTAAAAGATTTGAAATGTATATATTTATCTTCTTTACAATTGCATCAGTCCAATAGTTTTATGTAAGTGTGATATGGTGGTACATAGAGGCGTCTAGTGGGACTGCAAGTACTTACTTACTTATCTTGGGGATTTAACGTGCGCTTTCCGACTGCAAGCGTATGTCGCACACGGGCCCGGCCAGGCCACTTAATGTGTTTCCGAAAAGGGGAAAAGTGAGTTTGTGCAACCAAGGAGGGGGGCTTTAGGGGTTGCTTATATAGTAATTTTGAAATTTTGAGATTTGGAATGAATGCCAAGAGTGGGTGGAGGACGAACTAAGGGTGCTGTGTGTGTTGGGTTGTTGTTAGATTCAGTATTTTTTGTTTTAATATTTTATTTGGGTTTAAATGCGACTAATTAGTCCTGTTTTAATTAGGTATATGTCTAAGTCTTTGATTTTCTGTAAGTTACTTACTTACTTACTTACTTTGGAGATTTAACGTGCGCTTTCCGACTGATGCGTATTTCGCACACGGGCCCGGCCAGGCCATTTAATGTGTTTCCGAAAGGGGCGAGGGTGGTCTGTGCAACCCAAGAGGGGGCTTTAGGGGTTGCTTATATAGAATTTGGGAATTTTGAGATTTGGAATAGATGCTGATGGGGTTGGAGAGGAGAACTAAGGGAGCTGGGTATGGTGGATGATTGTTTGTTTATGTGATTTTGATTTGGTAGGTTATTATGGTTTTAGATGCGTTTTATTAGTTCCGTTTTTATTAAGAATACGCCTAAGGCCTTGAAGTTTTCTAGTTTATTTTGTGGGTTTAGTATTGCTTCTAGAGTGAGAGCCTTGTTTAGATTGAGGGTGGTTTGTAATGCGGTTCGATGTGTTAGGTAGTGTGTGCAGTGGATGAGTGCGTGTTCTGGGGTTTCTGGTTGTTTGCAGTGTGGGCAGTTACCTGTAGTGTGTTTTTTAAATTTTTTTAGGTGGTTATTTAGGTTGGTGTGTCCTGTTTGGAGTTTAGTGATTACTCTGTCGATTTTTTTTTGATGGATGGAGAATTTTTGGTTTGGTTAGTGGTTTGCTGAGCACTCTTTTGATTTGGCTATTTGAGTTTAGATATAGGTTATGCCATTTTTTTGTGATTTTTTGTTTGTTTACACTTTTAATTTCTGATTTTGAGATGGGTAAGTTTAAGCTTATTTCTGGGATTTTAAGGGATAGTTTAGCTGCTTTATCGGCGTTTTCATTACCGTATATTCCTACGTGGGCGGGTATCCACAAGAAGGTTATTTGTTTGCCTGCTTTTGTTAGGTCGTTGGAGCTTTTAAGTATTTGATTTATTAATTTAGGTCGGTTTTTGGTATTTTTGTTTTGGAGGGCTTGTAGTCTACTTAGGGAGTCAGTAAGTATTAGGATTTTTTGGTTGTTTTTGGATTCTTGATTGTGGAGGGCTGAGGCCATGCCCATTAGTTCGGCCGTGAATATTGATTGGTTATTTGGGAGTCGGAAGGATTGTGTGGTTTTAGTTGGTTGTGTGGTATGGACTCCGAAACCCGTGTGTTTGGAGGTCGGATCTGAGGATCCGTCCGTGTAAATGTGACACCAATTTGGCCAATTTTTGTGTATGTATGCTAGTGTGGTAGTTTTAGCTATGTTTGGGTCGGTTTGTTTATTTATTTGGCTAGCTAGTGTTGTGTCTATTTTGGGTAGTTTAAGTTTAGGGGTGAAGATATTTGATTGTTTGCAGTTTTGTTTAAGATTTTTAATTTGGTGTTCATTTAGGTAGTTTGTTATTCTTTGGGATATTGGGGTAAGTAAGGGGTGTTTACGAGCTAGAGCTTGGTTTTTAGGGCTGATGTTTTGGTTTATTAAGTTTTGGATGAGAGGGTTTGATTGGGACGCGGCCCAGAAATTTAAGCTTAGCTGTTCCCTGCGTAGACTTAGTGGCATTTCTCCTGTTAAGGCCTGAAGTGAGGTGTAGGAGGTGCCATGTTGGGTGCGTGTAATGAGTTTGAGAGCCTGATATTGTATTGAGTCAAGTTTTTTGGATAGAGAGTTGTTTAGGGTGTTGTATATGGCGCAGCCGTAGTCTAGTTTTGATCTAATTAGGGATATGTAGAGAGAGAGGAGAGTATCTTTGGAGGCTCCCCAGTTAGAGCCAGTTAGGCATCTTAGGGTGTTTAGGTCTTTACTGCATTTAGTTGTTAGGTTTTGGATGTGAGCATCCCAGGTGAGATGTTCATCGAAAATAAGTCCTAAGAATTTGGTTTGTTTTTGAAATTTGATTGTTTGGTTGTTTAGCTGGAGGATTGGGGAGGCGGGTTTCATGTTTTTATGTTTGAATACTATTCCTGTTGTTTTTTCTGAGTTAAGGGAGAAGCCCCATTTGTCAGCCCATTGTTGTATTTTATTAAGAGATTTTTGGAGTAGATTTTTGGCCATTTTCATGCTTTTAGTGCGGATCCAGATGGCTCCATCATCCGCGAATTTCGATGTGTTTACTTCAGGGGATAGACCCTCGAATAGATCGTTTATCATTATATTGAAGAGGGTGGGGCTGAGGATACTGCCCTGTGGAGTGCCATTTTCTAGGGGACATTGGTCCGATAGAGTTTGGTCTATACACACGGTTATTTTACGATTGTTTAGGAAGTCCTGGATGTAGTTTATTATCTGACCTTTGAGTCCTATTTTTTTAAGTTTTTGTATTAGCCCATCGTGCCATACCATGTCGAAAGCTTTAGAGAAGTCTAAGAAGATGCCTGTGGTATATTGTTTATTTAGTTGTCCTGTCTTAATATCTTGTTCTAGTCGGGCGAGGTTATCTAGGGTTGAGCGGCCAGGAGTGAAACCGCTTTGATCTGGGTTTATGGTGTTATTTTGGGTTAAGTAATGTTGTAATCTATTTTTAGCCATTGATTCCATTACTTTACATAAGTTTGAAGTTAGGGATATTGGTCTATATGAGTTAGCTTGATTAGCTGGTTTATTAGGTTTAGGGATTGGTATGACTAGGGCCTGTTTCCAGGGTGTAGGAACCTGTCCGTTTAGGTAGATGAGATTGTATAGTTTGAGTAGTGCCTGGAGCAGTTTTAGGGGGAGTTTTTTAATTATTTGGTAAGAGGTTAGGTCTAATCCTTGGGCTGTGCCCTTTTTCCTGTTTTGGATTACGTAGAGGAGCTCCTCCATTGTGTAGGGTTGATTTATTTCTAGATTGTTATTGTTTGGTTCTTTTGTGGGTTTGTTTTCTGTTTTAAGTTTATCTTGGAATTTTTGGCTGAAGTTGCTGTTACTGCTAACGGCCGAAAAGTGGTTGGCGAGATTATTTGCTTTTTGGGCGGGGTTGGTTGAGTTGTTAATGTTAGGGGGTTTTTTATGTCGTTTTAAGCCTCTAATGGCGTGGATTTTGCGCCAGACCGTTCTGGCATCTGTACGGTTATTTATACCTTCGCAGAATTTTTTCCAGTTTCTACTTTTGGCTATTTGGACTAGTTTTTGAACCTGGTGGTTTAGTTCGTGGGCTATGTTTAAATATTTGTAGTCGCGTTTTGCTTTATTGAAGGCTGATTTACGTTTTCGTCTAGTCTGTTCTATTTCCTCATTCCACCATGGTACCGTCGGTTTGCCTGTCTTAGATACTTTGAAGGGGATGGAGGTTTTGGCTGCGTTTATTATATAGTCTGTTAGGTTTTTACAATAAGTTTCTGGATCATTATTTTCTATTTCGTTTAAGTTAGCTTCGTTGCAGATATCTTGGAATTGGTCCCAGTTAGCTTTGTTGTAATGGAATTTTGGTTCTTGGTTTTCTGTTTGGATTGGTACGTTTGTATTTCCTATGGTTATGTTTATGGGGAAGTGGTCGCTACCTAGCGGGACGTCGTGCACTTCCCATTGAGTGCTTTGGGCTAGATCTGCGGTGCATATGGTTAGGTCGATAGCCGACATTTTTTGGTTTATCTTATCGTACCTCGTGGGTTGGTTGCTATGAAGGAGTACTAGGTCGTTTGTTTCTATCCATTCGGAGATTAATTTGCCATGAGTATCTATTTTATCATCTATGCTCCATGTAGGATGGTGAGCGTTAAAGTCTCCTAGGAATATAGTAGATTTATCGCTTATTTTGAGTAGTTTGTTTAGATCCTCAGGTTGGACTTTTTGTTCCGCCCAGTGGTAAATATTTATGATGTTTATGTTTCGGTTATTTAATGTGATTTTAATGCCGTTGGCTTCTAGGTTTGGCGTGTCTATTTTTATTTCTTCGTAATTTATATCTTCCCTGATAAATACGATTAGTCCTCCTGCGGCTCTTCTTGTTTTCGGTTTAGCTCTGTCAGTTCTAACTGAGTTGTAGTTAGGTAGTGTGAATTTCGATTTTTTTGAGAATTTGGTTTCCTGTATACAAGCAATGTGAGGGCCTTTATTTAGTTTAAATTTAGTTTTTAGTTCATGGCCGTGGGAGGTGAGTCCGTTGGCGTTCCACTGAAAAATATTTAGTCCTTCGAATATTGGGTTCGGGTGATTGGTGATTTAGTTTTTAGTTTTTATTTTATTCGGTGAGTTCTTTTAGATGGAGGTTAAAGAGGAAGAAGGGAAGATCGGTTAATTTTAGATTGAAAGCTACTTTGTGGAAGGATTCCATACTAGCTTTTGGTGAGTTTTGACTATGCATATATGCTAGGAGTAAGGTGAGGTTATTTAGGTTTGGGGTGTTGGCTGGTTGGGAAGTTTGGTTTGTTTTAGTTGGAGTAGTGTCTATTGTTTCCTCAGTAGTGGAGAAATCTTCGTCATGGGTTGGATTAGGTTTAGCTGGTTGAGTTTCCATGGGGGAGGCATGTGATGTGGAGGGTTGTGAAGGTGTTGGCGGGATGGGTGTAGCTGATGTTTTCTTAGTGTTTGTGTTTTGTTGTTGTGCTTGCTTGTGGGAGAGCGTTGTTGCCATATGGGCTGTAGGGTGCTTGGATGAGGGTCGTGTTGTGGTGGTCATTTTGAGGTTTGTTTTGCATGCGGGGGTTGATGTTTTGGGAGGGTTCGTGGTTGGTTGAGTGGCTGCTTGTGTGTGTGAGGTGGGTGCGGTTTCTCGGTAGGGGTCCCAGACAGAGCTGTCGGTTATGGGTGTGGTGTTTGTTTGTGGGATGGTGTTTGGGTGTGGTGTAGGGAGGAGTGGTTTAGATGCAGGTGTAGCAAATTTTCGTGTTTGGATTTTAGCCGTTTCTATGTTTATGTGTTTGTTGGCCTGCTGGGTGAGTGTGTGTCTGTGTGGGCATTGGTTTGAAAGTGAAGTGTGTTGGGTGGATTTGCAGTGGATGCACCAGGGTGTGCATGTGCCTGGGCATTTCTGTAAGACCATCCATTGCCATTTATATTACTGTGACCTATCAGTGCAAATTACCACAATTACCATACGTTAGGCCATTGTCCATTGGCTATTACCAATTAGTCATAATGTAAGCCCTGGCTTCCAGTTGTCCATTGGTTTCACCTATCAGCGTAACTGTTGGCTTCCCTTGTTAAGTTTCCAACTTTGTTATCTCCTTGCTTTTGTTGTTCTTACAGGTACATTCATATGTTCTTTGTTTCGTGAAAATTACGAGTATTCATCTGATGAAGGAGTAAGTATATACCCCGAAACGTTCTGATCCTCATAATATAGAAGTTGATATCCATAATTGCTCTTTCTTCCTTCCATTATTTCTGTTTTTGTATTGATATGATTTCTATTTTCGTATATTGATATAATTTCATTTTTATCCTTGGCTGCTCTGTTTATATTCGTTCGAGTAGCTGTCCAGTAGCTGTTAGTTTGGCCTTCGCAATTGCATCTCTTGGCTTTAGGAGATCTATGACAGATAGCGGGTCTAACTGCAATTCTTGTTAACCTAGCCCGGGCTGGGGCATGGTCCTGACATTCTAGTAACACGTAAGCAATGGTTTCAGTCTGCAAGATGAACAAACCTTGTCATAATGGTTTTTGTGACCGAGTCTGTGTGAGATGGCAATTTCAATTTTTCTTTCATTTGAGTATGAGTATGGCTTTTGTCGGATCTTGGGTTGAATTTTGTATAGCCATCTGCCGATCATACTTCCGTCCCATTGGGCTTGCAATCTTTATGCTATAGAGGCTTTGAGTTTGCTTCTTATCTCTAGTTTACTAAAGGGAATAGGCTGTATATCCACTTTGTGTAGAGCTTGCTTCGCCAGTGAGTCTGGATTTTTTTCATTTCCATGATTATCTATCTAGAGCGGATCCAACATAGCTCCACCTGTTGCCCTTGGTCTGATACTTTTGTATATTCGTATAGAATATTGTTGACTGTGTTTGGCCTGGAGTTTGAGATTTTGCCACTGATGGCTTGAAGTGCACTTAGCAAGTCTGATGGGACGACTGCCTTTGCTTCCGGAAGTTCCGGTATGAGTGCATGATGAATTGCCTCCAATTCAGCCGTGAATATTGACTGACCATCAGGCAGGCGAACCGAATGTGCCTGGGGTTTGGAGCTGTGGGTATGGACCCGGTAACCAGATTGTCGTTGATAGGATTCTTGTATCCATCAGTGTATATATGGGCCCAGCTGTCCCAGGTAGTTTGAATTTTAGTGATAGCTACTGATCGTAGTAGGGCTGGGTTTCCTTTTTTAGTGACTTCTGATGCTAAGGCAGTGTCAACTTTGGGAGTTTTTTAAAGTCCAGGGAGGGTGTAACCCTTTGTAGTGAATTTCTGGAGGCTAAATATCATCACAATCGTGACGTCGATAGCGGATCTAACTGCAGTTCTTGTTTGCGGTGTTGGTTTAACATTTTATCGTCAGAGAGAAGAGAAGTCTCATGATCAGTATGAAAGCACCGGTTTACTTATAAAGCCCCCTGTCTAATTCAGTGACCTGTTTTTATGAGGAACTGTGGTCCAGTGATCACAGGAAGTAGGTGATTTATATTTGATTAACCTTACAAACGTTCTAATTTCGTTGATTTTTAATGACCCATTCATAACATTTTCATCGGAGTCTGTTTTGGCGGGTAAGATAACTTTCTGATTTAAACGTTTTGAATTTGAATTCAATATGTCCTCCTTCCAACAAAATGAAATAATGCTTGTTTTGATTTTTATCAATTACAGTTCCTCACGCAAGGATTGCGGACACTATTGAGCATGAGAAGAGACCATCTTACAAGTAACAAAAACGATATCAATTTGGACCTGTATAACAATTACTTAGTATCAAATGTTATTTTGTCATAAAAGTCACGCGTGTTCTTGAAGAGAAACATCCTTCTTACAACATCAATCATATCTTTAAAACATCCGGAGCTTGTATCCTGGTAACGTCTCACGTATCGTGTTGTTGTAAGACCCCACAACAATACTGGCGCTGGATCACAAGGCACTAGTTCTAACTACAGCACTTGGATCGGCCTGCCTATATATAAACCTCGGCGACGGCTCGGATGCCACAACATCTTGGTGAGAGCTGGGGAGAGGCCGCATATTCCGGGCCGCTCACGCTTCGATCAAGCGCTAGAACGACTACTACTACACACATACGTCGTCCGTGATGAAGGACTGTCGCATCATCTTCCTTGGATCAGAAAAGGTTGGCAAGTCCTCACTCATTCACCAATTCATGGAGGGTTCCTTCACAGATGACTATCGCCCTACCGTGGAGGAAAGCTATAGAAGAATGGTTCGACTCCCAGGTGAGTGGAAAAAATAACATTTCTACCCTCGAGCTCGGGACGTTTCTTTGGACACCTAAATATTGTTGTTTGTAATTATGCTTCTGTGGATATTATGCTGAATGTGATCAAATGAAAGAAATGTCATACTTGGGATTACACTCTCTTTGTAAACTTCAACTAACTCTTGGTTCCTATCCGGGACTTTCAGAGTAAGGCACCAAATCGTCAGCAACCTTACCCACTCAGCCACCGAGGTATCCACAAAAATGATAGATCACGTACTTTGTGTACCCTTCTGAGAAATATATATTAGCACGGCTTCTATGGCCGAAAGCCATGAATACACTTTCACCTCTGTGAATCTGTGTTTGGCAAAATAGTCAGACCATTTGTATATTGATATCCATGGTGTTCATTTGTAGATACCCTGTTGGATGTCGTTAATAACAATTAAATGATAACATGAATCAAACTTGACACAGTCAAAGGATCAAGACATTACTCTCATTTTAAAAAAAACTTTAATAGCGCTATTATTCCAGGCGAATATACACTGCGTGTGGGATTTTGATGTCCATTGTATTCAAGGTACTGTGAGAAATACAAATAGATGAACTTTGCAAACTAACACAAACCTAAAAACGTCAACTTGAAAACTTGTGTTAACATACATGTGTTTTTATTGTAGTCCTCGCAAATCTGTACTTTTTCATTTAAATAATACAGTATCATTTACTCTGTTTTTCGGTTTATGCTCACTTTGCTACAACATAACAGGAGATTAACACAGTTGCCGTGTTTACATAAGGGTAATCACAAAAGCACTCACAGAATTTAGTGAGTGAACTCAATTCAGGTTTCTGAGTATCCATTAGCATGTGAATTGTGCTCACTATATGTGTTAAATCTATGAAATTCAGCATGTGATTCTAAATTTATGTATGTTAATATTAAGACACTTGCAACTGAGTCAACAAGCACTCAATGTGATAGTATTTGAATACTGGGAACGCCAGTTGCCAAATGACATATGTACCATGTTGAGATCGTCCCCGACAGTTGTGGTGGCCGTAGCCTTGTACACCATGGCTGTAAGAACTGAGTGCAACGAACGCAAATATTGACATCATTATATGACATTATCCAGTACATATGATAGTCATATGTGATATGATAGTTCTGTTCTGTTCTTCTCCCAAGCAGGATGCCTGACTGGTTTGATAGTTGATGACAAAATGAGGAGATCCCTTTGTCAGAGAACAAAACCTTACTGAGCAAGCGTAATGTACAGTTGTCATGTATGTCGTACTAAAAATGTAGTTATCCAAAGAACTTTCTGTATGTATATAGTGGTATTAGGGTATGAATGACAACTGTGGGTGTACTGAATGGTGACATCATTCTTGCCTATTGTCCAGTGTTCTAACTCAGAGTTGAATGAACATCATTAAATATTGATATTGATGTATGTCATGAATGTCGATAAAAAGAATTCACGATAGTGTGTAACATAAATCTGATGTGTTTTTTTTCAGATGGTAACTATGCCAATATAGAGATTCTTGACACGGCGGGGCAATCCGACTTCCCAGCAATGAGAAGGTTGAGAATCGAGCACGGGAATGCGTTCGTTGTCGTCTATGCTGTGAATGACGAACTCTCCTTCCAATCTGCAATCAGCCTCTGCAGGCTCATCTTCTCCATCAAAGGTGGGCGTAGCTTGCAACATTACGATGATACACTGTGCGTACTTTGTTGTTTTTGAAGAATATCAGTACAAATACAAAATTAATTTGGCGTACAATCCAGTTGTTATTCATTGTACTATAAAAGCATTTACTATTAGCATATTATATATATTATGTAAGCAAAGATGTATAAATAAACTGTATATAATGCATTATATTATATGCTAACAGTAAATGCTAATTAGCATGTATCTATATATGGTATTTGGATCAATGGTTAATGTATCATCCAAGCGACTGAATGTGAATCAGGTTGTTTACAACATATTAATTGCTAAACCTAGTTAACTGTTACAAGTACATGTATTGATAGGTTGCCATCTGACAGTAACCATAGATCGGTCTTATAGAAAAACTTTTTTCTATAATTATATTCAACATAACCCAAAATTCAAAGCTTATTAACGCTGCACGATGGGGTTGCCTAGCAGTAAAAGGACGACTAAGGACCAATGCCCTAAGAACAATGAAGCCCACTTAATTAAATACAAATTAATTCTTTGATTGTCAAATACTTATGGTTCTGGTTTGTGATGCAGGTCCAGTGAATGTCCCTGTCGTCCTAGTTGGCAACAAGTTGGATTGCGACACGACGAGGAAGGTGTCTACCGAGACCGCCACTAAACTGGCCTTGGATGAAATGGGGTGTTCCTATGTGGAGTCTAGTGCCAAGTGTAACCTCAACGTTGACTGTTTGTTTGACGTACTGCTTCTCAAGAAGGTCCAACAAGAAGAGGTTCAGGAAGGTCAACCGAGGAAAACAAGGAGGAGTCATAGTTCAAGGTCATTGTGTTCCCAGGGTAGCACGCGTCAACAGCTGCAGAGGAATTACAGCGTCTGCAGCTGTGTCATGGCAACGTCAGACAAGAAGAAGAAGCATGTGCATGGGTGCAAAATCATGTGACAATCGGTACACTGAGATTTACCCTTACCCCAGGGGTGCAAGATACATTTTATCCAATATGAGCCAGTTCGGTTCGGATAGCTGCTGACGAGACTATGTAAAGTGCTGCAAGGTAAAGACGCCGTGATGTTATGATTGATCTTCTTGATACTCCGAGATGGCTTTGAGGAAAACTGTGACATTTGTAGGAGTGGATCGATAAAGCTTGATGACATTTGATGGCTGATAGTAACGCGACACTCAACTGAATAAAGACATTGTGCTTTTAATGTCAGATTTCAGCCTGAAGTGCTGCACTATTTAAGTGGTCCCCCCTGGAATGAGTCAACTCCTGCTAACGAGAAACCTGGTTTATATACCGCTAACATTGAAGATTTTGTTGACACATACAGCGAAACCCCATCATTCCAGCATTGATAGTGACACAGTCCAGATTAACTGAATGTGTGAACGGAAAATATGTTGACGTTCACAACAGGGGAGATTTCCGGACGTAAGGACCCCGGAAAGCTGGGTAAGGGGTCTCACTGTATTCCAATAACAATAGCAGATATCATCTGGAAATACACCGATGTACGCTGATGGTATCGATTGGAACCTGCAAACCTTGAAGAAAGCAAGCCCCGTATTAAGCCAATCCCATGTGATATTAAGACTTACATTACTAGAGACACAGCATTGAACATATCATTTTTTATACATTTTCAGTGTATTTCTACGTTATCCTTTGGGAGTATAGCCCATATCATGAAGACACAGTCAGCTGATGACATTCATCATGACACATGTCTCACCGTTCAAAATGTAAATAATAAATTATTATGCAAAGATATTTTCTTAGTTGTTACAACAATATAGAAATTGTTGCGCTGTCGAGTGTCGAATTTACATGTATACACAATGTATGCACACTGAGATACCATGCCGCAGTTTAACGTGAATACCCCACTTAGACACAGTATACTGACTCCGAGCCGACCAGTCCTTGCTTTAGCCCTTAATGCCGAGCGCCAGGGTAACACCAAGTACCATCGTTTAACGTCTTTCGGTATGATCGAACTCACGGAGGCGGTTTATTTGGCACAGTTATTGTTGTATTAGTGTTGAGTAGTTACGTCGACTTCAGATCTGAAATAGTAACACTACATCACTTATACTGACATGACGTTGCAAGACTTTGTACAGTGCATATGAAATGACCTAACACCCCATCACATCCTGACATGAGGGCGATGCAATAGTTTGCACACTCGATACGAAATGTCCCAACACTGCATCACTTGTACTGACGTGATTCAATACTTTGTAGGTCACTTCTGGGTATTGTGTCACTTAATCAACTGAACAAAAATACTTAATACTCAACAATAAATGTCCCTGTGACATTGATATTTTAGTGTATTTTTCAAACACGTAAAGTTTGGTTTTCAATACAGTAGTACATGTATGGAATTAAAAGTCACAAAAACGCAACTGCTACAGAAAAGCATATATTCCATGCAAAAGTTGACTTTTATGCAAGCCCTATGCATTTCACTACCCAAGAATGTGTATAAAAACATGTGCGTTAACGGGATTCCATATGCATTATTTAGCATCGTGCTGAAAACAACCACACAGAAAAACAACAAAATTACGCAATTATTATTATTATCAACATTACGAAATGCCACGCCTGTCCGAAAATGAGCGTCTGTGAGCCATTGGTATGCTTGTAGCAGGATCGAGTCAACGTGATGTTGCAAGACAATTTAACGTCCACAGAGACACCATTTGGTGTTTATGGCCATGTTGGCAACATACGAATGCAGTCAGAGACCATCCTCGGAATGGCAAGCCACGCGTAACCAATAATGGACAAGGCAACTGGATTCGAACAACACGCCTACGAAATTGATTCCAGCTAGCAACAGTGACTGCAGTTAGCATCCCTGGCCTTCCACGAATATCTTCACAAACCGTATGCCGTCGCCTCAGACGTGCAGTGATTGTCGCCAGAAGACCCACCAGACGTCCCATTTTGAAAGGAAACCACCGCCAAGCACGTCTACAGTGGTGCAGACGGCGTCTACGCTGGACGGCTATTCACCGACGAGTCTCATTTTCACCTCAGCCACAGCGATGGACGGATTCGAGTGTACCGACGTCGAGGTGAACGTTACGTCAATCATTGTGTCATGGAAGAAGATCGGTTCGGGGGCGGCAGCGTTATGGTATGGGGTGGGATTACAGCAAGACAGAGGACCCGTTTGATAGTGGTAGAGGGAAATCTCAATGGACTGCGTTACCGCGACGAGATCATCGGCCCTGTTGTTTTACCATCATGGCCCAGGTATAACCTTTCCAACATGACAACGCCCGGCCTCATATTGCTCGACTTGTTCAGTGTTCTTTTCAACAAAACAACGTGAATGTCATCCTCTGGCCGGCTCGCTCCTCTGATCTCTCACCAATCGAGCACATGTAAGATGAGATGGATCGGCGCCTTCGACGTGTTCCACAGACACTCCAGGAACTTCGAAACATGCTCCAGCAGATATGGACAGATATCCCACAGGACTTTGTGCGACGCCTGGTCCATTCCATGAGACGAAGATGTGTTGCTTGCATCGCAACCAGAGGTGGAAACACACGCCATTGATTTGTAAATTGACATTTTGGCATGTTCATGTTTTTTTTTATATGAAATCACGCCTTTTTTAAAGTCAGTATGGCAAGTTAAACCATTTGAACACTTTTATTTTTTGGTAACCGAAATTGTTTCAGATTTGGTAAAAACAAAACTTTGCATTAAATCTTATTCAATGTCACATGAACTTTTGTTGTTCAGTATAGACCTACATACGTTGCATAGGTGACATTTTACATTTTCGGTCGATAGTAAATTATCAAGTTAGTGTGTGGTGATAGGCATATATCTCGACGATGCCAGACATCCCCAGATAGGTTGAGCTAAAAACGACTCCGCAGAACCTACTTCATCTGCAGTGTGTAACATTCAAGCAAAAATATCAAGGGAACCCCTGTGTTGGTATCAGTTTACAAAAAACAGCTGCAGCGTCGGTTTAACGAGATTCCTGTATATTCAGACGGCAGGAAGACACTCAAGATCTGGGATGGATTACGATACATGATCACTTTCATTTTAATGTAGATAATTTGGTATTCGATATGTGAGCCTAAGAAACGAGTCACACATGCATCTAATGTCCCTAAGCCATACTTATAATACGTTGTTGTTGTTGTTGTTACATCTTGGACTGATTGCTTGATCAAAGGATACGCCCACCTTTTCACGAACGTCTGGTACGATCGGAATAGTACAATTGACTCAGCAAAACTGATTATTCACTGAAATGGACCAGTAAACATACTGCACAGCTGATATTGCAAAGACAAGGACTCGAAATCATACTGCCAAACTGATGATGCACAGAAGAGGACCAGCACACATACTGTCGAAACCCAATTTCACAGACTAGGTCAAGTGAACATACTGCACAACTGATAATGCACAGACAAGGACCAGTAGACACACTGTCAAGGCCCTATTTCACAGACTAGGTCAAGTGAACATACTGCACAACTGATAATGCACAGACAAGGACCAGTAGACACACTGTCAAGGCCCTATTTCACACACTAGGTCAAGTAAACATACTGCACAACTGATAATGCACAGACAAGGACCAGTAGACACACTGTCAAGACCCTATTTCACATACTAGGTCAAGTAAACATACTGCACAACTGATAATGCACAGACAAGGACCAGTAGACACACTGTCAAGACCCTATTTCACAGACTTGGTCAAGTAAACATACTGCACAACTGATAATGCACAGACAAGGACCAGTAGACACACTGTCAAGACCCTATTTCACATACTAGGTCAAGTGAACATACTGCACAACTGATAATGCACAGACAAGGACCAGTAGACACACTGTCAAGACCCTATTTCACAGACTAGGTCAAGTGAACATACTGCACAACTGATAATGCACAGACAAGGACCAGTAGACACACTGTCAAGATCCTATTTCACAGACTAGGTCAAGTAAACATACTGCACAGCTGATAATGCACACACAAGAATCAGGAGACAAACCGCCAAACTGATAATGAACTGAATAGGACCAGTAAACATACAACCTTGCTGCCTTTGCACAGGCTAAGAGGAGTAAACTGCCACAGTGTCCTTTGACCATGACTAGCATAACAACTGTTCAGCCGAGACACTACAACTAGTATACGTACTGCCAAGCTGTTGTTACACATTATATCCTTAAAGCCGGATTGAAAGACACAATCTAGTTGTAAACGTGTTCTCAATATCAGTTTTTTTATGTTTGATGCAATCAAATTACCGTTAGTGAAAAACATAAAAATATTTCTATCTCACCACATGGCCACTTTTAATCAGTAATTTATCTTTTTCAGTTGTGCTTGGGATTTAATTAAAAATTGCTTTGAACTTTACAATCGTTGTCGTTGTTTAAGGCCACGCTCAGCAATATCCCAGCTATATGACGGCGGTCTGTAAATACTCGAGTCTGGACAAGACAATCCAGTGATTGACATCATGAGCATCAATCTACGTAATTGGGATACGATGACATGCATCAACAAGCATAAGTTCCAATCTATTCTAATCTGGAACTTTACGGGTATCGATAAAAAGCATCAGTCTAAATTAAACCATTTCGAATAACGTCGTTTGAAACTTAAGCTATAAATAATTTCTATGTCGTCATAACTTTTTGTACGAGTAAAACATCAAGTTAATGTATAATTGCCAATGACGTGCTGTTTTAACCTTTCAGATAGAAATCTAATTAACAGTTAGTGAGTATGGTTTTACACCGCTTTCAGAAATATTTCAGCAATTATACGGACACCAGAAATGTACCTACATCGGGAATCGAACCCGGATCTTCGGCATGAGCAAACGCTTTAACCACTAGGCTACCCTACCGCCCCCTAATTAACAGCCTCAGCCTCATGGTATTCATTCACTTGATGAAGGAGTAACCATATACTCCGAAACGTTGTGTTCCTCATAATAAAGATGTTGACATCCGTATATTCTCTTCCTCATGCGTATCACTTCTAAATGCCTTTTAAAGACAAATTAGATTCAGGTTGACAATCAAGGCAACACAATAGGTCGAATATGTGACAGCAGCAATAAGTATAGCAGACCCTATTACATAGTTAAAAAAGAGTCACAAAACCCTTTCCATAATCATGATATACATAAATTGCCAATGCAAGAGACTGACCGAAACAGATGCCATTCGGCGTAAAGGGCAAACTAGCTGAAAATCAGATGACATCAGTTGTTCGCCAATAGGATCAGCCTGTCCTACCTATCGACATCACATGCCATTCACACATTTAAACAAAAGTAAGTATTAATTGCTCACGCAGCATAGCAGTACACGTGCCATGCGACGGCTGCCTGAAAACAAACCAGACTATCAAGTAATCGATGAAACAGTAAATCCAGTCTCACGATCCTGCATTTACTGATGTTATTTAAAAACGTCTGCTGTGTTCCAGTGCAGAGATTCTGCTGCTTACAAGTAAAGAAAAAACAGAGTTGATTGTACGATTTCGACCATAACGTGAGCATGTGTTTATGAATCACTAAAAAAAGTAGTTGGCGAAAAGGTGTGATTATCCTGTCTCACCGGTGGCACCCGTCACAAACACACACCCAAGGCAAGTCAAATGTTCACCTGAAAAAACATGGAAACATACGGTACAAGTCAAAATATAGAATTGAATCGGAGATCATATGTGTCTCTAATGGGTCAAAATTTGAAAATGTCTTCAACATTTCTACCATAACACTTTTTGAAAGATTTACTGAGCTTTTGAATGTTGTGAATTCTTGGTAAAACATGGCAAATGTCACGCGTGCATCCCAAGTACCAAGTTGTTCGACTCCCCATTGTTCTCGGTGCCTTAGGTTTGGCATTTGGAGAGTGCCCGACTTTGCTGCTTCTGACAATCTGAATAAAGCAGAAGGCTGCATTGTGTTGGGGAGTCTTCATATTCTCTAGAATATTCTTGGCGGTTTCGCCGAGGCGGGGCAACCTGAGAACAATCCCATTCGCTGTCTAGGCTGCAAGATGGCTAGAAAATTGTACTGAGATCTTGAATGTTGTGACCTTGATGAAACACCTGATGTTTTTAGTGACGACTATTAGTTGCAGCAATAATGAAACGCTCGTAAAATTTCAAGTACCAATATAACGCGAATTTGTGGTATGCGACAACCAAATAAATATCAGAGTTGTCAACTTGGAAACCACCAAACAACCCTGCACAAACAACAGTCTGGAGGATGGCACAGGAGGCTGAAAACACAAACAACCCTGCACAAACAACAGTCTGGAGGATGGCACAGGAGGCTGAAAACACAAACAACTCCGTACAAACAACAGTCTGGAGGATGGCACAGGGGACTGAAGACACAAACAACCCCGCACAAACAACAGTCTGGAGGAATGGCACAGGGGACTGAAGACACAAACAACCCTGCACAAACAACAGTCTGGAGGATGGCACAGGAGACTGAAGACACAAACAACCCCGCACAAACAACAGTCTGGAGGAATGGCACAGGGGACTGAAGACACAAACAACTCCGTACAAACAACAGTCTGGAGGATGGCACAGGAGGCTGAAGAAAGTATCACTTAGCTAGGAGAATACATAACCATGATAAAGAAGAGTTCAATAGAGCGCGCATGTCAACTTTGGCTAAAGAATAAGGTAAACACGCTAAACAAATTCGAAAGCAAATCAAAAGAATTTTTGTGAGCATCTAACACACGTGAAATAAAAACAACCAAAATATATTTGGAAAATTATGAATTCTCTGTCTGAGGAATATAAAGTTGAATACACAATTCTCGACATGTTGTTTGCCTACTTCAAGGATGTCAACGACTGCCCCGATGAGGATGTGGACGTCGACGGCGTCCCTACTGAAGCTACTAATGAAGCCGTCAATGCACTTGTGTTAGAAGATGAAATCGTGAAGGCGATCGAGGGACCCAAAACAAACAAGGCCTGTGGTATCGATTATGTGTTAAAATCGCCAAAAGCATTTAGTTCTACCTGTGTATGAAAACTATATAACCATGTGTGGTATCAAGCCTATTTATTAAAACAAATGTGAACGAAATAACCCTGCAAATTACCATCCAATAACACTGTTAAGCTGTGTTAGTAAACTGTTTACATCTATAATCAATAACAGGTCAAGTGAGTACGTAGAATCATCCTGTTAGACAACCAAGCTGGTTTTAGGAAGATGGCTTCGACTATAGATCATATATTTACGTTTTATACACTTTCTGAAGTACCACGAACAAGAAAACGAAAAGTTGTTTGTGCTTTCATAGATTCCAGTAAGGATTTCCATAATGTTTGGAGAACTAGAGAAAACTATTGAGCTACAACATAAACGGTAACCTATTAAATAACAATCTGACAATTAATCTGGAGAAAGCGGCAATTGTTATTTTTGGCAGTAGAAAATATGAAAGTTAATACAACTTTAAAGTTGGTAATGAACCTGAATCAATATAAATACCTTGGTGTGGTCTTCAGCAGTAACCCCTCGTGTGCCACCGCCAGACAATGTATAGTTAACCAAGCCAATAAAGCTATGCATCTGTTACACAAACGTTTGAGAAATATTGCTATCTCGATTGAACGTAAACTTTATTTATTTGAACATACAGTATGTCCTATTATGTTATACAGATGTAAAATATGGGATTTCGAAATAGTTAGTGCCGTCGAAAAGATACAAACCGATTTCCTAAGACATATAGTTAATCTAAGACGTAGTACTTTTTCATACATGTAGTACGGAGAAACAGGTCGGTCACCCCTAAAAGACAAAATTAAATCCCATACGCTCTGCTACCGGTCTACAAAACAGTATCAGCAAGATGTAACTCTCTACCTTACCAACATTATACCATATAGCATATTTCTCACTAAAATGCGACTACCATTATAAATTTATTTATGGATAACCTTGGACTGTCCAATATCTTGCAACCCCAAAATATGATTTCATCCACACGCTTTAAACTGGTACCTGAAAAAACTTAAATTTCCATAAAATGTCAATTCTGTTTCAATCAGAAAATGTGGCAGTTCTACGAAACAGGAGCAAATACTTATCTATAACTATGTCACATTCTAATGATATATATTTTTATCATCCAAAACTGTCTCAACTGGCAAAACTGGCTCCCACAAGAGATATCGCTTGGATGAAATTTCATCACAATGCTTTGCAGACCATTGAGACGACATTGTTACCATGACGTCACAAATATATGACATCACTAATGGTTCTGCTACTGAAGCCGTTAGCAGTACTTTTTACACTTAGACACTGCTAATTACTGTCTACAAACTGAAAAAGTTGGAAGAATGACTTTGGGTGATCAATAAAATCTCACCCTTGTGTGGTTTGATATCAAATATATAAAGACGCGTTGATATATTTTATATGAAAAGCCATTCGGATGTGATTCTCTATATATTGTGAGTGAGTAAGGTTTTACGCCGCTTTCAGCAACATTCCCGCAATATCACGGCTGGGGTCAACAGAAATGGGCTTCACACATTGTACCCATGTCGGGAATCGAACCCGGGTCTTCAGCGTGACGAGCGAACGCTTTAACCACTGGGCTACCCGACCGCCCCTTCTCTATATATAGGCTGAATTGTAACAGTAACTGCCCACGCATCTCTACTCCTTAATCTCTGTCTCCATAATGCTTTACATATATAAGTAAACTAACGTATGATAAAGCTGATTGATTAGAATACACTCAGCGGCTCGCAGCAAGACCTTTTCAGTGGATGACTGGAGTGTTATATTACCATGATAGGGCACAATCGTATTAAGTTTGCTTGAAGAATGGTTGTTACCAATGTTTATGTACTGTATTGAATATAAAGGACTGGATAAAATATTGGCAGTTTAAAGCTTCCGATTCAGCATTTAAATTTGTATGTATTGAAAAGTTATGCTTAGTACTAAAATGTATTACCAGCTGTGGTCTTTCTTGTTGTATTGCCAATCCAGGTTGTATGAAATATACCCCAATATCACCCTATGGTTATTCTTCACATTGGCTGCCCAACGTTTGCGATCACCAGACCTTGAACACATTGCCCAGCTGTCCAGCCACTTGGTTTTTACATCCATTACCAGGTCTTCGTGGAACTAACCAAGACGAAATCTGTTTTACATGAAATATCTCTCAACGGTAAAATATGAATTCTACCAAGAAGCCAGTCAGTGATGCAGTTGGCATGACATCTATCAAGATGAGTAGGATGACAAGATTCATGTACTTATTGTAACAATACACATGCTGTATATAACGGCTAATCTGAAGCGGTTTAGGGGGCAAGGATGGCCCAGTCGTCTAAGGCGCCGCGATTCGCTGTGCAGAGTTGCGTCCCTTGGGCACGCCAGAAACCTATGATTGTGGGTTCGAATCCCGATTCGCCCCGATTATGTTTCTAGGTTTGTCAGCACCATACCCGTGCTCGTGGGTTTCCCCGAAGTGGTAAACGTCTGAGACCTGAATCTTTTCGGGCTTTCCTCCCACATTTAGCTGACACGCCGTGATATAACTGGAATAATGTTAAAAGCGGCGTTAAACCAAACTCACTCACTCACACACTGAAGCGGTTTATAACACTACATGCTCTGTGTATGGATGGATGAAACTATGGTTTCTTGAGACATCAGTGGCTTCGTTTAGTTTCAGTAATTGATGGCGTGGATATTTGCACTGCCACAAGTCGCGTGACATTAATGAGGACAATTCACGGATTTTTTAAACCATCCTAAAATATGGAAAATCCATGAATATACAGTCTCGATTATCTGACGAGACAAACTAGTCTTTAAAATTATATGATTGGATCAATATACATATATAAAGTTTACTTTTTATTTGATAAAATCACAATCGTGAATCATGATCGATTCGTTATTTTGTACCTGTTAATATATTTCAGACTTTAATTCTGGTTCAGATTTCATTAACCTTACAAATACTCTGCTTTCACTGATTTTAAATGATCCATTCATAATATATCAATCACTGGTAGCCTTTTGTGACCAGTGGATTCTGGTTCGGTGGGTAGTTGAGACTGAGTATGTTTTCATCTTGACGTATAATTATGTTCACTTTCGAACAAAAATGACCGAAATACCATCAGGTTGGATGTTTGCGATAACGGGATATTACTGAGCATGAAAAGAAAGCATCCTACAAGAATAAAAAACGACCCGTATTCAAACCTGTGTAACAAGTACTTAGCACTAAATGTTAGTTTATCATAGAAGCATAAATCATACATTGTATAACGTGTATATTCTTCCGGAACCTACCTACTGGAAACATCTCACGTGTTTAGTTGTTGCCAAATGCTATATTACATACTGGCGCTGGATCACAAGGCGCTAGTTCTAACTACAGCACTTGGTTCGGCCTGCCTATATATAAACCTCGGCGACGGCTCGGATGCCACAACATCTTGGTGAGCACAGGGGAGAGGCCGCATATTCCGGGCCGCTCACGCTTCGATCAAGCGCTAGAACGACTACTACTACACATACGTCGTCCGTGATGAAGGACTGTCGCATCATCTTCCTTGGATCAGAAAAGGTTGGCAAGTCCTCACTCATTCACCAGTTCATGGAGGGTTCCTTCACAGATGACTATCGCCCTACCGTGGAGGAAAGCTATAGAAGAATGGTTCGACTCCCAGGTGAGTTGAAAAAAACATTTCTACCCTCGAGCTCGGGACGTTTCTTTGGACACCTAAATATTGTTGTTTGTAATTATGCTTCTGTGGTCTATGACTACACAATGTCATTTAGAATGTGATCAAATGAAAGAAATGTATGGTTATACACAAATGTTGTTCCAAATTATACTAAAAGAATCAGACCATTTATACATCTTATTTGTGGGTATGATGTCGGATGGTTGTAGGTCTTAACAATACAATGACACAGCAAGTACAGTTTATCTGTGCATTGTATAAATAACAGTTAAGTAAAACAGTTGTGTCTTGACACAGTGAGATTTAAAGTGAAACAACCAACACATAATTCTCGTCTTTTAGTAAGGTTAACAGCACAATTGCAGGCAAACATACTCTGTTAGTGCGCTTTTTGTTGAATGTATACCAACCACCGTGAGAAAAAAACGGCTATTGTAAAACCAAAGCGTCAACATTTCGGGAAAGTTTTGAAACCTTCATGTTTTTAATGTAATCTTCATATATCTACACTTTTAAACACAAGGAATACACTATTCTTTTACATTCTAAAATGATGTATAAGTTCCATGTACCTCCTACAAAAAGCCGTGGTAATCAAAATAACGTTCTTACACGCAACCTACATGTATATTAAATGTTTTTTATGTACATATGTCAACTGTGAGTGTAAAGAATGACTTGATACTGAGCTGAAGGAACAAAATCAAGTATTGATATTGATGACATATGTCCCGAGAAAAGAAATATACGGTAGTGTGTAACATAAATCTGGTGTTTTTCAGATGGTAACTATGCCAATATAGAGATTCTTGACACGGCGGGGCAATCCGACTTCCCAGCAATGAGAAGGTTGAGAATCGAGCACGGGAATGCATTCGTTGTCGTCTATGCTGTGAATGACGAACTCTCCTTCCAATCTGCAATCAGCCTCTGCAGGCTCATCTTCTCCATCAAAGGTGGGCGTAGCTTGCAACATTACAATGATACACTGTGCAAATAAGTTTTGTTGCATTCCCCAGATGTCAGTACAAATGCAAAATTATTTTGATGTACAACCCATGATATTGAATTCAATGTATTGTTAAAACACACACACACACACACACACACACACACACACACACACACACACACACACACACACACACACACACACACACACACACACACACACACACACACACACACACACACACACACACGTTGTGGAATGTGAATCTGTACATACAAGTACATATTATTGCTTTTAGCTGCCAAATACTTATGGTTCTGGTTTGTGTTGCAGGTCGAGTGAATGTCCCTGTCGTCCTAGTTGGCAACAAGTTGGATTGCGACACGACGAGGAAGGTGTCTACCGAGACCGCCACTAAACTGGCCTTGGATGAAATGGGGTGTTCCTATGTGGAGTCTAGTGCCAAGTGTAACCTCAACGTTGACTGTTTGTTTGACGTACTGCTTCTCAAGAAGGTCCAACAAGAAGAGGTTCAGGAAGGTCAACCGAGGAAAACAAGGAGGAGTCATAGTTCAAGGTCATTGTGTTCCCAGGGCAGCACGCGTCAACAGCTGCAAAGGAATTACAGCGTCTGCAGCTGTGTCATGGCAACGTCAGACAAGAAGAAGAAGCATGTGCATGGGTGCAAAATCATGTGACAATCGGTACACTGAGATTTACCCTTACCCCAGGGGTGCAAGATACATTTTATCCAATATGAGCCAGTTCGGTTCGGATAGCTGCTGACGAGACTATGTAAAGTGCTGCAAGGTAAAGACGCCGTGATGTTATGATTGATCTTCTTGATACTCCGAGATGGCTTTGAGGAAAACTGTGACATTTGTAGGAGTGGATCGATAAAGCTTGATGACATTTGATGGCTGATGGTAACGCGACTCTCAACTGTATAAAGACATTGTGCTTTACATGTCAAAATTCAGTCTGATGTGCTGCACTATGTAAGTGATACCTCTGGAAAGAGTCAACTCCTGCTAACGAGAAACCTGGTTGATATACCGCTAACGTCGAAGCTTTTGGTGGCACATACAGCGAAACCCCATCATTCCAGACTGTTGCAGTGAAAGTGACATAGTCCAGATTAACTGAATGTGTGAACGGAACAATGTCCCTTTGCATATATGATGACGTTCACAACAGGGGGAGTTCCGGACGTAAGGACCACCGGAAAGCTGGGTAAGGGATTTCACTGTATTGCAAATAACAACAGCAGATATCATCTGGAAATACTTCACCAAAATACCGTCATGATATCCATTGGAACCTGCAAACCTTGAAGAAAGCAAGCCCCGTATTTGTCAATCCCGTGTGATATTAAGATAATACTGTTTTAAAGAGACACTATATTGAACATGTTATTTTTTATACATTTTCAGTGTATTTCTACGTTATCCTCTGGGAGTATAGCCCATGTTATGTACACACAGAGTCAGCTGATGGCATTCACAATGACACCTGTCTCACCGTTCAATATGGAAATAATAAAATGTTATGCAAGATAATTTCTCAATTGTTTTATTATTTACCACAGCCTTATACATTGTCGCTAGTCATCGTTGTCCTGTGAATGCGTCGACTTGTTTTTACGTGAATACACAATGTATTCACAACGAACAACATATGTAAGACACTTATTATTGCTTGAGAATGACAGACAAGTTAGTTTTGTTTCCTGTTTAACCGAGCAATATTCAGCAATATGCAGTCTTTAAAAAATGGGTCAGATAATTCAGTGATTGATATTATGAGCAACGATGCACGCCGTCGGGTTACGGTTACACACAATGAAGTTAAAGTCACCGAGCCTGCCCACCCGATTATCCAGTCGTCTCTTTACGAGCAACATAGCTTGCTGATTTCCAGTAACCTACTTGAAACCGGCATATAGTAGCAACTATCCCTGTACGTCAACGGTACATGAGTCAACTACTGGCCCGAGGCGCCGCAGTGCGTCATGTAGAGTTGTGTCCCTTATCGGGGTTCAAATCCCAGATTATATCCGATTACCATCCCTGACTGTTTGGTACCATGGCGGGTTTCGACATATTATTACGTATATATTAGACTTTATTACGTCGTACAATTAGGGTGCTAATATATGTATATATAGAAATTGAATGGGTCAACGGGTATAATGAAAATAAAACCAATTGCATAACTGGTATATATTGGTGATCTATTTTCAAAACAATCACACGATGATTCAACGCGAATTACCTAATTACAAAATGCACGCTGTATCCGTAATGATTGGACACACACATACTGTCATCTTTACTGAACCGCAAAAGAAACGTCACCTTAAGTAACATTGCATGAAAAGTTGTCATGGGTAATTTTTGTCAAAGTTTTTTAAAATTTAACATTACCCTGTCCGGAAAAATGAAATTTGATGATAAAACACCAAAGCAGATGGCAATAAAACCGATCGCCCAAACTCATCACGGCATCGGCCATGGTAACTCGATGCACGTGAGTTCCTTGCAAATTGAAATGCAAATGCGTTACCCCATTTCTGGCTCTATAAAAATTCACCCAGATCGCATAACATTCATTCGTTATTGAATTGCTACCACATGCCAAGATTGAGAAGACATCAGCGACACCAAGCCCTTGGACGATTGCAAGCTGGACATACCGCCCGGCAAGTAGCACGTAAGGACCATATATAAAGGCTCCAGCAACGTTACCAGACCACCAACACAACAGATGACCGACCACGTGGTGGAAGACCAAGGATCACCACCCGACGTCAGGATCGTCAGATTGTGCGACAGCATCTTAAAGATCGTTTTGTTATTGCTGCGGAAACTACTCGACATACCATGGGGACACACCAGCGATGCATTAGTGCGGACACAGTGCATCGACGATTGACGAGCAGACACCTCCACTGTCCGAGAACCCATTCTGACACCACGTCATCGCCGGGACCGTTTTAAGTGGGCAACACAGCACCAGCATTGGTGTCACCAGCAGTGGAGAAGAGTCCTCTTTTCAGACGAGAGCCGTTACAGTATCTCAACAGCAGATGACAGAGAGAGTGTCTAACGACACCGTGGGGAACGTTATTCGGATGCGTGTGTTGTTGAGAGAGACTCGTGGGGTGGTCCGAGCATCATGGTGTGGGGTGGGATTGGTCTTGCACAGAGGGTCGGCCCTGTTGTCTTCCAGAACATCGGTCCAGGGAGAGACAATGATGTTACAGCAGCTCGGTACATTAATCAAGTCTTGAGACCACACGTCGTACCTCATTTGGCACGTCGCCGCAACCACGAGTTTCAGCCCACGCTGCGAGAGCCACGAGATACTTCCTCCAGCAGAATGGCATCAGAACCATGCAGTGGCCTGCCCTCAGTCCCGATTTAAATACCCTGAGCACTAGTGGGACGAGATTCAAAGACGGCTGAATGACGTCCGACCAAGGCCGACAACTGCAGCTGAACTGCGTCAGGCGTTCCTCAGAGTGTGGGCTCAAGTGCCTATTGCCTTCATCAACCGCCTCATTCATTCCCTGTATCGACGTTCCACGACAGTCATAAATGCACATGGCTGACACACGAGAAACTGACTTGTGATGGCATTTTCTCAGAGACTAGTGTTGTGTTTCACTTTAAGAACATTTGACACTTTAATTTCAACCTTGATGATCAGTTTTGCCAAGTTTCATCTTTTTAATATCTCTCAAAGTATGTTTACAGTGTTTGGACAAATAAGGTTTGAGGAATTCTCATATATCTATCCATGGTGACGTTTCTTTTGTGGTTCAGTATATATCATCATGAGCACAGCGACACAACGATAAGTACCAGAAATAGAGAATCACTGAGATCAAATGCCAGAAATGAAGGAAAGCTAGTTGTGAACAGCGTTCCGAATAGTAGGCCCATTCTCTTCGCTGTTGTCACTCATGCCATTTGGTGTTAGCGTGTCAATAACAACATTCAGCTGTAATTGGCTAAGCGAAATTATATTAGACGCTAACTCTGGCTAATTGACATTGTTATTACTTATTACTTATACGCCTTGCTTATACTGACATGCCAACGATGCAATACTATATGGAATAGCACTTGGAACTTACGTGTGGGCGATGCAATACTTTCCACACTAGATACAAAATGTCCTAACTCTACATCACTAATACTAATACATCACTAATACCGACATGCGGACGCTACGATCCCCTGCACAAGAGATCAGAAAAAGTAACACTGCATAACTAAAACAGAGGTGTGGAGGATGCGCTACCTTGTTAAACAGCAGATCAGATCATAAATGGCTTACATATGCACCATATATACAGTGGTGTTTACGACGCAATACTTTGTACAATAGTTCAAAAATGAATAACACGGTATGACTAATACTGACGCGAGGGCGATACAACAGTTCTTAAGTTAGCATGCTACTTCATCACTGATACTGACAAGAAGTCAATGCAATGCATTGTCAAAACAACGCACTTATAATGCAGCAGTTTGCGCAATAGGTCAATGCTAGGTATAAACCGCACAGGAGATATTTATACTGAGCTATACACATAGCATAGGTACTGTGTTCAAGTTTACATTTTCGATCTACTGTAACTTATCAAGTATTGTGTGTTTGCTACATTCGAACTGAAATTAATTCCACAATTTTGGCGATAGGCATATATCAAGAGACGATGCAAGACATCCCCTGATGGTATAAGATAACTGGATCTCGCAGGACCTATTTCATCTGCATTGTGTTGCCTTGGACCAGAAATATCAAGGGACTTTTCGTGTTAGGATCCATTTACAAACACACCAACTACAGCGTAGGATTAACAAGATTCACTTATATGCAGACGGTATAAAGGCCCTGAAGATCTGAGATACATGATCACTTTCATTTTAACGTTGATGATACTTTGGTATATGATCTGTGATCATAAAAACGAGTTTACTTTGTAACGATACGCATCTAATGATGTTACATATCTTCTGAACTCGTTCCGTTAGCTTTTTACATAATGGAAACATCATTGGAAACAGTACTTTCAGCTTCTAAATGTAGCATGAAACCACTCAGAATTGTTTATCAATATATAATGTTCATCTATGTTGAAACCCGTGGAGATTCCAGGTTAGAATTGATCCCCTGTCACCTATGATTATAGTACAGGGTCTCCTAATGGATCGAGTTTGCAGGATCGGTAACTTGGTTGATTGTCATCTACCCGATGGCGTTATTGATTGTCTGCCACCTACCCGATGACATTGTTGATTGTCTGTCGTCTACCCGATGATGTTGTTGATTGTCTGTCGTCTACCCGATGATGTCGTTAATTCTCCGTCGTCTACCCGATGATGCTGTTAATTCTCCGTCGTCTACCCGATGATGCTGTTAATTCTCCGTCGTCTACCCGATGATGCTGTTAATTCTCCGCCGTCTACCAGATGACATTATTGATTGTGTGTCATCTACCCGATGACGTTGTTGATTGCCTGTCATCTACCTGATGGCGTTGTTGATTGTGTGTCATCTTCCCGATGACGTTGTTGATTGTCTGTAATCTACCCGATGCCGTTGTTTAATGTGTCACCTACCCGATGGCGTTGTGTATTGTCTTTCATCTACTCGATGATGTTATTGATTGTGTGTCATCTACCTGATGACGTTGTTGATTGTCTGTCAGCTACCCGATGGCGTTTTTGATTATCTGCCTTCTACCCGATGACGTTGTTGATTGTCTGTCATCTACCCGATGGCGTTCTTCATTGTCTGTCATCTACCCGATGACGTCGTTGATTATGTGTCATCAACCCGATGACGTTGTTGATTGTCCGTCATCTACCCGATGGCGTTCTTCATGGTCTGTCATCTACCCGATGACGTTGTCGATTGTCTGTCATCTACCCGATGGCGTTCTTCATTGCCTGTCATCTACGCGATGACGTTGTTGATTGTCCGTCATCTACCCGATGGCGTTCTTCATGGTCTGTCATCTACCCGATGACGTTGTTGATTGTCTGTCATCTACCCGATGACGTTGTTGATTGTCTGTCATCTACCCGATGGCGTTCTTCATGGTCTGTCATCTACCCGATGACGTTGTTGATTGTCTGTCATCTACCCGATGATGTTATTGATTGTCTATAATCTACCCGATGACGTTGTTGATTGTCCGTCATCTACCCGATGCCGTTGTTGATTGTCTGTAATCTACCCGATGCTGTTGTGTATTGTCTGTCATCTACCCGATGACGTTGTTGATTGTGTGTCATCTACCCGATGGCGTTCTTCATGGTCTGTCATCTACCCGATGGCGTTCTTCATTGTCTGTCATCTACCCGATGGCGTTGTTGATTGTCCGTCATCTACCCGATGCCGTTGTTGATTGTCTGTAATCTACCCGATGCTGTTGTTGATTGTCTGTAATCTACCCGATGCCGTTGTTTAATGTGTCACCTACCCGATGGCGTTCTTCATTGTCTGTCATCTACCCGATGGCGTTCTTCATTGTCTGTCAGCTACCCGATGACGTTGTTGATTATGTGTCATCTACCTGATGATGTTTTTTATTGTCTGTCGTCTACCCGATGACCTTGTTGATTGTCTGTCGTCCACCCGATGACGATGTTCATTGTCTTTCATCTACCCGATGGTGTTGTTGATTGTCTGTAACCTACCCAATGACGTTGGTGATTACCCGTCATCTACCCGTAGTAGACATACTGCCAAGCCTCTGTTGTAGACTCTACGCCTTGAACACATACTGCCAAGCCTCTGTTGTAGACTCTACGACTAGCAGACATACTAACAAGCCTCTGTTATAGACACGACTAATAGACATACTACAAAGCCTCTGTTGTAGACTCTACGGCTAGCAGACATACTAACAAGCCTCTGTTATAGACACGACTACTAGACATACCACAAAGCCTCTGTTGTAGACACGACTAATACACATACTACCCAGCCTCTGTTGTAGCCTCTACGACTAGCAGACATACTAACAAGCCTCTGTTATAGACACGACTAATAGACATACTACAAAGCCTCTGTTGTAGACACGACTAATACACATACTACCCAGCCTCTGTTGTAGCCTCTACGACTAGCAGACATACTGCCAAGCCTCTGTTATAGACACGACTAATAGACATACTACAAAGCCTATGTTGTAGACACGACTAATACACATACTACCCAGCCTCTGTTGTAGCCTCTACGACTAGCAGACATACTAACAAGCCTCTGTTATAGACACGACTAATACACATACTGCCAAGCCTCTGTTGTAGACTCTACGACTAGCAGACATACTAACAAGCCTCTGTTATAGACACGACTTATAGACATACTACCAAGCCTCTGTTGTAGACTCTACGACTAGCAGACATACTAACAAGCCTCTGTTATTGTCACGACTAATAGACATACTACAAAGCCTCTGTTGTAGACACGACTAATACACATACTACCCAGCCTCTGTTGTAGCCTCTACGACTAGCAGACATACTAACAAGCCTCTGTTATAGACACGACTAATAGACATACTACAAAGCCTATGTTGTAGACACGACTAATACACATACTACCCAGCCTCTGTTGTAGCCTCTACGACTAGCAGACATACTGCCAAGCCTCTGTTATAGACACGACTAATAGACATACTACAAAGCCTCTGTTGTAGACACGACTAATACACATACTACTCAGCCTCTGTTGTAGCCTCTACGACTAGCAGACATACTAACAAGCCTCTGTTATAGACACGACTAATACACATACTGCCAAGCCTCTGTTGTAGACTCTACGACTAGCAGACATACTAACAAGCCTCTGTTATAGACACGACTAATAGACATACTACAAAGCCTCTGTTGTAGACTCTACGACTAGCAGACATACTAACAAGCCTCTGTTATTGTCACGACTAATAGACATACTACAAAGCCTCTGTTGTAGACACGACTAATACACATACTACCCAGCCTCTGTTGTAGCCTCTACGACTAGCAGACATACTAACAAGCCTCTGTTATAGACACGACTAGTAGACATACTGCCAAGCCTCTGTTGTAGACTCTACGACTAGCAGACATACTAACAAGCCTCTGTTATAGACACGACTAATAGACATACTACAAAGCCTCTGTTGTAGACACGACTAATACACATACTACCCAGCCTCTGTTGTAGCCTCTACGACTAGTAGACATACTGCCAAGCCTCTGTTGTAGACACTACAACTACTACACACACTGCAAAGCCTCTGTTGTAGACACTACGACTGCTATACACACTGCCAAACCTCTGTTGTACATTCTACCATGCCGTTGTTCCACTTTCAACCATTACAACTTTTCACGCTGATTCCAATGGAAGGACACAGTAACGTTTTAAACATATTCTGAATATCAATGTCTCACCTAATCCATGCCTGATAGAACGAACTTACTGTTACTATAAAAAAATAAACCAAGATTTACTTAACATGGAGTTTGTTCATAATTGAAAACTCAGCATTCAAAACAGCTTTAATCGAAACAGTCTTTATGTTTAAAGTAATTATTATTGCTTACCCACCACATGGCCATTCTCCAACAGTAATTGATCTATTTTAGCTGCGCTTGGGATTTAATGAAACATTGCTTTGAGCTTGTAATCGATATAAACTGTCTTAAAATATTAGTTCCAAATAAATCACCTGGAATAGATTTCGTCTGAAAACAAAGCTGTAAATACGTTCAATGTCGTCATAAGATTTTGTCAGACATCAATGAAGAACAGTTATCTGATGTATAATTGACAATGACGTGATGTTTGTAACATTCAGAAAGTGATCTTAATAACAGTAGTTCTATAAGGGTACACATAAATTATATTATAATGGCTCAAATAGTTTCGTTATTTGACATGTATCAGAAGGAACATTTAAAGACCTGACGCACACTTCCATATTTTATATTTATATATTTATATTATATGTCTTCAAGGTTATACGTCAGTAGATGTCTGCTCTCGCAGTTCTTTGTGAAACTACTCAATCCTTCAGAAGGTGTCTTCTCTCTCACTGAGTTCAATGTGAAACTACTCAATCCTTCAGTAGGTGTCTGCTCTCTCACTGAGTTCATTGTGAAACTACTCAATCCTTCAGTAGGTGTCTGCTCTCTCACTGAGTTCATTGTGAAACTACTCAATCCTTCAGTAGGTGTCTGCTCTCTCACTCAGTTCAATGTGAAACTACTCAATCCTTCAGAAGGTGTCTTCTCTCTCACTCAGTTCAATGTGAAACTATGCAATCCTTCAGTAGGTGTCTGCTCTTGCAGTTCTTTATGAAACATTGGTGTCAACTTCGCAGCGGACGTCATGAAACGCTACGACAAACTCGTGTTTGTCCTTCGTGATACTATGTCCTCCTTCACAATGGCATGCCTGATTGAGAGTGAGAAACGTTGGGATCTACGTAATTTCATCCTTTTGCTTTGTGTCGACATAAGACATCTTGAGGATAGTGGCACCACAATCAGGGTTGACCCTGTACCAGGGTTTATTTCCGTCGACACGGATCAACTACTGAAGAAGTATGGAATTGAACTTGACATTGGTTCGTCAAAGAATGTTAATAAAAACCCAGTCGCAGATCAAGCCATTGAAGAACTTGTTGAAGCACAGAATGCTCACACCTATGCCCTGAGGGTGGCCCGTTGTTTGGGGTTAACCTGGCAATAGCCACAGCCAATATGCATTCAAGACTTCGTTTTGGTTGTCAGTCTGCCCATGAAGTATTTACCCAACGTGATTAATTGACTGGAGAACAACTACCAATTACCGACAAGCAACTCATTCTTGAACAAAATATTGTCAGAACATTTAACCATCCACATACCATAGAGCTCATGTTAGCGCTTTCATGGCTGAAACTAAGCTACAAGTTGGTGATCTTGTATTTCTCAAAAGAGAGAAAGAAAAGACACATGCAAGTATACGGTCACTGGAGTATCGGAGGATCAGTGTCAGCTTAGAAAGTTAACCAAATCACAGTTCGGTCCAAGTTGTAAACTGTTCGACCCTCAGATTGTTACCATGAACCTACCATGCTTAACTTATCATCCTCAGGGCCAATATTCAGCCTTTTCCTAGCCCAGCAGGGGAATCTGTGCCAGAACCCGTTAGTAACTCAGTTGACAATGACCAACAATTTCAAAATAATGGACATGAAACCATGATTGATGATAATAAACCACAACTTGTTAAAACATGAAGCTACAGAGCCATGCAATGATACCACACCTGTCACTGAAGTTCCTCTAAAGGATGCCATCCCGACCTCGCAGAGCACTTGCTTGGCAGACATCTGGAGATTGGAATTTGGACTGACTGGGTTCACAAAACTCACCTATACCATTAGTGCCTTTAATAACTGGCAACAGTTTATCTTTAATCATACTCATTATTCATTATTTGCATCTGATTTGTAGGGCACACTGCTTTTCAAGTTCACATGTATCCCTAATTGGCTCACAGTCATCCCTATTAGATAGGGTTATGTCTTTGCTAAAGTTCATAGTTTGTATCGTCATGTATCACGATACAGGTCCGTATAGATCGTGTATCTTAAGATGTGACACCAGACCACCCCTTCCGCTCCCTAACATACACACCACAGGCCCACATTCAAGCATACCCACACCCGCCCCTGAATGCGTAGCTATCTTTATCGAAGAATCTACTTCAGCAAATTATATTCTTTGGAAAAAAATTCAAGACAAGGAAAATTTTCTCTGTGGCAGATAGATACATGTCTTTATCTATAAAGCTGTTGTTGAAAGACTGTGTGACTGTTCGTTGGAGCTGCTTTCGATGTAGCAATATGAGTCACTTCACAATGTCACCGAACAGCGACAGCCTGAAACTACACATCCTTAGAGCCAATTACCAAGCAATGATCTTCCGTAGCTGTTTAGAACAAAATCTGCCTGTCCAATCTTCAGAAGGTCAGTGCATCAACTGTAGATGCCGCAACAGCTCTTGTAAATCTACAAAATGCTCACGTAAGAAGGCAGGCATTGGATGCTCTGGAATGCGATAACCGCATAATTTCCAGAGGCTGACGATCTTCACGTGGTCAGTGATGGAGGTGTCAGTGAGTGGTGATTGTTACCCAGGAAAAAGGACTGGATACTGACTTCTCATATAAGTGACAAGGCATCTTAAGTTATTCAGGAAAACTGATTAATGTGCCACCCCTTCACAAGGGAACACAAGTTATAGTTCTTGTGTTCACCCGGATGTTGAAGCACTTTTATATTTTGAGGGCCTTTCATGGATCTCGGCGCGTGACCTTTGTGAGATGGTTCAGCAGCTGCTTACCCAGTTTGCCAATGATCTCTGGTGGTTACAGATTGAACTTTCATATTCACAGCGATGCTATTTCCAACTGATCTTTAATATCAGTATGCTTTCCTTGATAGCAAACTGTACTTAGCATTAAGAAGGTGTTAAAACAAGTGAGTATGTCAGTATCACGTCAGATGCATGTTAGAGTAGAGCTGAAAGTGATACAGATCATATACGTTACGACTTCAATTAAACGATTTAGTTCTGACAAATCTCGAAACATCTGCAAGAAAATGGGCAGCGAGCCTTCGTCCATAGGTTTCTGGCAAGCATTAGGGACACACTTCTGCATAGCGAATTGCGAAGACTACGGCACCCGTGCACATCCCCCCATGCATAGAAACGAGATCAACAAGACAATATATAATCACAATGTATGTATGATATAATGTATCATATATATTCCGATGTTTGCTGTGATAACTATTACAGGCAACCCACGATGCCAATAAAACAATCTATCAATTCTTTTCATTTTTGGTGTAACTAATCACCATCCAAGCAAATCAAACTATGATTAAAACATTATTATGACGTCATGCTATTGTTGCTGCAGTTGATTCAGAGCCTGGAATGACCTTGTCATTCTCAACATATATCTTTAAAAGAAAAGATTATACTACTGATGCAAAATAATAGAACTTATTAAAACTGATTTTAAAATAATTCTGATCATCATTTGTGTTTTCAAATGTTTTGTTTTTGTTTGTTGTTGTGGCATTTATATACATATATGCACTTGAGTATATTTTACATGCAAAGTGCAAAACTAATACATTTTTTAATTAGGCATTCAGAAGTGATAAACATAAGGAAGAGAATTTATGGATGTCAACTTCTTTATTATGAGGAACACAACGCCGCCGATGAATTCACCTGATGAAGGAGTAAGCATATACTCCGAAACATTGTGTTCCTCATAATAAAGAAGTTGACATCCATAAATTATCTTCCATATGACATTAGACAGTAAACAGATTATGACATAATGCCAGACATTATTTAAGATGTCATTTCTGAAACTCATGATGGCTGAACATTTTGTAAGATAATTTGTAGAGTTCCAGCTGCAAGAACCGGAACGGGTGTTTTGTAAATTGCCTTTTGCATGATTAGTGGAAATTTCAGTCATTTTTACACATTGACTAGCTATGGGGGGTACACACTCACACACACACATTTATACTTGAATTTGATAGATTTGAAACGAATTAGAATTACGTTCATTGGATCATTATTTCTGTGACAAATAACAAGAAGAATCTGTTGCCTTGAAAAATGAAATCTTATTTCAATTTGAAGCCAACTTTATACGTTCTTGGCAGACAGGTGTTACCTTGCTACGTGCCAAAAATAGATGTTAATCAGAACTACAAGTGTCGTTTTAAATTGTCTACAGTTTCTATATCGATAACATTGAAGGTTAATGTCTTTTGAACATCGAAATGGTGAATGGTTATTTAGTTACCATGTGTGTAAGCATGTGTCATTTTCGAGTATCTGTTGCTGTTTTCTGCAGTGCTGATTGTTAATAGTGTTTGTATTACTTAAAAATCTATTGGAAAAGTGGCTACCCTTTGCTAGTCTTAGTAGACACTTCAAATTGTAAGGTTGGATGGACTTGTCTTGTGTTTTAAGGTTTTCTAATTTAGTATTATATCCGGAACACAAGTTATTTATTATTATCCTTCTACCTTTAAAGTATGTATATTTTACTTTAGACTTGCTTGATGGTGAAAATGGCATGATACTTGTTGCACTTCCTTCACATCACGTACTCATTTCTCATTCCATGTTGGGTAATAGAATACGTATTATCAGTCAGGATGTTTATCTTCTTATCATTGAAACTGTTTGTGCTTGCATTATTTCCTTTATTTTTCGTATATGTAAACTTCCATCTTTGACGCTACATACTTGTTGATCTTATTTCGCATAATCTGGTTTATTTCCCCAAATAACCATTGTGACAGGCCCAATAGAGATACAACTATTGTGACAGGCCCAGTAGAGATACAACTGTTGTGACAGGCCAACTAGAGATACAACTATTGTGACAGGCCCACTAGAGATACAACTGTTATGACATGCCCAATAGAGATACAACTGTTATGAAAGGCCAACTAGAGATACAACTGTTGTGACAGGCCCAGTAGAGATACAACTGTTGTGACAGGCCCAATAGAGATACAACTGTTGTGACAGGCCCAATAGAGATACAACTGTTGTGACAGGCCAACTAGAGATACAACTGTTATGAAAGGCCCACTAGAGATACAACTGTTGTGACAGGCCCAGTAGAGATACAACTATTGTGACAGGCCCAATAGAGATACAACTGTTGTGACAGGCCCACTAGAGATACAACTGTTGTGACAGGCCAACTAGAGATACAACTGTTATGAAAGACCCACTAGAGATACAACTGTTGTGACAGGCCCAGTAGAGATACAACTGTTGTGACAGGCCCAATAGAGATACAACTGTTGTGACAGGCCCAATAGAGATACAACTGTTGTGACAGGCCCAATAGAGATACAACTGTTGTTACAGGCTCAATAGAGATACACCTGTTGTGACAGGCCCAATAGAGATACAACTGTTATGACAGGCCCAATAGAGATACAACTGTTATGACAGGCCCACTAGAGATACAACTGTTATGACAGGCCCAATAGAGATACAACTGTTATGACAGGCCCACTAGAGATACAACTGTTATGACAGGCCCAATAGAGATACAACTGTTGTGACAGGCCCAATAGAGATACAACTGTTGTGACAGGCCCACTAGAGACACAACTGTTCTGACAGGCCCAATAGAGATACAACTATTGTGACAGGCCCACTAGAGACACAACTGTTGTGACAGGCCCAGTAGAGATACAACTATTGTGGCAGGCCCACTAGAGATACAACTGTTGTGACAGGCCCAATAGAGATACAACTATTGTGACAGGCCCACTAGAGACACAACTATTGTGACAGGCCCACTAGAGACACAACTGACAGGCCCAATAGAGATACAACTATTGTAACAGAACCAATCTGTATAATACCTGCAAGGGTTACCTGGTACATCCAGTTGATCCTTCCCAGACATATCGATTGGCTTTGCTGTGACGGTTAAATGGAATTAAGCTATTGTATATTTAGTTGATGTCAAATCACATCGGTGAATACATGTCTTCATATCTCACGTCAGATCCGGGCTGTAGAGGTATCTGATGGGATTGTCTCCGATCACAGACAGAAATAACTTCGCCTATCCTTTACAAAATAATATGAAAAATCCAAGATGTGTTCCCAACTGCAGTGCAAATTGTTTCGCGTCGATTCCCAAATTGAAACAATATGTAAACCCATAAATCTGCACGTAAAAGAATTTGGTGTGAAACCAACACACAACCAACAAATGGTATACAATCAACTAGTGTATTACACAATCAGCTAGGTTTACAAATCAATACAAATTACTACGCAGCAATGGTAGTACACAGCCGAGTGGTAGTACGACATTCAATGACAGTATAAAATGGGAGAGCAATGGAAATGACACTGACAAGAATATGAATCACCTCGCCGCAACAGTGGTCAAGCTTCCAGGATAGGCCTTGACTCACACCAGGTGAAACGACTGTGAGATCCGACTGGGACGCGCCCGCTCCACTTACATAGTCTAACCAGCTTCAAGGACTTTCTACACAGTACCAGACCAGTACAGTGTCACTTGAACATTACAGAATATTCCACATGCTTCTATAACGCCTGACATCCATCCATGCTATTCCGGAGGTTTACAGATAATTCGAATATCTAAATATATCAACTTTCTCACCACTTCTTACATTAAATAACTAGTCATTGCCTAAACACAATGCAATGAACTTCTACTGATTCTCAACAGAAACAATGTAATGCAGTCGTTATCGCTGTTTAACAATAAATTACACTGCCATATAACAAGAACTCGTAATTTTATAACAAATTTTATTTACCATTTTTTTTTTATTTGTTTGCTTATTTCAAGTCATTTTATAACAAATAATTTTAAGGTCTGTAATGAGTAACTGTTATTTTTGTCTTGAGTGAGTGAGTGAGTGAGTGAGTGAGTGAGTTGGATTTAGCGCCGTTTTTAACAATATTCCAGTTATATCGTGGCGTGTCACCTTAATGTGGGAGGAAAGTGATGCAGGTCTCAGACGTTTACCACTTCGGTAAAACCTACGAGCACGGGTATGGTGATGACAGACCTAGAAACATAATCAGAGCGAACCGGTATGCGAACCCACAATGATAGGTTTCTAGCAACTCTGCACAGCGAATCGCGGCGACTTAGACGACTGGGCCACCCGTGCCTCCCTTTTGTGTGCTAATATGTGGGGGACAACATGGATATGCTGTGGCATATATATGCTATATAATGATAATGGATAAAGTAAAAAACCTATATAAGATGACTGGTATTCAATATTTCGTGGAACATATTGCATAAACAACCGGCAACTTTAAATACAAGAGAAAAAAAAAGGTTTTCATAATCATAAAAAATATATAAATATACACAAAGCACAGTCCAGTCGAGAAGTATGTGTTTATAAATCATTCTACCATCAATTTGGAAATTACTCGATTCTGATTGGTCAATTATAGGCTATTAAATCATAATAACATTTTGTGCAGAAAACACGGTAGAAATCTACAAAGCTAATGTATTTTACGTTTTGGGGACAACAGAGAGCTTGGAATTTGGCGCTTTTCTATAAACGACTGACGTATATGACGTCATATCTTTTGCGTCATAATGAGCTATATGACGTCATAATTGTGACGTGTAGTGTGGAACGAAGCTTTGCAAAGCTTGCTTATGTTTCTTTAGGGGTGGCCATTTCACGTTGGCTTACAATGTACCAAGTTGCCGTGCTTATATGCTTTCAGTGCCTGTCATATGTTCGTGTGAAGTATTACAGTGTATTACAAACTGCTTGAGCATATACAGCGGCATATTATGTTCACTGACTGTTCAGATCGATAACCCACTCAAAACAATGGACTCAACCCATGCCGCTTCACTTAGTATATTTGCTAACACCAAAGAGTTCGCTTTTTGCGAGTATTTAGTCATGGTTGAATGGAGATAAACATACTGTGTTCTCAATGTAGGGCTAGATTTAACCACGCTAAATTGAATTTGGAACAGAATTTCATTAAAATCAGATCTCAGTTCTCGCTACGCTAAACAAAGATCTGAGGACATCCCATTAGGGGTCACGTCAGAACGACTTTTTATATCTGACCAATCAGAGCGTCGCTTATCAGATCTTGAAAGTGACAGTCGGAATGTGATTTCTAATCATGCAACCTCGAATCTTTAAAACGGGGTATTCCGAACTATAGTTACTGGCGTAACGACTGATTCTGTGCAATCTGGACCATATATTCGCCATTCGAGAATGTTCTTTTGTTCAGGTTTCAAATTTTTGTCAAAACATGTTGCGAAGCGTAGTCGCCAATTTGAAATTAGTGCCGTAAAGCACGAGAAAGCTGCCTTCTGATTGGCTATTGTCGACTTCTTGTCAGTAATTCCATTGGTCGGTCAGAGTTCGCGAAAGGTCGGTCTGACGTGACCCGTCACAAACACAGGTAGGTCAATTATTCACCTAAGCAAATGTGGCAATACATATGGTACAAGTCAAACTTTGGAAATATCCTCCACATCTCTACCATATAAACATTTTGAATGGAAAAATACATACGGAGAGACGTTGACTTCACAAATAAGGTGTAGCGACCAGTGAATCCACACAGGAGATTGAAGTGCTGTAACTGAACACAGAGTCACGATATCGTGATGTGAATGTTGCACAATTTTCAAAAATAAATATTGTTGTTCCACTGAAGTAAATACTTGAGCTTGTAATCGGTAGTAATACACACACACACACACACACACACACACACACACACACACACACATACATACATACATACTGTCGAGCAGGCCAATATGCATCGGGAATTCAAACCTCAAGCGGTAAAGACCGTCATCAGCAACACACACCCAAAGTTCAAGGCGCAACTTCTATTTCAAATAAATGGCATTGCCGTCGACGCCATTTTATGACTTTAGAAAAACCAAGGGACGAAACTCCTATGGAATGTTTGAGACGGATGACGTCACGATAAAAAAGCATCTTGCGTTAATATAGTTCGCTTTAAACAACTAAAGTTTGGTGTTTAAAAGGATTGTTTTCTTATGATTTATGAATTTGTGAATATAAGGATTGAAGCTGTTTTTGTTCACGTTCATCAGCTGATGAAGACAGTGCCTCGGTTGACAAATTTACCATGAAGCGTTTCGTGCATCATAGAATTTGCTCACGTGAGTCACTGTCTTCAGCAGCTGATGAACGTCAACAAAAACAATTGCTTTAAATATTTCATAGTTAACTGGAGGTTGGACAAGACCTTTATGCTGTGTTCTCACTCAAGTCGGAGTCGCCGGTATAAAAAAATCCCATTTCTCGATCATTATAGAACATAGCCTGTTGTACATTGTACCAAATCTGACCAACCTGTCAATTAAAAAGTGACAAGTTCCGTGTGATAACGAGTTTACGAATGTTCAAAGTATGTGCCAGCCATGTGTCACGTGGTGTGTCGCATGATGTAAGTGCGCATGTCGTGACACAACTGCGCATGTGTTGGGCCACGTCCATCAACAAACTACAAGACGACAAGAGGACTGCTTGTTGAAGCACTTAGACCACTTAGATGTAAACAGAACAAGAAAATGACGGTTAGATTGTTACAAATTGGGACTAATTGTCGTATTCTTCTTTTAAACATAGTCTGTCTTTCCCCTGTCTTCGTTTTCAATACATTCAGACTTACAGCATAATGAGTTTGCAAGTACATTGAACTGAAATTTAACTATAACCTCAACAGGTCCAGTTATCAGGGAGGATTAGCTCTTGAACGTCAACAAAGTTTATACATAAGTTGTTTCTACTTTGAATTAAATTCTTTGATAGGCATTTAGAAGTTGGAGTACTAAGTAAGGATAAGTTATATGGATGAACACATTCTTTATTACAATTAGGAGCGACGTTTCGGTGTACCTTCTAACACCGTTATTAAACAAGTGATGTACATATTGTACAGTAAACTACGTTTATAACGAACGCGCTTATAACGAACTGACGGATATAACGAAGTTAGTTTTTGGTCCCGGCTATTTGCTGTATATACGCTGTATGTATGCTTATAACGAACACACTTATAACGAACTGACGGATATAACGAAGTTAGTTTTTGGTCCCGGCTATTTGCTGTATATACGCTGTATATATGCTTATAACGAACTTCGGTTGTAACGAACTAAAAAATGTGGTCCCTTTGAGTTTGTTATAAACGTAGCTTAGTGTATATCTTATATCCATATATCTTATCTATATATGTTAACCTTACTTGAATTAAGTTAATTCCATTTCATTTGGAGAGTGGCGGATCACTATAAGCGGAAGGATATGTTTTTGTCTGTCACTATGTGAAGGCCCCTGCATTACTTTTACATAAGCCTCGTCGAGATTCCAGATTAGAATTATTCACCAACAACCTATGCATATTGTGTGGTTGGTTGGTTTGTTGTTTAACGAACCAACCAACCAATTCTAATCTGGAGTCTCGACGAGGCTTATGTAAAAGAAATGCAGGGGCCTTCACATAGTGACAGACAAAAACATATCCTTCCGCTTATAGTGATCCGCCACTCTCCAGCGCGTTGACTTGGTTGATGGCGTGTCATCGTATCTCGACGACGTGGATCGTTGCTCACGATATCAATCACTGGTTTGACAGTCTAAACGCAATCATTTAGCTGGAATATTGGTATTAAACAATGAAGTAACAAACAATACCTTTACATTACTATTAAAAAGCAAATACCCTCAAACACTGTGATATTATATTCATATCTTTGAATATATCTTAAATTGATTAACTTCCCCTTAATTCATCTGAACGCATCACTGCATGCTGATGATGATGCTCTCATCGGATAACGCTCTACATTAGTCGAATTAAGCTCCATAAAAGTAGTCAGGTGTGTTCTCAATTCTGTCGAACCACTTTTATATTATTATTATTATTTGAAATGTTTGACATTATGGTATTGTCCTTTCTGTAGTCTGATAGGTGTTGATATTTATTGATAGGTATATTGGAATATTGGTGAAATCAACGTAAACGCCTACTTACTCCTACTCACTGACTCACTCACGCATTCACGATGAGGCACATTGATCATGATGTGACACCTACTGCGTTTATTTCTTTTGAGGATAAACCGTTATTGAGTGTAATCAACATCACTATATCAAAGCATGTATATGAACAAACCATATATTCCCTATTCCCTATAATAGTATAATACTATTGTCGATAACAGTATTCTCCAAGGAGGTGTCGCTTAATGTTAACATTCAGCGTGTTCGTCCACATACGCTACCATGATGGCCTATCAACTGACGTATTGGTAATCATGCTGTAATGATATCATGAGGACGAGTGCATAAATACCACACAAGTGCATTAATATATGCCACATCTGTGCACTAATACACACCAAACCAGTGCATTAATATATACCAAACCAGTGCATTAATATATACCACACCTGTGCATTAATATATACCACACCAGTCCATTAGTATATACCACATCTGTGCATAAATATATACCAAACCAGTGCATTAATATATACCACACCAGTGCATTAGTATATACCACACCAGTGCATTAATATATACCACACCAGTGCATTAATACATACCCATCTTTTTCAGCAATTCACCCCATAACATTGCATAATGGATTGTACATCATATCAGTGCACTAATGTGCACCCCTCCACTGCATTAGTTCACACCACTGCATTAGTTCATACCACTCCACTGCATTTGTTCATACCACTGCATTTGTTCATACCACTGCATTAGTTCATACCACTCCGCTGCATTAGTTCATACCTCTCCCCCTGCACTCCAGTGCATACATATCATATCAGTGCATTAATTCATACCAATCCAGTGCATACACGCGACTCCATGTATTAATTCATGCAACAGCGCATACATACCACACCAGTGCATACACGTGACTCCATGTATTAATTCATGTAACAGTGCCAACATACCAGTCTAGTGTACACGTCACCCCTTGCTTTAATTCATAGCACACAAGTGAATATATGTCACACCAGTTCATTAATTAATACACCATTAATCAATATCACACCAGCGCATTAACTAATACCACACCAGCGGATTAATTAATACCACACCATTGCACTACGTCATACCCAACTAGTGCATTAAGTTACACCACACCAGTGCATGCATGCCACTCCATGCATTAATTTGTACAACAGTGCCTACATGTCACAAATGCGCATTAATTTATACCACACCAGTACATATATGTCATACAAGCGCATCTATTAATACCACACCAATGCATGGTTACATACCACACTAGAACAAACACCTGTGCATTATTCCATACCACTCCAGTGCAAAGTCTCCTCCACATTTTGTCATATAGTACATCTGAATATACAGTCTACCTCCTCGTAATAACATCGCATCCATAGTTATTGATTATGTTTAAAACTGCCAACGTACATGACTATAATAAAACCCCACTGAAACCGCCAGGATCCTTAGAAGACACCGACAAAGGTTCAGAAATAACTACACCATGTTTTCCATTATAAAGGGCTTTTGAAATGCATACGACGGAAAAGTCTAGCTAATCTATCGAAATCCAAGAGATGCGCTCTACATAGGTTGTGACGTTCCACTCAGAACGGACGCCTTCATTACAGTTGCAGACAGTGGAAGATGAAATCGTCTTTAAGGCTGAATGTCTGCACACAAAGGTGGTATATTTAGCTCACTTGTATCGTATGTTCATGTCAGAGCATAATTACTCTGTAACAGCCAGGTAGAAGGCAACACTTGATCATGTCGCCAAGACATCTCGCTTCTGACAGTAAATGTAAACCAAGCAGATGAAAATGTTGATCTGAATTTAATCAGATTGACAAGCTTGACAGTGTTCAATGATATTGACGTCATAACCTTGATATTTATAGATGACATCGATAATTCTGAAACACCATAAGTGTCAGAGCAGAAAAGGACAAGACGCAATGTTATACATTGTCTGTACCTCAGGTTCATCAGCCGCCATTGTGCCCACCCCTATCGTAAATAAAAGCGACAAACCATTTCACTGCCCATAACAGATGGTTACTAAGCTTTGCTTCCATGTTGGGCGGACGGCGTGATATCACTCAAATATTGTTCAAAGGCCTCTATTGGCAATAGCATGTATATTATAGACGTTGACAGTCTATAAGCAACAGAGTCAAGTAGAGTGCAATGAAACTTTCCCAGTGTCTTCTAGGTCCTTAATGTCAAAGCTGATATTTTCAGAGTTGAAAATAGGATTTATTCTCTTTAACATGTGTCAAAGAAACTTGACAATACGTTTTGCCTTCTCTGCTAGCCAATATAAAAGTACTTGAACAAACTAATTTGATACGTTAATGTCAGTGGAAAGTATCGGTTGCAAGAATTGTGGCCAAAAACCTCACCGCGAGCCTATCCCACAATCTAAATATTGAGAAGGCTACTTTAAGATGATGCGTTTGACGCGTTCGTTTTAAGAGAACTCTAACACGCTTATGATGTTGATCGTCCAAACAATGATATTTATATCTATACAACTTGTAAAGGGCAAAGCGTTATCATCAATACAGAACAAGCGACGATTTACCTTCAGCGAGCAATATTTTATTTCATGCACTGCAACCCATAAGTGTAAAATTAGAATATTGAAATTAACATTCTAAAGTCACATTCCAATGATAAACGCTAATTAATGGCAAAAAGGAAATACTCTTGTATCCTGCATAGAAGCGCTGACATAATCATAAAAAACGTTTCCTAGCATCATAAAGAAGTACCTAGTGATACGAATTAGTGTCCATTGGCATGAAACACTGCTTCGTCACATGAAGCAGCACCTAATCACATGAAGCAGTACAAGGCATGACGCAGTGTACCACTAACAAGTTGCAGTGCCTCACTGACATGAGGCAGTAACTAGTGACATGAAGCAGTGTTCCAGTGACGTGAAACTGTAGCGAGCAACATGAAGCAGTACCATGATAGAAACAGCGTCCAAGTGATACGAAGCAGTTTCCAAGCCACATGCAGAAGCAGTGAGGCAGTGCCCGAATGATATGAAGCAGTGAATTAGTGCTATAAAGCAGCGTCCGAATGACATGGAGAAGTGCCATGAAGCAGTGAATTAGTTATCATGAAGCACTCACCGAATGCCACGAAGCAGTGAATTAGTGCCATAAAGCAGTGCAGGAGTGCCTTGAAGCAGTGATTAAGTGCCATTAGGAGTGTTTGTTTGTTTGTTGTTGCACACAGCTTATTCCGCAATATTCCAGCTATATGACGGCGTTCTGTAAATAATCGAGTCTGGACCAGTCAATTTAGTGATTGTCATCATGACCATCGATCCACGCAACTTGGATACGATGACATGCATCAACCAAATCAGCGAGCCTGACCACCCGATCCCGTTAGTCGCCTCTTACGACAAGAATGGGTGGCTGAAGCCATAAAGCAGTGAATTAGTTCCATAAAAAGTCTCGAGTGTCATGAATAAAACAGTGAATTAGTGCCAGGAAGCTGCCGCCGAGTGTCATGAAGAAATGAGTTAGTGCCATGAAGCAGTGCATCAGTGCTATGAAGCAATACCCGAGTGCCATGCATAAAACAGTGAACGAATGCCATGAAGCACTGCCCGAGTGTCATGCATAAAACAGTGAACGAATGCCATGAAGCACTGAACGAGGGCCATGCATATAGCAGTGAATTAGTGCCTCGAAGCACTGACCGAGTATCATGAAGCGGTGTCTTTGGCGTTACTGTATTTGGGTGATTTTACTACAAGAGACACAAATCAGGTTGAACAAGTGTTAATTTCTAAAACCCTTTCATTATGTTTTCTGCTTAGGGAGTTCATAGAGTAAGGTGCTGTGTTTACTTGGATGGTATCACTTGATAATTGAGAAACTAATGTCATATGTATGCGTTGCAACAGTGGCGGTAGTGAGTATAGCTGCGACGGAAATGACAACAGTTAAATCATGTTTTTACTGGTTACACACTCTGTCATTACCAGCACATGCATTTCTTTTGGAAATTAGATGAGGTGAAATGGGGTTATTGCACTTATATAGCGACGTGCATGCATGTGTGTGTTTGGCTGCTTGTACTAGTCCGGGCCGATTCCGGTTTATATTGCACGCACACTGAGATACCATGCCGCAGTTTAACATGAATACCCCCCTCAGAGACAATATAGACTCCGAGCTGACCAGTCCTTGTTTTAGCCCCTTATGTTTTAGCCCAATGCCGAGCGCCAGACATGGTAACAACAAGTACCATCTTTTAAGGTCTTTTGGGATGACGCGGGCGGGAGTCGAACCCCGAACCTTTCGCTCTCCGGGGGGACGCTTTACCACTAAACCACGGAGGTGGTCATTTTGGAAATGACATGTGAGGGTTATAACATTACTCATTTTTTTATATGGGTGGCTTATTAGCATGCTCACCTTCCAAAGCACTGATTGAGAAACACCGAATTCAAAGAAAAATACATCACTGTTTGCAAAATTATTCGTTTTGGTTTACTATAATGTATTTGGTAATGACATGGTTTTAGTTCACATCATGAGTCTGCCATAATTGAAGACAAGTTTCGGGATTTCATTTTAAATACTTACCTTAAACATAAGTCTTTTACATGGCAGCCATGCTACTCTGTTCCGACATTCCACTTTCTGATGAGAGTGATCTCCCTTAGAGCAAGTCCATGACATAGAGTAGTACTGAGTAGTACTGTCAAATAATGTATTCATGTTTATTTTGTGTTTGTGAATAATCTAATAATCTAGACATTTTGATAATTAAACTGAAAATACAGATGAACAAACAAATGCCATTCCCGTGTCGGACATTACACCACATACACACATTAATAAATAATTATCTTTAAAAATATTAGCATTTGCAAATTATGAAATATTATGGTAATGAATTCAATTGGCCTTAGGTGTTATGTTTTAATGAAGTTTCCATGTTAATAAAAACTCTATAGATTCACCCATATATATTATTCCATCTACTATTACCTGAAGAAGTCATGTATGGTTTAGTTGTTATGTACAATCGAGTGAACTATGCACATAGCATCGCTGTAAAAACGATTAGACACAAAAAGAGATCTGATGCAAACAAACCATCTGACATTTCGACCCAGACACATTAATTTCTTTCTCACTTTTTTGCATTCGCATACACATACATTTGACATGTTGTAACATTGTTGGGCTGTTAGTCAGGTTACGTAATGATCATAACATTACGTCACAGGCACATCAAAGGAAGCCAAAGATTGGCCTGGAAATAAAAAAATCGACTTGATATCAGCGATGGCATAAGGCACAAATCCTTGCCGCTACTCTCTACCCACGCCGTTCACTCGGGGATTGCCATGCTGGAAATGTCAAATAAGCAAAATAACTTTAGTCTCCTTTGCTTGTCACGACGACATCTGTATGATGAGCAAAAGATGATTATATCTCTCTAATTCTGTTTTAGTCCCTGTTTGTTGTTTTAAAAATAACGGATATACCACTCAAAGTTTGCTAAGGATCAACATAGGTGATACGTCAAATTGTGTGCATCTGTTGAAATAGGCAAAGACTGTGCAACACAATGCCAACAAACGACATGTGACAAATAAGCAGTCAGGTCTCCCGTCACAATCAGAGTATCTGACCAAAACGGAAATGTCAAGAAAGCACAAAAAGACAACTCAGAGTGCGCATGTGATCCACGTGATGCACTCGCAGCCTGGCAACTAACCTCATGCTCCCAATATTGCCGAGTTCCTGTAGACCTGCCGGAAGGACTGGGTGTCGTGAGCGGGAGATCTTCAGCTCGTTCCACGTGTGATGGATCGGGTTGAGGTCCTGTGACCAGGCTGGCCACTCCATGCGGACAATGGTCTCCTGCTCTAAACAGGCATGAACGACTCTGGCACGACGAGGTCGTGCGTTATCGTCCATGAGATTGACGTCCGGGCCGATTGCGGTGCACACCTGGCATCGTGCTTTGCTGTTGGACATGAATATAGTTCTTCCCGCTCAAATGCGGAAATGTATCTGTCGTCACCATGTTGAGTAAATACGACAAAACCCTTTCAATAACAAATGCCCCATTGATCAACAGAGGATGTTTCCCTCAAATTTGTCATGTTGGATAGTTTTGAGATTGCAAAACTTTAGACACATCCTTTGAGTTTATTAAAATCCATTTGGTATTAGTAAATTCTACTTGTCTCAGATATTTTCTGTGAATAGAGGGAAAGTACTTCCTTGATTGTATGGTGTGTGTGGCTGTTTGTACCCGTCCGGACTAATGCTGGTTTTATAGTAGTAGTACTGAGTAGTACTGTCAAATAATGTATTCATGTTTATTTTGTGTTTGTGAATAATCTAATAATCTAGACATTTTGATAATTAAACTGAAAATACAGATGAACAAACAAATGCCATTCCCGTGTCGGACATTACACCACATACACACATTAATAAATAATTATCTTTAAAAATATTAGCATTTGCAAATTATGAAATATTATGGTAATGAATTCAATTGGCCTTAGGTGTTATGTTTTAATGAAGTTTCCATGTTAATAAAAACTCTATAGATTCACCCATATATATTATTCCATCTACTATTACCTGAAGAAGTCATGTATGGTTTAGTTGTTATGTACAATCGAGTGAACTATGCACATAGCATCGCTGTAAAAACGATTAGACACAAAAAGAGATCTGATGCAAACAAACCATCTGACATTTCGACCCAGACACATTAATTTCTTTCTCACTTTTTTGCATTCGCATACACATACATTTGACATGTTGTAACATTGTTGGGCTGTTAGTCAGGTTACGTAATGATCATAACATTACGTCACAGGCACATCAAAGGAAGCCAAAGATTGGCCTGGAAATAAAAAAATCGACTTGATATCAGCGATGGCATAAGGCACAAATCCTTGCCGCTACTCTCTACCCACGCCGTTCACTCGGGGATTGCCATGCTGGAAATGTCAAATAAGCAAAATAACTTTAGTCTCCTTTGCTTGTCACGACGATATCTGTATGATGAGCAAAAGATGATTATATCTCTCTAATTCTGTTTTAGTCCCTGTTTGTTGTTTTAAAAATAACGGATATACCACTCAAAGTTTGCTAAGGATCAACATAGGTGATACGTCAAATTGTGTGCATCTGTTGAAATAGGCAAAGACTGTGCAACACAATGCCAACAAACGACATGTGACAAATAAGCAGTCAGGTCTCCCGTCACAATCAGAGTATCTGACCAAAACGGAAATGTCAAGAAAGCACAAAAAGACAACTCAGAGTGCGCATGTGATCCACGTGATGCACTCGCAGCCTGGCAACTAACCTCATGCTCCCAATATTGCCGAGTTCCTGTAGACCTGCCGGAAGGACTGGGTGTCGTGAGCGGGAGATCTTCAGCTCGTTCCACGTGTGATGGATCGGGTTGAGGTCCTGTGACCAGGCTGGCCACTCCATGCGGACAATGGTCTCCTGCTCTAAACAGGCATGAACGACTCTGGCACGACGAGGTCGTGCGTTATCGTCCATGAGATTGACGTCCGGGCCGATTGCGGTGCACACCTGGCATCGTGCTTTGCTGTTGGACATGAATATAGTTCTTCCCGCTCAAATGCGGAAATGTATCTGTCGTCACCATGTTGAGTAAATACGACAAAACCCTTTCAATAACAAATGCCCCATTGATCAACAGAGGATGTTTCCCTCAAATTTGTCATGTTGGATAGTTTTGAGATTGCAAAACTTTAGACACATCCTTTGAGTTTATTAAAATCCATTTGGTATTAGTAAATTCTACTTGTCTCAGATATTTTCTGTGAATAGAGGGAAAGTACTTCCTTGATTGTATGGTGTGTGTGGCTGTTTGTACCCGTCCGGACTAATGCTGGTTTTATAGTGCTTGCCCACTGAGATACCATGCCACAGTTTAACAGGAATACCACACTCAGACGCAGTATGGTTCCTCCGATCATTAGCCATCATAACACTTACTCTGTTGCGTTGTTCTCATGTCAAATCAGTATGACGCGCGCACATAACCTCTCTCTGTAATATCAGAAGGTGTGCTATTAACGACTCCGGAGTTACATACACAAGCTTCTTGCGTTGGCAAAATCGGCCTCTGTTACCTAATTAGCTGTCGCGTAGGCAACCAAATTCAGACGAGGTGTGGGCGGCGGAATGGGATCAGTTATGTAGTGATGTCGTTCCTGACTAAGTGGGTCCGCTACGTGAACACTGTAGTCTTGAAGGATGTGTTTATAACCTTTGAGTCGCCTTTGCAAGATGTGCTCGTAATATGTTCACTGTTGCACGTGCGCCAAGTTCCGTCGTATAGCTTTACAATGTACTGTGCAAGGTTATTTGCAGTTTCGAACAGCATCCTCCCATTCGTTACAAGTGTAGTAAACACAATCTTGTTTAGAGAATTTTTATATGTGTCCTACGTCAACATTATACAGCATTAGCATTATTACGTTATTACAGTATCTTATATATTAATATACAGTGACATACAACATTCTTCTCTCAACTTGGGGTAACGGGTTGCCCAGTCGTCTAAGGCGCCGCAATTCGCTGTCCAGAGTTGAGGCCCCCGAGCACGCCAGAAACTTATAATTATGGGTTTAAATCCCGGTTCGCCCCGATTATGTTACTTGGTTTGGCAGCACCATACCCTAGCTCATTGGTTCATCAAAGTGGTAAACGTCTGAGACCCTCATCGCTTCGGGCTTTTCTCCCACATGAAGCTGACACGCCGTGATATAACTGGAATACTCTCCAGAGCGGCGTCAAACTCACTCCCTCCCAACTTGGTGTAAGCATATGACCAATGGCATCCAGATACTGTATTGGTGTCTTTGGTTCGTGTTCGAGCTGGTCTTCTGGGCGTCCTATACGATTTTCCACTTCCCTGTGGAAACGCTTCTGCATAGGTGGTACGGCATCGCAGTGGAGTTATACCAGTTTTGCATTGTCTGCAGCCTCCACCTTCTTGATAACCTCATCGATATGTGGATGTAGATCAGGGAGGTTGTGCAAGCCCTGAAGCCCGTCCTATCCACTGCTGCACTGTACTTGTCTTAACCCGCCCATGGTTAACAAAGAGCTGACAAGTGAGCACTTCTGTACTGAGCTGGTAGATCCAGGGTGGGTGTTTTTAAAAGAGTGTATGTGGATTATGTCTGTCAGCTCTGAGGATTGTTTTAGCAGTGAATCTTCCGAAATAGATCAGTTGATTTCGTATGTCAAGGTCATGTGTCAAGGTACAGTTTGCAGTGGGTTTTGCAATATGGATAAGTTATCTAAACTGTGACTCAAGCTCGCCTCGCTTCTTATCTCCTGTAGACCTGCTTGAGAACCAGATGAGGCTTTATAGAACAAAACAGAGCCTTGACAAATGATGTATATATTTTTCCTGATTGATTTAGTTATCTTATCAAGGGTTTATCTCACAAGTGTTAACGATATCCACTGGTACCAAATGCTATACAAGATGCTATACAACATGCTGTACAACATGCTATACAACACACACAAACACATACACACACACACACACACACACACACACACACACACACACACACACACACACATAGAGTCCTACATCATGATCATGTGTTTATGAATCACTATCACATACCCGTCACAAACACATGCAGAGGCAAGACAAATGTTCACATTACAAAAAAACGGAAACGTGGTGCAAATCGAAATAGGGAATTGCATCGAACAACATATTGGTCAGTTATGCGTCACTAAGTTTGGAAATGTCCTCCATTTCAATTGAAATCTTAACTGAGACTTTTCAAATAACTTTTGAGCAAGAGCCGTTTGACATTCTTTGACGTGTTCGTAGAAAGAGCACGCTCGATTGTACGTGAAATGTAGACATCTACGGCTGGAGCTGCTGGAATATTACTCGACAAAAAGTTGACTATTGGAAAGTCGTTCCACTTCTCATATTGTCTTGTAGAGAGTTTGTCACTCTGTATGTTTATGCCTAGATCTAAATATGAAACAGACGAGGCCGTCTCACTGGTCTCATATAATTCTAGTTCTAGAACGGAATTGCCTATTTAGCCGTTATTGAACGATATCAGATCATCGATGTATCTGTGGTTTAACTGAGGTTTAACTTCTTGGCAAATGCCTCGTTTTGACTATGCCAATCTGAGCAGAACTATACATAAACAAGGGTAGTACACATGTGTCCCTGGGGATGCCTACTTCTTGCCTATATATCACACCCCAAAATTTCACATAGATGGTATTATTTTCATTTCTGACAAATTGTTCTGAATCTCTGAAGATAGGTGTGTAACTCTATCTATCGTTTATCTATAGGAAATACGACAAAAGCCTTTCCATAACAAGTAACCCATGGATCAAGAGAGGACGTTTTTCCCCAAGTTTGTCATGTTGGATAGTTTTGTACAAAGTTAAAGGCCAAATGATTGGACAGAATTAAAGTTAGTTCATTTCTGAGATTGCAAAACTTCAAACAAATGCTTTGAATTTTTGAGAATCCAATTGGTATTAACAAATTCTACTTGTCTCAGATACTTTCTGTGAATAGATAGAAAGTGCTTCCTTGGTTGTATTCAGGGTTATGGTTAATCTTCCAGACAGGGAGTAGGTGGTACTTGTGGTGGACCTAGCGATATCTCTCTTTTATGAAACTTTGGATTCCAGAAATCTTTGCTAAAACCAGTGTCCGTTGAACGCATCCGACTGTATCATGATCATTACTTCATCAACATTAATGCAATATGTTGTTCATATTTATATTGAATGTCTTTAATCATATTGTTTCATCTATAATACGTAATATCCCATATTCGTGCTAATTATGATCACTGAGTCTCTGGCTCACTGACTCACTCACTCACTGACTCACTCACATTCTTCAGGATGGTCGTCTACCATGTCAGTAAATGTGTGGCGACAACTAATGCCTTTGGTCCAAGTTCAACAATACAGATGATCAAGAATGATGTCAGAATATGACGGGGAGCAAAGAAACTAGTCAAGTCAGTTTTCGATGGCGTACCTTAACTTAGTTTTAGCTTTTGTGATTTTTACCTTCAAACTAACTGCCAGTATCCGGTAATATAGTAGAAACGTGGTGAACACGTGTCCACGTGATTCGTAAATATGTGTTAATGTATGTACTTGTGTAACCTTGGCTATTCTCGCGAGAGTCACAGTGTAAAGCAATTCGTTCTTGAAAACCTCACGATGCCATTGCCATACAATGGTCTCATGGCAAAATAGGGCTTTTTCCTTGACATGAAAGACAAATGACTCAGCCTTAAAAGGCTGGTCATGGACTATACGATCAATCGTTTTGACGTATGGCCTTGTGTTGGTATAGGCATCATTCAGCAAACACGACAGTTTGCAATGAATCACTGTATGAAGTCGATGTTGGTCATTAACACATCATACATGATGATCTAAAGAAAGATGATTCATTCATGTTGCAACTGGCTGTGAATATCTTGATATAATCTGTATTTAATACTAATGCTTGCTGTGTTCTCCGGTGCGGGCAAATCAGTCATCGTAAGAAGTGTAGACGTTTTACTGAGGCGATGAGAAAGGAAGCTACCATGCATGTACCTCTGGGATACCGCTAACTCGTACCGTCTAGTTCATGTACATTTACACGTGTGTAACCTCAATGTGCGTTAGCAACATCCTCACTCTCCCGGGTTTCCGCGACCTGAGCCAACGTTAGCCGTTCTTCCTACCATCAGACCACTGAAACAGGCTTTGTAGTATCGTGGATCCTAATCATTGTGTATCACAAAGTATGGCACATGTCATGTAAATTCTGTCACGAATGTGGGGGTTCTTGCAGCCACACAGCAAAGAGCGGCAAAATATACTGAAGTCGACAGAGATTGTATGTGGGTTGCACTTCTGAAGTATACTCGAATGTCCAAGTTTCACTCCCGTGTTTTCAGCAAATCATGTATACGTTGTGAAACTAATGTTAAACCGTTGCCAAAAGCAAACAAGACATGTGAGATAGTCTGCGTGACGTTTGTCGGGGGAATACATCCCGACTGATAACATTAGATGACATTAACATATTCCCACGACGTCCAGCTACTTGGCACATAATAATATCTTGTAATATCTTCGCGGGAAAGCAACCCGGAAATGACCACACAGCTTCCCGACCCTGTGACACTGAAGAGGTGCAGGGGACCGGTACACTACAGCCCTGAAGCTTCTCCGTGGCAGTCTAATTTGTTACCTTGCCCAAAGCATAAGTTTACTATGAACATTCCAATAAACTTATTTTCACAACTTCTTGACCAGCCCCACGATTAACACAATGTAATGACGTTACAGTTTCCAGTCCCAGTTTCAGAAAGATGACATAACAATCACATATGTATCTACGTGTATAGTGTATTATATTGATAGACGTAATACCGTGAATAAGTAGGTAAATATTTAACTTTTTTTCATTCGTTTTGAACCACACATCTTGTTTGAAGAGACATGTGTCAATCGTTCAGATAATGTCGAATAGAGACTGAGAATCTGTGTTATGGGAAGATTATTTTTCTAAAACTAATTAACCCTTTTTATAATCATAAGCGTCCATATAACTGTATCCTTAGCATGTGTGTGTGAATCACTGTCAAATAGTGATGACACCATGTGAAACGGTGGGCGTATCCTGCCTGACGTGTGGCACAAATAAACTATTGCAATAGTCCTATCGCGTTTATCACAACTGTGTTTTAATCATTACACAGCTATAGCAATAATACAGACGCTTTCAATAGTCAATCTACCTATTAATATCACTAACCACTCATACATTCACTTGTGTCTTAACGGTTTCGCCCTGATTATGTTTCTTTGTTTGTCAGCACCATACTCGTGCTCGTTGGTTTCACCCAAGTCATTCATGTCATCCAGCTCAACCAACGAGTGAGTGAGTGAGTGAGTGAGTAAGGTTTTTAGCAAGTTTCTATCAAAATCACGGCGGGGGGACATCAGTAATGGGTTTCACACATTGTACCCATGTCGGGAATCAAACCCGGGTCTTCGGCGTGACGACCGTACGCTTTAACCAAAAGGCTACCCGATCGACCGCTCAACCAACGACTGATCCAGATGCGTGACACCCAGTACATTCACTGCTGATGGTTTTGAATACATGCCAGGTTTAGTTCTAAATTACACTAACAGATTGTAACAGGATGCCTATCATACGTCAGTGTTACCTAGCTCCAGTAAGATAAAAAACACATGTCTTTATTTTGATGATTTATAAACCAAGAGTAACGTTAATGTACACGGTAATTCATGGCATAACGTACAAGTGAAGGAACTTTTAATAAAAGGTTGGTAGTTGTAGTGAGTGAGTGAGTGAGTGAGTGAGTGAGTGGGTGGGTGGGTGGGTGGGTGAGTGAGTGAGTGTGTGAGTGAGTGAGTGAGTGAGTGAGTGAGTGAGTGAGTGAGTGAGTGAGTGAGTGAGTGAGCGAGCTTTCCCGCCGCTTTCAGCAATATTCCAGCAATATCACGGCGGGGGACACCAGAAATGGGCTTCACACATTGTACCCATGTCGGGAATCGAACCCGGGTCTTCGGCGGTTGGCAGTTGTATGTGAGACATGGCATCATTGTACATGCCATCACTGTGGTACAAAGGAATGTCAAAGGTAGATTGGAATCAACAACGCACGTCAAGTGTTGGTGATTCATTGTCACACACACTAATTTCACAACACTTTTGTTTATAGCAAATTCAGTCAATGATGTTACCAATAGCCGAGCTGATCCTATTTTGACAGTCATTACCTCGAATAAGGGAATGCAATATTATTTACAACGAGTGGTTATCCTGCACAGTAGTAACGATGGCGGGATATTGCTTAATTGCTAGACTCCTTTGACACCAAAACAATTATTCCCAAGCAGTGTGTTGATCCCTGAGTGTCATGTCAGCCCCTGCACCACCCAGGATTGTATCATGTTGTATGACAGCCCCTGCACCACCAAGGATTGTATCATGTTCTGTGACAGCCCCTGCACCACCCAGGATTGTATCATGTTCTATAACAGCCCCTGCACCACCCAGGATTGTATCATGTTGTATGACAGCCCCTGCACCACCCAGGATTGTATCATGTTGTATGACAGCCCCTGCACCACCAAGGATTGTATCATGTTGTATGACAGCCCCTGCACCACCAAGGATTGTATCATGTTCTGTGACAGCCCCTGCACCACCCAGGATTGTATCATGTTCTGTGACAGCCCCTACACATCCAGGATTGTATCATGTTCTATGACAGCCCCTACACATCCAGGATTGCATCATGTTGTATGACAGCCCCTGCACCACCCAGGATTGTATCATGTTCTATGATAGCCCTTACACCACCCATGATTGTATCATGTTCTATGATAGCCCTTACGACACCCAGGATTGTATCATGTTCTATGACAACCCTTACACCATCCAGGATTGTATCATGTTGTATGACAGCCCCTGCACCACCCAGGATTGTATCATGTTCTGTGACAGCCCCTGCACCACCAAGGATTGTATCATGTTCTATGACAGTCCCTGCACATCCAGGATTGTATCATGTTGTATGACAGCCCCTGCACCATCCAGGATTGTATCATGTTGTATGACAGCCCCTGCACCACCCAGGATTGTATCATGTTGTATGACAGCCCCTGCACCACCCAGGATTGTATCATGTTGTATGACAGCCCCTGCACCATCCAGGATTGTATCATGTTGTATGACAGCCCCTCCAACACCCAGTATTGTATCATGTTGTATGACAGCTCCTGCACAACCCAGAATTGTATCATGTTGTATGACAGCCCCTCCAACACCCAGGATTGTATCATGTTCTGTGACAGCCCCTGCACCATCCAGGATTGTATCATGTTGTATGACAGCCCCTGCACCACCAAGGATTGTATCATGTTATATGACAGCCCCTACACATCCAGGATTGTATCATGTTCTGTGACAGCCCCTGCACCACCCAGGATTGTATCATGTTCTGTGACAGCCCCTACACATCCAGGATTGTATCATGTTCTATGACAGCCCCTACACATCCAGGATTGTATCATGTTGTATGACAGCCCCTGCACCACCCAGGATTGTATCATGTTGTATGACAGCTCCTGCACCACCCAGAATTGTATCATGTTGTATGACAGCCCCTCCAACACCCAGGATTGTATCATGTTCTGTGACAGCCCCTGCACCATCCAGGATTGTATCATGTTGTATGACAGCCCCTGCACCACCCAGGATTGTATCCTGTTCTATGATAGCCCTTACACCACCCAGGATTGTATCATGTTCTATGATAGCCCTTACGACACCCAGGGTTGTATCATGTTCTATGACAGCCCTTACACATCCAGGATTGTATCATGTTCTATGACAGCCTATCACCATCCAGGATTTCATCATGTTGTATGACAGCCCCTGCTCCACCCAGGATTGCATCATGTTGTATGACAGCCCCTGCACCACCCAGGATTGTATCATGTTCTATGATAGCCCTTACGACACCCAGGGTTGTATCATGTTCTATGACAGCCCTTACACATCCAGGATTGTATCATGTTCTATGACAGCCTATCACCATCCAGGATTTCATCATGTTGTATGACAGCCCCTGCTCCACCCAGGATTGCATCATGTTGTATGACAGCCCCTGCACCATCCAGGATTGTATCATGTTGCATGACAGCCCTTACACATCCAGGATTGTATCATGTTCTATGACAGCCCTTACACATCCAGGATTGTATCATGTTTTATGACAGCCTATCACCATCCAGGATTTCATCATGTTGTATGACAGCCCCTGCTCCACCCAGGATTGCATCATGTTGTATGACAGCCCCTGCACAACCCAGAATTGTATCATGTTGTATGACAGCCCCTGCACCATCCAGGATTGTATCATGTTGTATGACAGCCCCTGCACCACCCAGGATTGTATCATGTTGTATGACAGCTCCTGCACCATCCAGGATTGTATCATGTTGTATGACAGCTCCTGCACATCCAGGATTGTATCATGTTGTATGACAGCCCCTGCACCACCAAGGATTGTATCATGTTGTATGACAGCCCCTGCACCATCCAGGATTGTATCATGTTGTATGACAGCCCCTGCACCACCCAGGATTGTATCCTGTTGTATGATAACCCCTGCACCACCAAGGATTGTATCATGTTGTATGACAGCCCCTGCACCACCCAGGATTGTATCATGTTGTATGACAGCCTATCACCATCCAGGATTGCATCATATTTGTTTGTGTGTATGTTTGTTTGTTTGTTTAATGGCATACTGAGGAATATTCAAGCCATATGACGGCGGTCTGTAAATTATCGATTCTTGACCAGACAATCCAGTGATGGACATCATGAGCATCGATCCACAAAACTGGGATACGATGACATGCATCAACCAAGTCAGCGAGCCTGACCACCCGATTCCGTTAGTTCCCTCTTAGGGCAAGCATATGAATGCAGCCCTAGCACCATTCTACGTTTAACAGGCGTCATGGCAGACCGTTTCAGGGACTACTTGGGTCATATTTTCAGTTCCCATATCTTGGATAGTATCGGTATGCATACTGTCTCCGGGGATAATAATGGTTCCGGGCATGCGCAAATTAGATTGATGTAGTTTGGAAGGTACCTACGTAATGCGCGTTAATCGGTTATGATAATGACGTCATAATCAACTCTCTGAAGGTTCAGTGGTAATATTTTACAAACTCAATAAACGAGTCAAGTCGATCTATTTCCTGACAGCATCGCCCACTTTGGCCATAAATAAACTTGTCACAGCTAATACTTTTCATTGCCTTCACAAGAAAGCTCAGGCCGCACCAATCTCGCGAGTAAATATAACACATGTCAGCAGTAATCACTTATATCACTTGGTTATAGGTACCCCAATTATAACTTTTGAAGGACGCAGCCACTGATTCTACACACATCTCATAGCCCTGAAGGAGTATGTTCCGACAGCAGGTAACGAATGTGGATATAGCTATGTGTGGATCAAGGGGAGGGACAAGTGGCTGCATATTAACCAAGGCCACTGTCACGAATGTAATGAAATATATAGGGAAAACCCTGAATCATGTCCTTCGTAAAGTAAAGCATAAAAAACGTTCTGGTCGTAGAGATAGCATAGCGTGTATGCTTACCATACGTGTCACTGTCTCGTGAAATCTATCGATGTATCAAGCGCCATGCGCCCAGTCAGAGATTGAACGAACGTATCTATACTGAACAGAAAGTTGGGCACGCTTATGTAACGTTGGTGGACACGTGTTTTTTCAGGTGAACAACTGACTTGCCTTTGTATGTGTTGTGACAGGTGCCACCGGTGTTTCAGGATCACCTTTTCGCGAACACCTGGTGTCATCACTATTTGATAGTGATTCATAAACACATGCTTATGAGATAGTCGGAATCGTACATTTTTTGGCAGAGATTTCTTGCAAATATGAAAAGGGTTAAGCCTCTTTTTATTTACATGTTTTGACCAAGATACGGATTAGTAAATCCTAAGTATTTATATGAAGGTACGCAAAAAGTGGCTGTCCATCTAATTTTGATCTCTCACGCTTAGATAGAATTCCTCATTCTTAAAAGTAATGACCTTGTCATAACCAAATAAACTAACGAATGCAAATTATTACAAAAAGTGTTAATACGCCTTTGTAGCCCATACACTGCGTCATAAATCAAGATAACTCTGTCTGCAAATAACAATAAAAACAACTGCTGAAGTTCAGGTTGGAACTAGGACTCAATTGCTAATTCCTTAAAAAGGGAATAATAAAGGACTCAAAACACAGCCCTGTCTTAGTCACTGATCATGAGGACAGTTAAAAGTATGAAAAGTACTATTATTTGCCCTGACACTGGCTTTTACACATTTGTAAATAGTTTGCAATTTTAAAGATATTCCATAATGTTTTAACACATTCTGAGATTCAGGACTATATATTAGGTCAAATGTAAATTTAATAAAGTCGCCTGAGAACCAGATTGTCTTTTGTCCACATTTTGCCAAAAAGGATGTTTTTGCATTTTCTTTTTAAAAGTTTTTTTTTTTTCTAACATTGTTGTTAATTTCATAAAGCCCCTGTGCTGGAAAGAAGTTTGTTTAGTGATTCTATGTCCGAAAACTCATAACTGGCATAAAACCAGAATGTATTATGTCCATGTCCAATCAAATTCTTGAAACAGATATTGTAACAAGGAGATAGTGCCAAATCATTTGGTTCATTTATCAACTGTACAATGTGAACATTTGGGGGCGATTTGTCAGCTAAAATACTGAATACTGGCATAGCCTACGTCTACTCCATGGCAGTTGTTGAAATCACCACCGAGGAGACCTTCGACATTCCCAACATCTATCAGGACAGCCAAGAAACCATCTTGGAGTAATGTATTTCCACTCTTTGTTCACATGACTTTTCTAATGGTTCGTGATTAACATGAACAGAGAAATCAGTATATCTTTCACACAATCAGATAAACACTTTTCAAGTATAAATGTTACCAAGATGTAAATAATTGATATCGTCATAAAATGATTTTCGGATAAGAAAAGGTTATGCCTCCAGACAAACAATCATATCTGGCAAAAGTCACAAAATCATTAACGTAACATCAAGAACCAACTCCTGACTCCAAGTCTCAAAAACACAGACGACATCAAAGTTTTTACCATCTAAACTGAAGGCATTGTCAGATTATTTGGTAGTCAATCCACTTACACCCAAACATAAAACGTTGAAGTGCGATTGTGTTCCCTGACTATCATGGGCTCGGACACACCTTTGTTTCTTCCTATTCTGTTATGTGAACTGGCGGTCTGGCTTGCTCGGGGTCGTAGAATTCTTTGTTTGTTGATTTCTTCGCTGGTTCTGTTCAATGATTGACAAAGAATGCCACGATCTGTCTCATTATTGAGCCTAGAATCTGGCTGGTACTAGTCGTCTTCTATTATGAGTTTCCCGTTCTTGAAGTGTCGATGCTTTCTATTTTCTGTAAGTTGTCTCAAGCATAGCGCTGATCATTACCGATTCCAATTGAGCCCTTCCTTAGTTGGTCTCTCAGGCCCAAAGGCCACACTTTGTCCTCACCGTAAATAAATCCTATGATCATAGGTTTTCCAATTCTGTGTGCTGTGGCTAATAAGTCCATGGTTAAAGTGCGTCGTCTGCTTTTGCGTTTCAGTTCAAACTTGCACAATCAATTCGCTTGCGTTCTGCTATACTTTCATACACATTCTCGGACAAACCGGAGATAACCACTTTTTTCCTCCTGCTATATTGTTCAAGTATTTGTCAGTTTTATCTTTAGTATCTTTCAGACTATCCTCAAGTTTCATCAACTCTATTTCGTCACGTGGTCTTTCTTCTGATCTTGCTGCAACTTCATCCATGTCAAGTCGTATAACGCCAAAGTCTATATATGTGACCTGATTGCCTTTAAAGCGTCATTCATACTGGTCTCAGTTATCTTTTCCCTAACGTTCAGTTTCACAGATTTCACTTCTTCAAACAACTCTCGCTGCATCGTAAGCTTTCCAGAGCTTGGATCAACAGGGCCAGGATTTGTTTCAACATTCGCCGCACATGGCTAGAAACGTTTCATGGATACATTTTCGGTAGTGGTTGTTTACTTTTTCAAAGTTGGCAGCCATCTTCCCAGAAAAACCCTGCAAAATCCTAACTGCATACATGTCGTGCTTGTCGTAAAAGGCGACTAACGAGATCAGGTGGTCAAGCTCGCTGACTTGGTTGATGCATGTCATCGGTCCCAATTGCGTCTGGTCCAGACTCGATTATTTACAGACCGCCGTCATATAGCTGCAATATTGCTGAGTGCGGCGACATACGTACAACAAACAAACAACAACATGTCCTCTCATGGTGGGTTTATATTACAGCAGATCCGACAGAAAGCCGTGCTGACCACAGTAACACTCGTACTATGTACTGATGCTGCCTCACGCCTGAGCCCATGCATTGCATTGCCTTCTATGATTGAAAACCTTATCTGGTGTATTTTAATATAACTTGCTGACAATTGGAAAGCATTCGCCGAAATACTGCGTGCTGAGAACATTAGGATACACGAGAAGAGTGGCATCTTCCTCTTGATAAGTTGCATCCTCCCACGCGTTGACAAGTGTTATTTTTATTACACAAAAAATGCAGGAAATTGTATTTCGAAGCTATTTTAATTTCGAAATCCGCCTCGCAACAAAATTACCACTTATACTCTAGTGCTGTGTTCATTCCGTATCAGCTTAGCTTACAGTGGAGGTTGTCGTGTAATAGAGCGAATATGATCACGGCGTGTGGGACGTATGCGCCAGAGGGGTATGGCTGTGTATATGTAATGCCTGCGTGCCAACGCATGTGTTATGTTTTTGCGAACACCTGGCGTCAGCACAGAGTTACAGTGATCCATGCCTATAAATTACACTGCTGTTTTTACTTTTACGCCAAATGGAATCTGTTGCGTAGGATAATCGAGACTGGTTATTTTTTATGTTGAGATTAGGACACAATGCCATTCAGAAAGGTCAGATGGGTACTCAAAGTACGTGATCTAGACTACCAGTTGTCAGACTTTCAATTTTTGTGGAAGCCTCGGTGGCTTAGTGGGCTAGATCGCTGACTTTGTGTGATGGCGATTAGGTGCCCCACTCTGGAAAGTGTGGGTTCGAATCTCGGACGGGACTCGACCGAAAAAGTATGAGAATCTGTACTATACTAAGAAAGTGTTATCCCAAATATTACATTTGTTACATTTGAGCACTTTCTAAATGGCATTGTGTATTCATTCACACAACTGTTCTGACAAAAAACGGAAAATATTACATAATCAGTGTGCACATACATTCATTTAATCATGTATAAAGTATTGGTTGTTCTCAGGCCCAGAACCGGAAGACAGTATGGTTGAAACTTTAACAGAAGTAAGTGCGCCGCTTAGAAAGAATTTCACATATAACACGACGCGTCAGGACGTCTAAACGCTTTGGTGAAACCCCCGAACACGCATGTGGTGCTGACAAACCTAGAAACGTAATCTACACTAACTTGGATTCAAAACCCACTCACGGGTTTCTGGCACCAAAAGAGACCAAATTTGCACAGCGACTTGCGACGCCTCGGATGACTCTGCCACCTTCTACTTGCTATTCCAGATTATTAAAAACTTACAAAGAATATCGTATCTTTAGTTATTACCCACGTGGTGAAGATACAGGTGGTAAGATACTAAATCCGTACGTCACACGTGTGTCGTACAAGGTTGACCTTGTTTTATTCGTTTTGATTGGATAACCGTGACCTCTGTCACACCGGGACTACTTTTTTCATTCATAAAAAATCGCGAGACGTCATTCATTTTGCCATTACAAGGCAGAACTGAAGAAATTCATGAGAACGAGAGATATTTACAAACACTTTATTAAACCAAACAAGATAGTCACACGCATCAAATTCGGTTTGCATTCTATATAAGTTATGCATAGAGCTCCTACAGACATATAATCGAGCTAGATCTATAAATCGATTTACAATGTACAACTGCCGATCGAGCGCGTCCCTTGAGCGTGACGCACCCGACCATTTTCGCAACTTTCAATTTGATTTAACGTAAAAGGATAAGCGTGGTGAAATGAATTCTGTTTAAACTATCTGGACAGATATCTAGACTTACTTGGGATGATCCGGTTGTGCCATCGGTGTCCCCTTTGGAGCGTATTTTGTGGCGCTGTTTCGGGAGGTGTTGTTCATGAATGAACGAACACGACAGCACGACCAGATAGCACAGTTCCGATACAAAATCATTGACAACTCCGTGGAAGTGTGCTTGACATCTGATTTTGTGGCCCCAAACATCTCAAATATGAACATTAACATTCCCTATCTCTAGTGTAAAACGCTGTGAGTGGATCGCGGTTGTCTTTTCTTATTCCGGTGGCGACCTTGCCCTTCGATCGTTCGAAGCTGTCACTGACATGCAAGCACGTCTTCAGTATATAGGGTGGTACAGTTAACATGAATGTCTTTGGCAAACAGTCTGATTTCCCTCTTCCAAAATGATACGGACATGATATAAATTCAGCTTATAGGTCAAGGAAACAGAACCATTTTGATTGCACAGACGGGACCCCGGCAGTGTGATGCGTGTGACTGTTGGTCCGATATTCAAAGCGCGGCGCTAATGTGACATTTCAAATTTTCTTATCGGTGCCCTGCGTACTAACAACATGGCGCTTGATACCATAAGTTGAAGACTTTCTTCCAAAAGGATCTTGAGCGTCGGTGCTGGTTTGTTTGTCGACGTTAATATTGTAAAGAAAAAGAAATGTTCTCCTTCAGTTGTTGTATAATAGATATAGAATCTCTCACGAGTGTCATTTTATCAAACATATCAACACTTGTTGATATATTTTATATCAAAAGTCACGAGGGAGAGATTTAATTTATCATCCTACATCATTCTTTCAACTTTGCAAAAAGTACCTGCTAACAGCTTCAGTAGCAGAGCCATTAGTGATGTCATTTGATTGTGACGTCATGGTAACCAATTTGGTAACACAAGAGATATCTCCTGTTGGCGCCAGGTTTGGATCATAAATGGCGTTGTTGTGTTTTTAAACGAATAGTTGACGTCATTGTACAAAAAATCCCACAAAACGGAGGTAATCTATCAATCTGAAGTTTTATCACGATCGCGAGGACTGTTAGACTTTGCCATCACACCTACCGACAGCGTCATATAACATACACCGTATCATTCTACACCGGAATTCCTCGTGCTATTTAGTAAACGAAATAAATGGTTTTTGTTTAAAAACAGATGATCGAAAAACAATATGATAAAATACACCTTCTGGCAATCGAGGCAAAACGTGTACTGCGTGACGACATGTCTCCTTGGCGATGATCCTCATTACAGACCTAATAGAATCATGTGTCTCATTGGTGTGGCAAAATATATCGGTTACATTAACTTTGATCCGCTCAAGTTCAGGGTGATGTAAAGTTATGGATTTTATACACCCGGAATTAGAAACCAAGTGTCTGAACATGAAGTAGGTGGCAGTAATAGGTAAGGGCGAATAGGTTTTATCCATTTGCCGAGTGACATTGACATGGAACCTTTCAACATAATGTTTTTGTACATATAATGTCTTCTTTTATAAACGGCGTTTGCTTTTATCGCGTCGACTATATTTAGGGTGCGAGGGGCATGGAGACAGGAACGAATAGACAACTATATACTCTCTCTTAAAAAAGAAACGCAACCCCAGTCTGAAAATGTGAGAAAACCCCTAGAAGGAAAATATTGATTGTAAATACAATTTTTCTGATATGCACTTATACCATATACACTGTTTATTAACGTAAGCGCCCAAACACACCAATTTTCGTGCACAAGGGCATTTTATTTTTTCTTACATCATAGAGAGCACAATTTTAACGTGGCCCATGCTAAAAGCCTCATGCACGTACAATTCATGGAAAGAGCAGTAGAAGTATGGGTTTATAAAAGCCCGTGTTGATTAGCGATTCACTCTATCATTTTCACAGAAAGACAAGGTCGAATATGCCACGGTTGAGTGCTGCAGATCGAAATATCGCCATTGGTCGTATTGAGAACGGACAAAGCTTTGGAAACGTTGCCCGGCACCTCAATGTTCATAAAACAACGATTTCCCGACTTTGGAGCCGATACACCCAGTTTCATTCAACTGGAGTTTGCCCAAGAAGTGGTAGGCAAAGGGTTACCACACCACCTCAGGATCGTTTCATCCGGGTCACCCACCTACGTAATCGGCTAGCCACACCCACCGTCACTGCAACACAGGTGCCAGGTTTGAGAAGAGTGTCCGCACAAACAATTAGGAACCGTCTACGAGAGGCCGGTCTACGTGCAGGAAGACCACTTATTTGACATGTTTTACGCCACCAACATCGACGCCAACAACTCAGGTGGTGCACCAACGTTCGGATATGGACCATAAGAAACTGGAGGCGCGTCTGGTTTAGTGACGAATCACGTTTTCTCTTACAACGCCGTGACGGAGGACAGCGTGTCTATAGAAGAGGAAACGAACGTTTTGCCCCGAACTGTGTTCGACAGGTCGACAGATTTGGAGGAGGGAGCGTCGTGGTGTGGGGAGCCATGTCTTACAACCAAAGATCAGACTTGGTGATCATTCGTGGCAATTTGACAGCCCAGAGCTGTATCAATGATGCCTTACAGCCTCATCTTCTGCCGATTATCGACCAACAGAGGGAGCTCTATCAACACGACAACGCCCGGCCGCACACTGCTCATGCAACAGTGAATTTTCTCCAGAATTCTAACGTCAACGTGTTACCATGGCCCTCCCGATCACCAGACATCAACCCAATCGAACATCTTTGGGATTATCTGGACCGACGAGTATGTGCACGTACACCGCCGCCGCAGACGTTGGATGCACTAGCCGTTGCACTGCAGGAGGAGTGGAGAGCAATCCCTCTAGAAAGATGCCGGCGTCTAATCCGTTCTGTTCCTAGGAGGTGTAATGCTGTGATCGCAGCTCGTGGCGCTCACACGAGGTACTGAGAAAGACGCCCCATTGCGTCAAGTCAATCTTAGTGAGAGAACTGTCGAAGTCTGGACTTAAACTTGCATAACTGTACTGCCACCATGCCAAATTTCATATTCTTGTCTTCAATAATAAATGTGTTATAATAACTTGAATATTGACATAAACATCTTGAAAATATAGGGGTTGCGTTTCTTTTTTGAGAGAGTGTATATAACGAGAAATATATGTATAGCTGATGACACGGCGTATACAACGACAAACCCACCGACACACCTGCTTTACTTATGCAACACCCACAACATGGCACTGACAGTTGATGTGCATTTTCCCGAGGCAAGAGCGTCCACTAGCCTTTTTATTGCAGTCTTGTTTCCACCCTTGCCACATCAAGCCCACTTTTCTGTGTTAAATATGTTTGGACTATCGCACATATCGATAGTCCAATCAGAGAACGTTTCACAAAATCAACATCCACGACTGGTATACCTTCGTATGAAAGTGATTTACCGCTGCCTGTTGTTGTTGACTCGAATATGTCTTTTTCATCTTTAACCCCACAACGATTGCCTATGTTTTTGTGTCAGGGATGAAATCGCGAATGTTTTCGTTAACTGATCGACAAGGTAGTCGCCATCTTTGTGAAGCTATACGAGATAAGAACAGCGATCTGATTGGATGCGTTTTCATTACAAGGGGCACAACTCGTGATCAACGCGAGGTGGCGCCAGGGTCGAGCCAAGAAAAGTGGCCTTGATGTGGCGACCCGTGAAGATTCCGGGGTAGAATAGGTCTTCAGCAACCCATGCTTGTCGTAAAAGGCGACTAACGGGATCGGGTGGTCAGGCTCGCTGACTTGGTTGATGCATGTCATCGATCCCAATTGCGTGGATCGATGCTCATGATATCAATCGTTGGATTGTCTGGTCCAGACTCGATTATTTACAGACCGCCGTCATATAGCTGGAATATTGCTGAGTGCGGCGTTAAACAACAAACCAACCAACCAAAGCCTTGATGTTCCAAGGGTAGAAACTAGGCTTTGATATGGGCTCGTGGACATGCTTGCCTAGGGAAAATGGTTGATGTGAGGATGGGGGCGTTGGGGTAGCCTAATGGTTAAATCGTTCGCTCGTCCTCTATAAGGGAACAAAGTCAAGTTCCGACTCACTGTTGTGCGGGTGAATGTATGAGTTCAGACAGAGATTAACCCTAGCACGTTAATATAGCCTGAAGGAGACAGAGGTTTAATTACTTTTATCAACATGTTCGGATACCTTATCCAACATTATCTGTGCCGTGTCTGTCAATAATCTGATACCTTTAAAAATCAGAGTTACATGGCTTTGTAGCTCGCTTGAATTTGTCTGGAACATGTAGAATACAAAACATAACACAAAGTAAGGTCGAACAAGGCTGTGCTACAGAGACGGGTGTTTCTTACACAAAGCTGCGTGGACATAAAGTACATAACATTCATAATTGACCGAGAAGGGGATTAATCAATATGAGCAGTAAGGAGAACCACCTCAGCCATATGCTACAAGACACAACAATGAGAGGCTATCAAGTGTTTCATTGCTTGACACATCTGTCATTGTAACTTTTCTATGTAATGTAAGTAAAACGACAAGAACGTAGAAAATTACGTGTAGAACTTCAAACGAAATACAAATTCATTTTTAAAAAGCTGCATTATTGATTTTAAGTACTTAAATCAACAATCTAAAGTTCATTATCAATACATTGTTCAATTGTTGAATAAAATGTGTTTATTCATGGTTGAATCAATAAATGAAACTTAATATCTTTAACGATGACGTGACTTGAAGGGTGATACCCTGAGTATTACTGCCCAGGGGTTCAGTAGGTCAACCGACTGACGTACCATGGCTCTTCCATGGTTTGGAAATCTAACGCAAACAGCGGTATCAGGTTTCAGTCAGCTGACAGATGTGACTGTAAAAAAGGTCGGTACTTTCACCTGTTCTTGTTCTTGCAGAATATGAGATTATTAGTCTGACAAATCATATAATTGACAACAAAATAGCTATTTGAGAAAAGAAACCTCTAATGCTATCATATGTGGGCGTGTTATTGAGTACCTGATCAAAGAATGCAAATCTTTTGTGTATTTATATACTTCACTATTTGTTCAACACGGTATTGTGTTTTTACAGCAAAGTAGGATTTCTAATAGATGTGGGAAAAGAATACCGGAGTAGCAGTAATACAAAAGCTCATCTTTATTCGGTGATATTAGTAACTAGAATGGTGAGATACTTAAGACGATGTGTATCCATACAAATCCAGTCCTTGCAACATTCTACTGTTGACTGAACGACACACACCCTCATTAACATTCCTGCATTCCTGGGGCCGCAGATACTGTACATTGCAGATATCGCTGTAATGAAATTGCATCACAATGCTTAGAAGACAATTGTGACGTCATTGTAACCATGACGTCACAATTAAATGACATCACTAATGGTTCTGCTACTGAAGCTGTTAGCACTAATTTTTAAACGAAGAATTATTTGCTGTTGTCATATGTGTTTTGTGTATTGCCATGTTGAGAAGGCGGCGTCGGGGTAGGCAAACGCATATTTGGTCCCGAGAATAGCTGCTCTTTGTTGAAACAAATCAATTAATTCTTCCAACATCTCGTCAGTCCAAAATAGTTGACTCATTTTGACTTGACTATATGCACTTCCGGTTGAAAAGGGGTAAATGTTCCTTGCAGTCTGATTGGCTAAATTAAACGTCATCAAACTTTGATCAAAGTTTGACGAGAAATAGGATCGGTTTCTGTTCCACCAAAAGTTTTTGACGGCATGTTACACTATCATAAACTTGGTCAAAATGGACTTTGACCAAGTTTTTGATCAAAGTTTTTTTTTATAGTGTAACGGGGGCTTTAGACACCGCTTATTAGTTATTACTGTCTACAAACTGAAAAATTGGAAGAATGATGTTGGATGATAAATAAAATCGCATCCTCGTGCCTTTGGATATCAAATATATCAACACTCGTTGATAAAATTGGATAAACTGCTCGGCAAGTTTCGACATTTTTCCACTTTTATCACGTGTTGAAATATTTGATATCAAAAGACACTCGGGTGAGACTCTCCTTAAAAACATACATTATGTCCGCAATAGGTTCGTCACGCCGAAGACCCGGGTTCGATTCCCAAGGTATTATGTGTGAAGCCCATTTCTGGTGTCCCCCGTCGTGATAGTGCTGCCATATTGTTTAAAGCGGCATAAAAAACATACTTACTCACTCACTCAATAGGTGCACACCGACACCAACCGCTCGTCTCAAGAGGCGACTTGAGACGAATCAGGTGGTTGGAACGAAAATCTCCTGTGTAAATATGTTCACATTGTTCACATTGTTAACCGCTGGGTTTTACGGCCTACATTCGATAACTTACATTCTGAGGTACCAAGACAGTTGTGGGCTGGCTGCGACGTAAAACAACATTTACTCACTCACTCACTCGAACTCAGCTCGCCTCCATAAGGCCACCCCATCACCTGTAGGATCTGTATTATCATTTTAACACGTGACCTACTTTTCGTGAACACCTGGTATCATTACTAATTGATAGTGATTCATAAACACATGCTCATGATACAGTCGGAATCGTACAATCGACATGGCCTCGTGTGACCGCCCCGGTCAGCAATCACGGCTCTGCATCTCCTCGGCACTGACTGGATAAATGTACGATTTATGTCCTGCGGAATTCTGCGCCATTCCGCTTGAAACGCGATGGCCAGTTGTGGGAGTGGCCAGGGCAAGAGGTGATGTGGGCATTATTGGAGTAGTCTATCGTGACTCGAGCTGTGAGCTGTATCCCCCCCCACACACACACTATAACACCGCCACCGAAATTGTTGAATTCACGTACACAATGTGGGGCTCATTTCGACGACGATAAATACGTTGTCTTCCAACTCGTGATTCATCGCTAAACCACATTCGTCTCAATTTTCTCAAATTCCAAGTAGGGGCACCTTCTAAGGCGCCGCGATTCGCTGTGCAGAGTTGCGTCCTTGGACACGTCAGAAACCTATGATTAGGGGTTCGAATCCCGGTTCGTCCCGATTATGTTTCTTGTTTTGTCAGCACCATACCCATGCTCGTGGGTTTCACCGAAGTGGTAAACGTCTGAGACCTGCATCACTGACACGCCGGGATATAACTGAAATACTGTTAAAAGTGGCGTTTAACCCAACTCACTCACTCACTCAAATTCCAAGGCTGTAAAGTTTGACACCAATGCAAAGGTCGCTGTCGACCTGTTGCAAAATAGGGACGATAACTGGTCTTCTGGGATTCCAGCCTCGCGAAGATGGTTCCTGGCAGTCTGGTCCGCTCCGTAGCTGTGTCATTGCGATGACGTAGGTGGAACAGTCGAATGTAGCGATCCTGTGCAGGGGTGGTAACTCTTGGTCGGCCGGGTCTCGGACGGTCTGCAGTGGAATTGAACTGTGTGTATCGGTCCCAAAGGTGGCAAAAGGTGCGGTGGTGGACGTTGAAGTGGCGTGTACAGAAGACTGCGATTCCCCTCTATGGATACGGCCTATGGCGATGTTCCGATCGGCAGCGCTGAGTCTCGGCATTTTCGAAATTGAAAAATGTTGACAATTGAATGACAAATTATTGGCTTATGCTTGCCTTTTTATAGCCACTACCGAGAGTTACGAATGTCATAACTTGCACGTGTATTTTGCTTTACTGTTTTCCTCCATGACATGTTTTAACAAGTGTGAAAACAATGCCGTTTAAGACATTGCAAATCGACAATGGCTGCGTTTTGACACACCGTTTGTCGAATAAGAGGCCACCAACATTTTCCAATAACATATATCCAATTTATTTACCGGATTTTTTGTGTAGTCAGGTTCAATGCACTACATACTACCTGTGCTTTTCTTTTTTTGAAGAGTGTATTCGCAAACACAGGCGTATGTAAATATGTAGAAGTGGTCAAGAGCAAGACGCACAGATGACACACTGTGGTGTATGCAGGTATACACTGGCGGGGGAGAGTATGTGGAAGTGGTCAAGAGCAAGACGCACAGATCACACATTGTGGTGTATGGCAGTATGCAGGTATACACTGGCGGGGGAGAGTATGAGGATTGGAGATCCAGCTCGGCAAGCTTTATTCTGAGTTTGTTAGGCCTTCAGAGGTAGCATAAATTCTCCTGAAGTTCTGTCCGAACTATAAGAACGTGTTACATAGAGAAAGTGCGGTTCTTTGCGGGTTGTGGTTAAAGGGGAATAACTCCTTACACTACCAGGCGTCAAATCAGGATTCCTTCTTGGATTTTTTAGGAAATCAGATAGTGATAGTAGATTCTCACATTTGAGATCTCAGCCTTCTCCGTCAGATCTACAGAGAAGGGTGACCTAGTCGTCTAAGGCGCCCCATTTTGCTGTGCAGAGTTGACTCCCTTGGGCACGCCAGGAACCTATTAGCGTGGGTTTGCCCCTATTATGTTTCTAGGTCTGTCAGCACCATACCTGTGCTTGTGGGTTTTTACCAAAGTGGTAAACGTCTGAGACTTGCATCATTTCGGGCTTTCCTCCCACGCCATGCAATAACTGAAATACCTTTCAACGAGGCGTTAAACCCAACTCACTCACTCACTCACTCACTCACAACAGAGAAGATAACTCTGAATTGAAAACAAAATATGTGTATCATCTTATTAACCGACTATAGACTTCTTAATTCTAGTTCCAATCAACATGAAGGAACATTATTCAAATCCTTTGGGTATGAATCTGTGCGTAAGTTATCTGGGTGCAATTATTTCATGACGTCCATAGTTGAATGTGAAGATACGTCCACAGACACATGTATATGGGCACAGACAGAAATGGTTATACACATTATTTAAAGGCAAAATTATTTTTTATTCTGATGTGTTTTCAAGTTCCACATTTCCATATTTATTTGCTCGATACAGCCGAAGTACTACAATGCCACATGAAAAATTGGCTCTAGGTAACAAATCGTTTTATTATTTTCGTGATATAATTTGTTTTAAATTGGTAATTGAAATTCATCATCACATTTATATTTCCTTGATGATGCTTTAACAGTAATTCCAACATCATAAACGTGGAAGCAATGTCTTCACTTTTTACTCCTCGGTGATAATTTCACAATAGTTCCACAAAAACGACAACTTGGAAGCAATGTTCTCACTTTTCATTCCTCAGTGAGGCTTTCACAATAGTTCCACAATTACAAACCAGAAAGCAATGTTCTCACTTTTCATTTCTTGGTGATGCTTCCACAATATTTTTCACAGTAATAATCCAGAAGCAATGTTCTCACTTTTCCTTCCTCAGTGAGGCTTTCACAATAGTTTCCACGGTAATAATCCAGAAAGCAATGTTCTCACTTTTCCTTCCTCGGTGAGGCTTTCACAATAGTTTCCACAGTAATAATCCAGAAAGCAATGTTCTCACTTTTCCTTCCTCAATGAGGCTTTCACAATAGTTTCCACAGTAATAATCCAGAAAGCAATGTTCTCACTTTTCCTTCCTCAGTGAGGCTTTCACAATAGTTTCCACGGTAATAATCCAGAAAGCAATGTTCTCACTTTTCCTTCCTCGGTGAGGCTTTCACAATAGTTTCCACAGTAATAATCCAGAAAGCAATGTTCTCACTTTTCCTTCCTCAGTGAGGCTTTCACAATAGTTTCCACAGTAATAATCCAGAAAGCAATGTTCTCACTTTTCCTTCCTCAGTGAGGCTTTCACAATAGTTTCCACAGTAATAATCCAGAAAGCAATGTTCTCACTTTTCCTTCCTCGGTGAGGCTTCCACAATAGTTTCCACAGTAATAATCCAGAGAGCAATGTTCTCACTTTTCCTTCCTCGGTGAGGCTTCCACAATAGTTTCCACGGTAATAATCCAGAAAGCAATGTTCTCACTTTTCCTTCCTCAGTGAGGCTTCCACAATAGTTTCCACAGTAATAATCAAGAAAGCAATGTTCTCACTTTTCCTTCCTCAGTGAGGCTTCCACAATAGTTTCCACAGTAATAATCCAGAAAGCAATGTTCTCACTTTTCCTTCCTCAGTGAGGCTTTCACAATAGTTTCCACAGTAATAATCCAGAAACCAACCTGTAAGCAATGTTCTCCCTTGATTTGCCTCAGTTTCGAAACAAAACCTCAGTTTGGTTTTGTTACTCGCATTCCTCTTGTTGTTCATATTATATACGACACGCCGGGTATGCCTCAGGATCACACCGGTAACAAACAATGGTCCATGTGCAAAAGTTTATTTTGGAGCCACTATCCAGGTGAGCATATCTAGGTGTGTCGTGACCCTCCTGACATAGGCTCCTCGCAACTTGTGGTTCGAATCCAGGCATTCTTTGTTTACCACCATCAAGTCAAATGCTGATTGTCCTGGTAGTCCAAATTCCCCTGTAATACAGACTCTTGTGCCGTCAAACTGACTGATGCGCGCGTCTGTACATGTGAAAGCTGTTTTCCATTTGCCAGTCCCCGCGTTTCGATATTGCTCAGACACTCTGAAAACTCCTTTCTCCTTTTTATTTGGGCGAATTATTATTCTGGGTGTTCTGGAGGAGAATTCGGTTACTTCCTTTGGAGCAGTGGGATGGGGTGACGATAGAAGATGTCCAAGTACTATAATTCCGTTCTTTTCTTTCAAGAACATATTGAACCACTCTGGTGACTTGATTATTTCATCATTTGAGAAACTTTCAAGTTCCTTCTTTAGTTTCTTCACATACTTGTCATGGTTTTTTAACCATTTACCTTCAAGCAATTTCAAACTATCCTCCCTCTTCTTCAGCAAAGCAGCAAATTGAGATTCTTCGTCTTTCTCTTCTTTAAGAACTTTGCGAAGTCGCTCCAGAACTGTCTCCTTCAATGTTTCCTCGCCTTTTTTCTTATCTTTGTGTTTGTGTAGTTCTGGGAATCGAAGAGGAGGAAATGTTTTGCAGTTTTCAATTAATCCAGGCGTGCAGACCTTAACTTTATACATGTCATGTCCCACATCGGAGCCATCGGGAGGGGAATAGTTCCAGTCGTGTTGCTCAATGTGTCTCTTGTACCGAAGACGCCTTGTCCGATATTCGCTTTTTGATTTCTTTGTCGAAACAAATTGTTTCAAATTGTTGCTTTCAGTTTGACCCATATTTTGGTGATCTGCTAAATGTTTCCCTATCCCTATCTATAGTATCATTGTGAGCGCGCTCTATTCACGCTGTCTGTCATTGAAAGCTGCTACCACGTGGAGTTGCTAAACAACAACAAATCCCAGCATGCCTTGTACAATGAAACGTTCCAACCAATTATATTCCTTAGTACATGTGACGTCACATCTAAACATGGCGTACATCAATGTCCGTGATCGAACCGACTCAGGAAAAACTGGTAGATTTCGTCTGCAAGACGTGAATATTGAAGGTTCCGTCACTAATCTTTTACAAGAAATAGCCAAGAAGATCGAAGCCTCAAAAGATGACATCGGTATTTTTGTTATTGAACTAATAGAAATCGAATTACAAATTATGTATCGCAATTTCGTGATACCACGAAATTAGGTAACACACTTTTGTAGGCAGAAGTTTCTAGTACATTCATCACTAAATGCCATGTTTGTTGATGTATTGAGGTGATCTTATGTATGACGTTTGACTAATGTGGATCATACATGACCCTCCGTGCGAAGTGATGATTTAGCATTACGCCTATGCCACAACAAATATAATCCCGTGATGGGATGTTTCGTTTGTAAACAAATTCGCTTATTCTGAATCAGAGCAGGCGAGCCCCTTTGAAGCCCTTCGAAGCATTCTGAAACAGATTGAAAATGATGTATTTTACTGAATGGACTGTGTAGGATGTGCTGCTATATCAATATGTTAACGACTATTTTCATTTATGAGATAAGGATAGAGGTGTGGGGTAACCTGCCCTAACACATCCACATAACTAGCCTAACCCAAGGATCGTAATATGTATAATGTATGTTGGCCAGCGACCAGTTATCGCCATTTGTTTCATGTTATTTCTGAAATATACCGTGTTTTAAATGTAATTTACCGTAGACGTTCAATGTTTTTTGTGAAACTATGAGCAATTGTGCCTATTTCTGTCTGTGGAAAAAGTGTGAATAGATTTCTTGTTACGCCACAAGAGGGAATCAGAATAGTGGAAATAGAGCTTTCCTGTCGACTTATTGTACCTCATCGCCGTCTTAACAGTGCTCTGCTTCAGTTATACATATTACATTTTTTATCACTGGTATTGCACTGAATTATATTATTCATTTAAATTAATGTTTTATTTCAGCAATATGCTTAACTAGTATGTTTCTAATATTCCTAACAAAAGTCAGGTTTGTTAATCATTTTCGGATATATATTTCTTCTGTTGAAAATGAGCAAAAGTAAAACTGCTAGCACATGAGCCATATATAACAGGGTGTTGGAGATAATTGGTCCTCAGTGATAACTGTTTGCTAGCCAGTACATAATATATATATATATATCTTTTATGATACTATTGGGTGGCATAAAGATTCTGTAATCGAAAAGGCAGGGGTAGTAGGTTGGCCGCTAAGAACTCTGTGTAGGAGAGAGTACCTTTCCATTTGCTCATTGCTGTGACTTGACCAGTTTGTTGTAGCCTGCTGTCGCTCTAGTGACAGTGTGTGTGTGAAACCAACCAGGAGGTAGAATTTAGACAACAGGAAATACATTTTTTTACAGAAAGGATGTCTACACATTCTGGTGTCAATTTCATCCTTCCATCATGTCTTTCTTTCTTGATGAAATGATTGATCTCGTCTAGTATTCCTGACTGAACATCTGTCATTTAGCATGTTGTACACTCATTCCATAATAATGTAGACATCATGGTTCAATCTAGGTCACACAGCCTTAGAAATTTGTGAAAATATACCTTAATTTGTTTGTATCTGATCCAGCTCGGATGAGACAAACATTTTTCACAATGTTTACATTTTCTGTCAGTTTTATTCAGTTCCAATTTGTAGCAAAATTGAAGCATTGAGATCTGGGTCAGAATAGTATGCTACTAGTTAATGAGAACTACTATCACTGAATTTGTTGTTATCCTCAACACAGTATAGTAGTCTCGTTCCAACAGACAATTGAACATTTTGATTGTAAAACACATGTAGTCCTACCACCTGAGATAGTTATTTTAATTATATTTCATTATTCGATTGTAAAATTGCCTGAGGAAAGGAACTATTCCCTAATTGCAACTTTAGTTTTCTTACTACAATTCTGATACTGTTATTTTGACATTTTGACATTTACCATATTTATTGTAGCATTTTTAAAATTTTGTATTGTTTGTTGTCGTTTTTATACCACTGTCTGCAAATTTACGCCTATATAATGAGACCATATAAATAATGGAGTCTGTTCCAGGCAAACCACTTGACCAGTTATTGTTATTATGAGAAATGTTCATCAGGATATGGTCACTTTGCAGGGTTAGACAAGTTAGAAATTAGGTTATTTTCAATATTCTGCTAAAACTATATACAACAAAGTTGCCATGTATTTAATGGCAACTAATGGTCGTCAACAAGAAAATATCACTAGTCCTGCGTAAATTTACTAGTCTTTGACAAGCAGACTTACCGTTTGTGAATTTCAAACCGTGCTGGTACATGAAATTTACCAAACCATCAATTTGTAAACTACCCGGTCCAATTTGTAAACAGTATGTTGTACTGGGGACCTATTCTAACCTTGGTCCCCATGTGTATGTTATGTAATTAAAATATAATATAACACTTGACAACATGACTAAAACACAATAATCATGATAAATAATAAATTAAATGTATCAATTTTCAATCAACGATGTACACCAAATTTGTTGGTACATGTGAGTGATACTACTGCTGTTAGCGGGGTTAGTCAAGAAATGAAGTTGTGGGAAAGTAGTTCTTGTGGAGTAGAAGTATTTGAATCATAATGGTCACTAGAGATAACAAACAATATCTCTATGGATTTCTTTTCAGAATTGATATACTCTGGTCAGAGACTACTAGAAAGCAGACCACTCACTGCTTATGGTTTGAGACCAGGCTCAACTGTCTATGTGTTACAGAAGAAGATAAGAGATGAACCAGCAGGTAGTGTACAAAACACAGCTTTAGGAATCAGACCAGCAACTGTCACTAGTTGCTAGAGGTGCACTGGTGCAGTGTGAGTTTTCATGCTCCGATACGATACACAATATATATTTTATATATATTATCAATACATGATAGCACACATGCTTAAATACATCGTTAAATAAATCCCCACCATTTTTGTCAGTCAAAAATTGCAAAATTGCAAGTGTCTGCAGCTATCTTTTCCTGTTGAACCTGCTCTGAAATATTTATATTCAAGACGTTTCAACACGATTTGAAATAAATATGCATATCTCGATACATATATTGTGCTCTTGACCTAGCTGTATCATTTCAACCCAACTAGTTGCATAGTTAAGTGTATTCCTCTCTGCATGAAGATCTGACAAACCCCCTATAGGAGTACATAGTGGTGTTGAACAAACCTCACTCATGATCATTGTATTAATACAATGGCCTGTGTAAAGATAATTAACATGTAGGCAAACTACCATAACCACTGTTCATTTCACATGTCTGTTTACTTGAAAGATACCTTAACTGTGGGACAGATTGCTTCAGACTGCCAATTCACACATGCAACCCCCAAGCATGTGTTAGATCGGAATATGGCCCAGAGATAAAACAACATTTCTTGAGTCAAGGTTATTTAATTGGTTATATATTAGAGAATAAGACATGTATGTGCGCACACAGCAGCACTCTCAACCAGACTAGGGTCCAACGGTCATTCCCAAGGCAACCTACCTCTCTTACATCACATATACTATCACATAGAGAGCATTACCGTATAAGTTAAACTGGTAACATTGAATGCGATCATTCACTGGCCACAGCCTTCTTGAATGGAGTCTCGCTCTCGCAACACAAACGTTTAACATTTAACCCATGTAAAGCATATGATGATGATAATGACTGAATCCCACTTCCTTGTCTGTTGCAGCTGCTGCGAGTCACACCCCAAGCAAAGCTGAGATTATTGCTGCTCTACAGAGTGACCTCCTGAACCCAGCTTACAAGAGCATTGTGAGACATTCACTTTCTGTTGTTTAGTTACAAGAGCATTGTGAGACATTCTCTTTCTGTTGCTTAGTTACAAAAGCATTGTTAGACATTCACTTTCTGTTGTTTAGTTACAAAAGCATTGTGAGACATTCACTTTCTGCTGCTTAGTTACAAAAGCATTGTGAGACATTCACTTTCTGCTGCTTAGTTACAAAAGCATTGTGAGACATATACTTTCTGTTGCTTAGTTACAAAAGCATTGTGAGACATTCACTTTCTGTTTGGTAGTTGTAGAACATGTAGCTGTTACAAGAGCATTGTGAGACATTCACTTTCAGCTAGGTTGTTGTTCGTAGAGTGTTATGCCACGTGCACTTCCTGCTGGGTAGTCATTCCAAAAGCGTTGTGCAACATTCACTTCCTGCTGGGTTGTCATTCCAAAAGCGTTGTGCAACATTCACTTTTTGGTGGGTTGTTGTTCAGAGAGCATTGTGTGATGTTCACTTTGTGTTAGGTTTTACAACTTGTAGAATCGGTTGCCTGATGTGATTCATACATGGGCTGAACAAGGTATTACGGTTGAGATACGAAGTAAACTTAATATATAAATGGTGAATTTTGCAATGTATTCTCAATTTGGCTAACAATAGGTTAATTGTAATTTGTGTCTTGTAGAAAAAAAGTGAAAGTCTAATGTCAGTAACTCATGAAAATTGGTTATATGGAAACGAAAGGTAAAAAGTCATATCATGTACCCACATCATAGCTTACATGTGTTTTTCTAGATTAGTACTCCATGAACACATACACAAACTGGATATATTGGTTCTTTTTTAAGCATTATAGAACAATTAATTCATAATCATTTATAGATGTAGAGGGGAATGTCCTTGTGACCCACAGTTCCTTTAAAATAGTGCACCCCGAACCCTATTAGTTTTAAGGAATAGAGAGTTACGGGGATATTACCCTACTTAAAACACATCCCTACTTTTACTCTTTGACAAGATATTCTGTTGTGGTTAACATTTGAAAAATAAACTAGAACTGTTTGTTTGTATTTATACTACGTGAGACACCCTTGCATGATGCACGAGGAATGCGTTCTCTGTCGCTGTTGCACGTGCACCAGGCTCTGTCACTAGCTGATATTAACAATGCATGGTACATGGCTCTGCATAATTTTGTGGGGTCCTAAACCAGTATTTTATCAATTGCCTGCACATTGTAAATACATGCTGACAGGGATTATAGGAAACAGGGGGCCCCGAACAAGGATATATAAATTTTTATATATTTTTTCTCGTCAAGGGTTTATCATTATATCCATATGTATATTATTTTTGAGCTTTTATTATTTAAGCATTATGCAGAAAAATATAAAATACAAATATTTAATAGATAATTTCACGCCATACCCTCCCTCATGTCGCTGTAGCCAAGGTCTTAAATTACACATCCTTAAATCAAACAATGTGGGTTTGAACCCCCGCTAGCAACACGTTTTCCAATAAAATTTGAAATTATTCACCTTTTCAAATTATTTAAAAGTTAATTCTGTCAATTTCAAAATGCTAATTAATTGAAATGTTGTGTCAAGATAATGTATAACTGACAAACATCTGTCCATCCCTGAAAAATAATGGAGCGTTTAAACTAGTGCTGTTGATCTGTGTGTAATATCTCATAGGCTTGTTACACTCACTTTTGTATGTTAATGTCATTTTCAGTTAGTTAATTCATAATAGAACATGTCTGTTAAAATATGGTCTGAGAGGATGTAAGTGATGAGGCGATGGACCTCCCATTTATGAGTATAAATGTTCATCTTATAACCCCAATAGATTTTTATATTAAATCCATACCCACACGATTGGGTCGTATAAGTTCACTATGAACGGAGCATGTAATTGACACAGTTACTGGTCAGTGACCACAGGGATGCTGGCGTGTGTTCGGGTAAAGTGTTTGGTTTAGAAACTTAAAGCATGGTTCAAGCTTGTTTCCACATAGGATCGAAGAGGAATGAAGATATGGATAGTGTGAGATAGAATAAGTATGTAAATACACAGTTTAAACGAAAATTTCCAATATTTTCATATAAACTATACAAATGCTATAAGAGACAACATTTTATTTGAATTGATATGTGGGATCAAGCCAGTTCAGTTTTGGAATAAGATGAGTCATTATGACTTAAGTCACAGTCAGAGATTTACATGAACTCAAATATGTTTGCCCAGTTTGTGTTTTGCAGGTGAATGTATATAGTACACTATTGAACACTAATCTTTCAAAATATATAATACTTATGTCGACATGAACACTTATTTGAAAATTGCCTTGAAACATTCCAGTATGACTAACTTGGCAAGTAAGTTCATTTTGTATGTGAATTGAAGTCAGGCCATGTCGACTGTGAAGTTAGTTGTATATATGTCAATGAGGTATATATGTCAAAATTAAGCATGAAAGTAAGGTTCCTTGGCATTTACACCTTATGTTGAAAGTTGAACATTTAAGAGTCCCGGGCTATATACTATAAGAGCTGATCTCAAGGACTTCGGAACTCCTCAGTTTCAATTTCTGGTATTGTTGGCAGGTGGAGAAGATGCTGACAGATCCTGACACCATCGAGAACATCATTGCAGCCACGCCCGGTCTTGACAGCGACCCTGTGGCTATCTGTGAGTCAATTGAGCTTTTCGTCTCTCTAAATAACAGGGTTACTCACCTGCATGGGGCTTGTAATATGTTCTGTCGTATGTTAATGTCACTTTCAGCTGGTTAATTTAAAGTAGAACATGTCTGTTAAAATGTGGTCCCAGTGGATGTAAGTGATGAGGTTGTGCACACCATTATGGAACCTCTATTTATGAGGACAGATATTCTGGTTATAGCCCCATTAAATTTTGATATCAAATCTAGTATCAACACAAGTCAATAAAAGTTAAAAACTCTGATGCTTGCCGAGATATCAGAGGAGATATTGCTACAATGAAATTGCATCACAATGCTTGGTTACCATCAGGGATGGGTATTGGAAGTTTAAAGTGTATCACAATATTTTGTGATGCACAAGGCCGTATTGCGATATGTACCGTATTACAATATATTATATAATTCAAAATTTTGAATTCTGAAAAAATCTGATGCATTAAGGTATGACTTGAAGTTCATAAATGGAGCAAACAAGATGCTGGTACAACATTACGTTTTCTCAGTCAATAAATACATATTTAGCAAGAAAATACATGACAAAGACATGATAAAAATCGCAATTTGAAATCACCCGATATATCAAGCGTGATAAAAATGATATTGTGATGCGTATCATGGAAAGAATGAACCTGACCTGAATGTTAACAACCTGAAAAGGTAGGAAGAATGATTTGGGATTATTAATAGAATCTCACCGTTGTGTCTCTTGATATCAAGTATATCAGTAAAAGTTCAAGGCTTTCCGAGGAATTTTAAACTTTTATTCGCTCATGTTGATATTTGATATCAAAAGAGATTCTCTATTTTTCTAAAAATGTATTTGCACATCCTCACATCAGTGAATATAGGTGTCTTCTGTGCCGTGATACTTTGCTTTATTTAGCTCGTCCTGTTCTTCAGCAATGCTGCAAGATCCAGATCTCCTCACCATCCTAGCGCATCCACAGAACATTTCAAAGTAAGTACCCATTTCACTGCTAAATCTCTTCAATATGAGTCTCTAAGGTTGTACTATAGTGCTTCCCTGAGGCATGGGTGGTCCAGTTGTCTAAGGCACCTCAGTTTAGTGAACAAATTGACTCTGCTTTTCAGGCCAGAAACCTATAATCGTTGCTTCGAATCCCGTTGTTTTATGTTTTCATGTTAGTCAGCATCACACCCATGCTCGTTGGTTTCTGTGTATGGTAGCTGACTCACTCACTCACTCACTCACTCACTCACTCACTCACTCACTCACTCACTCACTCACTCACTCACTCAAATTCATTTGTTACCATTACTGCTGATTTAGTTAAAGAAATTATATATCCTGCCCATAGAAAAAGTGAGTGAATGAGTATGGTTTTATGCTGCCTTTAGCTCGATTCTGGCAATATCACTGGAAAAGGGTTTCACACATTGTACCCATGAGGGGAATCAAACCCAGGTGTAAAATGTGTGATATCTGAACATGCAGTCTAGGGGTAAGCAGTGTGATTGCTTTTTACACGGTAAAACATGACACCACCATGGTGTGTATTGTAAAGATAAAAATTACTCAGTTAGATGAAGGTTTTGTATTATTTCAAAATGCACCAAATAATGAAATTGGAAACAAGTATTTAATTGAAGGCAAGGGAAAGTTAGTGCTATTTGGTTTCCCTTCTGTACTTGTCCCCGACTCCAGTCTCCAACCAGGGCTGTGGTATGTTGCCTTTTTACCCCGCCCCACCAGTCTCCAACCAGGGCTGTGGTATGTTGCCTTTTTACCCCGCCCACCAGTCTCCAACCAGGGCTGTAGTATGTTGCCTTTTTACCCCGCCCACCAGTCTCCAACCAGGGCTGTGGTATGTTGCCTTTTTACCCCACCCACCAGTCTCCAACCAGGGCTGTAGTATGTTCCCTTTTTGCCCCGCCCCACCAGTCTCCAACCAGGGCTGTGGTATGTTGCCTTTTTGCCCCACCCACCAGTCTCCAACCAGATCTGTGGTATGTTGCCTTTTTACCCTACCCACCAGTCTCCAACCAGGGCTGTAGTATGTTCCCTTTTTGCCCCACCCACCAGTCTCCAACCAGGGCTGTGGTATGTTGCCTTTTTACCCCGCCCCACCAGTCTCCAACCAGGGCTGTAGTATGTTGCCTTTTTACCCCGCCCACCAGTCTCCAACCAGATCTGTGGTATGTTGCCTTTTTACCCTACCCACCAGTCTCCAACCAGGGCTGTAGTATGTTCCCTTTTTGCCCCACCCACCAGTCTCCAACCAGGGCTGTAGTATGTTGCCTTTTTGCCCCACCCACCAGTCTCCAACCAGATCTGTGGTATGTTGCCTTTTTACCCCACCCACCAGTCTCCAACCAGGGCTGTAGTATGTTGCCTTTTTGCCCCACCCACCAGTCTCCAACCAGATCTGTGGTATGTTGCCTCATGACTCTTACCATTTGTAGGTTGCTGGAGAAACATCCATCATTCGGCAATGCCGCCATCACAATAGCAGCAGCTGTCAATGAGGAGGGCTCCAAGGACGCTGCCCGAGTCTCTACAGGTTAGCATACTGTCCCCAGCATGTACAAGCAGGCTACAGCTGCTTTTTTCCCCAATTAGTCAATCAATTTAAGATTTACATGCATCATCCGTCCCATCATATTCATGTGATCTTGAAATCTTTACAAATCAACAGTTGTCATAGTGTGGTGTACAGGACGTTCCACTTGCCAGATCAATGCATGTATCATAAACAATATAATTTGAACAGCATATGTATACACTGAAATCAAGATCTGGAGTTGCCTGGGTTCCTGTCTCCCAAAGTGAGGAGGCAGTGACTGATATCTTGAAGCTGTGATTGGATGACACTAAGCATAACATTCATTGGTCTTCTGTATTGAAAGAAAACAAATAGCAGATCATGTGATATTTAGCTCAATGTCTTTGAAACTATAAGGCCCATGGAGCTGAAGCTTTGTTTGAATAATCCCAGCTGTCGTGTCTCTGAAAAAGAATTCCAATCCCATTTGAATTGTTTTGTTCTGAGTCGGCCATATCATTGTAAAATTTGATTTGCAGTAAGTGTGTGTTATGCAGGGTAACATAAAATACAGGTTTTTGCATATTTTGATTATTTGTTTTGGTACCTCTGTTTTACTGCATATTCAACATCTCTAAAAACATTCAGAAAAACTCCCTTTTTCCCCCCCCAGTCGCATCAAGTATTGATTTGACAGCTGCTTAGTGGGAATGGTTTGGGGTCTGTTGTCGATTGATGATTTTTGGCACTGATACTATGGTTACATGTCATCTCGTAGGGACATACTCTCTGGACCAGATGTCAGATGAAGAGGAGGATGCGGGCCCACCGGTGAGTACCCAATGGCCCAAAAGGTCATCAAGTTACATCTCCATCCTCAGTTGGCCTGTGTACGGGTATTATGTCTACATTCGCCACCATAGCTTCATCACGAAAGTGACGTCACTATCTCAATCTCTCTTATCACCATCTTAGCACAGGATGTCTCTCGCTCTAAGATTGAAATCAACGAGCAATCAAAGCAGCTCTTGGCAAAGCTTGGCATTAATCCACTTCATGAAAATCATCATCTTGTAGGTGCAAGCTATCAGTATATTTACTTTTGTCAGAAGAGTGTTCAGACTGTCATTCAAATAGGTCTCACTACAAGGTATGGTGATGAGTCCAAGGTATTTGTCCTCATAGAATGAAGACCTAATGCACTGGATAATGAGGGATGATCGATGTCCTGTTGTTTGTCCTTCCTTCCCAAAAGGTGTTTTCCTTGTTTATCACATGAGAGGGCATGGGTGGCAGAATTACAGATATGCAGGGAATATTCATGAAGTCGCCAGTACATGTCGGTTAAAATTCCCAAATTAGAATAATAATAATCCCATGTCATGTAAATATTTGAATGCAATGTTATAACACCATGTTGAAATACCCTAAAATAAAGAAAATAAGATCTTAAAAGAAATGTCCCAATTTTGAACAAAATAATAATTTTTCCCAATTTGCCTGCCGAGAGCACTGCAACTTGGTGTGAAGAGTTACATCCCTTGGTGTAGGCAAGTTGTTGGTTAAATTGGCATTCACACCTACCAAGGGCAGATCCAGCATTTTTCAAAAGGTGGCATCCGGAAACCCCTGGACCACCCCTCTGGATCTGCCTATGCTGACCATAGGTCTGCCAGTACCCATGCTTGTCTGAGACCTGCATCTCAGTGGGCTTTCCTCCCACATCAATGGATAACATCTTCTTCATTGTTTTTGTCAATATTCCAGGGTAACTCGGTGTCCGTCCCTTAGGTGAAGCCTGAAATAGGGGAACATGTGAACATAGCAGCTAGTGGAGCCCTGCTGCCCCACTTTATAATTATTGTCATTATTTAAATAGAAGCGACAATGCTACTCTCTAGAATAAACACGGCAAGGGGTAAGAAGTCATAAATCACAATAAGAAGTTGTTATACAGAAGCGTGTCCTCCTGTTTGAATGTCTAACATGGGAATCGAACCGAAACATGTTTACAAGATCAGGCCCTGGTCAAACTGCAATGCTGTTTAAAGAGAGATATTACACCCCAATTAACATATAACATTCAAACGAATCCTCTGTATTTTATGTGACATGAATTGACTGCTTTTACTGAAACGAAGTGGTATCTTTGGTTAGTTGACTCTAAAGATGGTTGACACTTTCTGCTAAAAGGGATAAGCGTTTGATGGGCAGTGTGCTTCTGTACTGAGTGTGAGCTTGTTGATCTGTTGTCAGTCTGGCACGGTGGGTGGAGGTCAGGGCATCACAGCATCACAGCTGGCAGCTGCACTTCAAGCCGCACAAGGCTCGAGTCCAAGGGTAAGCCCAGCTGGAACTCTCGTTGACAGATTGTATTTTAGGATTTAATAACTTTCTCTTTACAATGTACAAGGAACGAAATTATTCAAATTTATTTATTGCTATCTTCTTTTGTTTACTGAGAATAGTACTATTCTGTTTAATTACGCTGTTGATGTCAATAACAGCACAGGCACAGCAACAATTTTACAAGAACCAACAGCATTTTCCACTTCATCCAACTGATTAAGAAGGTCTCCTGTATTCTAGTGATCACGCAAGCTACCTCCAAAATTACATGCTTGATCGTACAAGCCTGGCCCTCCTTCACACTCAAGCAGGCAATCCTCTGTTCACGGTCATGGTTGGCTGCACACCTTCTTGGCAAAGCTAACCTATTCCTAACCCTTTTTAAGCCTTAGACATTCTCTCTCCACAATTAGCAATGACCATTTGTACACTGTACTTTCCCTCGTATGAGTGGGATTCAAGGATTAAAATGTAATCCTCTCTCTTTCTAAAACTGAAATGTGACAAAGGCCATTTACATCACAAATTGAGTTCTCTATTCAGTGAGAAAACAGTGTGCTAAAGATACTATCTCTTCAATTATGTTCCTTGTTCACTTTTTTTTTGTCAGACTTATAAAAAATTAAAATGATGAATCATTGATAGTACTTACTTTGTTCCTTTTTGTGGTATCCTGATCACAATCTGCCGATATGTCTGACTCTGACAGTGACAAAAGTTTTTGAGTTATGGAATGTGCATGTTTCTCAGAAGATGAATTGGTGATAGTGGAAACAGTAACCCCTGCCTGGACGACAATAGTGACGAAAATAATCGGGATTATCCCCCTCTTGGACAGATAGATTATATAGTGATTGCAAAACACAGATTGGTTCATTTCAATCGTTTGTATAGTATATTTTTCTCAAAATCACAATATACTGTGCAATCTTGATATTGCTCTACAAAGATGAAGCAACATGTCATAGACTGTGAGTCAGTGTCACTTACTAACGTGTTACATTACACTATACACATAGCTGAGTGTTTTATGATACCTGGACTGACTGCTGGCATACATTATGCTATAATCTACTGCAGTTACATGTTGGTGAGAGATGAGTGACTGTAGTTGAGACAAATATCGTCTATCTTTATAACGGCATGGATTGAGTTGAGGAGGGGTAGGGGGGTGGAACATGCGGCCCTAATATTGAAAAGGAAAATATCTTCCAATGTTGAAGCTATATAGTTCACCTTACATCAATGTTACTTGACACGGACCCACTAGCCATACTGTTGACATGCATGGAATCCGTACCGGTATTATATATACAAACACAGGTCTCCCTACAACTGATAAACGATCATGTATACTCTGTAGCTGGCTGGTGGTAATGTCCAATCAGCTTGCAGGCCTAGCTTGTCGTGCTATTTAAGCCACGCCCCCTTTTAAGATTATTTTGGGTTGTTTTCAACTACAGACCTTAAAATACATACCGTATTCCCCGTAATAAGCGCCCAGGGTGCTCTCAAAATTAGAAATAGGGGGCTCTTATTAGAATATTATGTTGGGGAAAAAAACAGAGTTGAAAAATAAATTTCGTGGTTTATGCTGACAGCCTGAATTGTTTATGTACGACAGATATATTATTCTAGAATTTAATCGCCCATATTTAAGGGTGCATATAACACACGAGTGCGTATTGTACGCGAATAAATAAGTCTTGTGAACATTGATCAATCGAAAGGGGTGCTATTTGGGATTGTTCACTAGCCAATATATTAGCAAATACCGCCGTGGGCGCTTATCAGAGCGGGACGCTTATTACGTCGAATACGGTACTTTTAATTAGGTGCAGGAGCACTAAGTTTACGTTTTCACACTTCATCGGCCATCATATATGTTGTGCATCAATGATTACTGGCTGCATAATGATGCATAAAAATCTATTACTGTTCCAGTGTTACAAGTCGATTCCCAAATTGAAACAATATGTTAACCAAGAAATCTGTATGAAAAACCGTAGTATAAAACCAACCGACAACCAACGAATGGTATACAGTCAACAAATGTATTACATAATTAACTAGGTTTACAAAACATTCAATGGCAGAATGAGATACAAAATAGTGTAGTAGTAGTGATATCAAAAAGATCACTGGTAATATTATTCACCTATCCGCAACAATGGTCAATCTTCCAAGGTAGGCCAAGGCTTGGAATCCAGGGTGATAAGTGATCTTCACACGAAAGCTGGTCTTGATGTAATGTCACATGAAATATGAGATGAAATGTGAGAAAAGACAGGGACGCGCCTTCTCCACTTATATGGTCTAACCAGCTTCCATCACTTTTCACACACTGCTTGACCAGTTCAGTGTCACCAGAACATCACAGAATAGTTCACGTTTCCATAATGCTTGACAATCATCCAAACTATTCCAGAAATTTACAGATAATTTGAGCATCTGAATATAACTAGTTCATCACCACTGCTAACATTATTTAGTGCTTCTTTCCTGACAACGAATCATTTTCCAAATACAATGCAATGAACTTCTACTGAATCTGAACATTAACAATGTAATACAGTGACAATCATTGTTAACAGTAAATGACACTGCCATATAACACATGATTCTTGCACTTTATGATGTAGATCCTTATCTATGTAATGTACCGAGTATGTGTTTCATTTTAGCAGTCTGGTGGCGCGTCTACATCCAGTGCTAATCCAAGCGGTGGACCTCCCATCATCTCTTCCGACTTCTTCCAGCAGGCGATGCTGCAGGCTCAAAGTGCTGCCACAGAGGTGAGTGATGCTGCTATGGTCATAGGTGAATCCAGAGGTTGGGGGGGGTCTGGACTCCTCTCTCTCTCCCCTCCCCTTTGACCTTCAGGTACCCCGTTTTTACTATGAAACTTTGTTTGAATGATCCCAGCTATGTTGTCTGTACAAATTCTCTCAGTTCCATGACAATGCCATTTTTATCCCCCCCCACATATAATGACGGGGGGGATATAGCCATCAGTATGTCAGTCCATCCGTCCGTCCGTCTGTCTGTCCGTCTGTAATCATTGTTTGTCCGGAGCATATTTCCTAAACCAAACAACCTAGCTTCACAAAACTTGGTACACTTACCAATCAGGCTCAGTAGTAGTGCCTTTTGCTATTTAGAGATTTTTAGAATTTTTAATTTTTGTCGTTTCCATGGAAATATGATGAACTTAGGAAATTTGAGGGTAGTGCTCTTGCCCGGAGCATATTTCCTAAACCGTAGAACCTAGCTTCTCAAAAGTTTTTATGCCTATCAAGCAGGTTATGTAGTGGTGCCTTTGCTATAAACAGATTTTTTCTTTTTTTTTCTTTTTTCAATTTGAATTGAAAATTGATGAACTTAGGGTAATGTCCTCTTCTGGAGCATATCTTCTAAACCATGCGACAGAGATTCATCAAACTTTATGCACATGTCAATCATGTTCACTAGTAGTGCAGTTTGTTATTTATAGATTTTAATCTTTTTAATTTGTAGCCCCTGACATATTATTCTAAGGTGTACTATTTACTGATATCATATACTATATATGATGTGAGTTACATAATCTAGTACATTCTCTTTATGCCTTTGTGTCATGAGGCTACTACAGAGCTATTCATATGCGAATCTGCGAAGTTATTGTTATTACAGGGGCGGTCGGGTAGCCTAGTGGTTAAAGCGTTCGCTCGTCACGCCGAAGACCCAGGTTTGATTCCCTACATGGGTATAATGTGTGAAGCCCATTTCTGGTGTCCCCCGCCGTGATATTGCTGGAATATTGCTAAAAGCAGCGTAAAACCATACTCACTCACTCACTATTGTTATTACAATAAGATCATCAGAAAGTGAGCTACATGAACCAATATTTAATAATAACCTTCATTATATTTCTGGTTTTGGCATCAAGGAAAAAGATTTCCTTGCCAATATTAATACATTTGAAGGTACACACAGTTTACCGACATGCCACGCCGTGGGGATATGTCATCTTCGGATGACTCTTGTTCAATGTTAGATATTGCCTCTGAAACTACACGGCCTGTGAAGCTGAAACGTTGCATAAATGATCTCAGCTATGGTGTCTCTAAAAAGTGCCCTCAGAATACCAATCCAATTTTAAACACAGCCACCATGGCTAATAATTGGTCATCTTTTATTCAAAATGTATTGAAATGTATTGGTGTAGTTAGTAGTGGGGTGGGGCACGGGTGGCCCAATAGCCCAAGGCGCCGCAATTCGCGTTGCGTCCCTTGGGCACTCCAGAAACCTATGATTGTGGGTTCGAATCCTGGTTCAGCCCGATTATGTTTCTAGGTTTGTCAGCACCATACCCGTGCTCGTGGGTTTCACTGAAGTGGTAAACATCTCAGACCTGCATCAATCACTTCAGGCTTTCCTCCAACATTAAGCTGACCCGCCATGATATAACTGGAATACTGTTAAAAGTTGCATTAAACCCAACTCACTCACTCACCACTAGTGGAGCCTATCACATCTGTTCCATTTTTTATGATAATGTTAATTATGACCTTGATTCAACCAAACTAGTTGGCGCAACCAAAGTGTACATGATGAACATGGTCAATAAAAATTAATGTAGGTGCAAATTGGAAAACCATCTCTGTGACCCCAACGCACACTAGGCTGCCACCAAGCTTCATTTGATCGTCTGCATACATTTGGGGATCAATGGCAAAAAGTAGGTTTCACATGTGGTTGCCATGGAAACCAAATTTGACTTAAAATGAAATGGTTCAAGCAATATTAGGAGGATGTTAGTAGGATGGTCCATGCAAAGTTTCACCATCTTACACATGTTGGTTTTTGAGAAAAGGTTCAACATGTGTTCAAGAAGTCCCAAAGAGACGATAGATGGGTCAGCATTTTGGACAATTTGACTAGTGTGTCAGTTACCCTAATGAAGCTGAAATTTGGCATGCAGGTTACTTCTTATGAAGACATTTTATCTTGTTCAAGTCATTGTGAATTTATTAGAATTCTTTTGATTTTAACATCTAAAAAGACATCAAATTTTACAAAAAGTTTAGAATGTGCACATGGCACAGGGTTTAAACTTTTGTGTGACTGAAATGACCGAGAATAGATCAAAGATTGCTCAAGGCATCACAATTAGCACTCAATATCATTGTCATAAAAGATGCTGTGAAGATACTTGTTCTTTTCTTTTTCCCAGATTCTTATTACACCATTTTGGTTTAACTCACCATAGATGTTTGTATGGTGTGGGGTAAAATGTCTTCACAAGTCAGGTGAAGTACTCAGCCTTTAATATTTATTTTTTTAAATGCAAATTCGGGGTTCGAATTCTTGTAAGAGACGCTTTTATGAATCCAGTGGTCAGGCTCAGTGACTTGGTTGATTGGGTCATCTTACCAAGACAGTATGGTTTGCTCATTTGATGAATAGAACCATGAAGATCCTGGGTAGAATAGGTCTTCAGCAACCCATGCTTGTCGTAAAAGGCGACTATGATTGTCGTAGAAGGCGACTCACAGGATTGGGTGGTCAGGCTTGCTGACTTGGTTGATGCATGTCATTGTATCCCAATTGCATGGATCGATGCTCACGATGTCAATCACTGGATTGTCTGGTCCAGAGTTGATTATTTACAGACCGCCGTGATATATCTGAAATACATTAAACATCACACAAGAGCAAACTGGACTGCAAAGTGCAGAGTTGCATCCCTTAGTTTGTGTTTAAATGTAAGGTTAGCCTTGGTCAGCTGTTGGTATTTATCTAAATGGTACTCAATCAACACAGCTGCTCATCATGAGGTAAAGGTTCAATAGTACTTTCCGACTTCTTGCAAGTCATAAGTTTCTGTCTCACAGACAAGTGTATGAGCACGGACTAATGCAGTATGTATGTTGTTTTGTTGCCAGGCCCAGATGCAGCAACTGCGGGACATGGGCATCGCTGATGACAACCTGGCCCGCCGAGCCCTGGATGCCACAGGCGGAGACATCCAGGCTGCCTTGGAACTCATTTTTGCAGATCAGAATACATGACGATCACAGCCAACCATGGACATATTGAAATGTTGACGAAACATAAATTTGTGAATATCTTGTCATAACAATTCCTTGAACTTATCACAGTGTTTGGCTGTAGGAATTCTCTTGAATCAAGGCACCAACAAGACCAACAACACTAGAGTGGAATAATATTTGTTTATTTCATGTATCGAGACACTGAAGGTAATACATGTAAAACAACCAGCTGTGTTTGGTATTATCTTTGTATCAAACCTGATCACTGCTGTCCACCACATTGCCAGGAAAGAGAAGAAACAACTCTCAGTCAGCACAGTATCTTCCGTGTTTCACAGAGAAACAAATCATCCTTTAAATATAGTTATTGATATTTATTCAGATGATGCTCTGGTACACCCAGTTAACTCATTCACTCAGAGATTCTAGTCATTCAATCAGTGATCAGCTTTGATAAATGTAGCTCTTTTTCATAAAGTCATAATGAGTCCTATTTTCATTAATTTGAATGACAGGTACACATAGTGTTGATATTAGGTTACCATGGTTACATCTCTCCAAACTGTCAAAACATTTCAAATTCAAATTTAAGCTCGACCAACATAGTGCAACTAAATAATAGAAAAGTACAAATAACTCGATGTATGCAAGGTGAGCAATGCAAGCACTGCACCAGTATATGTTGTGTACTAATAATATATTATATACATACGTAATAATCACATAACTATATTTTTACTCTGAATATAAGATACATGTAATACCAAACAACGAGAACAATTCAACTACTGGCCACTAATCTAGAGTCAAAAAGATCAAACAGTCTATGTACAAGGAGGTGGTAGATGAAATGGAATGGTATTTTGGAATAAGAGTATGAATGTAAATTCAAATTCAAACACAAACTGTAATTTCTGTCATATCAACATTGACTTCTCATCACCAAATCTACATTTTATGTGAATATTAATAATATTTGATGATAAACAGTATTTCAACAATGCCCTAAAATCCAAATATGGCAGGATTACATTTTCATAAGATCTTTTAGGCTGGCAAAGGAAAAGCTGTTATCTATTTGCTGAAGCAGATCAGACAGATATCAAAATTACTAAATTGATGTAAGTTAAACGATATAATGTTTTCTTGCTTTGAAGATCCATGGAACTAAAGATCACTTTGTGAATGATGAAGTTTTCTGATTTCAATGATCACCTAAGATATCACACAAGAAACTGCACACAATACATTCCAGTCTTACAATATAGGAAAATACGAACATGATCTGTTTTTGTTTATCAAGACTGAACGTCGGAATTCTTAACTTTTGCAATTTCCCTGTTCAAATGCTATAAATGTCTGTTTGCTGTTAGACATTGTCCAGATTCAGGATTGGGTAAAAGATGATGGTGACTTATTTCTGAATCCATCCTTTCACTACCCAAAGAAGATGCACAGCATCAATGCACACTGGTGATAATCTTCAGTAGATAGCAGCTGACTTACAAAGCAGACATCCCGGACATTCAACCAACAATGTTATGTATAAAGCAGGGATGATTTAGTTTCTACGATCTGCGATTGCAACTTCGGGCCTTCTTCCGGGTCTCTTTCTCCAGTTTCCGGTTCCGGTCCAGGTTAATAATAATGGTACTGGAGCCCAGGTGAATCACGTGACCAACACTCCCTGGATCGACACTCTGCACCAATGACTGCTCCCGGTTGGACAGAATCAACAGACGGCGCACTGGAGAAAATAAGTCGACAGTTACAACAGGCTTTGCAGAAAGACTGATATGCCATGTGTTTTGTGGCAAGTGTTTGTATGATAGATGACATCACTCAGAGTAGGTTTTCAGTTGTCTAGTTAGTTTTAGTTGACTGATGACAAAAAAACACTTTGTTGGTGCAAACATCAAGATTGACCATAGAACCCAGTAGCGTGCAGTGAACGTGAATATATATTGTTTGGTGAAATTCAGTTCTTATTTTATATAGATTTAATCAAGATTACATGCATGCACCAAGTTAAGTACGAGTTCATTATTGGCTTAATAGGATAGGCCGCTAGTTCCAGTTTGGTGAGATATATGATGGCGCAGTTCTAGTTCTCTGTGGCATGTTAGTATAGATGTACGCATATTGTACTTACAAAATATGACCATATTCAAGAAACTGGAGATAGAGATTTCAAGCAAGAAGAACATTACTTTTGACAAGTATTTGTAAGTAACTTCTGTTTATGAGAGTTATGATAAAGGATTATGAGCCCACTACAAAATCGCATTGTAGTTGTATTGGTATTAATGTATGCCAACACGAAAGTTTGTGAATCTATTTTGTTTCATGTTTACACAGTATAGCAATTTTATGGTACTTTATTTACTTTAATCATGATATTATCAACAAAGGTTTGAAAACAAACAGATGAGGTCTTTCCCTCCTTATTATGATCCTAAGAAAAGCTTTAACAAAACTACAGTTAGCAAGCATTATGTGTGAAAGAATAAAGAAAGTGAATGGTTTGTTGTAATTCTGTAGAAAACCCATTTTCACAGACATCATTAGAAAACATCCAGAGACAAGTGTAGAGTGCACCCGACTGACGGACTGACGGACATACTGGACAGTAAAGCAACATCTCATATGAAGCAAAACCAGATATTACAAAACAAACTTACCTCTTTTCTTTTCATCTGCACATACCAGATTTGAAACATTAGTTAAAAACAAATATACGCTTAAAAATAGATAAGAGTAGTTGTACCCCGATTTTATCAGTATTCCAGCAATAATAATAAACAGAACAGGTGCCACATTGTGGGTTTTGTACCCAGTGTTCCACCACTTAGCTACACAGCCGCCAGGCTCTTTTCCCCCACACACAGGATTTACTCTTGCCAATTTACGATGTGAAGGAAATTCTCAAATATCGCAATTTGTAAATATTTTCAAGCAAAGATATGGTGCTAACAAACCAAGAATCATACTAATGGCAAACCCACAAGCAACGAATCTTGGCACATGATGACATGAAGATGTGTCTACTTACTCGGAGGGTTGAGAAGGTCACACTGGCACTCTGACCCCAGAGTGAAACTTGCAAATTTGTCTATTTTTTTCTTTCGTCTAGTTCTGAGATCAGCTTTGATTTTCATGGAAGCTCTACCATTTCGACCTGCTTGAACTTTATAAACTGGAGAGAAAGAAAAAAGTCATTGCAAAACTCTATACAATAAGTCACACGAAGATTTGTTTGTTGTTTAAAGCTGCACAGAAATATTCTGTCTATGTGGCTATGGCCTGTTAATAATCATATTGGTCAGACAATCCAGTGATTGACATCATGAGCATCGATCCACGCATCTGGGATATGATGACATGAATCGAGGTCACGGAGCCTGACCATCCGATCCATTCAGTCGACTCTTTCGGCAAGGACAGATGCTTGGGGCCTTTGTTCTCAGCCCCAATCTCTCACGAAGGAACACTTGCTGACATAGTCAAGATAATGCCTCACGGAACAACAGGGTGTCCCCCCGTGCAAGTGGTTCATCAAGGTGAAGTTGAATATTCTTCTTTTACTATATCAATTCACTTGAGGGAACGTTTACTGTAGAGGCGCTATTAAGAGGTTATTGACCAATCAAAATAATTTACCATATTAGACGAGGGCCAAAGAATAATATGGGTTTAGATGCTGTTAAATTTGGCATGTATGATATATTTTATTTGGTGAAAATGTAACGAAAGGTTGAAGGTATTTTCTTTGATGTTTCGTAAAGCTCATGGGAAGGAATAGTTTTACTGCACACTTACTTGCTTTTGACTGACAAATTAATTGATCAAAATCTTCTGGTTTCTCGTTGATACAAGCAGGGCAGCCCGTCGTCTCCGGCGTCTAAAATAAAATGTAGACAAGAATATACCTTTGTTTGTTTGTTGTTTAACGCCGCACTCAGCAATATTCCAGCTATAAGACAGTGGTCTGTAAATAATTGAGTCTGGACCAGACAATCCAGATACTGACATAATGAGCATCGATCCACACAATTGGATACGATGACATGCATCAACCAAGTCAGCTAGCCTGACCACCTGATTCCATTAGTCGCCTCTTACGACAAACATAGTCGCCTTTTACGGCAAGCATGGGTTGATAGCACTGAGAGTCACAGAGGCAAATATTGGGGTTATTCCACCCTTATGTGGATCATATGACAAAATTTGTTTCGAGTTAAAAAAGTATCGACAAAGTAAAACATTTCCTTAATTGGGGGTGCGTTGCAAAGCGCCAATCGCTTGCAAGCAATGTACAGCGATTCGCCTCACAACCGGACGCTAACTTTCAGCCGCTTGCAATCATGCCAATCGCTTACTGAGGTCGCTTCGTTCTCACACCAAAATGGAGGCTGAGTTTGACAGCGGAACAAGAAATTCTTGACTCGATCAACTGGGAAATGGGCAAAGGCAGCTGCCACAACTTCAAAGTAGTCATAAATTTCATCAGTTCGCCATCAAGCCTCTTCTATTACGTTCTCCATTACGGCAAGGCAACCAAGTGGTAGTTGCGCCGCCATTTTGGAAGAGTGACAAAGCGTTTCGAACTGTTGCAGACCCCGGGATGAGCGATTAATTTGCTTACTCAAAGCGATTCGTGGCTTGCAACGCGCCCTAGATTAACTTCACTATTTGGAAAGACGAGTCTTCAAAGAATAATATATTGGTAGTTTTTGTTTCAATTTGAAACGCTAATTCTGTGTCTGGAAAGAACGAACCTTCTGCGATGGAAGAGGTGGCATGTCGTTCACGCCTGAAATACAATGTGATTTTTTTAGTAAATCAGACAATCTCGATTGACATAAGATTTAACAGATATAAATATTTTGGCAAAAATATGTTTGCACAAGAGAATTCACTAACTGAGAGGGAAAATATATAGATTTACACTGTTCAGATACAACAAACCAAAAAATACACCATCTGCTACAATTAACATTGTACACCGAGTACAGTGAAACCCCTTTACTCTGGACTGATGATGTTCCCGGTAAAACTGTCCCGATTAACAAATCAAATTTCCGGATCATCAATTATTGTTTCGGGATAATGTCTTTCGTAAATAGTTCAACTGTTCACAGCTTAATCACCCCAAAGACAGGTTTCCGGTCCAGCAAAATAAACTTTATACTAGCTGTTGTTTCTTACTTCCTATTCTGTTCTGAATCTCTATTGGTGACCCTGCCAACCAAGTAGGCGCCGCTGTTTCATCGGGGATTTCAGCTTTAGTTCCACATGTTGTGGTAATCTCGTAGGATTTAACTATCGTAACATCTGGAAAAAAACACTTTGACAATAACCATTCAGTAGACCAGTTGAAAAAGAAAACCATCGAGTGATACTTAAAAGCCGAACGACCTAAATTACCACGTGACCTTTAAATGTCACAATGAAAGTCTCATTCTGCACACGTCACTGATGTTAACTACCATTTAAGATTTACTTGCCCTTAAATATCGCGAAAACGCCAGCCTCATCTTAGGATTAAGCAGCGCTTGGAGGCCCACCCGATGACTGCCTTCAGGAGTCTGGGAGTTGGGTTTCACGCCGCTTTGGCATAATTTCAGCCATATGACGGCGAGGTAACCTACTGATCCACAGGTTAAGTCAATGAGCGAATAAATGCTGCTCAACGCCGCAATCAGCAATATTGTTTATTCAGTGGCCTATAAATAATCGAGTCTGGGCCATACAAACACAAATGGGACCTAACGTTCCATCACGGAACGGTGAACAATCAGCCAACGAGCATGACCACCCGATCCCCATTTTCGTCAGTTCTTACGACAAGCATGAGGTCGCCCGAATAACTAGTAATCAAGAAAACGATCTTTGATGCATCACCTTTTTCGTAATACTGGTAGGCTTGTATTTCTGCTGGCTTGGGGTCCGACACAGCCACGTCACGGTCTTGCTCAAGTTCGAACTCGAAACAGCGTTTTCTAACGTCAAGCTGAAATCGAAAAAAAGCATTTGTAGGGGTAATTCATCTTCCCGAGGCAAGGGCGTTAACTGACTATAAAAGTCCAGTTTCCACTTTAATAGTCAGTTTACATCCTTGCCTTGGTAAGCTGGGGTGTGTGAGGGGGTAAATGTTGTTCAGAAACAATCCAGTCATAGGATGTCGGGTAGCATATCGTTGCGACAAACAGGAGGCTGGTAGCTCAAGCCACGTGGTCCTGACACGACACACAATCAACCAGGTCTCTTATTCTAGCCACCCAATCCTCATTGTAGTTGCCTGAGAACCGATTCTGACCCTGGATCCCCACAAGGAGCAGGTGTACAGGACAACCAGGCTGACTGAAGTCGTGCTGGGCAAGGCGTGCTCACGTATGTTATTAACTTGTTGCACACATGTTCAATATAAATACTTTACGTATTGCAGTATCCAAATCCATTTAATCCCCATATATTTATGTCTCTTTGTTTCAAATAGATAGGATTTCATATTGAACATGTATGACAATAAAGAATCAATTGTGCTTACCTCATCAAAATAAAATGCTATTAAACCCTTTTTGACGTCATTTTCGTATTTCTTCATACTCAATATAGGGAAAACACTCTCAAGCTGAAATGTGAAATGAATACATACATTAGTTACATTCTAAACTCGTAATCAGTAAGCAATTTAACTGTGTGTAGAAAACATTCAAAATACAAAACTTGATAGCTGAAAAATATTCGACTACCGGTTTGTCGTGTCAGTGGGACATGTTTAAAGCTGTAACACAAATGAGTGAGTTTAGTTTTGTCACCGCATCACATCATTCACGGCGTGTAAGTCATGTAGGGGTTGGGGGTGTACTGCAACCCAGGCGCACGAGTATAGTGCTGACAAACCATGTTTCATAACCAGGGTTCGTAAACAATATTTTCGTATTCGTATTTTCGCAACAACATAATCGACCAACCTCTTTCAAAGAGTTGAGGACTGGGGTCCAAGCCGTCACCATTTTCACTGTCAACATGCTCATCCCGGCGCTGAAGTCCTTCTTACCCATAAAACTGAAAATACCCAAACAATGACATGGTTGCCAAATATGTTCTGATCTTACAGTCAAGTCAAACGCGTAAGTATTCATGTAAAACATCAGTAACAGTTTGGTTAAATGAGGCTCTGTATGTAGTTACCGATTGGTTTTACTCTATGCAGGTGTGGTGATAAAACTTGAGCCATTATGGGACCACAGTGGATGCACAGTTCAGGATACGTTCTCTACTGACACCCCGTGGGGACCCGCGACATGCCAAAATTGGATCGGGTGGTCATGTTCCCGACTGGAACGTGTTATCGTCCACCGACCTTGATCATAATATCAACCACTGGTTGCCTGGCCCGACTTTTGGCAGAGGCAGAAAGCTGAAATATTAATTGCTTAACCCGTCGTAAAGCAACAATTTAATATTTAGCATATACAAAACATGCAAAATGGTTTGTGTTGCCAATGAGGCACTGATAATGGATACAATCCAAATGCAGTTTCTGATAGGACCATCCTCAGTCTCGAGCTGGTTGTCTTGGTGTACCATAGTTGTCTGAAAGCGTCTGTTGCCTTTTACATGTCTTTGTTCACATTAATAAACATTACATTCCTAATTTGTCTCTTGTATCCCCACTACCTCTTTGGTCACATCACAATTTTGAATTCGGACTTCAGACGTCCATCTTAAACGGCCGACGGCTGGATGAACGGCATGACATCATGTAGCATTAGTACAGCACTGTGAATCCTATGATCAAAGTATGTGACTAAATCAAGGAGTACCAGTGCTAGTGATACACTACATAGGCCATACCTGACACATATCCTGATTGATCGTCTGGCACAATCGCTTCTCTTTGTCCTTGACCTTCTGACGGCGACAGTGAGGTTAAATAGAGGTTTGTTGATTCCCAGATTCTCGGGCAGTTTGTTAAACTGTACATTAGCCTAGAAACGAAACCATAAATTAACAAACGACAAATTAACTTTATTTACATGTTGATGTTTCTGTGTACTTGTGCTGCCCACTTGCCTTTCGTTCCGAAACAGACCGCCTCCGTGGTCCAGTGGAAGACCATCCGCCCGGGGAGCGGAAGTTCCGGGGTTCGATCCCCTGGCCGCGTCATACCAATAGACGTGAAAAGATTTTACTTGTTGTTACCCATTAAGGGGCGAACACAAGGACTTGTCGGCTCAGAGTCAGTACACTGTGTTTGAGTGGGGTATTCATGATTTCCTGTGACATGGCATCTCAGTGGGCGAGCACTATAAAATGTGCACCAGTCCGGACCACTACAAGCAACCACACACTCCTGCATACACGTCGCTATTTAAGTGCAATAATCTTGGACGCGACGTTAAACCCAATTTCACCTCACCATTCTTTCCCAGACAATAGCAGAGGTTACAACTTATCACATTAAGGTTGCCGAACCGGGCTCCATTGTATGGCATACCATCTTTCTCTGACTGTAATAGTGTAGTTTGGTCTTAATCTGATAACGTCAAGAATAAACAAAACTGAGGAAGCATAACAGAGTTTACAGAACAAAGCCTCCGACAGTGAGCCTGACCTGTATCAAGGCACACCCTGTACCGTTAGTTGAGACTGAGAGTGTGTTGGGCAGATGCATGATGGGAGCCCTCTGGAGCAGCAGCGTGTTCACCCCCGTGGTGATGTCATATGTCTGGCTCATCTTGTTGCCGGTGAAGGTCACGCTAAGGTCAGTGGCGTTGCCAGTGAACGTCTTGCTGGCGAACTCGGACATAGCTTGAAGGCCAAGGACGGTATCCTGTAACGTCAAATCGCTCATATGAAGGTTATTAAATAGTATCCAGTTCGGTTTAATTGTTTTGAACCTCTAAGAAGCTAAGACGAATTGTACAAATTGTATAACCTCCTGAAGAAGTCTCCTCAGCCATGTCCATAGTTCAGTGATCACAGACCTTGTTTCAAACAGACTCCTCAAACCAGGTCAAAACTGATTACGTTGAAACTGGAGCTATTAGTTATATCTTTTCACTTCGATGGTTAAAAGTAGTTCATACAGGGCATGCACACGATTTTTGTGAATCTTGTCAAACTGCCCGACTGGTGGGTCTTTGATCATTGTATCGATGGGAAATCTCAGTTCTTATGAAATTTATAAGCCTTTCCTTACAAGCCGTCTCGTAACAACCACTGGCCTAACCTTCCCATCAGACTCAGTAAGGTACAGTGTCCATTAACTACCGTTTAGCATTGCGGCACTCTGATAACCCCAACATTATACTGTACAGTCTACAGATGTGAAACCTACCTGTGTAGAAGTGAAACCTACCTGTGTAGATGTGAAGCCTACCTGTGTAGATGTGAAGCCTACCTGTGTAGATGTGAAGCCTACCTATGTAGAGGTGAAACCTACCTGTGTAGATGTGAAGCCTACCTGTGTAGATGTGAAGCCTACCTGTGTAGATGTGAAACCTACCTGTGTAGATGTGAAGCCTACCTGTGTAGATGTGAAACCTACCTGTGTAGATGTGAAGCCTACCTGTGTAGATGTGAAGCATACCCGTATAGATGTGAAACCTACCTGTGTAGATGTGAAGCCTACCTGTGTAGATGTGAAGCCTATCTGTGTAGATGTGAAGCCCACCTGTGTAGATGTGAAGCCCACCTGTGTAGATGTGAAGCCCACCTGTGTAGATGTGAAGCCTATCTGTGTAGATGTGAAGCCTACCTGTGTAGATGTGAAACCTACCTGTGTAGATGTGAAACCTACCTGTGTAGATGTGAAGCCTACCTGTGTAGATGTGAAGCATACCCGTATAGATGTGAAACCTACCTGTGTAGATGTGAAGCCTACCTGTGTAGATGTGAAGCCTATCTGTGTAGATGTGAAGCCCACCTGTGTAGATGTGAAGCCCACCTGTGTAGATGTGAAGCCCACCTGTGTAGATGTGAAGCCTATCTGTGTAGATGTGAAGCCTACCTGTGTAGATGTGAAACCTACCTGTGTAGATGTGAAGCCTACCTGTGTAGATGTAAAGCCTACCTGTGTAGATGTGAAGCCTATCTGTGTAGAGGTGAAACCTACCTGTGTAGATGTGAAACCTACCTGTGTAGATGTGAAGCCTATCTGTGTAGATGTGAAGCCTATCTGTGTAGATGTGAAGCCCACCTGTGTAGATGTGAAGCCTATCTGTGTAGATGTGAAGCCTACCTGTGTAGATGTGAAGCCTATCTGTGTAGATGTGAAGCCCACCTGTGTAGATGTGAAGCCTACCTGTGTAGATGTGAAGCCTACCTGTGTTGATGTGAAGCCTACCTGTGTAGATGTGAAGCCTACCTGTGTTGATGTGAAGCCTACCTGTGTAGATGTGAAGCCTACCTGTGTTGATGTGAAGCCTACCTGTGTAGATCCAATGCATACCTGTGTAGATGCAATGCCTACATGTATAGATGCAATGCATACCTGTGTAGATGTGAAACCTACCTGTGTAGATGCACTGCATACTTGTGTAGATGTGAAACCTACCTGTGTAGATGTGAAACCTACCTGTGTAGATGCAATGCATACCTGTGTAGATGTGAAACCTACCTGTGTAGATGCAATGCATACCTGTGTAGATGTGAAACCTACCTGTGTAGATGCAACGCATACCTGTGTAGATGTGAAACCTACCTGTGTAGATGCACTGCATACTTGTGTAGATGTGAAACCTACCTGTGTAAATGTTAAACCTACCTGTGTAGATGCAATGCATACTTGTGTAGATGTGAAACCTACCTGTGTAGATGCACTGCATACTTGTGTAGATGTGAAACCTACCTGTGTAGATGCAACGCATACCTGTGTAGATGTGAAACCTACCTGTGTAGATGCACTGCATACTTGTGTAGATGTGAAACCTACCTGAGTAGATGCAATGCATACCTTTGTAGATGGGAAACCTACCTGTGTAGATGCAATACATACCAGTGTAGATGGGAAACCTACCTGTGTAGATGCAATGCATACCTGTGTAGATGGTAAACCTACCTGTGTAGATGCAATGCATACCTGTGTAGATGGTAAACCTACCTGTGTAGATGCAATGCATACCTGTGTAGATGGGACACCTACCTGTGTAGATGCAACGCATACCTGTATAGATGGGAAACCTACCTGTGTAGATGCGAATCCTCCAAGGGAGTTTCTCTGCTGCGACAGCCACATAATCATCGGTTGCCCTTTAGCTAAGCCCCCGTCCTGGTAGTACAACAACGTGGCCATCAGGCCATATGACGTCATCTCGATTTCTGCTGACGGTGCTGTTCTGTAGTGCCACGTGTTGACAGCATCTGGCATGGAGCCCCCTCGTCCCCAGTAGCCCAGCACTCCTGTATCAGATATATATTGTATACACCAGAGAATAGAAACTGAGGAAAAACGTTTGTACCACAATGTATAATTACAGTATTAACAGAATCATCCCATAAGGCAAACTACAAACGAAATGTTTGAACTATTCTCAAAGGTGAGGGTCGACATGTCTAAACCGCATTCAGCAATATCAGAGCTACACAACGGTATAAGGTAAATAATGGAATTTGACCCAGAGAAACAGTGATTGATAGAATGAGCACCCAATCACCAATCATCTGATCCAAGTGTGTCGAATTAAACAACGCCGTGGAGAGTCACTATGCCAGTCTGGGTTTCATATTTAGGGAAATGATGTTACTTTTAACGAGTCCGTTTCCTTGCTGCACAGTATCTCTATCACTGCCTAGTGTATTGTAACTACCACAGTGGAATACTGGGCCCCATTCCACAAAGTGATCTTAGCGCGACGACTACCGTAAGTATGGGAGTTACCATCATCTTAGGGCTAAGATCGCCCTGTGTAACGGTGTGCACCTACCGTTAGAGATGACCCTTGCGTCGAGTTCCGTCATAACTTCGTCAGATGCCTGGCTGGTGGGGTCATTCAGGGTCTGGGCGTAGGCAGTGAGGGTCAGAGTGTAGGTGTCCATCTCGTCCCTGGGCTGCAGCGACAAGCACCTGAGGGCGGCCATCAACACAGGGTCCTGCACAGGCACATCACGTTCAGGATATGGCTCAAGTTACATTGACCTGAAGATGACACTCACAGGCGATATACTAGAATTTCATTCTCCATGGCAGCCATATTTGATTTGGCGGCCATATTGAAATGTTTGGGGCCATGCTTTCATGCTTTTTTCACAAAGTGCACAATTGACCTTATATCTGTCACGAAATAGCTTCACTATAATGCAGATTAATGCACTATTAATAACATATCTGGTACTTCTTTTGAAAAACTTAATAAAGAGAGAGAATTTTTTTATTTCATTTTACAACCAATTGATTTTGAAATTGCCATTACGGAGTGTGTCATCGATTTAAATCCTTTACCGTTATAATGAATTTATTCTCTTCAAAACCCAGTGCAACTGCCAAGCTCATTTCTCGAATGTCCTATGACAACGAGTACACTAACGAATTGCTTACCTAATCCGTATGAAGTCTTTGAAGGGTATTTAGAAGTGACACACATAAGGATGAGAATCTACTGATGTTAACTTCTTTATTATGAGGAATGCGTTTCGGAGAAGAACCTTACTCCTTCACTCTGAAACTTTGTGTTCCTCATAATAAAGAGGTTGACATCAATAAATTGTCTTCCTAATCTGAATGGTTATGACAATGTGTAAGGGAGATAGTACTCACATCACGGGGCACGTGGGCCTCCAACAACGCCACAACGACGAAGGCCGTGAGGGCAGTATCATCCTCACCGTCCACCTTCCCCAACCCGCCCATCATGTAGGAGCTGAAGACTTTCCCCACCTCCCGGAAACACCCGTTCTCCATCCGGGTGGACTTGAGGAAGGACACACTGGTGGCCAGGTTGGTTTGGTCGATGTAAATGAAGCGCTGGGCCTGGGCGAACGACTTGACGACGAAGGCCGTGAGCCATGTGCTGCCTGAGGCGTCGCTCTTCCCAAATGCACTGAAGGAGCCATCGTCGTGCCTGTAGTTGAGTTCTCTGGTGTAGCCTGTTGCAAAATGACCGTTTGTTACATGTAAGCTGATGTAAGTGATGTATCTGCTGTTGCAGTTGTGGAATCGTTCAGTTCAGGGTAACTTGAGAACCATTTACTCAGTCCATCTCTACTATATTCAGGCTATGTCAGTAAAATTCATCACTGACCGTAGGTTCATCCGATAATGATCCTTGGTCTGTCAGCACCAGACTCGAACTCATGGGTTGCACCAAAATGGTTAACGTCTAACGCCTGCATCACTTGGGGATTTCCATCACACTAACACACCACATATACTCAAATACTGTTTAACAACGGCGTTCAAGCGAACACGCGATACACCATACCTTCTTTTCGATACAGGACGATAAACTTGCTAAAATACATTACTGCTCATCTAATGATCCCTCGGCATTTTTGTCGGTGAACACTCGCAAAATGTGTCGTAATTAAGTTCACTACTAAAGCGAGCTGCAACGAACATGTGTCTACAGCTACTTTTACGTTTTAACCTGCTCTGAAATATTCATAGTCAAGACATTTCCACGCGATTTGGCGTAAATATGCATATCGCTATACGTATCGTGACCTTTGTATCATATCGTGACCTCGAGCTCCCTGTATCGTTTCACCGCTACAGAAAACAGTTCTCACCGATTTCCATGTATCTCTCACAGAGAAGTTTCATCTCGTCAGTCAGCTGGGAGGTGAAGGTCAGATACTTGAGGACGTAGATGTTGGGGGAGAAGTTGATCATCGTCTGTTCGCCACATCCGGTCGGAAGTTGGACCAGATTGTCAAGGTTACTCAGCGCTGGTCCCATGATGTCACCTGCAATGCCATTCATAACTATTTGATACTATTCAATCTTTGAGGAATTCGTTATGAACGATCTGTATTCCAGGACTAAATGGATTCTCTCTGCGACATGTACACTACCGGGCAAAAGAAAGGACACACTCATGTTTGATGGAGGCTAAAAACGAAACAAATAAGAAATGGTTATTCTATGGTGATGTATTTGATACAGTTGTGTTTTTACCTTAAGTGTGCTGTGTTCCAGCGACCGTTTTCAGCCTAGTTAAGATAACATTTATATTTTTGGGGTTAAACCTAATTTTCAAGAATATACTGTCTTTTGCCTGGCTGTTCTGGTATTGGTAGATATTAGATAGTGGAAGACCTATTTAGTAATATCACGTAAACAACACCATCTCTATAACGAAATGGTTTAGTTTTGTATAAATATGTCGTTCCCGCTAACGTGCAAGTATATCCCAATCGCTTATGGCGGTATGTAAGAAAGCTACGCGAAAAATCGCAAAGAACAATGAAGAACTAAGCGTATTCTATCATGACGTCATTTCCGGAGATTCGAACATGCGCTCGAGGTAGAACTGTATTCAGGGAGTCATCATTATTTAAATACGGGAAAATATATTTGAAGCTTGTACATTCTATTAACATCGTTTAATGGACATACAAAATGTTGATATCTCATATAAGAAATGAAAGACTCGTGGTCGTTGTTTATGGTATAATAAAACACCGCCCGTTATGGTTTATTTTCCCTGCAGTGTTTTATTGTACTATACACAACGACCACCAGTCGTTTATTACTCAAGTCGTGTACTGACAGGACCAGAAGTCCAAGGACTCCTCTTAACCAGTAGGGAGAAGTACGGAGTCTTCTTCTCATTAATATAAAACTGAACCACACGATATACAAATCTCAGAGGTAATGAAAAGTCCGCCCGGACATAATGCTGAGAGAACCCGTCAGCACACGAGTGCATATCCTCTGACTGAGGTTTCCGTTCCAAGATTCGCCCCAAGATTGATTCAGATCAGACAACACGGTAGGACGCGTGAGTCCCACCAAAGTAAAAGAGAACACTATTTTGTCTTACCTCGCAGAGACGATATTCTGTAACTTGCGTACTGTACAAACCGGAGTTACAATCAAGTCAGCCCTAGCTCACACTCTTGCCTACTTTATGTAAAGGTTCACGTTTGGTGTCCCCCGCCATGATATTGCTGGAATATTGCTACAAGGGCTTTGAACCATACTCTCACTAAAAGTGTGCTGATCAAACAAGCTATCTTCGTCTGTGACCAGGCACACCTACCAATGACTGATACATGGCCTCTAGCGGAGTCCCGCACAATGTCCTCAGGCAACGGCAGTTCCACCTCTTCCCTCGTTACGTCAAAATCTACAAGCACAAACGTGTCCATGATATACGGCTTCTGATACCTTGATGCAGCAGTAACAAAAGATTTTAGTTATTCGAATAAAAACTATAGAGAACACATATCATGGGAAATATTAGATTACTTCAAAATGTGGTTTTTTTCTGATCTATGTCTGGGAAAGACGTGAGACAGTAAGAACTGTTACCTTTCGGACAGATGTAGAGACTCTTGGTATATTCTTGTGTCACACCCTCCACCTGCGAAAGAAGCAGATAACGTGTTCATCGAAGGCAAGAATAAAACAGTTTACTTCAATTACATTTTATGTTCACTATGTTTAATTTACAGGCCCTAATTAACTTGACTTGATATGGGTTTTTTTCAGTATTCATACTCAGTGTTGTCAACTATAGAGACTTGCCTTAACAAACAACTCTCTCTTGACAGCATCAGAAAGGCCTATGTATTCCGTGTCAGGTTCAACGTTGTTGTCGCATGTCCCGGGGACTATTTCCGCCTAAAACATCCAATTTTTCAAATCAATACACTCTAGTGAACGTATACAGGCACTTCACATTCGAATTTCTTCACGAACAATATGTGAACATTAATATCATTGTGGAACATTTGTTAAACTTTCAAGGTTCACATTAAAATTATTGCGCACATTTCGCGTATATTTAACTCTAATATATTGTTACCAGGTTACCAGTACACTCACCCTGGCAACAACTGGGAGTTTTCCAACTTCTTTCGCGGAGATGTAGTAGCTCTGTGTCTTACTCTTGCCTCCACAGAGACAGAATGGAAGCTTGAGGTGGTCCCGTACTGTAAGAGTGATGTCGTCGCCCGTCTCCACGTTCACCTGCATCTGTAACGTGACGGGACACTGACAACGCCACGCATCAATCTTACACTAAGATTCTTACACTAACAAAATATTCTTTGAACATCCTGGGTGTTCTTAACTAAATTCGGTGGCTCTTGAAGCGGTGATCGTTAAAATATTCTACATCGAACAAATATCCATCCATGCCCACCCCTACCAAAACCAGAATACCAGAAAATTAAACTGAAGGTCCTTCCGCCACCGTCTCCACCCCTAAACGCACCACCACCCCTAAACGCACCACCACCCCTAAACGCACCACCACCCCTAAACGCACCACCACCCCACGACCACCAGAATACCAGCATGTTCAATTGACGGTGCATCCACTCACAACCGTCAATCCCACCCTGACTCCAAGGTCAAGATATAGTCAGTCTGTTGAGACAGCCTGGGCAAGTGAGAGTAAAACGTATAATGTTATTCCTACCTGAGACTCCCTGCCATTTCTCCTAGATACCATACGCCTTGAGTGTTTCCAGTATTAACAAAATACATCATTTTTAACATGAATCACCTGCACTAAAGGTGTCCCCATACGATCACACAGTGACTCTTGAACACAAAATAACTAAAACAAAGACTGCTTGCATGTCACCTTCTTATATCGACTACCCTAGGTAGTCTCCGCAATACTTACATACAGACATTTCACAGGGTAGTCAGCCTCTACAATACTTACATACAGACATTTCTCAAGGTAGTTGAAGATAGTAACATGGAGTGGGAGCCTCTCCCCTCTGACTGCAGCGTACGGGAGATGTATACTCAAGAAGAATGGCTGGAAGGTTGTCAATGACGTCATTGGAGCCACCCCAACTCCCGCAGACTGGCTGGTGCAGATGGTATTCCCGACCCAGCGGGTGATCGTGTGAGGGGTAGTCTTCCTCAGTTCCAACTCTCCTGTGTCACTGCAATATACGGGGAACTACAACTTCATCACAATAAAATTGATGAAGTCTTCCAATGAAGTTCTGTGAAGCTCACGTTGATCACACTAGGATTGGAGCTGTATACAGACCTGACAAATAGTTACGAGTAAGTACCACTTTACCACTTTGCGTTCAGCAGTAGACATATCAAAGTGGGAATTATGAACCTGAATAGACAAGCTTCATAAAATTCATAACGTCAAAGCAAAGGTGAAGAATAAGAATGGATTTAGCTCCAATATTCATTAGGGCACGGGTGCCCCTGTCGTTTTAGAAACCTCAAATCATGGGTTCAAAACTCTGAATCTTCCTTGTTGTGTTTCTTCGGGCTTTCAACCCATACCAAGCTGCCACGCCGTGATCTAACTGCAATACTGGTCATGGTGGCTTTTAACCCAAATCACTCACTCTAATCTTCAGTAAGAGACATCATGTAACAACCTACCCCACTTGTTCCAGCTCCCAAAGCCAGGTTTCGGGGAAATAGCTTCGAAGAACAGAGCCGGAAGGTTTCTTTTTTTGTGCTGCGCTGAGGGGAATACCGAGTGGCAGCACCCTCTGTCCTCCCCCAGGGCCGGGCAGTCCGCCTTCTGCACACAGAGGAAACAATGAGGAATGGTTATGACGTGGTAGGTACAGATTAGGGGGTCAAGTCATCCATCTTTAGACAGACCTCAAGTCACCCATGCCAAGATGATCTCAAGCCATCATCTTTAGACAGACCTCAAGCCATCATCTTTTGACAGGCCTCAAGTCACCCATGCCAAGATGATCTCAAGCCATCATCTTTAGACAGGCCTAAAGCTATCATCTTTAGACAGGCCTCAAGTCACCCATGGCAAGATGATCTCAAGCCATCCATCTTTAGACAGGCCTCAAGCTATCCATCTTTAGACAGGCCTAAAGGCATCCATCTTTAGACAGGCCTCAAGCCATCCATCTTTAGACAGGCCTCAAGCCATCCATCTTTAGACAGGCCTCTAGCTATCCATCTTTAGACAGGCCTCAAGCCATCCATCTTTAGACAGGCCTCAAGCTATCCATCTTTAGACAGGCCTCAAGTCACCCATGCCAAGATGATCTCAAACCATCCATCTTTAGACAGACCTCAAGCTATCAATCTTTACATAGACCTTAAGTCACCCATCTATAGATGGACCGGATACATTTCTTTTACCCTGGTAGATGTATGCATCCTTTATTTATGTTTGAGGTTACACTGAACAACGTACCACCCATCACTAAACATACAGAGTAACAGTAATAGCGTTTCCTTATATTCATATTTCTTTTTAGTACCTTCATGCTGAGGCTATGTCGCCCGAGTTGAAATATTGTCAATTACGTCTCACAAACTATCTCTAAAATATTTCTAAACGTATTTTCACGATGAGCTGAAAATAAATTTCGCCAATCAAACTATACATCCAAATCACTTACGACTCAGTGAGTGTGTGAGTGTTCAGTGAGTCCTTACCCTCGTACAACACAGCATACTCCTTAGAACAGGGCCGCGTCTCCAGCAACATATTCGTCGCAACTGCCATTCCCATTTGCTGAAATAGTCAGTAAGTGAGTGAGTATGGTTTTACACCGCTTTGAGAAAAATTCCAGCAATATCGCGGCGGGGGACACAAGAAACGGACTTCACCAGAAATGGTCTTCACACATTGTACGCATATGAGAAACCGAACTCGGACTTTTGGCGTGACGAGCGAAAGATTAAGCTTCTAGGCTACCATCGCCTCTTTGTATAAATTACAAGGGTTCGTTTCATAAAGCAATCTTACCGCCTATACCATCATAGCGCTACTTCCACATTTTAATACAGAATTACGACAATCATACAGCTAAGATCACTGTGTGGAACAGGACCAAGATTTCTCAGTTGACGACAATGGATGATTGACAGAAACAAGCAGAGCAGCAGACATTGTTTCCTGCCACATATGGTTTCCTTTGTGTTTTTCTGAAACCTATCTTGCAATTCAGTAACAATCCAATATCTACAATCAAGTCAAGTCACCAAGTAAATAAACGCATCAGCGATAATCGCATTTTGGTGAGCACAAGATGGTAATCCATTGATGAAGCAAAATATAACAAACTTCTCTCAGCTGACAAGATTTGAGGTTTTGAAGTGTCGTAATGTGGCTTGAAAACGAAATCCAATTAGAAGTGACCATTCTTACGTCAACTTACTGGAACATAGCCTTAAGGCAAATCACCTGCCACATTCCATTAACAAGTCAATCGTCGTCTTGATGAGAAATGACCGAAATCTGTGTGCAATGCTCACCCTGAAAGCTTCGACAGCGTCAACGTATCGTGATGAGTAGTGCCACCATTCCCCATACATTTCGTGCTCCGGGGTGCGTTCCTCATCTGCAGAAAATTGTCATACACATTGTACAATCACATGTACAGGGCGCCCCTAGAACACTGTCACACACATTGTAGAACACTGTCACACACATTGAAGGACACTGTCACACATATTGTAGAACACTGTCATACACATTGTAAAAGACTGTCAAACACATTGTAGAACACTGTCACACACATTGTAGAAGACTGACTCACATCGTAGAACATTGTCACACACATTGTAGAACACTGTCACACACATTGTAGAACCCAATGTACAAAGAGCAGCAACATGTGCTGTGCAGTGACAGATCGTTAACGAGTGTACCACTTTCTCGTTCCATGCAGTGTACTTACCGTTCACCTTTCGCTCACAGTATTCTTTGTCACGCTTATAGTAATGGTACTGTTCCCCACCATTGCCGTATTTCTTTAGTATATCAAACATCTGAAGAAGACAAATAAATATAAACAAGGACTGGTCGGCTCGGAGTGAGTGTACTGTGTCTGAGTGGGGTGTTCATGTTAAACTGCAGCGTGGTATTACAGTTGGCTAGCACTATAAACTAGAGATTTGGGTTTACGTGCCACATAGGCTCCAAATGTATTTTATATGTCATATGTTTGTACAACCAAATAAATATGATGCGAAAATTATGTTTTACATAGGAATAGCAATGATTAAAAATATTAATAAATATTAATATACATGAACAAATAATGATGAAAATTGTACTTCTTATTACTTCTAATTACTTCTAATTGATTGATTGATTGATTGATTGATTGATTGATTACCTTTTCAGGTGTCAACTGGTGGTCTCCTCCAAGAATATTAATACTTTTGTCAATCATTCCTATCGAGCAGAGTGATCCCGGTTCTGCTTGTAGCCGAAGAGTTGCCTCCCTTCCTGGTATGACTTTCTTCTCCAGGAAATCAAATTTCACCTGCAATGAGAACATATACGCCTCTGAGTCAAGGCCCGAGCCGATAGGACATAAATATCGCAGCCATATTGGGTCTAGGACACAAATACACCACTGCATGATTTCCCAGATATATGGGTGAGTGAGTGAGTGAGCGAGTGAGTGAGTGAGTGAATGTTGTGTTATGCCACAATATTCCAACTACAAAACCCTGTATCTCGAACCTAGCCGGATCGTGTTGTAACTTCGAGATGTCACGACAGTTGAGATAGGAAGCCATGGCCAGCCAAGCAGATCACGTGCTAGTATTATAGATCCCTAGCGATACGAAAGCATACACGAGAGAAAAACACAACACGTATATGCCATGATAAATTGATTTTTGTTTCGCAGGCAATGGCCAATAACAATTGTAACAACTGGCTCTGATTGCACTGTACATTTTAATATATAAGTACAAAATTCGACAGTAAAGTCAAATATAAGTCCAATGTTCGTGATAGCGCTGTGTATTTTTTATCTGACATTCGAGATAAGTAGTTGAATGTATATGTATTTGTTTAGAGAGGCGGTCGAGATATCGGTACATTTGAAATAAATGGGTCTGACGATAGATCAATGTGTAATCGGGTCTTTACCGTCTAAAGCAATGGTTTATAGCACAAACGACGACCCCCATCGTCGAGGTATAGTGGACACACATTCATTTCAAGACCATACAATCTACATTTCAGTCGACTCTGTAAAGCAGCCGTGTGTACCTAATGCAATTTCTACGAATGAATCCCCAGGGGATCCAGCACCCCCGAACATCAATAGGAAGGGGATGTGAGAGAGCCTTACGTTCAAAACACGCTGGGTGTGATCAAGATTGAAGACCTTTCTGGCGTCTGGACCGCAGACATCGACAGACAACCAACTTCCGTTAAGGTATTGACGCCAAACATAGTGGCCTGTCTGAGGTGGTGGCCCTTGTCACAAACACACTCAGCTATCGAGAGATTGATCTAATCCTTGATAAACGGATTGTATAAGAGTAAAATGTTTGATGACTTCCGAAATAGCTAGGATTGCAAATTGGTATTGATGTTGTCCCTCTTGTTGTTGTTGACATTATCAAGTGAAGTGTTTTGGGGTAGGGACATTCTACTCTATCAGGTTGCAAGTATTGACGCAAACTACGCATTCAAACTGAAATAGGGTTCGTATATTCAGTGAAACAAGCCTCAGCACAAACCCACCTTCTGTACTTATTGCTTTGATCTTTGGCGGTGCCAATTATCTGGCTTGCTTCCATTTGCCCTTTGCTATCTCTATTCTTTTACCTGTCAGTGCTAATTACCCCAGGCCTCCCGTTTGCCAATTAAAAAGTGATGATTTAGTCCTTGCTTCCAGTTGTCCATAACTATCCCCGCTAATCTCTGTAAAGTGTTGGCTTCCATTGTCTATTGCTAATCACCTATCGGCGCCAATTATCTGTTGGCTTCCCTTGTTAAGTTTCCACCTTTCTTTATCTTATTACTTTTGTTGTTCTTACATGTACATGCATATGCTCTCTGGCTCATTGCATTCATTCACCTGATGAAGGAGTAAGTATAAACTTCGAAACGTTTTGTTCCTCATACTAAAGAAGTTGACATCCATAAATTATCTTCCTTATGTGTATCACTTCTTAATGCCTTTCAAACACGTGACCTCACCTTGTTCTTAAAGCACGCTTCTACGTCGAAGTTGATGCTGTCGGCCACGGTCTCCCCGTCGTCCCGGACGTAGTAGATTAGCAGACTAGCCTCTGGGGACATCTCTTCCGTCACCGGTACCCGGAGGGTGAAGTGGGACACGTGTCGTGAGGGGGGAGGGGGAGGAGGGGGTCCGGTGGGTCCGGCGGGTGGTTCCTCGCCACCCTCACCACCTTCCATCCCGTCCGACAGGTCATTGCCAGCCATCTCCGCAGCTGAAACAGAAACGGTTTCGTCAGTACAATGTCAAAACGAAATGGCATCACTGTCTGCATGTCAGTGAAATATTCCCAAACTGTTACATAGCATCGTTTAATACAGAGCTACGTCTTTTTGTTTAGAGGTTTACAAGTGTGTGTTGGGTGGGGGCTGGGGTAGGATCGGATTATTTAAGAATTGACCTTCACTTTGTGTGAGTTCATTGGAGTATGAACCTTCATAGAGTGAGAGCCAAACTGTATGAACGTCGGAGCTTGCGACGACGTTCATACAATGTTTGTCCCTCACTCTATGAAGGTTCATACTCCAATGAACTCACACAAAGTGAAGGTCAGTTCTTATAATTTTTTTATCACAATTTCTTACCTCAAAAGATGTAGGCCTAGATCTAAACACAATTTAATTTAGTACGTGTGACTTCAAGTTTACACTGACAGCCATACAACAACCAGCTATATCGCGGAGTAAAATAGTTCCTCAAAAGAGAGGTGACATGGGCGTATGGATGCACAACTCGCTCTCCAGAAACATCTTACGCAGCACATGTGTTCCAATCATATCCTCATTAGATGAGAAAGGTCTGTAAAGAACTACCTCAGTAAGTCAGTCACAATGACAGCGCGTCGTAATCCATTTACATCAAGTACAAGACGTCAAAATGGCCGACACGATAAACGTGACTGGAGAGATTTCCGAAGTTGTTGATGAACCTTTGGCGGTTACATGTGTTAGTCATCACTGATCAACTGGCCGATCATTGAAAGGTGAATAAAGATGCGTCAAACAGACACAAAGGTAAATTCATAGATTGATGGAGACGGTCAATGTCAGCTTAGGCACGGATCGAGTCGATACTACGATAGTTTAGATGTGCATTTCTTCGTTTGTTCATTAGGATGGGCCGTAGCGAGGATATTCGTGAACAATCATGCAGTCACGCTCTCTGACATTTCTCAAAGTATACTGAAACGCTGAGACCAAGAATTCTAAATGATCAGAAAGAACGCTTATGCATGTTTTCGTGCTAGGGAATTCCCAGGGGTTTCCCCAGGAATGTGGAAGTAGTCCGTCAGTGTTTACGTCAATTCAAGAACACGGGTTGTGAAAAACGTATGAACGTCAAATTGTGTCGTTCATACACTTATGAACGTCAATTTCGCGGTCATGTGACCGACCTCTCGTCCAATGGAAAAGCCTTATATCGTGATAACTTCAAATTAAAAAAATATTACAAAATATTTTAGAGTATGTATGGTGAAATATAAAATCAACATGAAGTAATCGTGCTGATGGGAGTTACCTCCCTTTCTACATGTATCTACAAGCACATGACCATGTTACTAGTAATAATTAGGGCTGGGACGAGTCCAAATTTACTACCCGCCCCCCTATTACCCTACCCTACCCGGGTACCCGCCCCCTTATTACCCGTTAGTGACTTGTAGTAACCATAGAGGTCCAGATAATTTTATTCATTAGACAATATATCACATGACTAACCACGAGACCAGGTAGTCCTGTGGCTACCCGGGTCCTACTCTGTACCCACCCGACCCGGGTACCCGAGTTACCAAGCCCAGCCCTACTACTACTCATAAAAAACTTGGCCTTGCCTGCGAGTTTTTTTGCGATTTTGTTTATTATTATTAATTACATGGCCCTATGCTACACGCTCCTTCCCAGCACGTGACACCTTCGTTACCCTCCCGGTATCATCGCTGCCGCCAGTGTGAAAGCAGCCATTACAAGTATTTTGAAATTTTCTGAATGTAGTGACATTAATAGTTTTATGTATGTCCTTGGAATGCCATCATCGTGAATTTTGAAAAGGTTTGTGATTGACTTGCTATATTTAGCAGATGAATTTACGTTTTGTGTGTTGGTTCAAGATTGCAGACTAACGTGAAAGCACCCAACATGCCTATTATTTCTTACTGTACCAATTACATGATTGCTGAAATAAAATTAAAATTCAACTTGACAAAGAAAGATTTAGATTTTGGGAGGGTATTCGGAGTCAGGACAGTCATGTGTTTGTAAATATAAAAAGGACAAAACCCTTTCCATATTCATAAGAGTCGATTGTACGATTCTGACTATATCATGAGTATGTCTCTATGAACCACTGTCAAATAGTAAATGTGACTTCGGTCACAAACACATGCAAAGGCAAGTCAATTGTTCTGAAAAAATACGGGAACATACGGTACAAGTCAAATAAGGAATGCATCGGACATCACTTTTGTCACCGATGCATTAAATTTGGAAATGTCCTCCACTCATGTCTACTAAAAAAACTTTTTGAAAGCTTTACTGAGGTTTTCAATGTTGTAACCTTGATCAAGCAGCTTTAAAATCTTGGTAGAAAGAGCATGCTCAATTGCACCTAAAAAGTTGTGAAATGTAAACACCAAAGGCTGGAGCTGCAGGAATATTGTTCGACATAAAGGGAAAGCTGACTAATAGAAAGTTGAAGTCATCCCTTTTGTACTACAGTCGTGTGGAGAGTGTTTTGTCACGCTGAATCTTTATACATATATCTACATATGGAACAGATTAGGTGATCTCACTGGTCTCCGTTATTTCTAGCTCAGGTGGGTAAAACGTGAAAGGAACGATATCAGATTATCTATATACCTGAAGCTGACGTTAAACTTCTTGGCCAGATTATCTTCTATTGACTTTGCCCATCCTAGCAGAAATTCTGATTCGTATGCATAAAGAAAAAGCTGAACGGGAAGGGGAGCACAATTAGTGTCAATAGGGATACTACTTCTTTCCTAAATGTCTTTCCCCAAACCTTTACATGGGTGTTATCAATGAGGAAGTCCAGCATTTCACGCATTGTTTTCTCAGTAAACTTCAGATGGCATTTGCTTTCACCTTTGACAAATTGTCCTGAACCTCTGAAGATAGATGTGTAACTGTATCTATGGTCACCCCGTTTTGTAACAAAAGCCCCGCGGGTCAAGGAATAAAGATTTTCCTTATCTTGTCATGTACTAAACATTTTTGATCATTTGGCTAAAAAGTTTGTCTGATAGCGAGGCAGTTGGGTATGTAGGTACATGGGCGGTCAAAGAGGTGGACCTTTCATTTTCATAGTTGCTATCTTGTTTGTGGATGGTTGTCTGACCTGCAAGTTACAGCTAGCTACCTACACTCACCTATACCAGACGCCCGCTTTCTCCTCAAACCAAAAGGTCTGAAAATAGCCGCTTGGATAGGCTCTTCTCCGTATATATCCTCAGATATCTGGTTTCTACCTCTATCATCCTCATCGTATTCATCATAATCGTCATCATCATCGTCATATTCATCATATTCATCATAACCATAATCATCATTTCCTAAATCATCTGCATCCGCGTTACTGCAATTATCCTTAGAATTCATTTGTCCCTCTTTTGAGGTCTCATTTCCCATCCCCGAAAGAGTATTTCCCATATCACCCCCATCACCTCCCCGCGAACCGTTGCCTCCTACACTCACGGTTCTCACGTCAGATAGGGCGTGGTCAGAGGGGTCACTATGTGTCGTTAGATTATCTGTACCGGACTTGTCAATATCTTGCACATCTGTATCGTTTTCGTTTCCCTCCGATTGGTCATTTTGTATTTCCCGTCCCAACCCTTGACTGACATTAGCTTGTTTATCAACCACTTTATTTAGCGCGCCTTTCACAGGTTGAACAGTTACTTTTCCATCGTTGGTTAAACGGTCACTCCTAGTAACATCATCATCACGCGTGTGGTCCCCTTCTTCGTGTGTTTGTTTCCCTGATTCAAGCGTATAATTTCCCTCTTCTTGTGTTTGATTTCCCTCATTATATGGTAACATCTTCTCCATGGAATCACTAGTATGCTCAGATGTATCGTTGGTGTCAGTCAGTGTGATTTCATCCTCTCCATGCGTGTTATTTCCATCCTCTCTCCTACTATGTACTTCATGCGTGTTATTTCCCTCATGCACAGGATCTGACTCTTCTAATGTGTAATTCCCTAAGGCACCGCCACCACCCTTATCATGAACAGCATCACCACCACCCTCGTCATGCACTTTACCGCCAACATCTTCATCATGCACGGGCCCGCCACCAGCATTTTCATGCAAGGTACCGCCACCCGCCTCTTCATGCAGGGTACCACCACCACCCTCTTCGTGCACATCACCGCCAACACCCTCATCATGCACAACATCACCACCAGCCTCTTCACGTGCAGCAGCACCATCACCACCCTCCACATGCGTGTCATCCCTCTCATGCTGGGAGCTAGTGTCGTTTGCGGTGTAATTCCCCTGACTGTCAGCTCCGTGTACATGCTTGCCACCACCCTCCTCAAACGTGTAATTTCCCTCACGAGTTTTGTTGTTATGCTTCATCTGTTCCCCCTCCTCTTCCTCCCCATCCCTCATCTGTTCCAACTCACCGATAACAGGTGCCCGTTTCCTCCGCACCCCCAGAGACTGGTACAGTCCACCCTGCTGCATTACTCCCGCCGACATCTCCGCGGGAGGGTCTACAATTTCGATAGCCTCCCCTTCTTTCTGGGCACCTTCATCCCCGCCCTCCTCTGCATCTCCCTCCCCAATCTCTGGGGGCGGGGACGGGTCAGGTACCTTCTGGAGGCACGATGCCATTGGAACCTCCAGGAACTCCGTGGAGTCGTGCTTCAGGAAGTGGTGCATTTTGTGTCCAGTATGCAGGATTCGACCACGGGACATCACCTGGATTTGGGAGAAGATAGTAAAGGTAAGTAGTCAGTTATGATAAACAACATATCATGTAAATTGTTTGATAGACATTACTTAGAAGCTGGCGGACGACAAAGTAGACACATTTTATGTATAACAAGCTCTTTATTTACTTTAAATGCGATGTTTCGGTATAGATCCTTATACCGTTGTCAAACAAGGCTTACATGCATCTGGCGTCTGATAGTTTTATCTCTACCCAAAATGGTTTACCTCACATTAATCCTTTCCTTTGTCATCCTGTGTACTTTCTCGGGAAGTATACGAGACACACACTCTGTATTTACACTTTACACTCAGGTATTTAACGATCTGACTTTTGAATAATGTCATATATCTACATACCGCAATGACATCACCACAACGTCAACATAAAATTGCAACACAGCAATGTTACAATAATGTCAAAACAATGTCACAATAATGTCAAAACAATGTCACAACAATGTCAAAGCAATGTCAAAACAATGTCACAATATTGTCACAACAATGTCACAATGAGGTCACATTGTTGTCAAAACAATGTCCCAACAATGTCCCAACAATGCCACAACAATGTCACAATAATGTCAAAGCAATATCTCAATAATATTACAACAATGTCACAATGAGGTCACATTGTTGTCAAAACAATGTTACAACAATGTCACAATAATGCCACAACAATGTCACAATAATGTCACAATAATATCACAACAATGTCACTTTACAACAATGATGCATACTGTAGAACTATGCCAGCCCAGCCTGACTTGCCTGGTAGTAGAACTTGGTGTATGTGTTGAGGGTGGTGGTGTACGGGACGGTCACTTCCAGCTCTCCCCCACACGACACGGTGCGGCTCTGGCGGGGGATGGCGATGTAGCTGAGCGAGGGGGAGTACCATTGTTTCACCGTCTTGTATGCCCGGGGCATATACAGGGTGTTGGAGAGCCCGTAGTAAGTGGACGGGTCGGCGTATAGGACTGCCTTCGCCTGAAAAAGAAGCAATTAATGGACTAGACCAAGTATAGAGTTAATGTTGCAATGGGTAAATTTATCCCAGGTGAATTGTCATCTGAACATTACTGTTTGATGATAAGTGTATTGAAGGAAAAGGTAACACTGACAGTATATTTCGGATACAAACCTTTTAGAAATAGAAAGGCCAAGAACGAAAACACATTAACAGACATTTCACTGGACAGTGGAAGATCAGTGGTTTCGCTCTGTCACGGCGTGTCACTGTCATGGCGTGTCACTGTCAAGGCGTGTCACTGTCAAGGCGTGTCACTGCCGTGGCGTGTCACTGTCAAGGCATGTCACTGTCATGGCGTGTCACTGTCAAGGCGTGTCACTGTCAAGGCGTGTCACTGCCGTGGCGTGTCACTGTCAAGGCGTGTCACTGCCGTGGCGTGTCACTGTCAAGGCGTGTCACCGTCGTGGCGTGTCACTGTCAAGGCGTGTCACTGCCGTGGCGTGTCACTGTCAAGGCGTGTCACCGCCGTGGCGTGTCACTGTCAAGGCGTGTCACTGTGGTGGCGTGTCACTGTGGTAGCGTGTCACTATCATGGCGTGTCACTGTCGTGGCGTGTCACTGTGGTGGCGTGTCACTATCATGGCGTGTCACTGTCGTGGCGTGTCACTGTCAAGGCGTGTCAATATCATGGCGTGTCACTGTCAAGGCGTGTCACTGTCATGGCGTGTCACTATCATTGCGTGTCACTGTCATTGCGTGTCTCTAGCAAGGCGTGTCACTGACATGGCGTGTCACTGTCAAGGCGTGTCACTGCCGTGGCGTGTCACTGTCAAGGCGTGTCACTATCATTGCGTGTCACTATCATTGCGTGTCACTGTCATTGCGTGTCTCTAGCAAGGCGTGTCACTGTCATGGCGTGTCACTGTCAAGGCGTGTCACTGCCGTGGCGTGTCACTATCATTGCGTGTCACTGTCAAGGCGTGTCACTGTCAAGGCGTGTCACTGTCATGGTGTGTCACTATCATGGTGTGTCACCGTCAATGCGTGTCACTGTCATGGCGTGTCACTATCATGGTGTGTCACTGTCAAGGCGTGTCACTGTCATGGCGTGTCACGGTGAAGGCGTGTCACTGCCGTGGCGTGTCACTGTCATGGCATGTCACTGTCAAGGCGTGTCACTGTCATGGCATGTCACTATCATGGCGTGTCACTGTCATGGCGTGTCACTGTCATGGCGCGTCCCTTTCATGGCGTGTCACTATCATGGCGTGTCACTATCATTGCGTGTCACTGTCATGGCGTGTCACTATCATTGCGTGTCACTGTCATGGCGTGTCACTGTCAAGGCGTGTCACTGTCATGGCGTGTCACTATCATGGCGTGTCACTGTCATGGCGTGTCACTGTCAAGGCGTGTCACTGTCATGGCGTGTCTCTAGCAAGGCGTGTCCGTTATACCGAGGGAAACCTACACCTACGTAATGCAGGTCGTAGACGTGCACCATATTAGATGAAACACGATTATGGTCCTGAAACATCAAGAATCATAATGGGAAAGATCTTCGATTCGAATCCACGATCAGTGCATCCTGGCACATATAAGGGGTATAACTACGTACAAATTGTGATGATTTAGACAACTTGGCCACCTTGGACTCCGGTACAGAAGGACAACTACATAGGGTTGGAATGTGCCTTTATGCTACTGTAACAGACATTACATCAATGCTGAAGTCTTGTGTCTTCTCGGTGATGATGTCACACACACTGAAGTGGATGATGCCGTCACTGTCAGAGGTGTAGTTGTTGGAGAGACGTATGTCGTTACGGTAGTCCACCAGTGACACTTCGATCAGCTCTCCAGGTGCTGGCTCTCCGTCGGGAGTCGTTACCACCGCCTAGAAACAGAAGACAGTAGTTCAGTCGTTCAATGCTGATGGAGGTGGTGGTGATGGTGATGGGGACGCTAATAAATGGGTTACTAGTGATTCAATCAGTTAACGCTGGTGCTACTTCCTCCGATACTCGGTGTGTTTCTGTGTATGTACTATGTACTAGTGGGGTAGGACTTGCATATTGAGATATGTCTTACTATTTACATGGGCCATAGTATAATCACTCACTTTGGTGTATGGTACACTACAGCAGTGTGAAGTTTTCAGTAAATCTGTGGAAGTGCTGTTGATGATGTGGTTATTGATGATGTTGTTGTTGATGATGATGTGGTAATTGATGATGTGGTTATTGATGTTGTTTATGATGTGGTAATTGATGTTAATGATGTGGTTATTGATGTTGATGATTTGGTTATTGATGTTGATGTTATTGATGATGTGTTTATTGATATTGATGTTGTTGGTGATGATGTGATTGTTGATGTTGTTGATGATATGGTTATTGATATTGTTGTTGTTGATGATGTGATTGTTGATTTTGCTGATGATGTGATTGTGGATGCTGTTGTTGGTGATATTGATGTTGTCATTGTTGATGTTGTTGATGATGTGGTTATTAATATTGATGTTGTTAGTGATGATGTGGTTATTGATATTGATGTTGTTGTTGATGTTGTGGTTATTGATATTGATTTTGTTGATGATATGATTGTTGATATTGATGTTGACATTGTTGATGTTCATGATGATATGGTTATTAATATTGATGTTGTTGGTGATGATGTGGTTATTAATATTGATGCTGTTGTTGATGTTGTGGTTATTGATATTGATTTTGTTGATGATATGATTGTTGATATTGATGTTGACATTGTTGATGTTCATGATGATATGGTTATTAATATTGATGTTGTTGGTGATGATGTGGTTATTAATATTGATGTTGTTGTGGTTATTGATATTGATTTTGTTGATGATATGATTGTTGTTGATGATGTTGTTGATGATGATGTGATTGTTAATGTTGTTGATGAAATGGTTGCGGGTGTTGTTGATGATATGGTTGTTGATATTGTTGTTGGTGTTGGTGGTGGTGGTGGTGGTGTGATTGTTGATGTGATTGTTGATGTTGTTGATGATGTGGTTGTGGATGTTGTTGATGATGTGGTTGTGGATGTTGTTGATGATGTGGTTGTGGATGTTGTTGATGATGTGGTTGTGGATGTTGTTGATGATGTGGTTGTGGATGTTGTTGATGATGTGGTTGTGGATGTTGTTGATGATGTGGTTGTTGATATTGTTGTTGTTGTTGGTGGTGGTGGTGTGATTGTTGATGTTGTTGATGATGTGGTTGTGGATGTTGTTGATGATGTGGTTGTGGATGTTGTTGATGATGTGGTTGTGGATGTTGTTGATGATGTGGTTGTGGATGTTGTTGATGATGTGGTTGTTGATATGGTTATTGATATTCATGTTGTTGTTCATGGGGTTTTGATGTTGACAGTCAGCTGATACTGGCTGTTGTTCTAAAGTTTTGTTCATTGAATGTTCATAAAATGTACCAGCAATATAAACATGTTGTGGTCTTTATGATCCATATTGCAAGCAGTGTATTTAAAATATGAAACATTTCAAACAGTATTCAGCATTCAGCCGTAAAGCATACGCCTGCTTAGAAGGACACTCACGCGACCATGGTAAGGGAAGGTTGGCTTAAAGAACCCATTTGTGTCGTCTTTAAGCGTGATCTTAAGCGGGTCATAGGAAACAGCCGGGCCGGTGCTCGTCTTGTTGACAACGGCAGCTGAACAGAACGCATCAGTTTGCGTTAATATTGTTGAAAAATAAACAAAAACATATACTAGTAAGAAAATGTTCCAAATCAAGAGAATAAATAATAGTTTCACTGGAAATTTCTATACTATTAAAAGACGGTTACGTCTTTTTGTTCACAATAAAAAGAACACGAATTAATAAATGGCTTTTCATCTAAAAAGCACAGGTTTTTTTCATAATTAAAAGAATAAGCCTGGCAGATGACATACCTGTAAAAACAATAAATCAAATCAAACGAATAATACTTTTACTGGCAAGTAGCTTTTCTCTTATACACTTAGTTCGAATGTACAAAATAGACAAAGCCATTAATTATTTATTAGTCGTTACTACACCTGTATTAATTTCTCGAACAGAGGCGTTGATCTGGAGCTTGGAACCATACAAGTAGTACTTTTTATTGGCCATCTCCACCTCGCTGGTGTTGACAGAGAACTTGTAGCAGCCATCGAACTGGTGAAAGATTCATCACTGTACAACACACAGGCTTCAAAGGGGGCGAAATGTAACACTATGCCACTAAAACAGGCATCCTACTGGTGTGGGGCTATCAACTATCCATTACAAATACAACATGACCATCGCGGTTACATAGAGGACACGAGCTGTTTGATGCTCTTATTGGTTATATCAAGGCATGTCAGCGTAACGTGGGAGCAAAGTGATGCAGGTGTATATATACTCGCGAGCACTGCACAGCGCGGGCTAACATAGAAGGTGAGGTGAAATGGCTTTAGAGTCGCGTTCAAGATTGTTACACATATTTTGTTTGTTTGTTGTTTAACGCCGCACTCGGCAATATTCCAGCTATATGATGGCGGTTTTTAAGTAATGGAGTCTGGACCAGACAATCCAGTGATTGACATCATGAGCATCGATGTACACACTTTGGAAACGATGACATGCATCAACCAAGTCAGCGAGCCTGACCACCCGATCCCGTTAGTCGCCTCTTACGACAAGCATTGTCGATTTTTACGGCAAGCATGGGTTGCTGAAGACCTATTCTACCCCGGATCTTCACGGGTACACGCGTTTCTAGCCAAAGGGACGCAACTCTGCACAGCAATTTGTGAATTTTCAGAACGTAAAAAACAAAGTGCATGTTAAACATAGATGACGTATTCAGAACACCACCCAATCCTACAGTTAATGCTAATATAGAGTGACGTTCAGCCCCCTCTCTCTGCCTTACCTTGACGGTTTCCCTGTAGCACGGGCGTTCTGTTGACTGGTAGCTGGTGAGACACACCTCCAGGCTCACGTACCCCATCACTGGTTTGCCGTACGTGTATCTACAACAGCAGGGAGTGAGTTCTGTTGTATACAGAAGCTTTTTATGGAGACTTTTTCTATTTTCGTGAAATTTCAAGATAGTCATTTTAAGATCATTATCTTGATATTCAACTTAGTATCTTTAAATTTCAAAATAATAAGGTGAAATTTCAAGTTATTATCATAACATTTCAACTTATTATCTTGCAAATTCTAGATCATTATCTTGAAATTTCAACTATGTACGTAACTTGAAATTTCATTCTGTAATTTCAAATTAGTGTAAGAAATTTTAAGAAACAAATTTGAAACAACATATGTTCTGTAGTTTTACGACGCTTTCATCAATAATCCAGACACATATCGACAGTGATACTTAGAATAGGCTTCACATATTGTACCCGTTTGGGATGTCATGCACCAGGTGTCCACGTTGTGAGCAACAAGTACACTACATGTTAAATGATGTAAGTGGGTACGTGAGTGAGTGAGATTGGGGTTTAAACCCCTTGGGCAGTATTTCAGTACATAACGGTGTCCGCTAGTCGTGGAAGTAATTCAGGTCTTAGCCGCTTGGCACTTTGGTACATGAGCACGAGAAAGGTGCTGACAAACCTAGAAACTATTAGGGCGAATCTAGGATTCCAACAGATGATGCGGGGCGCAAATTGAATCGCCTTAAACAACTTGGTCACCCGTGCACTCGTTACGTAATGTAATATACAGTGAGTTAGTGAATGGTATTCTACGCCGCTTGCAGGGCAATACTTCGCCATATGTACATCACCGCGACATGAGACCCGCAAAGAATCGGGGTAGAATAGGTCTTCAGAAACCCATGCTTGCCGTAAAATGCGACTGAGCTTGTCGTAAGAGGCGACTAACGGGATCGAGTGATCAGGCTCGATGACCTGGTTGATGCATGTCATCGTTTCATGATGTCAACCACTGGATTGTCTGGTCTAGACTCCATTATTTACAGACCGCTTTCCTATAGCGTGAATATTGCCGTGTGCGGCGTTACACAACAAAGAAACAAACACTGTGACATGTAATCGAGTCATGACCACATAAACCAGTGGTTGATAGCTCAAGCACCGATGCACGCTGTCGGATATGTAGGCTGTAACACGCGTACGTTGCGACCACCCGATTCCAAGTCTACTCATCTCTGTTGTACGATACTTTCTGTTCAGGAATCCGCAGGGTTTCATTGTCAAATGTGCTTTCAGAAACTATACATTCAAACGCCAATGACATCTAAGAATTCAATTTCTGCCTCCATGTTTCCATACAGTCAACTTCAAGTGTATCACAGATCATTAATAATCCCCTGCGGAACCATAGCGTGTGAATTTATATTACATGAAACTGACTTGCAAGTAAAATCCGAAGCTGAATGTCAAAGAGTAACGCCTGCATACATATGTAGTTGCGACGCAGGATGACGAGATTGTGAAACGATCTTCCCGAGCTCAATTCAGACGACATGTATGGAAATAGGTTTAAATTTATTCATAGTTTCAGCAGAACATAATTCTTTTTTGATATCTGAAGAATCAACGAGGAAGAGTCTATTTTGGACTACATGGCACTCAGATTTGAAATTGGTTAGATGATCCACTATCGCTTTAATAATAATGTTTGTTGTTGGTGTTGTCGTTTGTTACTGACCGCCGCTCTCAGCATTGTTCCAGCTCCAGCTCCAGCTGCAACTATCTGGCAGTGGCATGTAGTCGAGCCTAAACCAGACTGACCAGTGATTGATGTTATGAGCACCTCCCCCGCCATGAAGTACGAAGATATGCGATCAACGTACATACTTATCCACCAGAGCAAACTAGTCGCCTCTTACGATCAGAATATGCATGTGTACTTAAAGTTACTACCCACAGAGCCCACATGAGGTTGATAGCATGAACACCAATCACGAGGTTCAGGTATGATGGCACACAATCTGTCAGGTCCCGTATCCTTACCACCAATCCTCACTAGTCGCATACAGTTAGCTGTAATATTGCTGAGTGCGGCGTTAAACAAACAAACCATCATAAGCATGGGAGTGGGAAGCTATTCATCCCGGTATCTCCACTGGGTCAGTAATATCGCTTCAATAACACTGATCAATACTCATTTCGATGACTGCAAGTCAGACTTCACTTGGCTTAAATATATGAAGACATATCACGGTGGCGTGTAAAGGAGAGAGTTTGGACCAGAGAAACTAGTGGTCGATAGCATGAGCCACGGCCACCGAGTGAATCCGTTTGGTAAATTAATTATTACTGGACGTGCGGGATGTGACACTTTAAAGACTGCTTGTATGGTAAATTAATATACTATTCAAATTTTGATAGTGATAATCAGATATGTCAGTTTAATATTAAATATACACTTGACACTATTATGAGAACTATTTTGTGTACAAAAGAAATATAAAACATATCCCTATCGAAGGTGAAGTGGGATATATCAGGCAACGGGATAACGAACAATCAGCTGTTGAGGACGCTCAGGAAAGTACGTACTCGGCGCAGACTTTGCCGTCAATGGTGGAGGCGTTGGACAACAGGAAGGGTGGCGGTGTGATCTGGACATCAAACCGGGGTAGCACTGTGGGTAAAAAGGAAGGTCGCTTAGCATGGTGCGTGGATGAGTGAGTTGGGTTTAGTGCCGCTTTGAATAGTATTTCAGTTCCAGTAAACTACGGTTATAACGAACTCAAAGGGATCATTAATGTTAGTTCGTTATAACCGCAGTTCGTTATAAGCATATATGCAGCAAGTGGTCGGGACAAAAAAATAAGTTCGTTAGATGCGTCAATTCGTTATAAGCGTGTTCGTTATTAACGTAATTTACTGTATATCATGGAGTGTCTGCTTTAGTGCTCGAGCACGGCATGGTGCTGACTGATCGCTGTTGGTTGCTGGCTTGAAATGGTGAGCGTGGCGTCGACTGTATACCCTTTACTGTTTGATAGTCACAGAAGACGTGAGTTGAACGTCGATTTGAGTGAGTGAGTGAGTTGGGTTCAACGTCGCTTTCAACAGTGTTCCAGTTATATCAAGTATTGTCAGTTTAACGTGGGAGGAAAGCCCGACGTGATCAGGTCTCAGACGTTTACCACTTTGGTGAAACCCACGACTGTGGTGCTGACAGACTTAGGAACATAATCTGAGTGCATTTGGATTCGGACGCACAGTCATAGGTTTCTGGTGTGTCCAAGGGACGCAACTCTGCACAGCGTATAGCGGCGCCTTAGACGCCTGGGCCACCCGTACCCCCCATGTCGATTTTAACAGTATTTCAGTTATATAAGGGCGTGCCTTGGGGGGCTAAAGCCTGGTTCAAGATGTTTATCAGATCGAAGACCAATCTCCGTGTCTCAACAACACTTAACATTTCAACAAAATCCTAACACAATGCACTCCCCGTGCAAATCTCCCAAGTTATGAAATAGACTAAAATCTTCAAGAACTAAATTCTATTACATTCATTTTGAAAGGAAAAAGCATTCCTCCTCAAGCTACCGTTTTGGGGAATTGTTTTAAATAATGAAAGCGCTGGACAGGCTGGTTTTTTTTGAAAATATGGAGATGTTAAATTGTTCCGCTTCTCATTTTAGAGAAATAAATATGTGTCTTGAAACAGTGGGTGACAAAATATTGTGTCTGTACACATCCCGGAAACGTGGGTACCTTACCGTACTCTTGCACCTGGAAGGGCTGGGACGTGGTCTCACCGTCCAGGGTGACGTCGATAGTCCACTCCCCCAACGTGGGCTCTGCTGGCATGGGGTACTTGAAGCTGGTCACTCCTGAAAAACACGGGCGATGGGAACAATTAGGACAAAATATATGAACCTTGAGAGTTCCATCCGTGACCGCCTCATTTGAATCTTGGTGTTTAAATATCGTATTTCAATTCCAGTCCTGTAGCAAGTGCCCCCTGTGGCAAATTTAAACCGATTAAAAAAACCAGAGTGTTTTCCGTTTCAAAAAGTTCATTATCATGGCTGACAATATGGTGTGTGTGTGTGAGAGAGAGAGAGAGAGAGAGAGAGAGAGAGAGTGGGAGAGAGTGAGCGAGTGAGAGAGAGGGAGGGAGGGAGGGGGTGGGGAGAGAGAGGGAGAGAGAGAGGGAGGGGGGAGGGGGTGGGGAGAGAGAGAGGGAGGGAGGGGGTGGGGAGAGAGAGAGAGTGAGAGAGAGAGAGTGAGCGAGTGAGAGAGAGAGGGAGGGAGGAGGGGTGGGGAGAGAGAGAGGGAGGGAGGGGGTGGGGAGAGAGAGAGAGAGAGAGAGAGAGAGGGAGGGGGTGGAGAGAGAGAGAGAGGGAGGGAGGGGGTGGGGAGAGAGAGAGAGAGAGGGAGGGAGGGGGTGGGGAGGGAGAGAGAAAGAGAGAGAGAGAGGGAGGGAGGGGAGAGAGAGAGAGAGGGAGGGAGGGGGTGGGGAGGGAGAGAGAAAGAGAGAGAGAGGGAGGGAGGGGAGAGAGAGAGGGAGGGAGGGAGGGGGTGGGGGAGAGAGAGAGAGTTAGTGTGTGTGTGTGTGTGTATATACGTGTGAGAAAGTGAATGTGCATGTATTAGTGTGTATATACCTGTGAGAGAGTGAATGTGCATGTATTAGTGTGTATATACGTGTGAGAAAGTGAATGTGCATGTATTAGTGTGAGTATGCGTGTGAGAGAGTGAATGTGCATGTATTAGTGTGTATATACGTGTGAGAAAGTGAATGTGCATGTATTAGTGTGTATATACGTGTGAGAGAGTGAATGTGCATGTATTAGTGTATATACGTGTGAGAGAGTGAATGTGCATGCATTAGTGTGTGTATACGTGTGAGAGAGTGAATGTGCATGTATTAGTGTGTGTTTGAAAAAAATATATTATTCATTGTACAAACATACCAGAATATGTTGACATGCGTTACTGACCTTGACATTCAACATTCAGCCATTGTTTGACTCTTATGTCGTTGGGAGTTTTTATGAAGATGCTCTGAATCTAAACAGAAAGTAAATCACCCATTTGTAACACTTCATAACATAATAATGTGACGATATTAACAATGCTTTTTGTAAGGAGAGCTTAATTGTGAAAACGATAACGTTGTTGACATCACATGGAGTTGTTGTCAGCCATCGCAACCATGGCCAGAACACCGCCATCTCTCCGAGCTCATGTATTATACTGTCTCAGAAACCACGTCTATGAATACTGAACGTTAAAACATGTTTCACTTTTCTTAAATTGAATTGTGGATCCACAAGATTAATATACAACTGTATTGTATGAAACAACATGCAACTTTGTAAATGTGACTTAGTGCTACGGCTGCCTACCACGCCAGTCCTTGTCTTGAGATCCCTCGTTAGTGTTAGAACACGGAACTGCACTGAAAAAGAAATCAATAATTATAAAGAACATCCTGGAAAATGACATAACAAGAACCTAATTTTCCGTATCGTCGGGAGAAATTCCGTAATTAGAGGCGAAAATTATGTTTCATGCGTTCCTGATCAAATCCGTCTGACAGGGGCACATCATTTATCGCCCATTATCTAGTGCACTGTGTCATCGGGTGTGTTGCCGAGCGCTTCCTTATGTATTTTGTCGTTTGTCATATAGTTTGAATAGCACGATTTTGTGTGGCTGATTCACATAACCATCCATTTCAAAAACGTTGCACTGATAAACTTTACAGTGCATGTTTGACAGCAGCCTCTTTTACAAACACAGAAGCACACGTATAATCATGCGCTCAAGAACACGACACATAAATAGTTATATAAATGCCCAGACATACGCCCAGACACACGCAAATATACGTCCAGACACACACGCACATATACGTCCAGACAAACGTGCATATATACGCCAAGCATACGCACATATACGTCCAAACACAGACAAATATACGTCCAGACACACCCGCAGATATACGTCCAGACACACGCACAGATATACGACCAGACACATGCGCAGATTAACCTCCAAACACACGCCCAGATATACGTCCAGACACACGCGCTGATATACGCCCAGACACACACAATTCTACGTTCAGACACACACAAATATACGCCAAGACACACGCGCAGATATACTCCCAGACACAAGCGCAGATATACGTACAGACACACGCGTAGATATATGTCCAGACACAAGCGCAGATATACGTCCAGACACACGCAAATGTACGTCCAACACACGCGCAGATATATGTTCAGACAAACGCAGATATAAGGCCAGAAACACGCACATATACGTCAAGACACCCACAAAAATATGTCTAGACACACACACATATACGTCCAGACACACGCGCAGATAAACATCCAGACACACGCGCAGATTTACCTCAAGATACACGCACATGTATACTATACGCACAGACACACACACATATACGCACTGACGCACACACACATACGCACTGACACACACACATATACGCACTGACGCACACACATATACGCACTGACACACACACATATACGCACTGATACACACAAATATACGCACTGACACACACACATATACACACTGACACACACACATATACGCACTGATACACACACATATACCCACTGACACACACACATATACGCACTGACGCACACACATATACGCACTGACACACACACATATACGCAATGACGCACACACATATACGCACTGACACACACACATATACGCACTGATACACACACATATACGCACTGATACACACACATATACGCACTGACACACACACATATACGCACTGACGCAAACACATATACGCACTGACACACACACATATACGCACTGATACACACATATATACCCACTGACACACACACATATACGCACTGACGCACACACATATACGCACTGACACACACACATATACGCACTGACGCACACACATATACGCACTGACACACACACATATACGCACTGACGCACACATATATACGCACTGACACACACACATATACGCACTGATATACACACATATACGCACTGACACACACATATACGCACTGACGCACACACATATACGCACTGACACACACACATATACGCACTGACACACACACATATACGCACTGACGCACACACATATACACACTGACACACACACATATACGCACTGACGCACACACATATACGCACTGATACACACACATATACCCACTGACACACACACAATACGCACTGACACACACACATATACGCACTGATACACACACATATACGCACTGATACACACACATATATCACATATACGCACTGATACACACACATATACGCACTGACGCACACACATATACGCACTGATACACACACATATACCCACTGACACACACACAATACGCACTGACGCACACACATATACGCACTGATACACACACATATACGCACTGACACACACATATATCACATATACGCACTGATACACACACATATACGCACTGACACACACACACATATACGCACTGACGCACACACATATACGCACTGATACACACACATATACCCACTGACACACACACATATACGCACTGACGCACACACATATACGCACTGATACACACACATATACGCACTGATACACACACATATATCACATATACGCACTGACGCACACACATATACGCACTGACGCACACACATATACGCACTGACACACACACACACACACACACACACATCTACGCACTGACACACACACATATATATGCCAAGACTCACACGCATGAAGTGTATGCCAGGACACACACACATATACGCTGGAACACGCAAAACTAGCCACGCACACTCAGCTATACACCAAGCATAAAACCCGTTTAAGTCACACAACAATGTCCCAGACGTATGCAGACAAAGAAACCGAATGCTCTGTCGAAACCATTCATTCTGCCACCACCATCAGCCTCTTCAAATACAATACAGTAATTTGTTAAGAACACTTCCTAATTACCTAATGGAATCTGGTGATGACAACGTGAGCACCCCAATGGAAACCCGATAAAGTTCTAATATTTGAATATATAAAATCGCACACCGAACAACTTCTCTAATACGCGTCATCAGCTGCAGCTGAAACTGCAGAATTGCCGCAGCGGGTAATCTATAGCCCTCCGACCACCACCAGAGACGTGAAGGACCCGTGTTACTGATCACTTCATTTAGACAAGTGCTTTTAGATGTATGCTTGCCATACGGTGTGAGAAGTTTAGAACTCCACCGAGGCTTTTAACACGTAGATAGACAATCTGAATGATAGATAGAACGGTCAGGCCTCGCATCATCTGAAATGCGCGATGCGCGGAATAATGATCACGTACTGACGAGTTTCCGCACATGTTTTTGACTAATGCGGTGATTTATTGTAACATTTAACAATACATGGCATATCTGCGACCTATCTTCAATTCAAGAGGCCATACGTACAAGGGGATTGTCGCTTGCACCTGTTAATTTCATTTAACATGCCATGGGGCGGATGGTTGGTTATAGGCTACTGGGTAAAGCATTCTCTCATCACGTGGGACCGAGTTCGATTCCCATCGTAGAAACAACACGTGAAGATTGCGATTGATGTCCGCGGTCGTGGTGTAGCTATTGTATGGTCAATAGCAACGACAAACATCGCTAACATATAGCCACATAACACACTATCTGTCTGACTTATGTCTTCTTTTACCTCCAAGTCGACCACACTTAGAATGACAAGCATTAAATTCAGCACCCACACTGAACACATCACCAACTCGCCCTGTCTGTCACCTCTATTATTTGGATACAGTTATCAACGCCTTTAGAACTCCGGCATCGATTCAGGTCCATTAACCCCTGCTTGTATCGAGTAAGACTGAATTGGAATCGGATGAGCGTAACACGGACGGGCGACCACCTGATGCTATATCATGACGCCATCAAACAACAGTCCAGATTGTGTTCCTTGGGGTCTGAACGCCACAACACGCTCCAAGTGGTAAACGTCTTCAGTCTGTGTCAGTTTGGCCATTACTTTCACATTAACCTGATACGCTGTTATAAAAGTGAAACACTGAAGGCGAACTCACACACTTCGTCACAATTCCAGATCCGAATAGCCCTGCGCAGTAGGTGGCATGTGACTCACGGATGTCAAAAGTTGACACATGTCGGGCATTAATCTCAAAGAAAGGAATCGCTTGTGTCCTATCCCCAGGTGCCATTGCCAAGGTGTCAACTCTTCGCCAATGTAAAGGAATCAAGAATTCTAATTATTTGTTTTTTCGTCTTTTTTTTCATGTACAGCGTTCAGAGTTGTGGGGAGTAAGGCGTAAGGTAATAGTGTGCAGTCTGTGAAATCGATCAATGCTCTTTCTTCCGGAGGCCAATCACTCATGGTAATCATTGTGCCTGGAACAATTCATCTTACCACTCAGCTTTATTTCTTACAAGAACAGGAGAAATAAGGGAAATATGTGCTGACATGCAGTGTCGTGTCATTAGTAGATGCGGTTTTTTTTACGATAGTGGAACAATGTGTCATGTCATCATCATCATCATCATCGCCGTCGCCGTCATCAGTATAGTTATCAACATCATCATTATCGTCATCATTATCATCACCATCATCATCGTCATCTGCATAGTCATCACCATTTCCGTCATCATCATCATCATCATCATCATTATCATTATCATCATCAATACATGCAGGACTATAATGAGTGTTTTTATTGTTAATATCATTTTTATCAAGAACTATCACATAATATGCTGTCAAAAGTATTATATGATATATTTTAAGCCTTAAATTCATTATGTATGTACTATATGACATTTCATTGCTTGAGTACTTGACAAAGTGAGTATTTATGTTCATACGTAATTCACAGTAATATTCAACGATCGCGGTGTTGTAAAATATCTAATATCAATTCATCACTATTGGAACGACAGGGTTTTGCTCTCACTAATGGAATGCAGGCTGTGAGGCAAGAGATTACGAGCAGAGGTTAATGATTCCTCAAGCCAACTGATGACTTAGTTCTTCACTATTGAAACCTTCGTGCCAGCATTTCGAAAGTACAGGCACGTGTCCGCGAAACCGCTGCAGGCGACGTAACCCGCCTCGTCACGTACAAGCGTTGAAGCCTGTTTTTAGAGGGAGGAGAAATGAAGTTTTACATCGTGTTCAAGATTATTTCAACAAGCGTGTGTGTGTGTGTGTGTGTGTGTGTGTACTAGTCCCAGTAATAGTCACAGCCCACTGAGATACCATACCGCAGTTAAACACAGATAACCCACTAAGATTCATTACACAGACTCCGATCCGGCCATTTCTTGTTTTGTTCCCAAATACCGAATTTCAAGCCGGTTGACAACAACTAGCATCTGTTAACGTCTTTTGGTATGACGCAGTCAGGAGATCCCACCACCGACCTCCAGCCCTCCGGATATAATGAAAACATATTTTCATTTTTATTTCCCAACGGATATAGGACACTGTGTACTCCAGGACAGTTTGATCCTGTGTATGCATGAGCTTTTGATTCGAGTCGTGTTTCAGACAACGTGAGAGACAATATTTCAGAACTGTTTTTGAATACATGAAATCTTCAGGCAAAAGAGAGCAAAAGATTAAACAATAAACAATATTTTCACGCGACTAGCGCAGCACCAAATGCCACAACAATAAGTTGTGTCGAGCATTCCTATTATCGACATACGCAGCCTTACATAAGCTGCATAATCATCTGCCACGCTCCTCACATTTCATTCAACTGCATGCCCACAAGCCCCACGAAGGAAATTATTTTAAATTTATTTTTGAGATATTAAAAACACAAAAATAAAACAAATGTTTAGTAAACATGGTAACAGGGGACTCCGAAACAGTCATCCAAAACATCTTGAATTGTAAGACGTTTATTAAATTACAAATCACAAGCGTTTATTTAAATTTACAATTTTTCAAGCCGAAAAAACGCCTTTCAAGGAGCTCACATTTTCAAATCTGATTAAAAGTGATTCGGATGGAGGACATGGAATGGGGCAGAGCTGCAGTCTGTTGCGCTGCTCATAATGTTGTGACACTGTTGTGTTGCTATACATACTGATACACTGACTAGAATAGGACAGACGTCGTGCGATCCATATATTGATAACCTTAAACATAGACTTAATGTACCCCCAGACACATTAACGCCAATATCAGAATATACACTTAACCGAAATAGGACAACATGCTGTTCCCGCCAATAGTATTAACCATAGCAATATGCCGGCTCTGCCTCACGGCAAGAGCAGTGGTGATGACTCAAATATTCTTAACTTTTGTGGCATAAAAAATGTAAGAAATCGATTTATCTCCATAAACAAGACCGAATGACTTTATCTCAAAGACATTTGACAAAGCAATAATGCCAATTGTTATAAAATTCCGTATTTGGATATTCGTTTAATCATATTTGTGAGGGTGTTGTTGCACGTTGTGAATGCATCATCCTCAGCTCAGACACCAGTAATTATCAGAGACGTCGCCCCAGTGCAAGAATGCACACGGATGGTTATAAATGATTGGCAACCGAGGAGCTCACAACAACAAAGCATTACTGTAAACAGCAGAAGAGGTAGAGAGTTTGTTGGGTTCGTGTCGCGTCAAGCAATATCCCAGCCATATCACCTCTATTAACAGGCTACAAACGTCGTACCACACAGCAGCAGAGAATATAGTATGTCAATGAATAAAAGCGACAAAACCCACTGATAATCGTAAGAAATCTCTGCAAAAAGCAGAGTCTTTTGAGCATATCCTGCCCTGTCACAAACACATGCAAAGGTAAGACATGTGCTCACCAGTACAAACACGGGAACACAACGGGATGAAAACTCAAAATTGTTAATCTTATATAACATCAGTTTGGGAATTTCAGTATGTCGGCAGCATGTGTACCATAATCATTTTGAACGCTTTATATACGCCATGAATAATGCAACCCCGAGTCGTATGGCGCTTTGAAATCTTCGAAAGAGCATGCTAGATTGTACCTCAAACGTTGAGAACTGTAGACACCAAATGCTGGGTCTGCTGGAATATTGCCCTACATTAAGGAAAGTGGACTTCTGGAAAGTTGAAGTCATCCCTCTTGTCTTTTCGATACTTTGTTGTGACCGATATTTTATGCACAGATCTAAATGTGAAACAAATGAAGGTGTTCTTCACTGGGATCTATTGTTTCTGTTTCAGGTTGCTAAATCAGTGGAAGGAAATTGACTATTTGACCGTTATTGGAACTATACTATCGGGAAAAAGTAAATGGGCTTCATACAAATTTCAATAAATATAGCCAGGCAACACTCATGGTCGTCCACAAGACAACCATATTCGGTTGGTGCTTCTACGGAATCGATACCAAACTGGCACATTAACAGCTCGGGTAATCCCGCGTTGAGACCAAGCAGTGGCAGAACCATTTAGGGAACTCAACATCCGGCCCTGGCGCCCAGCAATACGCCCAATTTAGCTTAAAGCAGACAGCATCAGGGGTTCAGAAGGCAAGACGGGGACGGTATACTGTTCACAGATGAGCCCTGGACAGTTTTTATGGTCGTGCAAGGGCCAACAAGTGTCCAGGAGAACGTTTTAGGGACGCATGGTCAGTTCGGGTGGAAGTGTAATGGTATGAGGTGGAACCACAACTCATGGGAGAACGCAACTCATCACTGTTATTGGCACTTTGAATGGCGAACGCTCCCGAAACGACATTGTTTAACGTCATGTGGTTCCACTTGTACAAATGCATAATGCCCGGCTGTTTCTCCGGACCTCTTCCCCACAGAACATGTCTGGGATGAGATGGACCGACGCCTACTATAGGACCAGAACCATCCGGTAACGCCAGCTCAGTTGGGACAATCTTTGGTTGAAATTTGAAAAAAACACATCCCCCAGGCTGTTTTCAATCACCTTGTGTCTTCAATGCCCCGCCACTGCCTGACCTGTATTAACGCAAATGGTGGTCACACCCGATATTAACATTGTTAATTAATTTGTTATACCACCTTTCTTTCAGGGCGTGTCGCTCTGTTTCCTCAGCGAGCCTGGCCACCCGATCCCGTTAGTCGCCTCTTACAACAAGCATAGTCGCTTTTTACGACAAGCATGGGTTGCTGAAGACCTATTCTACCCCGGGTCTTCATGGGTTATGTACGGGGATCTAATATATCCATAAAAATTCCCCATAATGTATTATCGCGTTATAGCGATGCATTATATTGTTTCTCCTGGCAATACATTCGTCGACATAATCTTCCAAAACTTTAATATATTTGGAGAAACAAGGCCTTAACCCTTTTATACTCAGAACATGAACGTGTCTTTTTGATAATTGTGCAATCCAGATAAACATGGTATATATTTTCGTTTGCTATTCCACAGAATGAGCAGGTATTGTTGTCGAGTTTCATTTTTAACAATTCTCTTTAAGCGTAAATAATTTTGTGTTAGAATTTGAATTGAAGATTTAGTAATTTGGTATCATGTGTACTTTCTCTACATTGCAAAAACGTTTGTCTCCAAACTATGTCATTGTTTAGTTCTGTTTCTCATTTCTCGCACACTGCTGGTGAAACTACTGAAGTGATAAGATTATCATAGAACAATCGGAACCTTTACCCGATTTAAGCAGGTCACAGCAGGCACATTCAGTGTGTTTAGTGATAGAGTGTTAAGAACAATAGTCATGTGATTAGTACCTGTCTGTGATTTAGGAACATTAAGGGTCAACTGATTGTAACCTAGTAAAGTACCCTTAATATCATACCTATATTTAAGTTCGGTAAGTCCTCTTCTGATACCAGTGTTTGATTATGAAACCTGGGTATTTGAATTGATGATTAAACCACAGTGGTTGCGTAAGAAATCTATTTATGTTTTTATCGTTTAAGATATAGTTCTTTAATGCATTTTGACCAAGCATCCAGTGTGACTTTCCAAAAAGGATGTCAACAATATTTTTCCCAATATCAGCACCCAGAAAAAATAAAGGAAAAACCTTTAAAGGAAAGCCGCAAAGGTTATAGGAACGGTCTCGTCTTTGAGGAGTCAATAAAAGTTCTTCATTTATCATCTAAGTCCACCCTCTTCATATTTCCGTATTAGATTCGTTCTTTTAATCATATCCTTCTTAACATTCCATTAAATTTAAAAATACATCTTTTATCTCTTTACAAAATTCTTTAGGATCGTTTGGGAGAGATGTTGGTACATCAATTATTGTTGATAATAGTGTTTTAATAACAGTCATTTTGCCCATTAAAGTAATGAATCAAGAATCTAGGATACTTTTACAACATTTTTATGGGAAGAGATGATAGAACAAGAATTTGTCTGCAAACTGTACGGGCTAAGCAGAGAAAAGGAAACGTAAATAAGTTATGAATTTATATGGAAGATATTCATATTTCTAAAGACGATTAAAACATAAATAAGAAATGAATGGGGTTTAGAATACATTGTGGCTCCTTACAAATCATATTCTAGAGGTGCAGCAATTGTCTTTAATTATAATGTAGAATTTAAAATACATAGAGTACACAAAGGTGAGTATGGAAACTGTATCATCCGACACATTACAGTGAGGGGATATGACTGATACTGATACCGATAGTCCATTTCAGATAAACCTCATTTTTACGACGTATTGTTTGACGATAGTGATGATATTGAAAATTAATCGTTGGTGATATGTGGCGATTGGACTCTCGTACTACATTCTGCGGTAGACTTAGAAAACTATAGAAATATTAAAAACCCTCGAGCTAGAAAGGTCAGATGAATGTGAAACGTTTATTTTATGATGTTTGGTGAGATTTAAACCCTTATAAAAATATATTTACATGGTGTAGAAAAGAATCCGAGACTGCAACCCAGATTACATTTCTTGCTAGTTCCAAATCAACACTTAGTGCATCAATCGTACCAGGATATAAATCAGACCATTCGACCATTACATTATCATTTTCGAACGTTCTGGAAATTTAACACTTCATTATTACGAAACTATTAATATATTAAGTTAGTAACTAACCTGTTAGAAGAAACCAAAATAGAATATGCGGATCTAATTTATGACAATAGATGACCACATCCTAGCTTTAACTATTAAACATACGCTATTTCTATAAAGCTTTTTAATGAACGTAAGAGGAAAATCAATTTTATGGGCCACATACTTGTAAAATGAGAATAGTAGGAAAATTCAGCAGTTAGAAGATACATACTATTATTGAGTTAGAAGATAATATAAAAGAAAACTTCAAAAACACAAGTAAAGCAAGGCTAGCGGGCCTTTCAAAAAGCAAAGCCGAAATGGCAGATCTAAAAGGAGAGGCAATATGAATCCAAAGAAAAAATAGGATAAACTCATATAAAGAAGGTGAAAAACCAAGAAATTACATTTGTCACTTAGAAAATAGAAATTACATTATTAAACGTATTGACAGTATCATTAAGGAAAATGTTGAAGAATTTACTGATGGTCGCAAGATAATTAACAACTATATACATAAGCAAGTATATACAGCCACTGGCGACATAGACGAAGACAAAGGGTATTTTACAAAATATCGTTACCGCCCACATTAAGTAAAGATACTTCGGTTGAATTGGAGAAGGAATTAGAATTGAAGGAAACAGCACAAGTTTCATAATCTATACAAAAATGATATGATTCCTGGTCTAGATGGATATCAAGTGGATTTTTTAATTTTTCTGAAAAGACCTGAAAATATGGTTATTGAGATACATAAAAGATACTAATTCTACGACGATAACCACGAACAGAGGGGTTATTACGTGTATCCCGAAAAATAGACGCCCGCTGAATAGCTGGAGACCAATATCGTTATTAAATGCTTTGTAAAGATTATAAGTGCTTGCATAACAAATAGAATTCAGTTTAAATGTATTCATTTAAGATAATCAGACCGGATTTATTGCTGGTAGGTGTATGAGTGAAAATATTAGGCTATTGTATGATTTGTTTGAAACTAACAGGCAAACGAAGCCAGTTTTATAACCATTAATAGACTTTGTCAAAAACAGTCGATACAGTTTCAAAGCGTTTCATAATGTTTTTAGAAATATTTGGATTCGGCACAAATATTCAAAAATGGGTCAATATTCTTATTTCGACACCTGTCAACTTGTTTTGAAAACGAAAAGGACTGGAGACTTGGAGGTCCTCTTTGATCATATGTATTTGTATTTGTAGCTGAGATATCAGGTATTATGATAAGAACAAATGACAACATACATAGGATTATCTAAAGTGAAACCGAACATAAACTAGTAAAGTACGAAGTGAGTGAGTGAGTATGGTTTTACGCCGATTTTAGCAATATTCCAGCAATACTACGGCGGGGGACACCAGAAATGGGCTTCACACATTGTACCCATGTCGAGAATCGAACCCGGGTCTTCGGCGTGACGAGCGAACGCTTTAACCACTAGGCTACCCGACCGCCCTAAAGTACGAAGACGAAGCCATAAACACGTTATACAAATTTTACAAAATGTCTGGACTTCATATAAATATCGATAAAACTAAGGCAATATGGATAAGATCAATGACAGGAAGTCTGCAAAATAGCAATCAAAGATTAAAATTTAGACTGGCATAATCGAGATTTTGAAGTATTAGGAATTACACTAAATTTCCATTTAACAGACCTTTGGGTGGTACCAGAAAACGAATTGAAACAATCAAAAGAATTCTTTCAAATTGGAGAAAATGTTGTTCCTTACGTTTGTCGTGTGGGGTAGTGAGGTGTAAGGTGGAAAAATATAATAGTTTGACCGAGTTGAAGATGGTTTCTTTCTGCGATTGTAATAATTCAACCGAATTCGTATAGTTTCGAGAATTCACATGGCATGACGTCCACTCGTCTCGCTTACTTTCTGTGAATATAGAGAAAGTCCTTAGTCGGTTGAAGTACGGCTTGTGGTTAATGTTTGAGACGGGGATATTGCTAGACACGCCAATGTTTCTCTCATTGGAATCCAGCACAATAGAGGACTATCTTCATGTTTTAATGTCAAGCCAAAAATCGATAGTACTAATGTGTGGTTTTAGTAGATTTCTTCCTCAGTTAACATACTGGCCTTATATGTGGCGTTACTTCAAATGCCGCTCATTCATTATAATGGTTATGCTATTAGAGGCCCTGTCAGTGGGACAAGTACACACTATTCATATAGGGCAGCCAGACTCGAGATGACAGCTGCCTGGGACGGAATAGGTTTATTCCAATTTCTGTTTGTGCACTCTAAACATGACATCGCCCACTGACTCAACCCACTCCGAAAGACATCCTACAGGTTCATCTTATCTTTTGGTCTGTGTTGACCCCTATTGATAGCAGACTGTTCACGCTATTTCCGCGTTCTGCGTAACATTCATAACTCTTGGAACACAATTCGGATTAGACGGTGTTGGTATGGAAAATGAAACTGTGGTCTGTTTCTGAAATTTGAAATATTGGGCGACATTTAAGTGAACTCTTTTTTTGTCTGAACATGTTGCTCACGTTTGAAGAATAAATTCCTTGTTTCCAAATTCAAGAACATGCGGTCTCATTGCTGATTTTGTTTCCAGTTTGACCAATCGTTTCAAAGCAATAGCAAGACTTGTAGAGCCTAGCAGATGCTGTGGATAAGATATTCTAACTGTTTGTAGACCAATCCATCAGCAGAAGTTGCTGGAGTCGATCTCTCAACGACTTTGAGCAGAGTCTTGTTCGTACTTTGTGATGTCCCAGTGATTGTTGAAAGAGAGACAATAAACCTTCCAAATCATTTGTATTGTTTGGCCTTTGTCCTTTCTTGTGACCACGTCGGCGTAAACATGTAAACATGCGTGAAAAAGACTCAATACATCGACGTTGGCGGGTGGTCGGTGAGAAAGACTGCCACCGTTTTATATTTTGCCATTACATCCACATGCAGTCGACCCTATAGGATGAGAAAACCATTGAACTCGAACTGTCGTGTACAGCAATGTCATTGAACTCGAACTGTCGTGTACAGCAATGTCATTGAACTCGAACTGTCGTGTACAGCAATGTCATTGAACTCGAACTGTCGTGTACAGCAATGTCATTGAACTCGACTGTCGTGTACAGCAATGTCATTGAACTCGACTGTCGTGTACAGCAATGTCATTGAACTCGACTGTCGTGTACAGCAATGTCATTGAACTCGAACTGTCGTGTACAGCAATGTCATTGAACTCGACTGTCGTGTACAGCAATGTCATTGAACTCGACTGTCGTGTACAGCAATGTCATTGAACTCGACTGTCGTGTACAGCAATGTCATTGAACTCGACTGTCGTGTACAGCAATGTCATTGAACTCGACTGTCGTGTACAGCAATGTCATTGAACTCGACTGTCGTGTACAGCAATGTCATTGAACTCGAACTGTCGTGTACAGCAATGTCATTGAACTCGACTGTCGTGTACAGCAATGTCATTGAACTCGAACTGTCGTGTACAGCAATGTCATTGAACTCGACTGTCGTGTACAGCAATGTCATTGAACTCGACTGTCGTGTACAGCAATGTCATTGAACTCGACTGTCGTGTACAGCAATGTCATTGAACTCGAACTGTCGTGTACAGCAATGTCATTGAACTCGAACTGTCGTGTACAGCAATGTCATTGAACTCGAACTGTCGTGTACAGCAATGTCATTGCTGTACACGACAGTCGAGTTCAATGGTTTTCTCATCCTATAGGGTGGACTGCATTTTAGGATATCAGATGGATGGTATATGTTCATGCAAATGATTGAATGATTTCCAGAATTCAAATGTTGTTAGACACAATTGAAAATATTTCTCTTGATACCTGATTAATGATGGATGATTCGTGTCGATAATTTCTGTTGTATCTCTCCCAAATACATCAGTCGAATAAAAGGTACAGTCAATGCCAAAGATGGCGTTTTTAGTATGACTTGACTTCCAACGACCCTGAACAGTATGTTTCAGCTGTACAATTAGAACTGAATTCAGGATCATGCCGTTATCTAAATTGGACAAATTTTGCAATTGTTTTCGCCACATGAAGAAATACCGTACAGAAGTAAGTTTCAAAGAAAAATATCCTTTTATATATAATTTTTGGTGATGTCAGTATAGGAATCGTTTTCTTTGACATGTTTATTGCTTCATGCTGAAGGTTGGTTGTGTTCATGATAGCTGGAAGGGCAACACGAGGAATGCAATATACACCATATGTTGCAGTAGTCCCGTCTTCACAATAGCGGAAGCAATACAGTTTCTTTCTGGTACTAAGATCAAGGTCAACGTCTTTCTATCTAGGAGTCAATGTACGTTCGGGTTTAGTGTTTCTCCCTCATTTAAACAGTGTCATCACTAACCCAAAGTTCTCTCAATAGGAAGTCATTACTCACACGGTCACGCCATTTCACTGACAGAGGGCAATTTGAAGCCGGATCAATAGCGTCAAGTAATGGCTGCCATTCCTGTCACCAGCAGTGACGAGAAGTGTCCAGTCAATGTCATACGAAGTTAAACGTGAAGACCATTGGCTTATGATCCCTGGTCGAACATGTGTCACAACATGGAACCTCTTTATCCATAGAAACCTCTAGGACTATCACACCAATCATGGGTCGCCAAGCGGTGACGAAATGTTGATCAGTGTGCAATATTCCAGCTAAATCACGACAGCTTGAGGATTAGCGAACATAGTGGCTTATAACATGATCAACGATCCGTGCCGAGTGGGTACGATGTTATATTTGCCAACTCCGAAATTGTGACCGCCCAATCAACATTGTAGTCGGTTCTCACAATAAGAATGGGTGCTGTCTGTTTACTTTGCTGTCCTTGAATCTCCACGAGGTACTGGGGATCTGTACTGCCCTTGAATCTCCACGGGAAGACAACACAGGGCGCTGGTGGCTGGTGTTCCGGAATCCCCACGACGTACAAGGGATCGTTGTTGTCCCGGAATCCCTACGACGTACAAAGGATCGTTGCTGTCCCGGAATCCCCACGACGTACAAGAGATCGTTGATGTCCCTGAATCCCTACGACGTACAAGGGATCGTTGTTGTCCCGGAATCCCCACGACGTACAAGGGGTCGTCGCTGTATCCCCACGACGTACAAGAGATCGTTGTTGTCCCTGAATCCCCACGACGTACAAGGGATCGTTGTTGTCCCGGAATCCCCACGACGTACAAAGGATCGTTGCTGTCCCTGAATCCCCACGACGTACAAGAGATCGTTGATGTCCCTGAATCCCTACGACGTACAAGGGATCGTTGTTGTCCCGGAATCCCCACGACGTACAAGGGGTCGTCGCTGTATCCCCACGACGTACAAGAGATCGTTGTTGTCCCTGAATCCCCACGACGTACAAGGGATCGTTCTTGTCCCTGAATCCCCACGAGGTACAAGGGGTCGTCGCTGTATCCCAACGACGTACAAGGGATCGTTGTTGTCCCGGAATCCCCACGACGTACAACGGATCGTTGCTGTCCCTGAATCCCCAAGGGGTTTTGGGGCGAACTCTGCACGAAAATTCAAACGAGAAAAAGACAGGAAAAAGGTGCTGGCTCCCTATGTTTCCCAAGAATCCTCGCGGGGAGACAGGCATGAAATGAATGTGGTTCACGCTGCCCTTAAATCCCCTTGGCCATAGGGCGCTGGTGATCTATGCTGTCTCTGAACCCCTTGAGCCAATGGCGCTGATGATCTATGCTGTCCCCGACTCCCCTTGGGCACAGGATGCTAGTGACATATGCTGTCTCAGAATCTCTATGGGCTCACGGAGCTACAGAATATGTCTATCAAATGCTAAATTCACATAACACTTCGTCTTCAGCTTTCCATATTAATGTTTGAATGTCAGCATGTCTGCCAAATCTATTGCTATTTCCCAGAGGTAGGCCACGTATAAAGGTCAGCGTCTAACCAAAAGGATATGTTGTAAAATGTGACTAATTACAGACCAAGTGAACGCCTTGCTCCCTCTGCTAATAATGGTTACAGATTTTAATTTTAACTATTGATGAACGATTTTCCTCCCTTTTTAAAGCTATCAGTAATCCCTATTAGGCAGTTTAGACGGCAAGGCGCCTAGTGAGATGGAAAATAATTGTAAAAAAATACTTCATTATCAATTCATGTAGTTGTATTTTCCCCTGTAGTTATCCAAGTTTCAATTACTATCGATGTCTTTTTTAAGGGCGGGTGTGAAGCATTTGTGTTACTCTTGTAAATGAATTCTTGTAGGAAACTGATAAAGGTATTTCCATGACAGGTAAATATTACAAAGATTCCTTACATTAGCAGTCTCCCTCAAGGATTACGAGTTGCTGTTGCTGAGGTACGTATATCTGAACTGGGGATCAGGCTCCATGACGCTGTGGATCGTTGTTCATAATATCAGTCACTAGTTTATCTGATTCGGACTCGATATTTAGATGTCGCCATCATATACTAGTAGCTGGAATATTGCTTAGTGTGGACTATCGTGGTTTCATTGCGTTGTTATACACGCCTGCCATAGTCGATGGGGTTTTTTCTTTTAAGGGCTATTGTTTGACCCGGAACCGACCAGAAGCGTTTCAGTAATGACTCTAGTAGAGTTACAATTTTGGAGTTTCGAACGTGAAGCACAAAAAAAGTGTCAACGATTGTTATCACTACGTCTTGCTTAATGACCCTGTTGAAACCCTTTAAGTAGTCCATGTTTGAGAGTCGGCTCAACTTAGTTGGTTAGTTGAGTTGAAATGGGGCTTAACGTGTGTCTCTGCTTCTACTAGTCCGGACTTTTGCTGATTTTAGCCCACTGAAATACCATGCCGCATTTTAACATGAATACCCCACTCAAACACAGTATGCTGACTCCGAGACGGCCTGTCCTTAATGCCGAGCGCCAAACAGGGTAACAACAAGTGTCATCTTTTAACGTCTTTTGGTATGACGCGGCCGGGGTCGAACCCCGAACCTTCTGCTCTTCGGGCTGACGCTCTACCATTAGACCAAGTTCGGATAAACTGAGAATCTGATGTGTGCAACGTTTGAATGGCTGATGGTGTTGTTGTCAGCGCCACGGCGTGGTTCGTTGCTAGCGTTATCAACCACTGGTGTGCCTGGTCCCTTTCCTCCATTGCAAAGATGACTTCATACAACTATATAATGCTCTAAAATGACTGCGTTAAATATAATCTACTCACGGACTTTAATAATCAAACAACGAGCAAGACTTAGTGCTCACCCAATGACCATGACGCTGGATCTGTGTTGCAGCTGTGTTGAGAGTTGAAGTTGACTTCTCTCAGTTAAACTCATCTTCCCGAGGCAAGGAAGTTAACTGACTGCAAAAGTCCAGTTTTCATCCTTGTCGAGCTAGGCTTGAATTTCTGGGTTCGATCGTAGCGCCAGCTGTGGCTATTACGAGTTATGTCCCTTCTATGTCCCTCCTATTGACCAATCAGATTCCACCACTCACCTCACTTGCATTTGCTTCAAACAAATGGCAGTGAAGGTGATCTGATCGATAATCAAGATCATTATTGTAACAAAACGGTTCTTACTTCGCGAAGTGCATCAAATCGCATGAGGACCTTCATTAAAAACATGAAAAGATTTGGAAAATATCTGTTGACACTAAGTTTATGGTGCATATGTTTCGCAACTCGGCACAGCAGTTTACGAACCGGATGTTGATTTTGATTGGACAATGCATCGACTCGCTAGTCCAGCCAAAATATCTTCAAAATTCCAACCTAGTTCGGCAAGGATGGAAACTGGACTTTTATAGTTAACTCCCTTACCTCGGGAAGATGAGTATTGATAGAATACATGTTTATCGCTTAAACAGATGGCTCTACTCGATGATTATGAATCCCTTAAATGTCGCTGAGTAGTATGTGGGTTTTCTCTTACCTCTCTGGCCAGGTTTGTAGATAGGTTTATCCGTCTGAACCAGGGTGATGATATTCTCTGTCTTCACCTCAACCTCTGTCGTTCCTGTCGCCTCAATGGTGGATGTGTCGTTACGGAGAACAACGTCGTATTCACCCGTCTGGGTAGGAACATTGAACTTCAGACACTGACTATAAGCTGGAAAAGAGATTGTGACGATATGGTCAATCAAAACTGGCAAAGGAAACTTACCTCCTATGAGTGAGTGAGTATGGTGTAACGCCGCTTTTAGCAATATTTCAGCAACACCGTGGCGAGGACACGAGAAATAGGCTTCACACATTGTACCCAGTTGGGAAATCGAACCCAGGCCTCGACGCAAAGAGCATGTCCTGAATAATATGCACAATCACTCAGTCATGTGCATTACATGGCAACATGTCAAACCATTGATGATTTACTTAAAAGGATTGGCGTGTCACGTCGTAAATAAAAATATTTGTTGTGGAACTATAGCTTCTCACCAAAGGCTCCCGAAAATGATTTGAATTTAAAGAATAATAACAGAGAATATTTCTATACGAATTCAATGAAAAAAGAAAAATTACCCAAAGAGATTCATAAAAAGGTGGAAGCAAACACGATAGAATTCCAAATGAGCTCACTAATGATTACATTCCAACTCAACTACTGACATTGTGATATTTTACTGCATGATTGCATTATGACACAATATTGATCGTTGGATTCTCTCAGTAATCGCCCTGGGAAAATGTCATCTTTGTAAACACCGCCCCAACAATGCTGAAGCCATTCCAACAAGAAAATGTACTCACATTCTGAGATCTCATATTCAAAGTCATGTTCTTCTTGTGTTTCCTTGTGTGTCAGGCGCAGCGTGAAGGCAAAGGCGGGGTCATCAACGTCGTGCAACGTCACACAAAACGTCTCCTCTCCCCCAGCCCTAAGTGTACGTGGTAACGTCAGGATGTAGCCCCTGGGGGAACGAAAGGGTTAATCACTACTTGCACTAAATAATGGGATGAACAGGAATGCTTTATAGGTAGCAGATAGTTGACTTCAGTCTTTTTCTGCATTGCTAAAAATATTTTTTTTCTTTTATAAATGATTATCGTGCTACGACCCAACGTCATTTGTCTGAATATTAGAATTGCACTACAAAGCATCACGTTAACTCACAATATGAATTATACTGTACAATACAATATCACGAGACATGAACATCAAATACATGAGTTGGGGTTTATTAAACGCTGCAGAATGGGAATTGCAGGATATCATTGTATTATCCTACTGTGAATTGCAATGCGTCGTGATGGGCTCGCAATACGATGACACATATCTCGAAAGTTAACTGCTGACATATTTCTGGAATGTGTAACAATACATGATTTCTCATACTGAGAATGTCATATGACCTAGACGGTGGGCATAAGAGCTGACAATGCCACTGGACAATGTTGAATCTCATGACCATCAGTTATTTGCTATGCGTTGCTTTATCAAAAATAGATTAAATTCAAAGTGTGATAACAATTGGGTTTGTAGTCTCCTTATGTTGAGACACAGGAAATCCAGTAGTCTTATGGATTTAATATTCTGTGAGGAGTTGCGACGCTACAATACTGTTCAAATCATGTAAAGAAGATACAGTCAGTCACACCTTCAGATGGTTGGTACATCAAACAGCCATATCGGGGATGTTTGTTGCATTATCGGAGAACTGTGTTCACGCACACCACCAACAGTTCAAAGTAACCTTCAACCATGTCTCTTTTAGTTTTACTGGATCATAAATGTTTTTTTACAGATTCTTTTCTGTACTCTTTATGAACTGTTTTGTTCTCGAAACCATTCCAGAGTTCAGACAACAGTTTTCTTTGTGGTTTCTTGTAGATACATTAGTTAACCCCAAAGCGTTTCACACCTAAAGAAATTACAGTTTGCATTGTCAGACAAAACACTCTTAAACATAAATGTTTGGGCTAAATCCACACAGAATTGGCGGCAGCTAAAAAAACATGACATGAAGGATGAAACCTGTATCAACACAAGCTACAAGAGTAAATATTGTTAAACGTTTTAACGCGAAGATGAAGTTTAGAGAAGCAAGGTTGACGCCGCGAAAGCTTCTTCTGATGGCCATGTGTTGTGAGGAGTGATGACTACGCCGTATACACACTGCCACGATCGATACATGAACACTCAGACCAAAGACAGATAAATGTCAACCATTTAGCGGCTAATTTTCATGTGATATCCTCATGTTATTAGGTGTGCTATGGTTGGTCTTGACACGATTATAATGTCATGAGAAAAGTGTGACAATCCTGTGGGAATGCATGGCGCAGGCCGTGAATCAATGGAGGACAAATCCAAAGTACATGTAGTAGAGGAACACAGAACATTGCTGAATTTCAAACACGCTACAGTCATTATATTTATTGTTTTGTTTGATTTGTTTGTCGCTTAATGCCGTATTCAACAATATTACAGCTATATGACGGTGGTCTGTAAATAATCGAGTCTGGACCAGACGATCCAGGGATTGATATCATGAGCATTGATCCATGCAATTTGGATACGGTGACATGCACCAACCATGTCAGCTCTCCTGACCAACTGTGGTTTGCTGAAGACCTATTCAAACCCGTATCTCCACGGGTCTATTATATTTATTGATATACACAAAGCATCATAAGGTCTCGATATTTCAGTGTAACATACATCATCCAAACTCACTCATTCCTGTTTGAGACGAAGTGACTGCTGACGCTGGGACATTGATGCCCACCCTACGCATATCAGTGAAAGTTGACGGCTCATTTAAAAATGAGGAAGGAATGTGTCTGTTGGATTCTAACAATATATTCGGTTATATTACGTCGTACCCGCCTAAAGAAAGCCATTGAGAGAAACCCAAAGACTGAAAGACCTAATATATCACATGACACAACACGTCACAGTGATATTTTCTTTCTGTATTCGACACCTGTGTTATATAATCTACTTGTCAGGGTCGGTCGGGTAGGCTAGTGGTTAAAGCGTTCGCTCGTCACGCCAAAGACCCGGGTTCGATTCCCGACATGGGTACAATGTGTGGAGCCCACTTTCAGGCGGTCCTGAGAAATTTTTAGAATACTTTTTAGTCACTACTTCAAGACTTTATATCTGAAAGGATGATACGAACTATTTTATTACATTCCCACTCGCCCTTTTACAAGACGCTTTACGCAAAGCCATGGATCATCAGATTTTCACTGCTCCATGCATATTTCCACCGCTAGTTTGCCTTGTACACTCATAGGAATCTGTTTCGGAGGATAGTCGAAACTGGTTATTCTCTGGCGTTGGCGTTTTATATTTACATGACATTTTTGTGAAAACCTGAGGCAAATTAGTTCATTCCAATATTTTCTGGAACGATTATTTTTTATAAAATCTAATGGAAAAAAACACCCCTCTCCTGAATATCACATGGGCGGACATGATAGCCGTGCTGAATGAGATCATTTGGAAATACATTCAAACGCAGCAAGTCTACAGCTCCAACCAAAACCAGTGTAGTCAGCCCGGACAGGTACCATAATCCCTGCAAACTAGGGACATGATCTCCAACACAGTGGGGGGTATGTACTCGGGCAGAGACGTACTTCCAGCATTACATAACGTGCTCATCTCCTCCGCTGTCAGCCCAGCATGGACGCTTATTGTCTGTGCTGAAGTCGAAGCACGCAAATGAGCGCCAACGATCATGCTAATTGATAAATACCTTGAAAGCTTTGCTCTCACTTCGTTATTATGTCAGATTCGTAATGGGCGATTGTGTTTCGTTCATCGACTGATCCTACTTTTTGTACGACCCCAGGTAATTATATACTGACCTGTCTGCCCGAGGCTACTATGAAGCTCCTGTGAAAACAGTCCGGCTATTAAAGAATATCTCATGAACTGGAGCAGCAAGCATCTCGAAATTGAATAAGACAGACAGAGCTATGAATAATTAACAAACCCTTCCAGACAAAGACTTTTGTTGGAGAATGAGCATGTCCATTTAGACATGTGAAAAACACTTTATCCCGTACTTAAGTACATGAGTCGTAACCATAGCACTATCTTGTCCAAGGTTACACCACTGCGTGATGAACTGCGGTATCACAGGGATGTTTGGTGTTGAAATGTCATTGTACATTCCGCATAGCCAATGCAGACACATATCTCTATTGCTATAAAACGTAATTATTTGGTTGAAATATCGACTGTACTTTGCAGGTTTCGTTTTGTGCAGAGACAAAAATATATATGTGTTGATTGAATGTGATGTTTAGTGTGCAGGATTGTGAAGAGGTATCACCTGCCTACTCGATATGTCAGCTATCTTTGATTCATGTGAGTGAGTATGGTTTTACGCGCTTTCAGTAATATTCCATCAATATCACGGCGGGGCATACCAGAAATGGACTCAACATATAAAACCTATGGTGGGATTCAAACCGGGCTTTCGGTGTGATGAGCAAACGCTTTTACCACAGGGCTACCCCCGATTCATGAAATACCCCGCACATACAAAGCATAAACTAACAAGGACCTGAACATTGTAACGTCAAAACTGACATGGCGTTGACGCAGTAGGTGGCCTCGTCCCCAGCTACAGCCTTCCTGTACAAGTACAAGCTCATATCAAGGTCATATCAAGGGTAGAAGAAGTAAAGGAAGGAGGAAAGAAGAAGGCGAAGAGGAAATTTAGTAAAAGATAAGCGAGTGATCGCAAAACTCGGAGATGTTATACAGGATGTCATCCTAACCATCTAAATATGGATTTAATGGAAGATCTGTCAAGAGACGCGTTTTACGTTGTCGGTAGGACATGGTGACAGTGTTACAAACACCAGGTATCACCGTTAGAAGTAACTGAATACCTGGTGACGTTGGATACACTCGGTGAGTGAGTGAGTGAGTGAGTGAGTGAGTACCAAGCACTACTACAGCTGTAACACGGCTGTCTGAAAAGATAACGAGACTGAGCCCTGAAATCCGGTGGTTGATAGCATGAGTAAAGGATCCGTGCCGTCGGGGACTATGAGACAATATCCGCCAGATCACGCACTTTCACCAAAAGTTGGATTCCATATTTTCAGTGAGCCTTTCTCGGGTCTTTTTCCTTTTGCGCCAAATAAAACCATTATGATCACGTCAGGCTATTTGATTCTGAACCAGGAATTCATTGGCTATTCTGAACGGTCATTCTGTGCAAATAAAACTGACACAACTATAGGTAATTATGCAAAATTATAGAGAAGTGACATATCAACCATCGGATGGTTTAAGTCGAAGAAATCCTTTTCGAATTTGTTGATTCCGGAAGTAACTTCCGGACTTGAAAGATTCTCTTGATTTCTCCATAACGGAAACTGTTTCGGTATATAACTGAGACTGTTTTTTCTCTGGAGTTGACTTTTATATTAAAGACTAGTACAGAACCCTACTGGGTACACAAGGGACATCACTCAAGTAGTGGGCATTCGTCTGTGATAACAGTATTTGGTTAGCAATCTCATAACCCATCAGTAATGTAATCTGAAAATTCAGCAGTCTGTATCCCAGAGACTACCCAGCCTTGTGACATCCAGGAACAGTTACGGCTACACAGGCAATTAGTCGGTATACTTCTTATTAATGTATCCTCCAAATGATGTTCTTAGAATAGATGAGACTCAGACACTCATCAACACTCGCACCACGTGACGCATTGAACAAATACACATTTGTGTATATACCCTGTAGCCTAAGTGTCACACTCCATGAGATCTGGTTATATTCAGGTTATGCATGACAAAGGCTCGAGTTGTCGACGGCGTACTTACATAGTTGACGATCTTGTCATATTTGCCCAGTCTCATCGTTTACCATATACACACTGCCAGTGTGATGCCCCATCCATTTCCTTATAAACGACGACCGGAATCCTGATACGGAGAATTGACATTCGCTGATCAAATGTCAAGACTTGTACAAGAGTCAGCCATCCACTACAGAACTTCAGCGGCTTCGGTTTTTCATACTTCCAAAACAAGCGACAAAACCCTTTCCATATCCAACAGAAATCTCTGCATAAAGCAGAGTCGAATGTTATAAAAGAAGACATAATGTCCACTAGAAACGCCTGGCATAGCTTTGTCTTCACCAATGTAGGGTTATGATGTGCTTAGGTAACTGTTTGTCTAGAGTTATATATGTTTTCGCCAAGGAAACGGTTAAGCTGTGCTTGGGTAATTGTTTGTTTAGAGTCATAAATGTTTTCGCCAAGGAAACGGTTAAGCTGTGCTTGGGTAATTGTTTGTTTAGAGTTATAAATGTTTTCGCCAAGGAAACGGTTAAGCTGTGCTTGGGTTATTGTTTGTTTAGAGTTATAAATGTTTTCGCCAAGGAAACGGCTAAGTTGTGCTTGGGTAATTGTTTGTTTAGTATTAGGTATGTTTGACATGCATCATACTGCATGGTACACGTCACGCATGACAATGTCCCCTATGAAGATCTCGGTTACAGCTATGTATTATATCCTTCGAATAGTTGACGTCATTTACCGGTTCAACAAGCTCCCTATCCCCTAAGGCCATCAGTCTTGAACGTCAACCTGCACTGTTTTCTATCTAATATCGCTATTCTGTAGATACGTCACTGTGTTGTGTTCATTCTGACAGTGTCTGTACGTTAAACTATAAGACTCACACGAAGACTGCAACTGTAACATCGTCAAACATGCCGGTCAAACCAAAGAGGTGCTGTTGCGTAAATTCCGACAACACACTACATCTCCGTTGCTGGCAACTGATGCGTATGCTTGCGGTGAACAAACGATTTAACCACTAGGCTACCCCGCCGCCCTGAATCTAACGAGAGTGAGGAATGCTGATGGTTGACTTAATCCCCTGGACCAGGCTGTATCCAGCGTTCATGGTGCCTTAACCTGGAACTAAACCTCCATTATCGAATGTACCATAAACTCGGCTGTATTAATGACCCTATCCCTTGATTGGCGAGCCGTTTACGTAATATTGTTTGTAATTATTACAGAAGGATGTCTGTATTTATAACATAGAACAGCAGTAACAAATGGTCTTTCTGAATGGAACTGAAACGCGCCTTCTAGATTTATAAGATCTCTGTACTACTGATGCCACGGACCAGATGGCAGAAAACGAAAGAGCGTGTTTGCTTGAAAGGAATTGAGGGAAAACTTAAGAGCGAACACCCTAATAATTATATGTAAATGGAAATATTCCACTTAAGCATCATTAGTTAATAGAAGTTTAATTACAAAAACAATTGAAATGCCCCACCTCACTATGAAACATTGATATTTCTTTATTCATTTCGCACTTTAGGCCATCGGCCCATTGTACATTTAGATAGTCAAGTCCACAATACACATTAACGAGCTTCTGATATTCATGGCATCTAATATATATATAATGAGAGGTTTTCCGTGGTTTCAGCTTGGCATGATGACAACACTATGTTAGATTTATGTTATGTAGTATGGACATAATTTTTTTCCGAAATATATTTGTTTCTAATCTTGTTATATGTTTTACAAATTAACAGAAAATGGATAAGACCACTGTTACAGTCGTTAAAAGTCTTTGGTTTCTTGGGACATTATGTTATCTCCCCATTTCAATATGAGAACTAGAACGATGTGGGAAAGCGGAGTACGAAATTTATCAATATTGATATTTAGAAGATACGGTTCAACACAAGCATTTAATTTAAATAAAGAATATGTATGCATTTTCGGACTACTAGCAATATCTGAATGCCATTCTTGTTCATGCATATATTTTAATCGTGATACAAATTAAAAAAGAAATGGTTTTGGATAAGAAACTGATTGGTTTTCCCAAAAATAGCCGAAACCAAATTTATATAAAGCATTTTTAACCTTGGATACCCAATTAATCTTGCCATTTACAGCTTCTTTATACAACATATTATAGCTCTTTCTTGGGTAACGACTATTATGAAAAGATATAACCTTATACCAGTAAGTAATACAACGCTTATATGCTGAAGAAATATCGACCACACCCGCCTCTTACGAAATGATCGGGTGTGGAAGACTTGACGCCTAAAACTTGTTTGCATGCTAATAAATGGATCTGTTTAATTTCTTTGTATTTATTAAAGCCCCAAATTTCTTGAGCCAAGTCATTGATGAACATATTAAACATGAGACATTTAATATGAAACATTAAGAATTTGATTAACCATTATGGTTTAATGTACACATTAGTTAAAGCAGGCGTGCAGCAACATGGTTCTGACCTCTACGGACAGGAACAGTGGATCTATTTCTCTAACGTTACCCATAGAGCCAGGAACAGTAGATCTGTTTCTCTAGCGTTACCCATAGAGCCACAGGAACAGTGGATCTGTTTCTCTAGCGTTACCCATAGAGCCAGGTACAGTGGATCTGTTTCTCTAGCGTTACCCATAGAGCCAGGAACAGTGGATCTGTTTCTCCAGCGTTACTCATAGAGCCAGGAACAGTTGATCTGCTTTACTAGCGCTACCCACAGAGCCAGAAACAGTGGATCTGTTTCTCTAGCGTTACCCATAGAGCCACAGGAACAGTGGATCTGTTTCTCTAACGTTACCCATGGAGCCAGGAACAGTGGATCTGCTTTACTAGCTCTACCCATAGAGACAGGAACAGTGGATCTGTTTTTCTAGCGTTACCCATAGAGCCACAGGAACAGTGGATCTGTTTCTCTAACGTTACCCATGGAGCCAGGAACAGTGGATCTGCTTTACTAGCGCTACCCATAGAGCCAGGAACAGTGGTTCTGCTTTTCCAGCATTAACCATAGAGCCAGGAACAGTGGATCTGCTTTACTAGCGCTGCCCATGGAGCCAGGAACAGTGGATATGCTTTACTAGCGCTACCCATAGAGCCAGGAACAGTGGATCTGCTTTACTAGCGCTACCCGTGGAGAGGGGAACAGTAGTTCTGCTTTACTAGCGCTACCCGTGGAGAGGGGAACAGTAGTTCTGCTTTACTAGCGCTACCCGTGGAGAGGGGAACAGTGGATCTGCTTTACTAGCGCTACCCGTGGAGAGGGGAACAGTAGTTCTGCTTTACTAGAGATGCCCATAGAGCCAGGAACAGTGGATCTGCTTTACTAGCGCTACCCGTGGAGAGGGGAACAGTAGTTCTGCTTTACTAGAGCTGCCCATAGAGCCAGGAACAGTGGATCTGCTTTACTAGCGCTACCCGTGGAGAGGGGAACAGTAGTTCTGCTTTACTAGAGCTACCCATAGAGCCAGGAACAGTGGATCTGCTTTACTAGCGCTGCCCATGGAGCCAGGAACAGTGGATCTGCTTTACTAGCGCTGCCCATGGAGCCAGGAACAGTGGATCTGCTTTACTCTCACTACCCGTGGAGAGGGGAACAGTAGTTCTGCTTTACTAGCGCTGCCCATAGAGCCAGGAACACTGGATCTGCTTTACTAGCGCTACCCGTGGAGATGGGAACAGTGGATCTGCTTTACTCTCGCTATCCGTGGAGAGGGGAACAGTGGATCTGCTTTACTAGCGCTACCCATAGAGCCAGGAACAGCGCTACCCGGTGAGAGGAGAACAGTGGATCTGCTTTACTAGCGCTAACAGTGGAGAGGGGAACAGTGGATCTGCTTTACTAGCGCTAACAGTGGATCTGCTTTACTAGCGTTAACCATGGAGCCAGGAACAGTGGATCTGCTTTACTAGCGTTAACCATGGAGCCAGGAACAGTGCATGTACTGTTCCTCTACTTCAACTGGTTCAATTAAAACATGTTACGAGATAGATATCAATTTATTTATGTTTCGGTCGGGAAAGAACTGAAAAAGGACTGGTGGCCTTGTCAATTTTGAAATAACCTCAAGTTGACATTTTATCAGGACCGTATGGTTCTCCTCGGTAACTATCAATTACCAGGCACGAAGGTGATGAGAGCAAAGTTTTTTTCTATGGAGCTTACGGGTACCCATACACAAAATGTTATATTACAGACTACAGACTGATATCATTTGAAGTATGATATAATACCGAGACTCCATTATATACTGTATTAGTTTTTTTCGCAGTCTTACCACTATTTCAGAACGATATCAAAGACTAAAATTAGGATCATTTCAAGCTACTGTCTGATTTCAAGGGGAAAGCTAGCCCTTGAGCACGAGTTACGGGCTGACACGGAAACAGGCGGAAAGCTGTCGCGCAATACGCTCAGGAAGCTAGAGTGGCATCGCTCTATCGTGGGGAAGCATCTAGACCTCTTGGTACAGAAATAACAGTTCACAAGCGTCTTGAGACACTTACAACTTTCTCAGGACAGCGACACACTTTACTCTATCTAGGCTATATTCAGTTGCATTAGCCTTAAAGGCGCACGATTAAACAAGATTTGTTTTGCCCAGGGTTTCTAGTTTACATATTTTTTTTTATAGAAAACAAATTATACAGAAATATGGCAGTCTTCGTGTGAAGTTACCTGGAAATCCCGACATATCTGTTGGATGTGAATAAATTCTTCAGCACAGAACATGTCAATAGCCAGTCTCGACATTGATGACGCAATGCAAAACCTAGCCAATACAGTGTCAATACAGTGTCAAAACAGTGTCATAACCGCAAAAAGCTTCGTAATTGGGTCCAGGGTGTTTATTGTAGTAACAAGGAGATATTTGTACATATATATAGAGATAATCGAGCATGGCTTTTGACTGGGAAGGCGATGTCGCTGTCGACTACTTGGTACCAACATGTAAAGACATCAAATAGCGATCTGAACATCATGCGAGCCAATGAACGAGGTTGTGTTAAGGAAAAAATGTTATATAATTTGTGTTCGTGATAGGAGAAAATGTAAACGAAACATTCTTATCTTGGATATATACATGTTAGAGTTACATCTTCAAATGCCTAAGTCATTATTTCAGTGAACCCTCATCCTAAACATCTTGACCAACTTGATTTAACACCATTAATGGCAGTATTGCGGCTGGTGTTGGCGAAAATTCCGAAGTAAAGCTGGTCTTAGACGTTTACCGGCAAAACCCACGAGGAAGGGTATGGTGCTGACAAACCTAGAACCACAATAAGGGCGAACCGGGATTCGAACCCTCGACCTCACGTTCAATCGAAAATAATTGATCCAATTTCATAATGTGTTGTCAATATTGTAAATACCAAAATACCATATTTATACGACTGTATACCACTGCCTGTCTTACAAATAATGACAATACAAGAACTAGTTTTCCAAGATCAGTTCAGCGTCTCGTTGTTAAAGTCAAAGTCGGTACGTACATCTTTTTATCCAAAATAACTTATAAAAGAATTGATTCAGAAGTTCAGGGTGTGAGTAGGGGAGGGGGGGGGTGTAGTTAAACACGTGATGTGGTAGTGACGGTCAGCCACGTGTGTTTGTTTACCTTGTGAGAGACATCGAAGGGAAGGGGGGAATTGTCGTATTGTCGACACACGCCCTCATGGCCGGATATTTGTGATTGTAGATAACGCGACTCGCGGAGGCCGCTGACCGACATAAATATGTAATAGACCGATATAAATATATAATAGACCGACATCAGTATGAAATAGACGGATATGAATACATAATAGACCGACATCGGTATGTAATAGAAATCTATCAGGCTGCGGTTTGCTAACATAAGGTAGCTACATGCTTTGTTTAAAAGATAAAATAAAAGCGTATAAGATGCCCGCAAGAATAACTGGATCTCATTGTATCTGGTAGTCAATCAATTTAACTGAAGTTGCTAAGGCACATTGTGGCAAGAAAATCCATTTTATGTATTTACCAACTGAACGCTTTCAAATACAGGCAAGATGCTCCCGTAACGATGTGTGTGTTGAGAGTTGTATTCCATAAATCTGTCAAAGCGCTTCGATTGTTGCAACAAGGATATATATTTAAGAACGTGAAGTTAATGTCAGTGTGAAAAGGTTATTTCAAGCTTAACGATGCAATTCGGAAAGAACCTTTCAGGTTGACTTGAGTTGACTGAGCAGTAATTTTCTGAATGTATTATGGACAATCCCTTTACCCAAAGTGGGCATGAATACTGTAAACGAGTTTGTGTTTGAATTAACCACATTTATTAATAATTGTTTCCGAGGGCAGATTAAAGTTTCATTAGTTTTTTGTCAACTGCTGCCAGCTCTTAAACTGATGAGGACAGTGTGTAAATATTATTTTATGATAAATATAGCATTATTCAAATCAAACCTGGCCCAGCCAGATCAGCGGTTGATAGTATGAGCAATTGTCCACGCGCCGTCGGATGACATACACGTTATCCACACCTGATCCGAAGTTAAGGGATGAAGCCTTTCGGATCGATCATCGAATATCACCAATTGCTTTTCAGTGATCCATTCATATCACTTTTTTCATCGCTAATTCCCATAACTATTTTGCCCCAATCTGTGTCGTCGGATAATCGAGTCTGGGTATTCTCTGGCGCTGACGTTTTATATATGTTTCATATATATTTTATTTATATTTTCTATACGACGATTAGCATGCTTCAAAAAATATTCCGTGTCTTTGCAGAAAATCAATTTAGACTTCAAATTTGACATGCTTTTTGCAAGATAGATAAATAAGAAGTATTTGTAAGCAGTTTAAAATAATAAGATAAGGGGAGGGTGGGGGGGGGGCAAAGTTTAGTAGTGAGAGGATTCAGTGGGATGACTTCATTGTTTGGGTTTATTATAATAGGTACAATACACACACATGGTTTGCCAAAATCCCGACCGGATAGAGTACAAGTTACAAGCGATGCATTCACAGCATGTTATAAACTGTTCAGTTAAAAATGTTAACTGGAAATACCATGGAAATAATAAGGAAAAGATGTAAGTGATGTCATTTATATTTTACGTATTCCATATCCCCAACAAATCCAAATTTCCTATTAATGATTAAATAAGTGTCAAAGAACGGTTCACTCTCATTGTGGCTGTTTCCAGATGGACTACAAAAAGTAGGAGTAGGCAAACAATAGCTACCTATAGAATAATGGACCATACCATCCGTACTCAGATGTCATCAGTACGCAGCCCATATACACATGAACAATGCCTTATGAGAGACGTTGATAATTTTTTATTTGATATCTGTTCTTTTATTCTTTATTTTCAAAACAGTCACAAAGAATGCTTTACGGAGTATTTACAATAGCAAAAACAATGTTAATGGAAAATGCAACAAAAGCTACATTTGCATAGTTAATGAAAGCTCAACATATACGCACTGTGCAATATGTGACGTTTTAGCATAAGGCGTGAGCTACATTCAGTATGTTTACAAGCGCAGGGTGCTGAGTTTGTGCTCCCTCGGACAGGCACACGCCATTTTGTGACACTGGGTGACACCGAGTGACACTGGAAACGGATAAATTTATGAATAAATGGAAAAAAGAATGAATAAATCAAATGAATACCACAAGAATCTGTTTCGTCATTTTCCAACTTTGATTACTCCAACGTCGCCTAGAAACAAATCTAGGGTTGACAGGTAGTAATTTGCAGTCACTGAACCATGAAGTACGTATATAGAGGGAGGATAGGTAGTAATTAGCAATCACTGAACCAAGGAGTATGTACATAGAGGGAGGATAGGTAGTAATTAGCAGTCACTGAACCATGAAGTATGTATATAGAGGGAGGATAGGTAGTAATTAGCAGTCACTGAACCGTGAAGTACCTATATAGAGGGAGGATAGGTAGTAATCAGCAGTCACTGAACCATGAAGTATGTATATAGAGGGAGGATAGGTAGTAATTAGCAGTCACTGAACCATGAAGTATGTATATAGAGGGAGGATAGGTAGTAATTAGCAGTCACTGAACCATGAAGTATGTATATATATATAGGGGTGATAGGTAGTAATCGGCAGTCACTGAATCATGGAGTATGTATACAGAGGGTTGACAGGTAGTAATTAGCAGTCACTGAACCATGAAGTATGTATATAGAGGGATGATAGGTAGTAATTAGCAGTCACTGAACCATGAAGTATGTGTATATAGGGATGATAGGTAGGAATTAGCAGTCACTGAATCATTGAGTATGTATATAGAGGGATGATAGGTAGTAATTAGCAGTCACTGAACCATGAAGTATGTATATAGAGGGATGATAGGTAGTAATTAGCAGTCACTGAACCATGAAGTATATATATAGAGGGATGATAGGTAGTAATTAGCAGTCACTGAACCATGAAGTATGTATATAGAGGGATGATAGGTAGTAATTAGCAGTCACTGAATCATGAAGTATGTGTATATAGGGATGATAGGTAGTAATTAGCAGTCACTGAATCATGAAGTATGTATATATATAGGGGTGATAGGTAGTAATTAGCAGTCACTGAATCATGGAGTATGTATATAGAGGGTTGACAGGTAGTAATTAGCAGTCACTGAATCATGAAGTATGTATATAGAGGGATGATAGGTAGTAATTAGCAGTCACTGAATCATGGAGTATGTATATAGAGGGATGATAGGTAGTAATTTGCAGTCACTGAATCATGGAGTACGTATATAGAGGGATGATAGGTAGTAATTAGCAGTCACTGAATCATGGAGTATGTATATATAGGATGATAGGTAGTAATTAGCAGTCACTGAATCATGGAGTATGTATATAGAGGGATGATAGGTAGTAATTAGCAGTCACTGAATCATGGAGTATGTGTATATAGGGCTGATAGGTAGTGATTAGCAGTCACTGAACCATGAAGTATGTATATAGAGGGATGATAGGTAGTAATTAGCAGTCACTGAATCATGGAGTATGTGTATATAGGGGTGATAGGTAGTAATTAGCAGTCACTGAATCACGAAGTATGTATATAGAGGGATGATAGGTAGTAATTAGCAGTCACTGAATCATGGAGTATGTATATATAAGATGATAGGTAGTAATTAGCAGTCACTGAATCATGGAGTATGTGTATATAGGGTGATAGGTAGTTAATTAGCAGTCACTGAATCATGAAGTATGTATATATATAGGGGTGATAGGTAGTAATTAGCAGTCACTGAATCATGAAGTATGTGTATATAGGGGTGACAGGTAGTAATTAGCAGTCACTGAATCATGGAGTATGTGTATATAGGGGTGATAGGTAGTAATTAGCAGTCACTGAACCATGAAGTATGTATATATATAGGGGTATTAGGTAGTAATCGGCAGTCACTGAATCACGAAGTATTTATATATAGGGGTGATAGGTAGTAATTAGCAGTCTCTGAACCATGAAGTATGTATATAGAGGGATGATAGGTAGTAATTAGCAGTCACTGAATCATGGAGTATGTGTATATAGGGGTGATAGGTAGTAATTAGCAGTCACTGAATCATGAAGTATGTGTATATAGGGGTGATAGATAGTAATTAGCAGTCACTGAACCATGAAGTAAATGTATATATAAGGATGATAGATACTAATTAGCCGTCATGAAGTTAACGTATTGAAACAGTCGCCACAATGGGAAGCAGGCTTAATGGGACGACACGGAGCGATAGAAGCCACAGCCGACTAGCTCTGACATTCAGGTGACAATCTCACACGACCACAGCCTCATTACCGACGCTGCACAAAGTCAAATGTCTTTCCCAAGTTAAACTGCCGAAGGTACAACGTAATAAGACAATGAGTGACACTTAAGAAGTTGTGTTCTGAGAAAGAAGTTTAAGATAACAGATGAGACTTGATACTGACAAGGCACAGCGGCCTGGAATTCACCCCACTGGCTCTGTCAATGACGGAACTGACTCACAATCAAAAGACATGTTCCGCCCACTCGATCTTGATACTTAGCCATCGCGGGGTTTTTTTATTAAGTCGCAGGGCCCACGGTCCGCATGTACTGATTATCGCCATATTGACATATTTTCGTACATGTCTTCAGTAAACACGCTGAAGGCGTTGTCGCTCAGTAAGTGCATTGTTTCAGTGAGTGAGTGAGTGAGTGAGTGAGTGAGTGTGTGAGTGGGTTTGGGTGGGTGGACGGGGAGTGAGTGAGTGAGTGAGTGAGTGAGTGTAGTTTACGCCGCTTTTAGCAATATTCCAGCAATATCACAGCGGGTGACCCCAGAAATGGGCTTCACAACATTGCATTAGATCACGCAATGTTGTTTATTGTCTTTGTTGTTTACTGAAATGTTACAGCAATATAACCACCGACTTGAATGGGCAACATACAGTGGTTGGCATAATGTGAGCGACACATGTTGTCGGGTTCGCTTGCATGCAATTGGCCAAGCTTTAGTCAGCGATTCTGAACACCCAGTCCGATTGAGTCATCACTTACACACGTTGGTATCAGGAAAGGGCTGTTTTCGTGATGGGGACCGACGTGGTCACGTCATATTTAATGAAAGCGGAAACAAACTTTCCATAATCAAACGACATCAGAAACCTCCGCTAAAATCAGTGTCCACTGTAAGAGTCTGACTACATCCTGAACTCTTAATTAGTGGTGATACCAGGTGTTCGTGTATCCTGCCCCACCGGCGGCGCCAGTCACAAACACATGCAAAGGCATGGCAAGTTTTCACATGGACAAACAGGTGAAAATAGGTCACTGATGCGTCAAATTTGGAAATGTCATCTACATGTCTAAAATAACACATTTTAAAAGCTTTACTTAAACTATGAATTCTGCAAACCTTGCAATATATTTAGCGAGAGTCACATGGATCGTTGACATATTTGTAGAAAAAGCATGCTCGACTGTAACTCTAAAGTTGTGAAATGTGGACACCAATGGCAGGAGCCGATAGACTAATGCTTGACATAAAGGGGAAGTTTAGTTGAAGTCATGCTTGTGTCCTACATCCCTGTGGATAGTTTGTTGTCATTCTAAATCTTTATACATAGATGCAAATATGAAACAGATGAGGCGGTTTCACATGTCTCTGTTATTTCGAGTTCAGATGGGTAAGTCAGTGAAAGGGAATGGTTATTAGGCCGTTATTGAACGATCAGATTATCATAACATCGATATACTTGAAGCATAAGTTAAACGTCCTGGCCAAATTCCTTGTTTTTATTTTGGCAATCAAGCTATGAGACGTGTGAGGTATTGGAAAGAGCCTATATCTGATTATGAACTTCTTCGCGTCGTCATATACATTTCCAATAAAATTTGAGTTTGTAACAGAACGTAATTATGAACAGGAAAAAAAAAAGATTCGAGTCGATTTTCATCCCAATTTTTAATGTGAAGAGTACAAACTGTTATTTGAGTGGTTTTGATTTACACGAATTGAAATACACTTGAACAAATGTCTAATTAGGCGGTACCGTTTCAAATCGATCTCATTGGCAGATTAACGGATTAACGAACCATGGATACTTTGAAATGAACCTTTGATTGATATAGATCACCGTTCATTGAAGGTGTCTTTCGACCTGACGGGGTTCGAGGAAGGATGTTTGAGTGCGGCGTCAGGCCATACATACTTACCTTTTTATGCAATTTATGTGAATGGCAGGTGCTAGCGGTATATAGATCTTAAAGTGACACAGAATAATATAAAGACAACAGTTATTTCAACTAAGTAGAAACTAAGATGAAAGCAACATAATCACTGCATTGCATTGTATGTATTGACGGTGCGCTGACATGTATACCCGAGTAAACACCGCTTACCATTATATTTCAATATAAAATAACTATTTTCTAAAATCGTGTCTTGCAGTTCTTTCTTACGAAGAGTCTTTGTTTCAGCTTACAAAGTGACATTAAACTGACGCGCTGTGATGTAACTGAAATACTGATCAAAGCGTCTTAAACCCAGCTCACTGACTAACTCAATTCTGCTTCTGCTTCTTTACATCCCAAGACATGTCCCAGTCCTCGCGACATCTAGCGGAATATTTACTGTGTTATTACTAGCTCCCAGTAGGAATCAGTGATGTTTTAGACATTTGTCAAAACAAGTTTAATGTCATATGCATATATTTCCAAAAGAAAACTCTGGATATATCAAAATAAGGAAGGGAAGTGCTTAACATCCTCGGCGCATATTGTATATGTCTCGTGAAGAACACACCGGGGAAACAGAGGTACCATGGCGGCTTCACCAACCAACAGCTTGACGAGTGTCATCTATCATTGATGTGTCTCTGGTGAGACGTCTTCTAGTCAGCGTTACAATCCTCCGTCCTCATGGGGATAATCACAAGACACAGAAAGAAACTCATTAACTTTGGCCGTGTCTACATTACACCAAACTGAGGTTGCCAACGTGCTCCTCTGTAGTTGCTTCAGTGATGATTGTTCCACGTTGAAACGGTTATCGTCTCCTTTACAACAATTCAGAAACCGTCGCTAGACATCTTGTAATCAGCTGACGCACCGATGACATGCGATTGTTCCATAAGGGTTTCACAGCCATTCAGACCATGTGTTGATGAAGGGGTATACGAGTCTACTATGTTGCAAAATGATTAAATCTTAGTTTTATAGTTCATTTCGTAAACCTACCCCACGGTATTACATCTCCCTGTCCGATGTGTGACACTAGGTGTCCCAATTATTGACTTTCTCTTTACAATGTGTATCAAATTACCAAGAGAGCGGAGTCGTTGTTAATATCGCTGGTTATTGGTTGCAATAATGGCTTTGAGTGTTCGGGATGCGTTAGTGTTTTTTGTAACGTTCAGATGGCTGAGGTATTGCAGGGATATCTACAATATGTGCAGCGTCATGATGGGTTTATGGGCAATACAACACCAAGCTGATGCTGCCAGGCTTTCAGCGTCCATTAAACAGATGAAGGGCATCAATCAACTTCATTTATTTTCAGTAGGACATGTATAGGTTTTATTCAGTTGCTATACGAAATTAGTTCAGCTTAAAATTTATAAATAAAAGCGTCATATCCATTTTCAATAATTATTAGAAATCCAGACTTAAAAGATTTAGTTGTACGATGCCGACTATATCATGAAAGACAATTTTCATGAACCACTATCACATAGTGATGATACCAGATGTTAGCGAAAAGGTGAGCGTATCCTGCCCCACTAGGGGCCTCCGTCACAAACACATGACGAAGGCAAGTTAATTGTACACCAATAAAACGGGACCAAATGTTACAAGTCAAAATTTGCAATTGCATTGGACATCACTTTTGTCACCGATGCGTACAATTTGGAAATGTCACCCACATGTCTTCCACAAAACGTTTTGAAAGCTTTACTGGGCTTCACTGTTTTGTTACATAACAGTTTTAATTGGTATACCACTTTAGTGAATACAAGATAAAAACATGGCAATCAAACAAGGAGGACGTATCTACGAAACATTTATATAGGGATTACCTGTTGCATAATGTCTTATCTATGAAGATAGTGATAGTATTGTTCAAGAAAGCCCTCTGTGACCTGGCCAGAAACCGGCCAAAAGTACATGCGATATTGAATTGTTATACTGAATGCTGTATAAGAGCCCTGTAGCACGCGGGGTGTTACAGACGGGGAATCAAACACCCGCCTACCCGTCAAGGCAGAAGTGTTGTTATGGGCAGCATGCACGTTATGTGTTTTACATACTGACATCATCAGTGAATTACCAGGGAAAGAAACATTAAAAAACAAACTGTTCACGAGAGACAGAGTATTATTGTTTAACTTCAGCATTACTGATTGGGTGAATGTCAGTGGGGACTCTGCCAGTGCCGAGGCAGCCAAATGCCTATACAGCCATGTCACTGATGCATATGGTAACAAAAGTGCATCTATTGTACCAGTATGTTGCACCAGTATGGATTTGGAAACTCCATCAGCTGGGGATTGAAATACATTTGTAACATAACTCAAGAAGTGATTCATTTATATTTATACAGTAGTTGAAACGGGAACTTCAACTGATTGGATTTTTTAAATAAACAAGCGTGATTACATAATGAATATGAACTTTATGGAGATAAAAAAAACTTCTAAAGGATTAGGATATAACACGAAGTATTGGATATCTGCATTTACAAGTAGACAGACATATATTTTATTTTATTTTATTTAAGTATAGCCCCTTTACATAAAACTTTAGTATATACAAATAGATAATTATATGTACAGAGACGGCCACTCTATTCACAGTCATGGAAGACTTACGTCATACATCATTCATCAATATTCTAAATTGCATGCGGGAATACATTTCTGCCATGCTGCAATGGCTACACCTATAAGTTATTATCACATGGTTGAGGGTTACATATTATTTTATATTACCGGATCAGGTCAAATGTATTTAAATGATTACCTCCATGTTTGATGGTGGCTAAAAATGAAAGAACAAGAAATGTTTATTCGAAGGTGATGTATTAGAGTCCGGTATCCTGTCAATGACATCTCAAGGAACACGAGGATCACAATTTCACAGTAGACAGTATTGAGCGGAGTGAAGTGGGAATTTCCAAGCGAATACTTTTTTGTGCCCGGCAGTGAAGTAAGGCGAATGTTATCACCTTGGACACAAACATATATCTTTCCATATGAACTTAAAAACGAACTGGTGTTTCCAACCCTTAAGTCAGTCTGTTTGACTCCGATGTTGTGGGAAAGAAGTACCTATTTTAAACTTCAAATTGATACTCTCTTGTGTTCTGTGTACAGCTTTACAAGTATTTCAACAAGGGCCTCATAAACGTACCAAAATACACTGGACTTCCATCAAACAATACCTACCAGAACAAAGAATATCGTAACCATGCATTCCACAAATGTGAACAGCATGTCGCCGAGTATAGGCTAACTAAAGCATCATGAATGTAGCAAATAGTGAATGTACCCTGGATTTAAGACTACTTTTCAAAACAGTACAGGTTTACCCTACCAATACGGCATCGTACATGAGAAGACATTGGTTCCATTGTTTGTGGTATTGATTCAAAGAATGTTTGTCAGACTGGGGTGTAGTACGACAGGAAATTACGGTTCTCTGTCGGAACAAGAACACAACACGTGGGTCTACCAAGGGGAGGAAATAACTCAAGCCATTAATATTTAACCAACGCCAAATGTCACCTGATTTTTACTGCAATATTGTTACCAGACTTCCAATTCATACATGCTCGCTCAGGGCTGTAGTTTCCCTTTGATTGGCCCTATGCAGTTGCTATTAGCTCCTGACCTTGTAGACTGTACGGAGAAAATGGCATGGCAAAGAAAGAGGTGCTATGGTTAATTTGAGTTTTGGGGCATATATATAGCATTCAATCACAGTCCTTAGCGGCCGGTGATTGTAAGGTTAGGAACTTCGTTTCCTGAAGGTTTTTTGTAGCTAAATTTGTAGAGCTTAACAATGACTTTTAGGACTCCGTGCTATGAACAATTAGAGTCACACGCCATCTTTAAGAAGCGTTTAGGTTTAAAGATGTACTGAGGGCTTTGGCCATGATGCAAAGAATACAAGCCTGGAATGTAGCCAATACTGAGAGGTCTAAACACGTGGATTACACAGATCATTATAACAGGAATGTTTACAAAGCCTTCTACCGAATTCAGATAACGGTAATGGCAAGACGGCCACCACCAGCACATACAACTCCAAACTTGTTATTTCACAAGCCAATGGCCATGTACCATAGTGGATAAAAGGGATACGTCTTAAAGGTTAATTGACATAACTACAACAAAGGTAAACTGAGTAACTCGAATACAACGATTGCAGGACAATCATACAATCATTAAAACCAGATACATCGCAGAGATAATCAGTGGGTCGTGTATCGTGTATTCTTGATGAGAATGTTAGTGATTTGCAGATAAGCTAAGTATGCAATAGTGTGTGCGCGTGCGTGCGTGCGCGTGTGTGCGTTGCCACCTGATTCATTTCAAAATAAATAAATTGTTACTGATTTGCTAAACCAAGCAATTACTTTCGCTTTTATTTTTTTATAAACAGAAAGAGAAGCAACGTAAGGATATATTAATTAAATAATTCATTTGACACAACATTATAAATTCCAACTTCAAATACATCTACACGAAGGTTCAAATGTGTTCATATAACTCTTCTTTGGGGGCTCGTATTGGCTTCAAGGTAGACACAATTTTATGGATAACAACTTCTTTAATACTGTAAAAAGCGACGTTTCGGTACAGATCCTTATACCGTTGTCAAGCAGGACTGACAACGTATTGGTTTGTTTTTTTAATCGTGCTGGTATTTTCAAGATGTGGCAGAAGAAGGACCTTGTGATCTAAATATCATGTATGTTGGTAAAAATGCTTATTGAAAAGAAATCGTATTAGTTTATGGATCGACATTGGCGATATAAAAAAAGACGGGTGTATAAAGTATGACTCGTCAGAATATGCCCTGAACCCAAAAGGCGAAATAAAGGCGAGCAACAACACCAACAGCAACAGCAACAGCAGCAGCAACACAGACGTTTCTTATTTACGTTAGCATCACGCTTTGTTTTTTTAATTGGTGACATCTGTGTGATTGTTTTCTAAGTTACTTTGACACTCGAGATGGTACTAGATTAGATAGAGGCATAACTGTCTTTGTCAACGCGCAACATGAAATGTATCATAATAGTTTTTTATCTCTTTCAGCTCAGCAACATTATGTTTTCTCTGCCCCCATGCGATTCTATATTGTTTTACAAACACCTATAGTGTGCATGCATTGATCCCTTTGATAGCTTGTATAGAAGTTCTTTGTACACTCATGTTATCTCACGACAGACTACTCTGTGAACCACTATCCACCATGCACTAACATATGTCTGCACCTGTCAACACGGAGACACCTTGGATGTCGGTTTCTAACATAGGTAATCGTGTTACAAGTCGTAAGCACATATATCACAACAGACACGGCGATCACAAATTCTTAGATATACACCATCTGTGCCAAAGTACTTACTGCAGATTCATATCGATTTAGTCGTCCCTCGGGGATGTAAACAACGGGAAATTATAGGGGACGGATATGCATGATATTCAGTTAAATGAATTGTTTAATATAAACTGCAACTAGATTTATTATATATACACATCATGTACAATTCATTTGTTACATCTAACCTTCATTGATGTATGTATTGCAACATGTCTTATGTGTAATGAAGCGGTATTAACAATTGTTTACCAATCCATTTTTACACTTTTGTGAAAATAAATATGTTTAAACGATGCGTGAAAGTCCAAAAGCACTCATATTCCGTGAAACATCTTGACACATATCCATAGACTAACATCTAGTCTCTGAAATGAACATATCGTACATACAAAAAACAGGTGTTCAGTTATTAATAAAAATATAATAAAAAGGAGCCCAGTGACTCTCTTCATTTCCTGATACTGCAGTAATCTAGACTTGCCAAACATTATAGACATGCATGGGCTGTATTTGATATATATTTGTATCAGGGTCTGTAAGACAGACTAACATATCTAATTTAAGTTGACTTTTAAATTCCTACCTAAATGACATTTATTAATTTCTTTCTAATCTTTGTTGACAACCAAGTATGCACCTATATGATCATATTTCAATCATTGATATTTCAATTAGCATGGATGGTGTGACAATCCTGGTTAGACGTTCCACAGATATCGTTTTTCTTGTTAAATTGCAAACTATTTTCTTTAAAATTAAGTCAATATCACGTGATCCATTCTTTTGAAGTGTTTGTGAATGTAATTAATTTCAAGCGTCTGTTCAGACACATATTCATGTGTCGTGTGTCGTTTCATAATCATCAGAATTCTCCCCCAACAAATACAATTAACTCTTGCGGTTTTGGTAACCGAAAATCAATACTCGGTTTTTCATTTCCTATGTTTTCCTCGTCCAGATATGAAAGGGAAAATATGTCTAAACGGCTTGTATCACGTGTCGGACACTAATCCTTCAAAATAGCATCGCGCATTTCAAATGATCCGGCATATGAGGTCAGCTGATCCCAGCGTGGTCTAGTTCATACCCAATTATGAAAGATCCTCTTCGCCGCGTGGCGCTCTGGGAAAGTGTAAAAACCTGAACGACATTTATGAAAACTTGAGTGAGAGTTTCGTTTGATGTTGTTTCTCTGACGTGTTTTGCTTCAAAAGAAGGTCAAATTCCATCCATGGAATTACTTATTGAAGATGCTACGTACGACTATGGGAGGATATTACATCATTTATAACTTGTTGGTGTTTTAACGATGCTCAAAATATTGATCTTAGCGTGGATGCTGAAACGGACACCTGATTGGTTTTTATAAAGTTCGCGTGTGTTATTTTATTTAAAGTTCGTAAGAAAACGTCTTATGAAACCAAACCTGTGTGAATATGGGGAACATGAATCTGCTCGATAATATTTCTTACATTTTTCTCTGAAATAAGCGCATAATAAATCAATATAAAGGTGTCTGATATATAACATTGACATTCACGATAATAACACGACGAACTATCGAAAACTTTTGAAAACACCCGAGTCACTTAAGACCGCTCATAGGCCACAACACTGTGGGAAGAAAACAAAACATTATGAAAGAGTGTCAACTTACGGCTGAGCCGAGATGAGGTGGAAAGCCGTGATTGTAGATAATAGGGCAACGGCCCCGGCTTGCCCAAACATTGTCAGCGAGTGGAGAGGAGGCCACTTGTACACTGACCGTCTCGTTGTCAATGGATGTAATATAGTCCCACTCTGCACCGTCTCACTACCTTGACCAGCGAATCAATACGCGCTGACTTCCGCAGGCGCTCCATCAACGCCTAAGCACAGCATGAGGAAATTAAACAATGAGGTTGCACAAATGATGGGCTCCAAGACAGAGGGACAATTGTGCTGTCTTCTTTCCGTACAACATGTGCAATGATTTTACATTTGCATGCTCCACCGCAAGTTATGGTGGGAGGTATGTTTAGGAAAGGATTTAGGACCATGTGAGAGGGATAGGGAATTTGACAATGAGCAGGATGCAGCGGGTTGTTTTGCTTCGAACTGTGCGCTTATTCAAATCTGTAGAAGAGTTTTTATTCCTATTTCTAGGACGATTCGTGCCGAGATGATTGATAGTGTTAAGAATGACATTACATGGATTTGTGAAAAAAATATTATTCTGAATTATTGCAATATGCAGTGGAATATCATTACTTTAGAACATGCGGCTTTAGATCAACCGATCTCTCATATTGAAAGTGGTGGCGAAGAAGTAATGGCAGCATCGCTGAAGTATCAAAGCATCAGCGGATTCAGAGAGTTCCTCGGTGCAGAGATGCAGTAGCTGTTTTCACAGTAGCCTCACATTGTCGGGGGGGGGGGGGGTGCCGCCGTGTAGAGATGCAGTAGCTGTATTCCTCACATTGTCTAGGGGGAGTCACGACTTGTACGGGAAATAGTAGCTGTATTCACAGTAGCCTCACATTGCCTAGAGTGAGTTACATCATACAAGATAAATATTAGCTGAATCCACAGTAGCCTCACATTGTCAGGGGGCGTCACGCCGTGCACGTGAAATAGTAGCTGTACTCACAGTAGCCCCACATTGCCTAGAGTGAGTTACATCATACACTGTAAATAGCAGATGTATTCATCGCATTGGGTATAGGGAGTCACATAATACACCTATAAAGCCGTCGGTTCCAAATGGCATTCCCTTCCATCATATAATCAATTACATCCGCAAATCGGAAAACAAATAACGTTATCTCCTAAGTGGCCGCTAAAGCGGACATAAACCTGGTCGTCACAGTCGCAGAAGAAACATTAGCCGATGACCATGGCGATACTCAATAGACATAATTCTCTCTTGCAGCTTTTTGTCAGTTTTCTTGGGAAGAACAAGAAAGCTGAAAAGGTTATTTTGGAAATTTAAGGCACAGTAAGGCCTGACACAGATAGTATTCTTTATTTCTACATGTTTGTTTTGTCATATATATAAAAAAGTGTGTCACTACTGGCCCTTGAAGACATGATCAGACTAAGCACATCATGTTAAGGCATAAAACGTATTTCAACACAAGCCAGATAAAGAAACAAATATGTCCCGACACTGTTCATAAACATCATCATGATCACAGTCACATTTATTTGTACAATGATACAAGATATTCATATTTTGTCTGTGATAGCAGATGCCGTTTTTGTCTGTGACACCAGATGTCTGTCTATGATTCCGGTAGCACGTTGTTTGGCCATGACAGAGTATGTACTTTATGTTTGTCTGTGGTACCCGATGCCCAATATTTTGGTCTACGATACCGATATTACGTTACGTTTGTCTTCGATACCGATATTACGTTACGTTTGTCTACGATACCGATATTACGTTACGTTTGTCTACGATACCGATATTACGTTACGTTTGTCTCCGATACCGATATTACGTTACGTTTGTCTACAATACCCATAATACGTTACATTTGTCTACGATACCGATATTACGTTACGTTTGTCTACAATACCGATATTACGTTACGTTTGTCTACGACCAGTGAAGATCCGGTTAGAATAGGTTTTCAGCAACACATGCTTGCCGTGAAAACGTCTATGTTTGTCGTAGGAGGCGACTAACGGGATTGGGTGGTCAGGCTCGCTGACTTGGTTGATGCATGTCATCGTATCCCAAATGCATGTGATCGATACTCATGAAGTCAATCACTGGATTGCCTGGTTACAGACCGTCGTCATAAAGCTAGAATATTGCTGAGTGCGGCGTTAAACAACAAACAAACAAAACGATAGCACGTTACGTTTGTCTCCGTACCGGATCCTTTTTTTCTATGATACAAAATACCCGTTATTATTCTATGATATAAAATACCCGTTATTATTCTATGATATAAAATACCCGTTATTATTCTATGATATAAAATACCCGTTATTATTCTATGATACAAAATACCCGTTATTATTCTATGATACAAAATACCCGTTATTATTCTATGATACAAAATACCCGTTATTATTCTATGATGTAATATACCCGTTATTTTCTGATACCAGATGTCCATTTTTCTACTATGATACAGGAATGACCGGCTTCTATTTTTCTGTAATACCGGCAGCAGGTCAGTTTGGGCTATTATACATGTAGAACGTTACTGTTGTCTATCATCTTTGTAGAACGCTCTTCTTGTTTATGATATTTGTCAAACGTTAACAAATATATTTGCCTATGAGACCTGCAGCACGTTATTTTATGTCTATCATACCTGCAGCACGTTATTTTATGTCTGTCACACCTGCAACTCGTTATGTTTTGCCCATAATACCTTTATTAGCACATTATTTGTGACTATCAAGTCTGTTTTGTCCATCATGTCACGTCGGCACGTTATTTTTATCTATCATGTATGTGGCACGTTAATTTTGTCTATTGTATCTGTAGCATTTTATTTGTGTCTTTGATATAGCATGTACGTTATGTTATGTTGTTGGTCCATGTAGCACGTCATATTTGTAAATGGTCCATGTGGCAAGGTGTTTGTAAATGGTCCATGTAGCACGTGATGTTTGTAAATGGTCCATGTAGCACGTTATGTTTGTAAATGGTCCATGTAGCACGTTATGTTTGTAAATGGTCCATGTAGCAAGTTGTTTGTAAATGGTCCATATAGCACGTTATGTTTGTAAATGGTCCATGTAGCACGTTATGTTTGTAAATGGTCCATGTAGCACGTTATGTTTGTAATGGTCCGTGTAGCAGGTTATGTTTGTAAATGGTTCATATAGCACGTTATGTTTGTAATGGTCCGTGTAGCACGTTATGTTTGTAAATGGTCCGTGTAGCACGTTATGTTTGTAAATGGTCCATGTAGCACGTTATGTTTGTAAATGGTCCGTGTAGCACGTTATGTTTGTAAATGGTCCATGTAGCAAGTTGTTTGTAAATAGTCCATGTAGGAGGTGGTGTTTGTAGATAATCCATGTAGCACGTTATGTTTGTAAATGGTCCGTGTAGCACGTTATGTTTGTAAATGGTCCATGTAGCACGTTATGTTTGTAAATGGTCCGTGTAGCACGTTATGTTTGTAAATGGTCCATGTAGCAAGTTGTTTGTAAATAGTCCATGTAGGAGGTGGTGTTTGTAGATAATCCATGTAGCACGTTATGTTTGTCAATGGTCAATGTAGCACGTGATGTTTGTAAATGGTAACGGATTCATGTCCCATGTGTTCATGAATCTGGATTTAGTCAACTCAGTGAATTATTTAGCGCTTCATACAATGATACATACTATCTCTCGGCCGCTAAACGGGACAATCGGGTAGCCTAGTGGTTAAAGCGTTCGCTCGTCACGCAAAAGACCGGGGTTCGATTCCCGACATGGGTACAATGTGTGAAGCTCATTTCTGGTGTCATCCGCCGTGAAATTGCGGGAATATTGCCAAAAGCGACATACAACCATACTCACTCACTCACTTGGCCGCTAAAGTGTAGAATACTAGGAGATATTGATGCGTTGTTGTGACATTGAAGTATGTCTCGTTACACCCTGTTATGGTGAGTGTGTTTTCTGTAGATCCTATGAGTATCCGTCACTTCCTTTTGGGAAAGATGCAAACGATACCGTGGTCAGAGGAACCTTTGCTGATTTGTAAATATTATCCTTGACTGAGTTTCTTTACCATGGAGATTTCCTTCCAAGGATTGTGCACGCTAGTGTTTGAATGCCAGGGCAGTGTTGCGGAAACTATTTTTTCTTTTGGAAATAATGCCCCTTTATACTGAAAATATTGTCAGCAAATTATCTGACGTTTTGCACATTTCTGTGATCAAGCGTTTAGCGACATTTTATAGCTCTGTTGTGGATAAAACTAAACCTTTTAGACGCTCCCGCTAGTAAACTGAGTGTATTATGTAACAACTTCGTGACAGTTCTATCGATTCTAGACTAATGGAGAATATAGCCTGAACGCTGATCTGAGAAATCTCCACAACGCGAGTTCATTCAATTTGTGCATGCTGCCGGACTCCTGCCTCTTGTCTGAGAGAGAGAGCCAGCTTTTGAGAAGACCTCTGCCAACGCTTTCACAGCCACTGAACCATCCGACACTGGCACTATATCATAGTTTACAGGCTCTACGTTCATGTTTTATCCCAAGGAATCATTTTGGACTGTATGTGGGAAATCCGATTTAAGCCCATCGTGAAAGCTAGAACGCGAAATGATAATAATCCAAATTGGCGGTGAATCTTTGTAGTATTCATCTCTGAGTACGTTAGTGTTGTAGATCGGGTCCAACAATTATTATTATTACAGTCATGACACCCGGTTTCCGCTTTATTGGTAGCAACCGTCTAGTATGAAGGTCAATGTCACGAAAGTCGTCATTTTGACGGAATTAGTGCTGATGACGTCATGTTTCTGAAACTCAGCGCCACCTCCTGTAAACCGCCGATTGATGTGACCTTTGGGAGAGACCCTGCCAAGGTCACACGGGTGAAGCTGCTTGATTGAGTGATCGCAGCCAAACGTCTCACCTCAGGGTGGTTTACTTGGAAGCGTTTACAGTATTTCATCCAAGTACGCAGAAGATACCTTAAAGCAAGCTCTTAAATAGGTTGTAAACGACGTGCAGTGCTTCTGAAGAGTAAACGCTATCGATAAACGATTTCAAGCCAAGGCTTCCTTTGAGAGTTTATGATGGGGGACTAGGTTGGTGCCGTTTGTCCAAATCAATTCCAAATCAGCGTATCTACCGCGATCTTGATGTATCTGCCATGAAAGATTCGTTCGTTTCTACGAAGGCATTTCATGGCTATACCGCACGATCAATCAAAGAAAGACTTGCAGCATATCATGGACATTCCTAAACTCAAACAGAGAAAGACTTAGACACTCAAACAGAGAAAGACTTGCAACATATCATGGAAGTTCCAACACGCAATCAGAGAAAGACTTACACCATATCATGGACATCCCCACACTCAATCAGGGAAAGACTTTCAACATATCATGGACATTCACACATTAAAACAGGGAAAGACTTTCAACATATCATGGACATTCACACATTCAAACAGGGAAAGACTACCAAAATATAGACATTCCCACACTCAAACAGAGAAAGACTTGCAACTTATCATGGACATTCACACACCCAAACAGGGAAAGACTAATATATCACACGCACGCATGCACGCACGCACGCACGCTCGCACGCATGCACGCACACACACGCGCGCGCACACACAATCTGTTTCGGGAGATTCTCAAGAATGTTATTTTCCGGCGTTGACGTATATCGGCGTCATTTCTGTCACTGAGAGGTGTCAAATTAGTAAGTGCCCTCCACATGCCTACCATAAAACGTTTTGAAAGCTTTACTGAGGCCTTGAATGTTGTAACTTTGTAAACAATCATCATTCATATGATCCAAGGGGACACCGTAGTCAGCAGCAGCTGAACCAGGGGAGACCAGGTCTCAACAGCTATTATTCCATCTCAACACTATATATATCAGTCATAATTCCTGTTACCCATGACATATGTTAGACCATTTCCCACGAAGCTCCGCGGACGGATACATAAAGCAAGTGAAGTCAGCCGATGCCTCGAAGGAATGTCGCCAGTGCCGTGCCCGATGGAGGTGGTCTGCTGAATCCTGCTTCGTGATGTCGTGTGTCGACACTTTAAACTTGGCAACACCTCAGGCATGGAACAGCCTCGGATGTAGTGTATCACTTCCGTAACACGGCCCCCATGTCATCCCGCTCACATGTTGTTAGGGAGAAGGGTTCAACAAGTGGTTCGTATACTGATATTCAGACATAGACGTGTCACGTGTTTATTTGTATACAATGCAATGTTTTCTTGCGATGAATATAACTAGTCTCATGACGCCTTAGTACATGCACATGGACCTTCACTCTACTTATGCCCCTCCTAACAAGGGACGGTAAGGTAGCCTCGTGGTTAAAACGTTCGCTCGTCACGTCGAATGCCCGGGTTCGAATCCCCACATGGGTACAATGTGTGAAGCCCTTTTCTGGTGTCCCCTGCCGTGCGGGAATATTGCTGGAATATTGCTGAAAGCGGTGTAAAACCATACTCACCATACTCACCCTCCTGACACTATTTTGGCTAAATGTTGCACTACGATAGCACGTTAACGCCAGAGACGTCGAAAGTCCTTTTATGGTTTTCCTTCTCGCTATCGTGTTCCAAATGTAGTTAGTATCGTCAGAGGACATCGTTAGAGGAATAGATACATTGGTACACGTGAGAACAATTGCATCGGAAGATATCAATCATATTTTACTTCTGACAGTCATATTATTACATGTGACAATCACATGTCCATACCTGCCAAATATTGCATTATTACATGCGACAATCACATTTCCACACCCGACACCAATTGCATTATCACAGGTGACAATCACATGTCTATAACCTGACAACAATTGCATTATTACATGTGACAATCACCTTTCCATACCTGCCAATAATTGCAATATTACATGCGACAATCACATTTCCATACATCACACTAATTGCATTATTACATGTGACAGTCACATGTCTATACCTGACAACAATTGCATTATAGATTACAGAGGAATAACCCAGAAGGCAAGTATCATGTACACATATTTCACTTCTAAGTCTCAATGATCGTGACTCTTTTTAACCTAATCAAGGAAAACCCTTTGTTGGTGTTCTTAGTGTCGATCACTTGTTAGCTATTCCTCTGACATTGGTGATGTTACCGTGGAGGTTCCCATGATCAATATATCTAAATTAGCACTTGCTTGGCGTTATGGCCGGACTGTAATGATTGGATTGCGGCAGTACATGAATGATTGTCTGTGTCATCGCTTGTTTGTTTGTTTATTTATTTATTGTTTAACGCCGGTCTCAGCAATATTCCAGCTATATGACGGCGGTCTGTAAATAATCGAGTCTGGACCAGACAATCCAGTAATTGACATTATGAACATAGATCCTGACCATCCCGATCCCGTTAGTCGCCTTTTACGGCAAGCATGGGTTGCTTAAGACGTATTCTAACCGGATCTTCACGAGTCCTGTGTCATCGTACTCCGTTCTCACGGTGGTCCACCTTAAACAACATATGCATCATAGATGTATGAAAGAGACGGAACTGCTTCCGTGTATTCCAGTACACCTTGGAATGTCAACATGCTGTACATAGCAGGATCGATGTTCTTGAATTCAGGAAAACGAACATCTCTTACAAAACTACCGAGTCAAAAGAACACACCGACGTTATTATGAAGTTTCATTTCAACCATGTTTTATTACATCAGATTACAAAGGAACGCCACTCGATCGTGTCCATTAACTAATGTCATCAAAGGCGGGCATCGTTATGTCCACTAATTGTTCAATCGATATTTGCCATAACGAACTGATTAGTTGATCGATTAAGACGAGATAATTCGCGGAGTCTCGTTGTCACTCCAGCTTAAAGCTCTGTTAATTATTGATGTTTTAATGCTCCATAGATCGTTTACACGTGCACGAAGCTGAATCTATGGTTACAGAGAGGTCAAACCTGTATTGTGAATGAAGAACATCATTATCATAAATGAAATTATTTTACTTCTATACCATCATATTGATGTTGAAGTATCCGCCCAGCAGTGGATTCAATTCAATTCATGTCAAGTGACTGAATTATGACCTCCCGAATAGCGTGTGTGCTGAATCATGAGCTTCAGAATATGTGTGTACTGAATCACTGCCTCGGCAACCATATATGGCAATCATATTTGGAAGAGTAAATAAACATCTTAAAAGTATAAGTACGTCATTGCCATGTTTTTAACCTGAGAAATGTATCTTCTAGCCACTAGGTCTCTACCCCAGGCCAGAACGCCACGCTGCTGGTCGTACGAAAAAGGCCACTAACTGGCATCTGATGATCAGGCTCTGTCCATATTATATTTCAAAGCAGCATTTTTTGGCATTTGTGTCTTATAATATATGTGTCTCATATTCACTGTAAAGCATTTATGCCATACAGCAGAAGGAGATTTTTTATCAACTCTCTCTTTTGTACATATGTTTTGTAAATCCTAACTTGCTCCAACAAGAGACAGCAACTGTATGGCTGATCGGTGACTACGTCGATTGGTGTCATCGTTCCCCTATGGTGTGGATCGTTCTTCATGTTTCGATCCAATGGTTTGCCTGGTCCTGACTAGTATAATTACAGACCGTCGTTAATAAGCCGAAATATTGCTGACTGTGGATTGAATAACATTCTTCTTACTTTGACTTTGAAGCATATATCGGATGTATATCGGAAATCATAAGTACACGTATTCAAGCGAATTCTTTTTTGAATTTGGTAACAGAAATATTATGAAGAATGTCTAGCTATAGGGACATATAGATCTTAGAGACTATAATGAGTGTAGTTTCCACTGCTGGATTCTAAAGGCCTTCGCGAATCCCTACAGAGGAACGACTGTTTGAAGAGAAATGCTCCGTCGAATTGATTTTGTAGCAGCATCATATTTCAAATCTGCTTGTGTGAAGTTCCTTATGGTCAATATGTCTAACAGTAACATTAGACGGTTTCACAAACGTATGATCTCTTGAACCATTGCCCAAATTACGATGTGTTATGTGGTTCGTCGCTTTATGCTTAAAAAATCAATAGTTGTCAAGACGGTGGCAGATCCATTGACGCCTTGTGTTGGCCCAGTGGTGATCACGTTCGTTGTGAACTCACGATGGAGGGGTTTGATTTCTATGATGCTGTATGTACTATATATATATTTGGTAACTGTTTGTCCCCTCTTTTGATCTAAACACTTGTGTTCGTGTCAAAACCTGCCTTCACGCATTATTAATGTCTAGCCAGATTCTATGACATGTCTTAACCTTAATCGATTAGTAGTCATATATTATGCATATATTGGACCCACCATTAGATATTCTGAAGGGGTCCTGGGATTGTCTGGAGATTGGATATTTTTTCAGTTGCAGTTTCAAAAGCAGATATTATATTTTATAAAAACTATGGGCCTGAATATTTTTTATGAGAAAAACGCCTTGGATCAATGTATATCTTTTCGCAAACAAGTTCTTTAATTTCGACAGTCCGAAGCATAAACATCTCTTTCAAGAATTTTGCTTTTTCGATAAATTCCCAGCCACCAAATGGTCTGTATTTCGATATATGCTGATGTGAGTAACATGACCTGCAGGGCTAAGTGTAGTCCGACATATGCTGGTGTGAGTAACATGACCTGTAGGGCTAAGTGTAGTCCGACATACGCTGGTGTGAGTAACATGACCTGCAGGGCTAAGTGTAGTCCGACATATGCTCGTGTGAGTAACATGACCTGCAGGGCTAAGTGTAGTCCGACATATGCTGGTGTGAGTAACATGACCTGCAGGGCTAACTGTAGTCCGACACATGCTGGTGTGAGTAACATGACCTGTAGGGCTAAGTGTAGTCCGACATATGCTGGTGTGAGTAACATGACATGCAGGGCTAAGTGTAGTCCGACATATGCTCGTGTGAGTAACATGACCTGCAGGGCTAAGTGTAGTCCGACACATGCTGGTGTGAGTAACATGACCTGCAGGGCTAACTGTAGTCCGACACATGCTGGTGTGAGTAACATGACCTGTAGGGCTAAGTGTAGTCCGACATATGCTGGTGTGAGTAACATGACCTGCAGGGCTAAGTGTAGTCCGACATATGCTGGTGTGAGTAACATGACCTGCAGGGCTAAGTGTAGTCTGACATATGCTGGTGTGAGTAACAAGACCTGCAGGGCTAACTGTAGTCCGACACATGCTGGTGTGAGTAACATGACCTGTAGGGCTAAGTGTAGTCCGACATATGCTGGTGTGAGTAACATGACCTGCAGGGCTAAGTGTAGTCCGACATATGCTCGTGTGAGTAACATGACCTGCAGGGCTAAGTGTAGTCTGACATATGCTGGTGTGAGTAACATGACCTGCAGGGCTAACTGTAGTCCGACACATGCTGGTGTGAGTAACATGACCTGTAGGGCTAAGTGTAGTCCGACATATGCTCGTATGAGTAACATGACCTGTAGGGCTAACTGTAGTCCGACATATGCTGGTGTGAGTAACATGACCTGCAGGGCTAAGTGTAGTCCGACATATGCTCGTGTGAGTAACATGACCTGCAGGGCTAAGTGTAGTCCGACAAATGCTGGTGTGAGTAACATGACCTGCAGGGCTAAGTGTAGTCCGACATATGCTGGTGTGAGTAACATGACCTGCAGGGCTAAGTGTAGTCCGACATATGCTGGTGTGAGTAACATGACCTGCAGGGCTAAGTGTAGTCCGACATATGCTCGTGTGAGTAACATGACCTGCAGGGCTAAGTGTAGTCCGACACATGCTGGTGTGAGTAACAAGACCTGCAGGGCTAAGTGTAGTCCGACATATGCTCGTGTGAGTAACATGACCTGCAGGGCTAAGTGTAGTCCGACATATGCTCGTGTGAGTAACATGACCTGCAGGGCTAAGTGTAGTCCGACATACGTATACGCTGGTGTGAGTAACATGACCTGCAGGGCTAAGTCAAGGTGTGTGCTCTGTGCCATAACGATGCTATAATGCAACATTTGATGAATTTTAGTATTCAAGTGAGTGAGTTAATTTAGGTTTACGCCACAACCACTCTGAACAAGTTTCATATACCGCAGACAGCGTTAACATGTCGGGAAACAATTACTCACAATCTTGTACTGTAAACCAATTTTAGCCGACAAACATCCCGACAGAGGTCACAACTCACCGAGGTCAAAGTGCACAGAGATCACTGAGGTATTATAATAAAAAATTGTGGTTCTTTTTTATTCTTCGGTCCACGATATATTGCTAATACGTCCCTTTCCTTTACTGTCCTTCTGTATCAAGATATGTTCTCTTCACTCTATGCTTGAAATATTGTCTACGTGACGTAACATTATCGACTGACTGACTCACTCACTCACTCACTCACCGAATGGAACTGATTGACCTGTAACATAATGTGATCAAGGAAAGCATCAATATCTGGCTGCTCGCAAGTCGTACATGAACTGCGTAAGTAACAATATCAGGAAGTTCTACATCCGTAGCGGCATGCGGTGAGAGACGTTGTACCACACAGTTGGCTCTCACATGGTGGACGCTGTCGTTACATGTGTTGTCCTGTCGAGGCACTAGGTCCTGGAGCGGAAGGGGTTATGAGTGATAAGGCTTATCAACTCGGCGTAGTAAACATGCGCTGTTCACAAATGGTGAGAGTGAGAGTTAAGGGTGCAGTCAGTGGAGTCCTAGTCAGGCAAACCAGTAAATACACCAGCAATGGTCCACACCAGCAAGTCACGATGACCTGCAATCAGCAACTCCACCACCCAATCCACTATTCCGACAATCCCAGGTTAAAGGCTAACGAATTCTACCCTTGAATCCCTATCGGTTTGTAGATTTACTCACGCCCCAAATTCAGATAATACGATTGAGTATAAGGGACTGAACCCTACATTATAAGGGTTTTATATATTACGGCATGACATATTTACAATACATGGGTATAAAATGCATTTTAGGTTTTCATATTTCGAAAACAACAAAATTGTGATTTGTTATATTTAAACTATTGCCCGAAGGCACCGTATCACGAACGTCCACTAACGGTACCTGCTGTTGTTTTCTTTGAATTCTGATCTATCGGAGTAAAATAAATCAGTGTACAAGGGGTTTACATGACAATACTCTATCATCTACCTCTCAGGCACTCCTCTGAACTGTTTTACCGTCATGTGGTGTTAATGGTCGTCGGATACGAGACATTTCATCGATCGAATGTGCTCTTCCGGGTTCTAAATTATAGGTTGCTTTGAAAGGTAAATCTGCTGTCCGATATCAGATTACCATAAACACACCTCTTCTGTGACTGGGGAATATGTCAGAATAATAAAAGCCACAAAACCATTTCCATATTCATAACCACATGGTCTGTGAATAGGAGTAAGTATATACTATGCTGTATGGACATTGGCAGAGGCAGGAGAGCAAAACACATCTGCTACGGACAAACTTGAAAGTGCTGCAATGGTCAACGAATATGGACAAAGTCGGAAGAGCTGCGATGGTTTATGAATGTGGGCAAAGTCAGAAGACTTGCGATGGTTTAATAATATGGACAAACGTAGAAGAGCTGCGATGGTCTACGAATATGGACAAAGTTGAAAGAGCTGCAATGGTTTATGTATATGGGCAAAGTTGGAAGAGCTACGATGACCTACGAATATGGACAAAGTTGGAAGAACTGCGATGGTTTCTGAATGTGAAGAATAATCAAAGGATCGACACCCCTCTGCTAAGAACATGGGCAAATGCAGAACAGCTCGATGGTCAATGAATATGGCATCATCGTATCGAGATACGTGTTCTAGTAACGCGGACAATGGCTCCCCTGTTTTATGTGACATCACAATACATACCCATGACACAACGTGAGTAGCATCCCTGCACATGTGAATATCAAAGCAAATATGTATCACGTTGGTGGAACTTAATTCTTTTGAACGGTTTTAACTAACCATGTGTGTTTTGTGGTGGTGTTAGTCAGCCATGATACATGCAGTTATTCTAAGCTGGGTGTCATTAGTTGTACAACACCAGAAGTGCAAAACAGATTTGTTCGTTTTCCTGTCAAACTCTTCTACGCAGTTTAGAAACTTGACTTGAAGTTATCAAAGACAATACCGTCCATGGATATTCAATTTGTTAGAGAGCGTATTTTCCTTGATTAAAGGACTCACAGGCTAATTTATACGAAATGTAAAGAAATGAGAAACAATTAAACAAAACAATATATCCCAGACTCTTTCCTCAGCTTAAAAAACTGAAATTTCAAAATGGCTCATTTTTATACATGTCTTTTGCCCAAGTAAAACGTTTTTAGCAGAACAACTTCTTTACACTGATTACACCCCCGACTGTGCAGTATATATTCTCCCATTTGTATTATAATAATTATATATTCTGAACCGATTGGCTGCCTCACCTTCGTTTTGAACCCGAAATACTAAATATGCTAAAAGTAGCCGTGACTCACGCGCGAGATCAATTCTGTGCTCTGGCAGAGAGAGAAGCGAAGGAAGTGGTGACGTCACTTCCGAAATAGAACTTCCGGTAGATCGTATTAAAGTATGTTCATAATCTAGCGATAGTGATAACACTGTATTTGTTGTAATCCTATACTATTGGATAAGGTAGTCAGTATTTGTTTGAGACCGCCTCCGTAGTCTAGTGGTAGAGCGTCTACCCTGATAGCGGAAGGTCCGGCGTTCGATCCCCGGCTGCGTCATACCAAAATACGGTAAAAGATGGTATTTGTTGTCACCCTGTATGGCGCTCTGCATTAGGGGGTTAAAACAAGGACTGGTCGTCTCGGGATCAGTATACTGTGTCTAAGTGTGGTATTTATGTTAAACTGCGACACGGTATCTCAGTGGGCAAGCACTATAAATCGGCATCAGTCCTGATTAGTACAAGCAGACACACACACACACACACACACACACACACGTGCATGCAAGTCGCAGTATAAGTGCAATAATCTCGGACGCGACGTTAAACCCCATTTCACCTCACCTCAGCAGTATTTGTTCGAAAAACAAAATGTTATCTCTATCCATATCCACATGTTCATGTTAAGTGCATTTCATTGTGTACGATTTTTTTCAGTTTTACGTTCAATATTAAGTCACTCTTAATCAACCCCTGGGGCACGGGTGGCCCAGTCGTCTAAGGCGCCGCAATTCGCAGTGCAGAGTTGCGTCCCTTGGTCACGCCAGAAACCGATGATTGTGGGTTCTAATCCCGGTTCGCCCCGATTATGTTTCTAGGTTTGTCAGCACCATTCCCGTGCTCTTTGGTATCACCGAAGTGGTAAACGTCTGAGACCTGCATCACTTCGGACTTTCCTCCCACATTAAGCTGACACGCCGTGATATAACTGGAATACTGTTCAAAATGGCGTTAACACTATTCACTCACTCACTCAGTTAATCAACCCAACGTACGACACCGCCCAAGTACCTGAAACGTCATGGTTATACATAACCCTACATACGCCTATCTTAAACCTTGCTACAATCCCCCTGCTTTGTCACACAACAATACCAAAATAACCAGCCATGCTCCCAACCCTTTCCGTGAGACAGGAATGTTCATTCACAATTCTTTGACCCCAAACTCGGTCTGTGTAGTGCCTATTCACGGCAGTCGCTTATTATTGCCGTATGCGGCCACGCGGCAGACATTCCACGGAGTATTGGAATCACGTGTGTACTGGGCTCCGTCTTAACACCACAGTGACGTAGCGTGTGTGTATTTGATACACTCGGACTTGTCACCAGTAACGGCTCTCACCGACTGAAACTGGGATTCAATATTCATTCTGTCATATTTAGTCAATCAGTGAAATGTTTAGAGAATGGTAAATGATAATCAATTAAGTTGAAACATCTGTGTACATAAAATAGATGTACAGTCATAAATATGATAAAGTTATACTACTCAAAAGAAATTAAAGAACACCTGAATCTTTAGTGAATCTGTCAGTGTTAGCTATATTTACATAGGAAATCGAGTAAGCGTAAGATAAAGACTCTCATAGTGTAACTTATTTAATGATTGAATTCTGTCAATACATCCTTTCTGTACCGATGCGAGTAAACATATCACCTTAGTGCCTTTATCACCACAGTACCTTTATCACCACAGTACCTTTATCACCTCAGAATCTTTATCACCTCAGTACCTTTATCACCTCAGTACCTTTATCACCACAGTACCTTTATCACCTCAGTACCTTTATCACCTCAGTACCTTTATCACCTCAGTACCTTTATCACCTCAGTATCTTTATCACCACAGTACCTTTATCACCTCAGTACCTTTATCACCTCAGTACCTTTATCACCTCAGGACCTTTATCACCACAGTACCTTTATCACCTCAGTATCTTTATCACCTCAGTACCTTTATCACCTCAGTACCTTCATCACCTCAGTACCTTTATCACCTCAGTACCTTTATCACCACAGTACCTTTATCATCTCAGTATCTTTATCACCTTAGTACCTTTATCACCTCAGTACCTTTATCACCTCAGGACCTTTATCACCTCAGTACCTTTATCACCTTAGTATCTTTATCACCTCAGTACCTTTATCACCTCAGTACCTTTATCACCTCAGCACCTTTATCATCTCAGTACCTTTATCACCTCAGTATCTTTATCACCTCAGTACATTTATCATCTCAGTATCTTTATCACCACAGTACCTTTATCACCTCAGTACCTTTATCACCTCAGTACCTTTATCACCTTAGTACCTTTATCACCACAGTACCTTTATCACCACAGTACCTTTATCACCTCAGTACCTTTATCACCTTAGTACCTTTATCACCTCAGTACCTTTATCACCTTAGTACCTTTATCACCACAGTACCGTTATCACCTCAGTATCTTTATCACCTCAGTACCTTTATCACCTCAGTACCTTTATCACCTCAGGACCTTTATCACCTCAGTACCTTTATCACCTCAGTACCTTTATCACCACAGTACCTTTATCACCTCAGTACCTTTATCACCACAGTACCTTTATCACCTCAGTACCCATACCGTGCACAAAAGCAAGGCATACTATAAATTCTACCCTCTCTGTTGGTCTTAATAGTAGTGACTTACAGTATGCACGTATAAAGATATTGAAAATAATTATTTCAACAAGTTTTTATGGATGTGAATTACTATCTCGAATTAGCTGAGAGCGCCAAGCGTTACATTGACAGGATTATACATGGTTTTGACAAACGTTTTCCCACTGATGCCACTATTGCTAATCTAGGACTTTGGAGCATGGTTGGCTATATAGATAAATGTAGACTACAGCTGTTGGGCGTCTCTGCAAGAACTCATATGCATGTGTCTCAATTTGTAAAAGCGTTTTCTGCGCATTAAACATCACTCTATTTTTTTCATAACAATAATTTACACAGTTTGTTTGGAGTGGTTGCTTTCAACAGCTAAGAAATATAAGATTGCACAGGGGAATTCCCCGCGAAGACTAAGTAGAGAAAGATTGTGTTATATGAAATAACTACCTACGAGGAAGAAGTATGGAAATATAAACTATCATGTACCTGTTTCGATATTCTAAAATTCACACATCACTAGCTCCGGAGGTGTTATATAGCGTTGTAATGTTATACCCAGAGTTGAGAGAAGAAATACAGTACGTAATAAGGATTTGATCCAGAAGCAAAATATCAATAGAATGTAAGACTTTTGCTAATGATTATTATCATCATGTCATCTTAAACTGTGAATGTCTACTTTCAGAGACAGATGTATTCTTTTCCACTATAGTTGATAATCTTGATGTTCAGATGATGGAAGACCATGATATGTTAGCATTCTTTCTTGGTGCAGACAACAATTGACATTGACGAAATAACGTGGCATTTCACTATTATTGACGTGTGGTAATCTTACCAATATTTATCGCTGTTTAAAGCCTGTAAATATGCGGGATATTGATATATATACACACCTTAGTACCTTATAACTTTATGTCACTTAAAGATATTTGAATAAATATGTCTGCTACATTTGTGATGCTTCAGTAAGCACAACCCTCGCGTTCATAGACTGAAGCAGAATACACCCAAGTCGACATTGCCTTGAAAATCCAACAGTACTTAAGGTAACACGAGTCGCCTCCCTTGAAACATGAACTATTTTCTTATACCTTGTCTTGAATTGAAATATTACCCTGACGGAAGAACAATACATTTCCTTGTTTCACTGCGTAATAAACAACGATTTCTAGAACAAACTATGTAGGTGAATACATTTACGGCGAATGTGACACTAAAACAGACCGAAACAAATGCATTTTAAAACATAAAACTTTTAGTCAGTATGAATTGTACAGAAACAAATGTGTAACGATGAGAATGAATGAACGAACACAATACATAAACATAATTATTCCTGGAAACAATGAAATGGCTATCGATAACATGCAGAAACACAAAAATACATAAATATACATCTATAATATATTTACATGGAACATGAAGAAGTCTTTACCAAAGTGCGAAATATGACGTCATAAATGGAATTCCCCCATGCAATTACACACAGCATGCGTTCACCTTAGGGGAATCACCTATTATCAACGGATCGGAATGCTTGGCATTCAAAATTCAGTTTCAGTGTGTTTGGGTTTGTAAGAAAACAAGCATTTGTCCATGAGGACTTATTTTAATCGGTGTTAACAATCAATCCCGGTATTTGTCCCATTTCGACAGTAGTGCCATTGTGGCTGCGTTCCGACTGGAAGAATTTGAACGTCATGTCATCCAGAATGACTGTATGGTTGCCATGGGTACCCTGAAAGCACGGCTCCCCCCGTACGTTGACCAGCAGGGTGTATTGCCTCTTGCGCTCAATCCGGACAGGGGTCGGGAAGGGAAGCTCATAGAATTTGTCATTAGGATTGACGTCCACCTCTACCTCCATAAGGCTCCCTTTCATCACGTTCCCTTCATCATCCTCAACCCTTGCCCGGACATAGTACTGACCTCGGACGTAGCGGGATGGCCCGAACAGAAGGAAACCTATCAGAATGAAGTCGTGGTCGCAGCCGAAGCCGATCGCGTCGTCCATCTGCCCATCACACATCCACGATAACACTTCATCCCGTGTTGAGAAGCGCAAGAGATTATGGTCTCGCAGGGTCACCTTCTTCTTTTTCTTCCCCTTGCCTTCCTTTTTTTCCGCCGATTTCTTCTCATCTTTGGGTTTTCCTTTCTTCTCCATCTTGGGCTCCGGTTCGGGCTCCACAATAATTGGGGGCAGCTCCACACGGGGCTCCGGGGGTTCTGTCATGTCCAATGGGCCTTCTACCTTTGGTGCCTCGTACATGTCCGGGCGGACAAACGTACCTTTCCTTGCTTCAGTGATAAAAGGCTTTGCTCCTATTTCCGGAATGACATAATATTGAAGCACGGTATTCGTTTCAACATCATTAAGAACACCGAAAGGACTTACTTTTTGCACAAATATCTTTTTATCTATTAGTGGAAACCTTATGCTATAAATGGCATTTCCAAGGACGTCCCTACGGCCTTCCGGCGTGATGTCTTTTTCATGGCGTGCCAGCTCACACTCCGACCAGTACAGGGCGCCAAAGAAGACAACATCTTCCGGTGCGTTGAGGTCATCCGAGGCTAGGACCATTGAGAGACATTCGTGGCACAGCTCCCCGACCGTCCGGGCTCGGAGGGTCCCGTCCCCTGTCTTGAGGATGTAGTCCAGAGCCTTGGCCCTCAGTTCATCCTCGTCGTACACATGGGCCTGCTCCATGATGACACAGGCGGAGTCGGGGGACAGGTCGGCCTCCAGATACTGCAGACAGCGCCTCCTCAGAGACTGGATGCCATACTTCTTGGCCGCGAACAGGACAAGGGAGACGTTCTCGGGGTCCAGACGGATGTCGTCTGTGTACAGAAACCTGTTGGGGGTATAAAGACAGGTGTGTGAGTGAGTGAATGCTGTTTAACGGAGTCAGCTGAAATGGGCTTTAACTTCACGACCAAGAATATTGCACTTATATAGCGACGTGCATGTACATGTATGTGTGGCTACTTGTACTAGTCCGGATTGATGCCGATTTTATGGTTCTAGCACACTAAGATATCATGCTGCAGTTTAACATGAATACCCATTTAGACACAGTAAACTGACTCAGAGCCGACCAGTCCTTGTTTTACCACCTTAATGCCGAGCTCCAGGCAGGGTAAAAACAAGTACCATCTTTCAACGTCTTTTGGTATAACGCGACCGAACTCCTTGCGCTCTCTGGGCAGAAGGTCTACCAGCGGTCCAGCGGCTCTAATCCGCAGATTTCGGAATACACTTAGTCCTGCAGGTCATGTTACTCACATCAGCATATGTCGGACTACACTTAGCCCTGCAGGTCATGTTACTCACACCAGCATATGTCGGACTACACTTAGCCCTGCAGGTCATGTTACTCACACCAGCATATGTCGGACTACACTTAGCCATGCAGGTCATGTTACTCACACCAGCATATGTCGGACTACACTTAGCCCTGCAGGTCATGTTACTCACATCAGCATGTGTCGGACTACACTTAGTCCTGCAGGTCATGTTACTCACACCAGCATATGTCAGACTACACTTAGCCCTGCAGGTCATGTTACTCACACCAGCATATGTCGGACTACACTTGGCCCTGCAGGTCATGTTACTCACACCAGCATGTGTCGGACTACACTTAGCCCTGCAGGTCATGTTACTCACACCAGCATATGTCGGACTACACTTAGCCCTGCAGGTCATGTAACTCACACCAGCATATGTCGGACTACACTTAGTCCTGCAGGTCATGTAACTCACACCAGCATGTGTCGGACTACACTTGGCCCTGCAGGTCATGTTACTCACACCAGCATATGTCGGACTACACTTAGCCCTGCAGGTCATGTTACTCACACCAGCATATGTCGGACTACACTTAGCCCTGCAGGTCATGTTACTCACACCAGCATATGTCGGACTACACTTAGCCCTGCAGGTCATGTTACTCACACCAGCATATGTCGGACTACACTTAGACCTGCAGGTCATGTTACTCACACCAGCATATGTCGGACTACACTTAGCCCTGCAGGTCGTGTTACTCACATCAGCATATGTCGGACTACACTTAGCCCTGCAGGTCATGTTACTCACACCAGCATATGTCGGACTACACTTGGCCCGGCAGGTCATGTTACTCATACCAGCATATGTCGGACTACACTTAGACCTGCAGGTCATGTTACTCACACCAGCATATGTCGGACAACACTTGGCCCTGCAGGTCATGTTACTCACACCAGCATATGTCAGACTACACTTAGCCCTGCAGGTCATGTTACTCACACCAGCATATGTCGGACTACACTTGGCCCTGCAGGTCATGTTACTCACACCAGCATATGTCGGACTACACTTAGCCCTGCAGGTCATGTTACTCACACCAGCATATGTCGGACTACACTTAGCCCTACAGGTCATGTTACTCACATCAGCATGTGTCGGACTACACTTAGACCTGCAGGTCATGTTACTCACACCAGCATATGTCGGACTGCACTTAGCCCTGCAGGTCATGTAACTCACATCAGCATGTGTCGGACTACACTTAGACCTGCAGGTTATGTTACTCACACCAGCATATGTCGGACTACACTTAGCCCTACAGGTCATGTTACTCACACCAGCATATGTCGGACTACACTTAGCCCTACAGGTCATGTTACTCACACCAGCATATGTCGGACTACACTTGGCCCTGCAGGTCATGTTACTCACACCAGCATGTGTCGGACTACACTTAGCCCTGCAGGTCATGTAACTCACATCAGCATGTGTCGGACTACACTTAGCCCTGCAGGTCATGTAACTCACATCAGCATGTGTCGACTACACTTAGCCCTGCAGGTCATGTTACTCACACCAGCATATGTCGGACTACACTTAGCCCTGCAGGTCATGTAACTCACATCAGCATGTGTCGGACTACACTTAGACCTGCAGGTCATGTTACTCACACCAGGATATGTCGGACTACACTTAGCCCTACAGGTCATGTTACTCACATCAGCATGTGTCGGACTACACTTAGCCCTGCAGGTCATGTTACTCACACCAGCATATGTCGGACTGCACTTAGCCCGGCAGATCATGTTACTCACACCAGCATATGTCGGACTACACTTAGGACTGCAGGTCATGTTACTCACACCAGCATATGTCGGAATACGTTCGGATCTACGTCATCCACGACGATCTCATCGTTGTCTTCCATGATTGCTTCTGCATCGGCAAACATGGTCTGGAACACGTTACTGCGAGACCCAAGCATGTACTTGTGGGCGGGGATGATCTCCTCGGCCTCCCCTACCCTGAAGGTGACGTCACAGTTGAGCTGGTTGACCAGCATGTGCAGGTTGGTGTCCGGCAGGTTCTTGCCCGACTGCCAGTCCACCTCCCGCCCAATGGTCATCTCCCACATGGACATGTCATCTCCCGACTTCCGGGGGGTCTTGCTCTTCTTGCTGCCTCCCCGAGTTGCCTTGCCCGATTTACTCGCCATCCTAGGTGGAGAATATGTGTTACAGTGGCATAGAGACTGTTGTGAAATAAACTATTCATAGGCGGATCGGGGCGGTAGGGTAAACTAGTGTTAAAGCGTTAGCTCGTCAAGCCGAAGTCACGGCTTCGATTAGCCCATGTGTGAAGCCCGTTTCTGATGTCCGCGACGTGATATTGCGGGAATATTGCTAAAAGCGGCGTAAAACTATACTCACTCACTCACTCACTCACAGACGGATTCAGAGGGGTCGTGGGACGTGTGGGTATGTTTGAGTGGCAGGAGATCCTGCCCACTAACGGACTACTGTTTCTGATAATAAGACTGACGGGGATTTTGTTTCAATATAGCGCTGAACGATGTCACTGTCATAGTGTTGTCTACATTTTTTGTGGTGATGATGAAATAAGCAGTAAACTGTTAAGTATGTTGTTGACTGGTTTTCTTTAAAGAATAGATTTAAATACGTTTTAACGTCTACGTGGGTTTACACTGTGCACATCGGATTTGACGTTTATACCTCCATGTTTTAACTGTTCGAGACAACGTCACAGAAACAAAGTGACGAGGATTGCGTTCAACGCACCTCGGATAAAGGACGGCTTGAAGACGCGTTTAAGTAATAACCAACATTTAAACCATGCTCGGGTCCAGGAATCGATTTATCACAAGTGTCACATTTTCAATAAGCTATCTGAGGTCAAACACGAGCCAAACATAAATAAAACCCATCTGCCAAAAGCAGGACGTTGATCGATACATTTGAGTGTTTTAATCGCTTATGTCATTACCGGCCTTGTGATGTCACATACGCTGTAGAGATGACACGACAGAAACCACTTGTGGCCTCTTTTTAAGTGCAAAGTAGGAAATTCAATTTCATGATTTAATTAGCGGCTTTTGAAACTAAAGAACACGGAAAGTGGATGGTTAGCCTTTAATGGAATCTATTACATAAAGTAGGTCCAAAGGACACTTCCTCTGCCTTGCGATCGATATAACATGTCGGAAATCAAACTGACATGTACATCAATACCTATAAGTGAGTAACTGAATGAATGTTGTTCTACGCCGCAGCCAGGAGCATTCTAACAATCTGCAGATAATATATACCCGAGTACAGACTACCTAGTGGTTGACAGCATGAGCGATTGTACGAGTAGACACATTCAGGTCACACATGACAATTCATTAAGTCGGCGACGGGGAAGTTGCCTGGTGGTTAAAGGTTTGGAGTAAAACTAATTATGTGATGAGGTAACACGTGTTTTACGAAACTTCGTTGACTTTTCGGAGACACTTAATTCAGCCGACATCAGGAAAATTTGAGAACATTAGTGGTTTAGTTTAACTGAGTAAAGAGACATGAATACGAGTACATCATGCCAACAAAGCGAATATTTTCAGATATTTTATCAATCTTGGGACAGCGATCGGGATTATCTCCCTTAGATAGATGACCTCACTTTACTCTGTGTCAGAAAATATTGGACAGAGAAGAGCACATGTCGTATTTATGTCTTTCAAAGGTGTAATGAAGAAAACAGGATTCCTGTTGCCATATGTCATTTTAAAAATGAATAATACAACATAAATTATGATGTATTCAGGTAGGTACATTTTGTGTCACTGAACTATTGCCTTGGTTAGGACTTAAGAAAACAAAAAACGCGAATGAATATTGTATATGAAGTCAAGAGTATTGCATATATATGACGGCGTTCTGCAAATAATCAAGTCTGGGCCAGACAATCCAGTGATTGATATCATGAGCATTGATCCGCAAAATTAGGATCGATGACATGCTTCAGCCAAGTCAGCAAACCTGACCACCCGATCCCGTTAGTCGCCTCTTACGACAAGCATAGTCGCCTTTTACGGCAAGCATGGGTTGCTGAAGACCTATTCTATCACGGATCTTCACGGGTCTTAGTAAGTTAAGATATTCACTCACACACATTATATGTAAATATTAATTGAATTTATAAAATAAGAATATACCAAAGCCCTGAGTTTCCTATCATTTAATGATCAAAACAAAAAGTAAGCTCCGCCATAGAGTTATCTTTCAAATTATAGATGAATGAATGAATGAATGAATGAATGTTTTTAGTTCCGCAAAATAGATCCGCAGATTAAAATTATGTAATTATTAGCGAACACATTTATCAAATATCCATACGGTGGGAACAGTGATCTGCATATAGCCAAGCTGCGAACAGTGAGAATAATTGATATTAATCATTACTGTCACATGCTGTTCAAGATGTGCTTTATGTTATATACATAGTTACAGAATTTCCGGAGGGAATCCGATGAATATGGCGTCTGTGTATATACTACGCATTGTACACTACGAGGTAAGCATGTATACTTGAATAAGTTGCTGATTATCGATACGATTCAGAAACACTGGTTGAGTGTAAAAAGTGATTTACAAGTAACATAACCAGCATAACTGTCGTGTGTGTAATATAGGTCTGGGGACGTGTGAGTAACTCAACAACACTGATATATAACTACACACAACAGTTGAACCGAGTTTACTGGAGCGTCAGAGGGCCGAGCACGAAGCATTTTTTGACGTGTATTATAAACTCTTGGATCTTTAATGTTTACAAAAATAAGTTCGATATCAATCACTAAACACAACACTGATATGCCGCAAATCTGTCTCACCTGATTCGTCAGTCACACCCCCGTCGATAATGCATGATTTTGAGAAAACTATGAAATTGTTTTCGCCTTCGTAAAGTTCTTGACCACAAATATGTTAATGTGCAGTTACCTCCCTTGATGCATCATAATGATAAGGCAAGACTCTTTGTTTGACTATAAGAGTCTGTGATTATTCAGGTTGTGGGTTACGCTGTCTTGAGATTCCCCAAGTTGTTTATTATGTGTGTGTTCCTTCCAAACATACGCTCGCTTTCTGACAGAACAATGACTAGTCATAGCGGTATTACCACCACTGAGAGCAGACCCAGCCGCACAATGAGAAATCTATTTAATACCAGTCAGTATTGATCCACACAAAAGCTGTGTTTGTCATTCAGTCAGTAGACCGTCCCCTATTCATACATACAGTGAACAGTTTATAGTGTTTGCAAAGTAACAAAACACACACACACACACACACACACACACACACACACATATATATTCAAGTCAATTCTGCACAGATGTTGAAAGTGTATGTCTCGGAACAGAACTGTATTTCGCTCAGGCCGGGAAGGCAGCTCATGGTGTATAAATAGGTTTGTATATGCAGGGCTGGCAGAAAACCCGGGACTTTCCAGTTGGCATAACTATCGACATCATTCTTTTAAAATACTATTGTTTAACATGTATTCAGCGGGGATTAAGGGCTAAGCGTGTATTGTGAGGGATATCAATAAGGGGGTAGGGGGGATGTGGTGTTTGGTTGGCTGTGGATTACAATGGATGGATGGATGGATGGATAGATAGGTTTTCAGTAACGTCATTACTTATTCAGTAACGTCTTTATCTATTATTTATTCTTTGTTCACCCGTAGGATAAAAGGATTTGTTGGTCCCCATAAACAATGTGTGTCCATCTGCCTGTACTTTACTGTAGAACCTGTCCTGTCTAGTGAGTGAGTATGGTTTTATGCCGAGCGAACGCTTTAACCACGAGGCTACCCCACTGTTCTGCCTAGATGTCTCCTAGGTACACCCACAATAAACACGGGCTATCAGCTGAGCGTGACATTACCATTGTCGAAGCCGACACAACAGACACATGTAGCCATGTTTTCTACCCGCATGCGTGTACTGTCCGGACTGAGGCCGGTTTTGTATATAGTACTAGCCCAAATGAGATACACCCGCCGTGTTAACATGAATACATCACTCAGGCACAGTATATTGTATAGATACAGAACCGACCAGTCGTTTTCTCCCATTAATGCCGAGCGTCAGACAGGGTTACAACAAGTACCATGTATTAATGTATGTTTTTTCTTTTTTTAGTTGTTTAACGCCGCACTCAGCAATATTCCAAATATATGACGACGGGCTGTAAATAATCGAGTCTGGACCAGACAATCCAGTAATTGACGTCATGAGCATCGATTTACGCAATTGGGATACGATGACATGCAGCAACCAAGTCAGCAAGCCTGACCACCCGATCCCCTTAGTCACTTAGTCACTTCTTACGACAAGCATTGTCGCATTTCAGGGCAGGCATGGATTTTCATGTGTCTCGTTTGACATGACGCGGCCAGGGTTCGAACCACGCCCATTATACTGAGAGTTAGAACGGACACTTTAAGAACTCGAAGGTCTATTGAGTGAGTGAGTGAGCAGGTGAGAAAGAAGATTTTAGATTCTGTTTTCGACAATACTGTTCTGCTCCGTTTTTTGTTTGAAGCTGGCTTTGTTTAATAACTTGTCATATATCTGTCGACGTGTTTTACGAAACGTATGACCAGTATCATTTTTAAGTGGCCAGCAATGTTTTCCTTTGATAAAAAGTCGGTTCAGAATATCGCTTGGCACATTGATTGAGAAACGATATCAGCGTCTTGACTTTCTAGTGGCTTCCCGTGAAGATCCGGGTAGAGAATAGGTCATCAGCAACCCATGCTTGCTGTAACAGGTGACTAAGCTTGTCGTCGGAGGCGATTAACGGGATCAGGTGGTTTCGCTGAATTGGTTGATGCATGTCAGCGTATCCCAATTGCGTGGATTAATGCTCGTGATTTAAAACACATCTGTGACGTCATTCTATTGTTTGAACGCTCCATTATTTTTCAGGAATGGAGAGTTGTTTGTCAACTGAACATTATCTTGAACCAACATTTGAATTAATTACCACTTGGAATAGACGGAACTAGTTTTTACATTTATTGACAAGTGAATAATGTCATTTTTTTTCGAAAACATGTGTCGCCAGCTATGTTCGAACCTGCACCGTTTGATATGGGAACGTGTAATTGTCAACCTCCGCTACTGCCGCACATGAATGCATGGTGTGAGATGAACTATTTGATATTTTCTTAATTTTGCATAATGCTTAAAAGCTCAAAATAATATGTATATAATTTGTATTGGAGCAGGTTACCTACAACTATGTTCATATATATAGCAATTAGGTAAACCTTTGACGATAAATAAACAAATCAGATAATAATACATATATATATATATATTTTATCTGATTTGTTATATGTATAGTTCCTATTATTCCCGTCAGCATGTATTAACAATGTGCAAGCCATTGATAAATACAAGTTTAGGATCCAACGAAATTATGAAGAGCCGCGTACCATGTATTGTAAACGTCAGCTCGCGACGGAGCTTAGCGCACGCGCAACAGCGGTAGAGAACGCAATCCTCGTGCATCACGCAAGAGCGACTCACTCAGTACAAATACAGACAACAAAGAGTTCTGGTTTCTGGTTAACAGAATATTTTGTCAAAGTGTAAAAGTAGGGATGTGTTTTATGTAGGGAATATCCTCGTAACTCGAGAGTTACTCGGACATTCTCCTCCACATCAGTCACTGGCGTTAAACAACAAATATACAACAAACAATCCAGTGGCTGCTTGCTGTGGACGGGTATAGATGGGGCTGAAAACAAGGGGCACCCAGCGGAGATCAACAAGTGCCGATTGAATATACTGTCAAGAAAAGTATTCTTGTCAAGGAGTTGTCTTGTTCTTGCGTTGGCCACCTACGGGTTGGAGTTGGGATGTTGTCTTGTTACCAAATGATTACAAGACCCCCTACTGCCTGATGCATAGTGAGACCCCGTCAGTTCTGAGCATTTTAATCTGAAAGCCTTCCTTCCGGACCATGACTGTTGGGAAGTCAGCAAAATACATGCACTGGATAGAGTTGAAACAGCGGCAGTATATCGGGGTACAGTTGAAACAGCGGCAGTATATCGGGATACTGTAGAAAAATTGGCAGTATATCGAGGTACAATAGAAACAGCGGCAGTATATCGGGGTACAGTAGAAACAGCGGCAGTATATGGGGATACACTAGAAAAATTGGCAGTATATCGGGATACAGAAGAAATAGCGGCGGTTTATCGGGATACAGTAGAAACAGCGGCGGTATATCGGGATACAGTTGAAACAGCGGCAGTATATCGGGGTACAGTTGAAACAGCGGCAGTATATCGGGATACTGTAGAAACAGTGGCAGTATATCGAGGTACAATAGAAACAGCGGCAGTATATCGGGATACAGTAGAAACAGCGGCAGTATATCGGGGTACAGTAGAAACAGCGGCAGTATATGGGGATACACTAGAAAAATTGGCAGTATATCGGGATACAGAAGAAATAGCGGCGGTTTATCGGGATACAGTAGAAACAGCGGCGGTATATCGGGATACGGTAGAAACAATGGCAGTATATCGGGATACAGCAGAAACAGTGGCAGTATATGGGGATACAGTAGAAACAGTGGCAGTATATGGGGATACAGATGAAACAGCGGCAGTATATGGGGGATACAGTAGAAACAGTAGCAGTATATCGGGATACAGTAGAAACAGTGGCAGTATATGGGGATACAGATGAAACAGCGGCAGTATATGGGGATACAGATGAAACAGCGGCAGTATATGGGGATACAGATGAAACAGCGGCAGTATATGGGGATACAGTAGAAACAGTGGCAGTATATGGGGATACAGATGAAACAGCGGCAGTATATGGGGATACAGTAGAAACAGCGGCAGTATATGGGGATACAGATGAAACAGTGGCAGTATATGGGGATACAGATGAAACAGCGGCAGTATATGGGGATACAGATGAAACAGCGGCAGTATATGGGGATACAGATGAAACAGCGGCAGTATATGGGGATATAGTAGTAACAGTGGTAGTATATCGGGATAAAGAAAAAAGAGTGGTAGTATATTGGGATACAGTAGAAACAGCTGCAATATATCAGAATACAATTGAAACAGCGGCAGTATATCGGGATACAATAGAAACAGTGGAGGGTATATCGGGATACAGTAGAAAGAGTGGTAGTTTATCAGGATAAGTAGAAACAGCGGCAGTGTATCGGGATACAGTAGAACCAGTGGCAGTATATCGGAATACAGTAGAACCAGTGGCAGTATATCGGGATACAGTAGAACCAGTGGCAGTATATCGGAATACAGTAGAACCAGTGGCAGTATATCGGGATACAGTAGAAACAGTGGCGGTATATCGGGATACAGTAGAACCAGTGGCAGTATATCGGAATACAGTAGAACCAGTGGCAGTGTATCGGGATACAGTAGAAACAGCGGCGGTATATCGGGATACAGTAGAAACAGTGGCAGTATATCGGGATACAGTAGACACAGCGGCAGTATATGGGGATACAGTAGAAGCAGCGGCAGTATATCGGGATACAGTGGAAACAGCCGCAGTATATCGGGATACAGTGGAAACAGCGACAGTCTATCGGGATACAGTAGAATTATGGCCGTATGTCGCGATAAAGTAGAATAGTGGCCGAATATCAGGTGATATAGAAACAGTCGCATAAATCGGATACAGAAGAAACAACGGTGGTATATCGGGACTGGAATAGAGTAGAAAAAGTTGCTGTATAGCGGGATAAATCAGGTTATTGTATAATTGATTGATACTGATGAAAAGAAGGTTGATAATCACCACAAAATGCCATTCAGGTTTTTTTATATAACCTGTCCCGCTCCTCGATTCTGACACTTGTTATATTCACGACATTACGCACAGAACCACGCTGCCCGGGGCGTCAGGGGGGAGCGTTTATTCAAGGAAGAAGGGAAGATATTAATACTGTTTATGAAAGGGGAAATCAGAGTGTGGAAGGTTTCAGTACAAGATATCTAAGTTGTTATGACACAAGTCAGACAAGGACGTTGTAGAAACACTAGATAATGGAGCAAAACGACTGATCAACAGCGAGATTAATACACACCGGTGTGTTGCAAAGTCGTCGCACACTGCCTGTCGTCTGAGAAGCAAGATGTGGTCACGTGACTTCCTAAGTTCTCCTACTTCCGGTTCAGACTCGGTTAGAGAAAACGTGCTCAAGCAAACTTGTCGCGAGCGGTGAGTATAACTCTCTTTACACGGTGTGATGTCAATAAGCATGCGTGAAACAGGCAATAAGCGCATGCCTTGATAACCGATAGCAGTTTTAGGTTCAAACTGGAAGAATATATATAATCAGGACAAGGGAAGAATGACGGTGTTTATCCGGATATGACCTAAACTAATTTCCGATAGAGTAAACATGCTTTCTTTCATTTAATATCAGTCTCAGATGCATATGAAATATCACTTTTCTTATATCTGATATGAAATGCGACATTTTACCATTCAAGAAGCGCCATTAAGTAATACCTTAATAGCCTAATCAAGGCGATGTGTCTGAGTTTACGATGCCTCGCTAATATAGTATTGATTTCAGTGAGGAAAGAAACGTAGCACACACTAGTAGTCCCTCGCCGCCGGTGTTCGCGGGGTGTTCTTATAATGGTGGACTGAGACTTCATTGCCTCTGTAGTTTGCCACCAGACAGCCGAATCAATACGTAATAAGGGCTAATGGATGTTTACGCCGTGCCCGGTAATCTGTATAGACAGGTGGGGATCGATCATGGAGTTAAGACAGGACGTAAAGTGTTGTCATGGTGACATGAGAGTATCGATTGTTTGACTCGCGGGTTAGCGTGTCGTGTTGTTGAGGCTGGGATGCGTGCATGTATTTGCACGTGCACTAAATGAGACATGATGTGAATAATTTCATTTGGATAGTTATTAATTGACGTTCAACACGTGCATTGAAGGAATGGATATACACGCCAACTTTGATACAGAGGATCAACACGGCGCGAAGAAATTTTGTAACATACCTACCTATTGATGCAAGCACCTATACTGTCAAAAAGCACACGTGTTACCCAGAAGGTAAAACAAATTGTAGTTTGCATGGGGTACCTTCAGAATCTGGAATGAGAATATGGCACGTTAAATATTTGTGTAATATACAAGCGGAAAACAAACATATTATGAAAACGAAACTAGTCATTTGTTTTCACAACAATGACTTCCTGAAACATTTGTTATTGTTTTCAAGGAACAATGGGTATTAAGTTGACACAAGCTTAGTGGTATACATGATACTGTTGAAATTGATATATATAGTGGTTAAAGTTTATATATTTCTTTTGGTAATTATTTTTTTTAAAGTAATAGCTACGTTTTTGGTGTGATATAAGGTTATGATCAAGAGGATGAGTGGAGACATGCAGATGTTGTTAAAATTGAATCCCACAATGTTGTGAGTGCGGGTCACACACTGAAGCCAAAGTGAGTGAGTGAGTTGGGTTTAACCCCGCTTTGGACAGTATTCAGTGATATCACTGCGTGTCAGCTTGATGTGGGAGGAAAGCCTGAAGTGATGCAGGTCTCAGACGATAACACCTTGTTGAAACCCACGAGCACTGGTATGGTGCTGACAAACCTGGAAACAATCGGCGCGAAGGTTTCTGTTTCACAAGGGACGCAACTCTGCACAGCGAATTGCGGCGCCTTACAATCACTAATGCAATTGAGCTAAGCACACGATTAAAATGCTTCCCAGACGGTATCTAAAAAACAGAGAAAATGGCGAATTGTGTGTACGATGAAGAGGGGACATCAATATCCAAATGTTGTAGACCTTATGTGTAACCCTTAGTCGCCAAGTGATTACAGTCCACGGGGTTGTGAGAATATCAGTTTATTCAGTTGAAGGCATTAAGAAGACACTCCTGAAACAATTTAAAATCACAATATATCACGTGTTTCAGAATAAATGTACAATAACACATTAAATGTAAAGTATCGATCTGCTTCTTAATAACTGATTACATCATTACAGCAGATACACAAATGTATTTCTGCCTCGATATCTATTCAGTGCAAATGTACCTTCATATACAAAGGGGGCGGTCGGGTAGCCTAGTGGTTAAAGCGTTCGCTAGTCACGCCGAAGACCCGGGTTCGATTCCCGACATGGGTACAGTGTGTGAAGCCCATTTCTGGTGTCCCCCCGCCGTGCTGGAATATTGCTAAAAGCGGCGTTAAACCAAACTCACTCACTCACTCACTCATATACAAAGACAATATAATTACAAATTATTAAATGCATAACTGAGGAAATCATTAAATCATATTGTGCATAATGAATGCACGACATGAACATATTATATAGATAAACTATACACAAAACATACCCTGTGTGTGACACGAGAGTGTAAGATGCCTTCCGCCAGTCGTCTCATTCGACAGTCACATGGCCCTAAATACATATACAATATTAATTATAATATTGTAAAGAACATAATCACGGCATATACATGCATCACTGAAATACAACTTCAGTCATTCATACAACTATCAATAAGTACTTGCATACATCTAGAGAGATATGTACAAAGTCTAGAAATACACCAAATTTACTAAATAATAGCAAATATGCATCAAATACCAAAATACACAAAATACCAAATAACCAATGCATTGAAATTGTTTGATAGGCATTACTTAGAAGTTGTCTATCTTGTCAATGCATTGAAATATAAAATATATGTATAGATAAGCAATGCTCGTGAATCAGACCCTAATCTCATCACACTCACCTCATTCACTCAACCTATCGTTTGTTTATGTTTACAAGTTATTAAAAACCAATTTTATTATTTATGTACTTGATTTAAACTAATGATTGAAAGCATAATGTTTAGATTGATATACATTAATTATGATTACTAACCTTGATTACTTGATGTTCAATCCATTATGACTTGCTGTGCAGTGCAGGTGTGTGTGCAGCATAAGATTAGCAATGGCAGGTGAGAAAGGGATTTGAATTGAAAGGCATACTAATTAACTAACAACGGGTAAACCTAATGACGAGCTAACAATAGAACAAAACACCCTTGGAAGTAAAAAAGACTGGACCATTGACCTTTGACCCAGTAGCAAATACTGATAAGGACACAACTAATGTTAAATAAGAAACCAGGAAATGACACAACCCTCTGTTGAATCAACAAGCTGAAATAGAAAAGACATGATACCTTATCTACACTAAAAAATACTTACATATTTACAAGCTGCAGAATTAACACCTACTACACTAAGCTGCCCGAATGTTAGGCAAACATAAAGTGTAATTTCCTGACTGTGGGACAAGTACCGGCAAACAATGAGACCAGGGCGTGACAGACCTAAAATCGACACCTAGACAAGATCATCTCGCTACATGAATTGCTCTTTCGCAATAGATACAAATCAAGGCCCTGCTCCTGTTTTAATAGAGAATTCCCTACAATAACAGGAAGGGGAATTTCAATATTTCCCCTTTAAAACCGGCACCATGCAGCCCATCTGAAAGCAAGTCGTCCTGTGATGGGTGTCACCCTAACAGCTTGCCATAGGCGCAAAGATTGGCGTAGGCTTGGCAACACCAGGGACCGGCAGTGCGCCAATGGCGTTACACCATGTTTACAACCTTTTGCCTCCAATTCACAGATGGTAGAAAATTTTGTTGCCGACGTAGCGGCGAGCGGTATGCCAGGACAACAATTCTTGACCATTATCGATATGGTGGCAATTGTGCCATGGCATAGAGCGGTATCACAGATGACAGGCGAACTGATTTGGTTAATGTGAATGGACATTTGACTGGCAAGCGATATGTTGAATTTAGGGGCCTATCGCTGGAATGATTGGAAGGAATTTTGAACTGGAAATCCACATCGTTTGTTTTGTTTTGTTTGTTTGTTTGTTTTTTTGTTTGTTGTTTAACGCCGTACTCAACAATATTCCAGCTATATGACGGCGGTCTATAAATAATGGAGTCTGGACCAGACAATCCAGTGATTGACATCATGAACATCGATCCACGCAATTGGGATCGGTGACAAGCATCAACTAAGTCAGCGAGCCTGACCACACGATCCCGTTAGTCGCCTCTTACGACAAGCAAAGTCGCCTTTTACGAAAAGCATGGGTTGCTGAAGACCTATTCTCCCCCGGATCTTCACGGGTCCCGAAATATATAAGGTAGTCTGAACACACGCAACTGCATTTACTCGATGTCGGACTGTAGTTGCGCTTCTACTTAATTAATGAAAAGACGGCAAAGAAATCTCGTGATTATTTGCTCATCTATTCCCACTGTACAAACACCTGGTCCATTTTTTAACGCGTTAAATACAATTTGATTGGAGATTGGATTAAAAAAAACATACGAGTCATTAATACGTTCAGAAATTTGTAGGGGGTCAGGTGCGGTAAATGTAGAGGTATTACAGCACTGTATGTAGCTCATTTAATGATACATTTGACAGAACTATATGGAACGAAAAACACAAAACGCATCCCTCCTTTACCAAAACGCTGTGTCTACGCCTTGTTCACCAACCACGTTCACGCGGTTAGACCGTTCAACGATGCTCTATTTAAGTTGGAAATGAAGTATTGATTCCTCTCTAATATAATATTGTAATTTGTGAAACCTTTCAGATTTTCAGAGAGGATGTGTTGAGTGTCATGGCGGCGCAGACAGGCGGCGTTGACAACTGGCAAGCCCGCTGTGACCTCGCCCAGAGTAACTTCCACATGTTGACCAATGAGATCTCGTGTGACGTCCTGCTGTGGGTGGGTCAGGAGAAGACGGTGTTCCGCGCCCACCAGTACGTGTTGATCAGTCGGAGCTGCGTGTTCAATGCCATGATCTGCGGCAACCTCAGGCAGCAGGACGACGGTCCCATAAAGATCCCAGACATTGAAGCGGACATTTTCGAGGAGTTTTTGAAGTAAGAATAGTTTGTGTACGTCGTATTGTGAACGGCACCGCTTTTGAACATATATGCTTACGCGATGCGTGTTACATACCTATGTTCATGGGTTCGAATCAAAATACGCCAAGATTGTGATTATTTTGTGGTTAAGCAGGGTGATATGAGTTTCTCCGACCTCTCGCACTTAGGACCTTCCACAGAAAATAATCACCCCGTGACATACCCGAATTACAGCTCCACCCAAATTCGATTTTATGAATTATAGCGATATCTACAAAATGCATTTAGAAACTGAGATTAGAATTATTCCAGAAATTGGTGTTCGCCATTGTGCCCTTGTAGAGAATATAACTAGAACGTCGCGAGCCAACATTTTGCCATGTTCCCGCGGCAAGAGAGTTAACGGTAAAAGTCAAGTTTTTTACCCTTGTCGAACTAGGCTGGAATATCTGGGCTCGATCGTAGCGCCACCATTGGCTATTTCGAATTATGTCCCTTTTATGTCCCTCCTATTGACCAATCAGATTCCACCTCTCATATCACTACATTTGCTTTAAACAAAACGGCGGCGCCCAGTGAAGACGATCTGATCGATAATCAAGATCTATACTGTAATAACACGGGTCTTACTTCGCGAAGTGTATTAAATAACGCGAGCACCTTGATCAAATACATGAATGAGTGAGTATGGTTTTTACGCCGCTTTTAGCAATATTCCAGCAATATCACGGCGGGGGACACCAGAAATGGGCTACACACATTGTACCCATATCGGGATTCGAACCCGGGTCTTCAGCGTGACCAGCGAATTCTTTAACCACTAGGCTACCCGACCGCCCTTAAAAATATGAAAAGATTTTTAAAATATCTGTTGACGCTTATTTGTCGGTACACATGCTTTGCAAATCTGCAATCGACCAAACTCTTCACGGCAATTTACGAACCGGATGTCGATTTCATTACGCGATCTTGATTGGTCTATGCATAGACTCGTTAGTCCAGCCAAATATAACTCTGTAATTACAGTCTAGTTCTGCAAGGGCGGAAAATGGACTTTGATAGTCAGTTAACTCTCTTGCCTCGGGAAGATGCCATTTTGCCGACCAGCTTATGTATGTGAGCTAATCCTTGACAGGCCTTCTGAACCACGAGGCATCACAAGTTAATTCTGTCATTCCGGCATTGTGTACGTTTGTCTTACATCAAACGTAGAATTGCACATTTAAATGCAGAGTTCATGGTTCAAGTGTGTCCGCTCGTGGAATACTTTCTTGTTTTCGTCGTGCCATTGAACTCTGTCCCAAATTTTGGAGGTAACTAAACTGGATCTGGCGGACAGGCTCTGTGTCGCTGGTTGTCACACAAGTTACCAGTTCCACATTCAGTTATGTACAAGTCACAGTGAGATAACTGGGATATCGCCGTGTGTAGCGTAAAACAACATTCACTTACTCCCGTATTATATCTTCTCATATCTCACGCCACTATATTGTGATATTATGTCCTCTATTCAAATGAATACCTTCACGTTTTTGTGTTGGTCTGTTAAGAGGTTAAATAATATGAATATATCAAGAATATCGAGAAGTGTGTATCTTCAACGTAATTCTTAAGCTATTGTACCAAGAGCCCTTGAGTGGTATAGTCAGTAGCTGCAGGTACCACGCAACGTGTCATGAAAGTGTCTTCCTTTGTATCGGTAGATGACCTCCAGACTACTATAAACTTTCACATTAGCTTCACCCATCAGGATGTATTGTCCACTGCATTAGTCATGTTGATTCAAGACAGTGGACCTCCTCCGTGGTCTAGTGGTAAAGTGTCCGCCCGGAGAGCGGAAGGTCCCGGATTCGATCCCCGACCGCGTCATACCAAAAGACGTTAAAAGGTGGTACTAGTTGTTACCCTGTCTGGCGCTCGGCATTAAGGGGCTAAAACAAAGACTGGTCGACTGGTGGGTTTTTTATGTTAAACTGCGGCATGGTATCTCAGTGAGCTAACACTGTCCGGACTAGTACAAGCAGCCACACATACACACACAAGTGCATGCACGTCGCTATATAAGTACAATAATCTTGGACGCGACGTTAAACCCCATTTCACCTCACCTCAAAACAGTGATTATGACCCTCAGCATGATGTCATCAATGTTCCCTCTGTTGTATTCGCCAGGTTCATGTACACCAACGACGCCGACATCACCTCAGACAACGTGACGGGCCTGCTGTACAGCTCCAAGAAGTATGCCGTGCAGCTTCTCGAAGATAAATGTCTCAAGTACCTGGAGGACTCGCTCACCTCTGAAAATGTTTGCGCCATCTTGGAACAGGCACACATATACGACGAGGAAGGTCTCTATGAGAAGGCTCTGAAGGCTGCCAAGTGCTCAGGGAATAGGACCCTCAAATCTGCAGGCTTCACGGAGCTGTGCAAGGAATGCTTCAACAAGATCATTCTAGCTGACGACCTTAGCGCTGCAGAGGAGTCTGTGTTCAGTGCTGCCATATCCTGGGCAAAAGAAGAGTGTAGGCGCCAGGTAAGGTTGATAACTCCCGATTCCATACGCAACATCCTCGGGCAGGCTTTGTATCACATCCGCTTCCCATTGATGGAACCTCGTTTCTTCGTACAGAATGTGCGCCCAGAAAAACTTTTAACAGACCAAGAGTCATTAGAACTGTTTGAATACTACATTTGCCCTGAGAAGGGGATTCAGACATTCATTGTAAAGAGGAGAAAAAGTCAAATTATTGTGTCCAAAGACAAACTAATCCGTGTTCAACGATTCTCTGGAACTGACTTCCCGTGGTCATGGACATGCAGTGGTGGCGGGGATGACTCCATTCGGTTCTCGGTTAGTCATGACGTCATCTTGGTAGGCTTCATGTTATACGGCCCATTTACACAGCAAGCAGAGGAGAACCGAGTGGAATACTCGGTCCAGGCCCGAATATTTGATCAGCGAGACTGTCCGATGGCCCAGTCTCAAGTGGACACAGTGATGGAGGTCAGTTACCATGATAAATACAACGTGGTGATGTTCCAGGAGAGAGTGGACATCCACAGGAACCAGATCTACACGCTAGTGGTCAACATCAAGGGCCGTAATACGCTGAAGGGCATCGGGGGGATGAAGAGGGCTGAGAGGGGAGGCGTGGTGTGGACATTCATGGACTCGGACAAGAGTACAAGGGGAACTAACTCTTCCAAAGGCCAGATACCAGGCCTAGTGTACTGCATGCCCACTGCGGAAACCGAAGACGACGTGTAGAGGTTTGAATGAGTGAGTGAATGTTGCCATTCCATACGCAATCAGCAATATTTGGCCTCCACATATTCGAGTCCGGCCCAGAAGACGCATCCCTGTTAGCATGATAGTAATATATACACCATTGGGGAACGATGACATACACTCAGTGCCATCTGCACATTGTACATTATAATCACCCAGTGCTCGTTTCATGTGGCTGTTGGGTTTCCTGGCCGTGGGGACCTGTTGTATCCCCGGACCCCGGGAGGTGATCGGAGTAATTGAAGCGCAACTAATATCTTTGGTTCCTACATTGTTTTCAGACAAAGAGTTTGATTATTATTGTTTCTATTATATCTGTCTGCAATGAAGGTTGAGTGGTTCATGAAACCACGACCATGACCTTCTGTAGGTGGAGGTGGAGCTGGAACCTGGCTCCTTTCTGCTGTCCACAAAATGGTTCAGATGTGTCACATGTGACATACGGCCATGAGCCTCTGGCCCTGGAGCCTGGCTCCTTTCTGCTGTTTACCAAATGGTTCAGATGTGTCACATGTGACATACGACCATTAGCCTCTGGCGCTGGAGCCTGGCTCCTTTCTGCTGTTCACCAAATGGTTCAGATGTGTCACATGTGACATACAACCATGAGCCTCTGGCGCTGGAGCCTGGCTCCTTTCTGCTGTCCACAACATGGTTCAGATGTGTCACATGTGACATACGAACATGAGCCTCTGGCGCTGGAGCCTGGCTCCTTTCTGCTGTCTACAACATGGTTCAGATGTGTCACATGTGACATACGACCGTGACCCTCTGGCGCTGGAGCCTGGCTCCTTTCTGCTGTCCACAACATGGTTCAGATGTTTTACATGTGACATAAGACCATGAGCCTCTGGCGCTGGAGCCTGGCTCCTCTCTGCTGTCCACAACATGGTTCAGATGTGTCACATGTGACATACGACCATGAGCCTCTGGCACCTGGAACTGGCTCTTTCTGCTGTTCACCAAATGGTTCAGATGTGTCACAGGAAACAGTTGATTTGCGGAAACTAATGGTCATAGAAAAGCAATTCTTTCCCATTGCCCGTCATTGTGGGTAGGCATTTTAAGTAATTATGTGTACAATTATTTTTTCAGATTTGCTATTACTACAGTATTCAATGTATGTGTGGTAATACATGTTGGTCATAAAACAGGACAGAAATCAGCAATGGGAGTGTATTCAAAGTTTTATTCCATAAACCATTTCTGGTGGAACCCATTTCTGAGGTCACCCATGGCGATGTTGCTGGCATATTGCTAAAAGTGGCGTAAAACCACATTCACTCACTCACTCACCCATCGACTTGCCGTGAGGAAGTTACTGTCGTCAACCTACTTTGAACGTTGACCAAATGACCACGTTGTTCGATGTGGTGTATGTACAGTAACTCCCGCTATTGTTCAAGAATATTTTCTTTCTTTTACCAGCGTGTTGTATACTTGCTATTGTTACGGATAACAAATGTGCCATTACAGAAACTTACATCATACTTGTTATACAAGTTACACGAATGTATCTCGTTGTGTACTTTGAATCCTTTTATAGGAATATTCACTGAGATAGATGTATGAAGTCCGTTTGATTATTGGCTTATGACTTTCAAAGGGAGAGAACCATGAGGCTATGAGTCCTATTGTTGGTGTTTCTCCACTAGGATGTTGTTTCATATATTAAATCATATAACTTCCACCGCTATTTTTTCGCCTTTTACGCCCAATGAATTCTGGTTCGGCGGGTAATCGAGACTGGTTATTTTTCTCTGGCGTCGACGTTTAATATTAATATTGTATACTACTCAAAAGAAGTAAAAGAACGCCCAATTCTTTCATATTACTATAGTTAATCTCACATGCCGAGACAGATTAACTATAGTATTATGAAAGAATCGGGTGTTCTTTAACTTCTTTTGAGCAGTATATAACATGAACAGAATGAACATTGGAATTAAAATGGTTTTCAACATTCAAATCATTACGAAAATCTTACAGACCCTCTTCTACCAAGATTCAAACGAAACTTCCAAAGAAAGTTAAATCCCCTTCTCCCAGAGTGTGGTGGGATTCTATGAACCATTGTATGCCTCCATTGACCTCCGTGACAGTAGATGGTGTGAATGCGTTGGTGTGTGCAAGGCGGGCATTGCCACTTCTTGTTCTATTCTTCAGCAAAACAAATCACCTGGAAGAGTTGGACTTAATTAACTTCGAGGTGGGACTGCTAGACCTGTATGTCTGATACATGTGTCACCATGATGTACGTACGAACTGTTTATAGTGACGTTATAACCAAGTTGGATTCCTTCAGGTGGTCGCATGTCATGTTTCATGTTACTTTGTCACGCTGTTATCCGATTGTTATCTTGTTCAATTCATGTTATAAGATTGTTATCTGTCTTGTCTGTCTCATGTCAAACAATGGGAGCGAAATGATCCTATCATTGTAAGGAGCCAACCGGGGAATATAACCCCAACATGTTCTTCGGGACATCCAACATGTTCAGCGAGCAATGTTTCATCACAATGTTTGTTAAAAGCGGAGATAATTCGTTATTTTGACAGTATTCCAGTTATATCACGGCGTTCAGATTATTGTGGGAGGAAAGCCCGAAGTGATGCAGGTCTGAGACCTTTTACCACATTGGTGAATCCCACGAGCACAAGTGTGGTCCTGACAAACTAGAAACATAATCATAGGTCCCTAGCGTGCCCAAGGGACGCAACTCTGCACAGCGAATCGCGGCGCTGTAAACGACTGGGCCACCCTTACCCCCTCACACTTTGTACCCACATGGGGAGGATGGGGAGGATGTTCTCATTTTGCCGACATTCCAAACTGCCTGCACTGAATGACCCCCCTGATGAAGGAGTAAGTATACACCCCGAAACGTTGTGTTCCTCAAAATAAAGTTGACATCCATAAATGTTTTTTCCTAAAGTTATGGTCTGCTGATTCGTTAGACGTATGAATAGTTGAATTAGCCCCTGTGGTGAGAATATGTAATAACACCAGTGTCTTCTTCCCAAGGTGGTTACAGGTGGGTTATACGAGGCGGTATAAATAACTATGGAGTCCGGCATACACAGAACTGAAGTAGTGTCAGGTGGTAGTCACATGGGAACAGATCTGGCGAATAAGGGCTTGTTAACCCCACCGCCAAGTGTTGCACAGGACCACCTCCTTGGTTGGTAGTAGATGCACTAATTATCTTATCAGTCAGGTTCAACTCTTGTTTCTTTACGTTGTCACATTGAACCCTAATTAGCAAAATCGTGAACTCGATATATTCACAATCTATTTACAATCAGAGCGTTTTTGCTCCCGCTCCCCTCTGAATCAGAGCGTTCTTGCTCCCGTTCCCCTCTGAATCAGAGCGTTCTTGCTCCCGTTCCCCTCTGAATCAGAACGTTCTTGCTCCCGTTCCCCTCTGAATCAGAGCGTTCTTGCTCCCGCTCCCCTTTGAATCAGAGCGTTCTTGCTCCCGTTCCCCTCTGAATCAGAACGTTCTTGCTCCCGTTCCCCTCTGAATCAGAGCGTTCTTGCTCCCGCTCCCCTTTGAATCAGAGCGTTCTTGCTCCCGTTCCCCTCTGAATCAGAACGTTCTTGCTCCCGCTCCCCTCTGAATCAGAGCGCCGCTTACCAGACCGAGATGGTGATAGTCGGGGATGTATTTTTACTCATGCAACCTCGAAAGGGTTAACACAGGATGTTCCAAACAGTTTAGAGCTCTGCGCTGATTTAATGAAACTCATCGTCTGTCTACAGTGGGAGAAACGTTTGACACGGGAGAGGCTTTCCATAGCCCGTGTGACGTATTGCCATACAATATCGGCCATCTGTTACACATTCAGAAATTTATTTAGTTCAGTTTTCAAATTATGAATCGATATTTATCAAAGGGCTGTCATTCCAGACTACGCTTTGTAAAATATTGATTCAAACTTTAAATAGAATTAGAAACTAGTGCCGTAGAATCCTGCTCTCTGTTTGGCTAATGTCAACTTCTTGTTAATCATTTCATTGGTCGGTTAAAGTTCGCAAATGGTCGTCCTGACGTGACCTATGATAGGATATCCTCAGATCTTTGTGTGGCACCAATATTTGATTTTAATGAGAATGATATTGCTATCACTGCGATGTTACTGCCTATGATGTCATCATAAGTCCCCGCATCAACATGAAGTCGGGTGTGCTCGTACAACGGATAAGACAATGGGCGTTGCTTATTCCCAGCATGACAATACTATGACAAAAATACCTCACTGTGACAAAGTATCTAATATTTTTCATTTTTTGATGAGGATTAACATGACGAAACATTCCTATGTTCTTGTGATATTCATATGGCTTGTACAAAACACACGGTCATTTATGCTATGTTCAACGTAGTCACCGCTGCCCTTTTCTAGGCTCTACTGTTTCGAGGTAGGCATTGTAGGGGAGCTATATACCGCTAATTAACTATTAGTCACAATGTTCTATATCGTTCCGTGTGTTATTCATAAGAATTTTACCTGACATGTGTTTGATGTTTTTTGTTATCCAGTTGACGTGTCATGTTATCTATTTGTTTATCGAAGACGTATATTCTTTTGATAAGCCACATAGATACTTATTTATATATATATTTATCATGTGATTCCAAAAACCAGTTCTATTTTAGTAAAGATTCTAAACGTATGTTATTGTTTGTGTCTTTGTTACTATGTTGTTTGTGCCATCAGACAATGCAAAGCGTAGTTGCATCTGAGTTACATCCCTTAGGCATGTCGGGATCCTATTCTCGTTGGCTCGAATCCAAGATTCCCCCTGATTGAGATCCTTGGTTTGGCAGCATCACACCATGCTCTGGAGTGTCAAGGTGACGAACACCTGGTACTTGCATCGTTTACACTCCTTCATATAACTTACAGCGTGCAAAGCGGCGCTGGGGCCGCCTCCGTGGTCTAGTGGAAAGAGCGTCTGCCCTGAGAGCCGCGTCATACCAATAGACTTTAAAAGATGGTACTTGTCCTTACCCTGCCTGGTGCTCGGCATTAAGGAGCTAAACCAAAGACTGGTCGGCTCGGAGTCAGTATATTGTGTCTGAGTGGGGTATTCATGTTAAAAAGTGCGACATGGTATCTCAGTGGGCTAGCACTATAAAATGCCATTACTCTGGACTAATACAAGCAGATATACACACACGCACGCACGCACGCACGCACAAACGTGTATGAACGTCGCTATGTAAGTGCAATAATCTTGAACGCAGCGTTAAACCCCCATTTCACCTCACCTAAAAGCAGCGTTAACTCAACTCACTCACTCGTTCACTCATTCTCTCATGGAGGCCTTACCCATGGAAAATGTTTGAATCTAAACCAAAACGGATCAATTCATGACTTTCAAGAACACCACGAATGACCGACATTCCTTTTTAATGAATCGTGTATGATCCGAGCTGGAACTCCTCCCAAGCATCCTATGCAAGGAACGAGTTGTTTCTTGACGATAATCTATCTCCTACTAAACATGACCCCTGCATGACCCTAGGTTTCGATCTGTCGTCTGATGTTCTTAGCCCTATATTATAGCTGTGTACATGTAGCTGTGTCTGTTGTTTAGAATAGAATGAAGCGCCACACAAATATCCCTATGATGCATCACAGGCCCACGGCGCTTGATGCTACTGGGTGTACATGTGTTTGGCATATACCTAATGTCAAGTGGGTGAATCTATGCCTGGGGACCTTAAGCCGGATCAGCACTCAGCTCAACGTTAAACAGGTTATAAAATCTACAAATATTTCTTTACCCGGATGTCTCAGTTTTCCAAGCACCAGAGTTTTCTAGAGGTCTAGAGAATCCGCTGGTCAAGGGTTCGAATCCCAAATTCACCACATACCTGGGCTGATGTGGTCGCTACATCACACTATACTTAATGTCTACACTGCTCACTCACTCACTCACTCACTCACTCACACCTCTTACCTCAAGTCACTGAAATATTATTATTTTAATTTGAAATATATAAGAAATCCGAGAAGCGAAACCCCGAACAAGAAATTGGGTAAATGTCATAGTGCAATTGTCTTTCCTCCCACTGTCTATACTAATCAGACTAACGTGTAATCGTGCATCGAAGCTATGGCATCTCGGAGAGGTAGCACCTGACTTCACGAGCAGACGCATCATTGGGCTGTCATCTATTTAGACCTGTAATTGGAATACACCACAGCTGTTTACTGGACAGTATGCACGAGATGACACCAGGAGGTTTGGAAACCGTTTACGTGTTATGAGGGTTTGATAAGGAACATACAGTAGATATACATGATGGTGGGGTAGTTTGTGGACAACTCATCTGATACAGCAGATATACATGACGGTACGGTAGTTTAAGGACAACTCATCTGATACAGCAGATATACATGACGGTGCGGTAGTTTAAGGACAACTCATCTGATACAGCAGATATACATGACGGTACGGTAGTTTGTGGACAACTCATCTGATACAGCAGATATACATGACGGTACGGTAGTTTAAGGACAACTCATCTGATACAGCAGATATACATGACGGTAGGGTAGTTTAAGGACAACTCATCTGATACAGCAGATATACATGACGGTACGGTAGTTTGTGGACAACTCATCTGATACAGCAGATATACATGACGGTAGGGTAGTTTAAGGACAACTCATCTGATACAGCAGATATACATGACGGTAGGGTAGTTTAAGGACAACTCATCTGATACAGCAGATATACATGACGGTACGGTAGTTTGTGGACAACTCATCTGATACAGCAGATATACATGACGGTAGGGTAGTTTAAGGACAACTCATCTGATACAGCAGATATACATGACGGTACGGTAGTTTGTGGACAACTCATCTGATACAGCAGATATACATGACGGTACGGTAGTTTAAGGACAACTCATCTGATACAGCAGATATACATGACGGTAGGGTAGTTTAAGGACAACTCACCTGATACAGTAGACGTAGATGGTAGGGTAGTTTGTGGACAACTCATGGGATACAGTAGACACAGATGATGGTGGGGTAGTTTAAGGACAACTCACCTGATGCAGTAGATATACATGATGGTAGGGTAGTTTAAGGACAACTCATGGGATACAGTAGATATACATGATGGTAGGGTAGTTTAAGGACAACTCATTGGATACAGTAGATATACATGATGGTGGGGTAGTTTAAGGACAACTCATGGGATACAGTAGATATACATGAGGGTAGGGTAGTTTAAGGACAACTCACCTGATGCAGTAGATATACATGATGGTGGTGTAGTTTAAGGACAACTCACGTGATACAGTAGATATACATGATGGTAGGGTAGTTTAAGGACAACTCACGTGATGCAGTAGATATACATGATGGTAGGGTAGTTTAAGGACAACTCACGTGATGCAGTAGATATACATGATGGTGGGGTAGTTTAAGGACAACTCATGGGATACAGTAGATATACATGATGGTAGGGTAGTTTAAGGACAACTCACGTGATACAGTAGATATACATGAGGGTAGGGTAGTTTAAGGACAACTCACGTGATGCAGTAGATATACATGATGGTGGGGTAGTTTAAGGACAACTCATGGGATACAGTAGATATACATGATGGTAGGGTAGTTTAAGGACAACTCACGTGATACAGTAGATATACATGAGGGTAGGGTAGTTTAAGGACAACTCACGTGATGCAGTAGATAAACATGAGGGTAGGGTAGTTTAAGGACAACTCACGTGATACAGTAGATATACATGATGGTAGGGTAGTTTAAGGACAACTCACGTGATACAGTAGATATACATGAGGGTAGGGTAGTTTAAGGACAACTCACCTGATGCAGTAGATATACATGATGGTGGGGTAGTTTAAGGACAACTCATTGGATACAGTAGATATACATGATGGTGGGGTAGTTTAAGGACACCTCATGTGATACAGTAGATATACATGATGGTGGGGTAGTTTTAAGGACAACTCATGGGATACAGTAGATATACATGAGGGTAGGGTAGTTTAAGGACAACTCACCTGATGCAGTAGATATACATGAAGGTAGGGTAGTTTAAGGACAACTCACGTGATACAGTAGATATACATGATGGTGGGGTAGTTTAAGGACAACTCATGGGATACAGTAGATATACATGATGGTAGGGTAGTTTAAGGACAACTCACGTGATACAGTAGATATACATGAGGGTAGGGTAGTTTAAGGACAACTCACGTGATGCAGTAGATATACATGATGGTAGGGTAGTTTAAGGACAACTCACGTGATACAGTAGATAGACATGAGGGTAGGGTAGTTTATGGACAACTCACCTGATGCAGTAGATATACATGATGGTGGGGTAGTTTAAGGACAACTCACGTGATACAGTTGATATACATAATGGTAGGGTAGTTTAAGGTCAATTCATGTGTAGTCCTGAAGACTTTAGCAATGGTAAGCACGTTACACCGCTAACTAAGACACGGTAAGCTACATGAAGTGAATGAATGAATGATGTTTATTCTCGTAAATCACGGCAGTGATACAGAGATGTAATTGGACACAGGAATAAGATACAATGAAGAAAACATGTCAGTGGAACATTTCCATACATGATCTTATATAACTTGCCAGTTTTAACAGAGTTGGCTTATAAGTAATGGACATCAAATGAGAGAATTTGACGGCAGAAGGATACATACAGTAGTATTGAGGCAAACACTTGTTTCTAATTTCTGAGAGTTTTGGACATTCTAATAAAAAGTGCATTTCATCACATATAAATTTTTTACACAATGTACATTTTCTTTCCTCTCTCACAATATTATACCATCTTCCTGTTTCAATGGGTAATCTATGATTTGCTGTTCTAAAACGAGCAAGAGAGATGCGTAAGGTGATTGGTAGTTCTAGTAAATAGGGTTCTAGAGATGGTAACTCTTTAAACATGTTATAACAGTAACCTTTAGATGAATTTTCCTTTGATTCTCGCCATCTTTGCAGAAAATTATCAATGAGAACATGTTTCACATTTTGTTTCAACCATGCAGCACTAATAAAGGTCTGAGACAGCCAAATGTAATTAAAGCCTATATTTTGAAGAATGCATTTTACTTCTTTTAATATTGGGAAATGGTAATCTGGATTTGCAATGGACATTTGGAACATAAGTTTATATAATATACTAGAAAGGCTAGTTTGTGATGATGTTAGCTTGCACCAATATGAAATCATTCTTATCTTAATGAAAATGCTGAGAGGATACCTCCCTAGTTCACCATATACCATGTAATCGGGTGTTGACTGTTTTAACTTGAGAATATATTTACAAAATTTAAGATGTACACGTTCAATGACAACAGTATTTTCAAAACCCCACACCTCAGATCCATATAACAATACTGGCTGAACAAGTTGATCGAATAATTTCAGTTGACAGTCAATAGGAATTTCTAATATTCTAATTTTACGAAATACAGCGTACATTGCTCTAGATGCCTGATCTGTCAGTCACTTTAGTGCCTTACAGAATCTACCAGTGTTTGTAAATAAAATACCAAGGTAAACATATTCTTTAACAACATGAAGAAACGAGCCATTTAACATAAACTTGAAGACTCTATTTGAGGTGCGCTTGGCAAAAATAACGACTTTCGTTTTGTCAACATTGACTTTAAGTTTCCAGATAGTACAATATTCTTCAAATATAGTGAGACACTTTCTTAAATCTTCTGGGCTTTCGGCCATTAAAACAGTATCGTCGGCATACAAAATGAGAAAAAGTTTTATGTACAGTTCAAGTGAGTCTATTAAAAGGTTATTTACATTATGCAGTCCTTCTAAGTCATTTTCAGATAAAAATTGTTCAAGGTCATAAAGGTACAAAGCAAACAGGAAAGGTGACAAATTTTCACCTTGTCTTACTCCAATTTGACATGGGAAGAAACCTGACACCTTGTTATTATGTGAAACACAAGATTTGATATTTTGATACATATTATATATGACATTAAAACATTTTCCTTTGATATTAGACTTTATCATTTTTGACCACAGACCACACCTCCATACTGTATCGAAAGCTTTGCTAAAATCGACGAAAACACAATACAACTTCTTATTAAGGTTTCTATAGATATCAATGAGAGCTTTAAGAATAAACATATAGTCAATTGTTGAGTATTTGTTTCTAAATCCTGCTTGCGCTTCGCTTATCAGATTAGTCTGAACTGAGTAAGCTTGTAAACGATTATTCAATAGTGTAGTGAACAATTTACCTAAACAGCTTAGGATAGAAATACCTCTGTAATTGTCTGGGTCAGCTTGGTTTCCTTTGTTTTTGTAGATAGGTTTTATTTTGCCAACAAGCCAAGCTTCAGGTAAAACTCCAGTGTCAATACGAGGTTAAAAAGCCTTACGTAAACCGGCATCATAACATGAATAGAGCTTTTAATGTACTCATTGTAAATACCATCCAACCCACAAGCCTTATTGTTCTTCAATGCACGGACAGCTGGCATAATTTCTTCTTCTGTAATCCTACAATCTAAGATATCATCATGATTATCGTAATTTGTGTTATTGGCAAAAACATCGTCATTATCATCAGAACTTTGATTAAGATCTTTAAAAAATTGAAAAAAATTGTCAATACTGATTTTTTCTGCTGTTTTCTTTGGTTCAAATGATTTTAAAATTTCCCAAAAATTCTTAGGGTTACTATCCTTACATTCCCTCAGTTGTTGGACACATTTGTTTTGATATGTCTTAAATGCCTTCTTTAGGGTTTTACTATAAGCTCTACTAGCTGAAATGTACATAGCTTTGCTGTTACTGTCTTTAGTCCTTCCATATATACGTTTACGCTTGTGGTAAAATCTACGTGATGATTTACATTTTTCATCAAACCAGGGTTTATGCTTGTGCGTATGTACAGAATGTCTAGAATTTCTTACAGTACCTAGAGTAGTTTCAGCCGCAGTAACCAGCGTCTGAGAGAGTTTATTTACAATTTGGTTAATGTCATTTGGCTCTATTTGGTCTTTACATGCATCTAATTCTGTACACTGATGGGTAATGGCAACCTTATCGATATTGCATAAAAATGTTTCACTTTTATCAGGAACCCATCTTTTTACAACTTTATGTACATGTACATCCTTGTCATCATCTATAACTGGAGATAGTTGTTGTGCTGTACAATCTAACGTTAACGATAAGCCACAGTGTACATCGGACGAGATCGGGTCAAACTCCTGTACCTCAAAATCTATTAATAATGGGAATGTTTCTGCTGATGCAATACAATAATCGACAACACTGGCATTTCTGCATGTCAGTTTACCAATACCCTTGTCTTTGAAGTGAAATGTACACATCAGTTCAAGTTTTTTTATTGGACTAATGTCAGAGACAAATCCTTTCTGAAATAATTTCTCATACAGCTTGACAGTTCTTCCATTCTCCCGACATATAAATCAGGATTTAAACCAAGCATGAGCCGCCTACCCCGGTTTAATAAATCATTCTTGACTTGAAAACAACCACAAATCGTAGGATATCATAAATAGCAGTGTTTGTCGTCGTAGTTCGCGGTCCCCCGACGATAGTGCCGCTTGCTCAGGGCTTTGTCGTGCCGTTCCGGTCGTAACGGTGCAATTACGATGATGGTTGACACCAACGACCATCTCTTTTTTTTCCTAAAAGGCTTCTGATCGCTGCACTGATTGCTGATTGTGTTCCAATCTCCCGACATTTGAAGCTGCACTCAAAAACATTTCAAGGCAATGTGGGTTTTTGTTGCTAATTTCAATTTGTCAAAATAAGATTCATATCGGGATTTTATGACGCATCAATTCTTGAAGTGGCCAACGAAACATATCCATCTCGTCCGTCTTCCCAGTAACATTTACACCCATTTGACGAGCTCACCGGGTGTGGAACTGTGTCAATTTTCTATTTCAATGATGCATGTGAAAAGTAAAGCTGCATGTTAATAGTGGCGTCATAGCTGTATATAATCAGTGGTGTTATAGCTGTATATAATCAGTGGTGTTATAGCTGTATATAATCAGTGGTGTTATAGCTGTATATAATCAGTGGCGTCATAGCTGTATATAATCAGTGGTGTTATAGCTGTATATAATCAGTGGCGTCATAGCTGTATATAATCAGTGGTGTTATAGCTGTATATAATCAGTGGTGTTATAGCTGTATATAATCAGTGGCGTCATAGCTGTATATAATCAGTGGTGTTATTGCTGTATATAATCAGTGGTGTTATTGCTGTATATAATCAGTGGCGTCATAGCTGTATATAATCAGTGGTGTTATTGCTGTATATAATCAGTGGTGTTATAGCTGTATATAATCAGTGGCGTCATAGCTGTATATAATCAGTGGTGTTATAGCTGTATATAATCAGTGGTGTCATAGCTGTATATAATCAGTGGTGTTATTGCTGTATATGAATAGTGATGTTATTGCTGTATATAATCAGTGGTGTTATTGCTGTATATAATCAGTGGCGTCATAGCTGTATATAATCAGTGGCGTCATAGCTGTATATAATCAGTGGTGTTATTGCTGTATATAATCAGTGGCGTCATAGCTGTATATAATCAGTGGTGTTATTGCTGTATATAATCAGTGGTGTTATTGCTGTATATAATCAGTGGCGTCATAGCTGTATATAATCAGTGGTGTTATTGCTGTATATAATCAGTGGTGTTATTGCTGTATATAATCAGTGGCGTCATAGCTGTATATAATCAGTGGTGTTATTGCTGTATATAATCAGTGGTGTTATTGCTGTATATAATCAGTGGCGTCATAGCTGTATATAATCAGTGGTGTTATTGCTGTATATAATCAGTGGTGTTATTGCTGTATATAATCAGTGGTGTTATTGCTGTATATAATCAGTGGTGTTATTGCTGTATATAATCAGTGGCGTCATAGCTGTATATAATCAGTGGTGTTATTGCTGTATATAATCAGTGGTGTTATAGCTGTATATAATCAGTGGCGTCATAGCTGTATATAATCAGTGGTGTTATAGCTGTATATAATCAGTGGTGTCATAGCTGTATATAATCAGTGGTGTTATTGCTGTATATGAATAGTGATGTTATTGCTGTATATAATCAGTGGTGTTATTGCTGTATATAATCAGTGGCGTCATAGCTGTATATAATCAGTGGTGTTATTGCTGTATATAATCAGTGGCGTCATAGCTGTATATAATCAGTGGTGTTATTGCTGTATATAATCAGTGGTGTTATTGCTGTATATAATCAGTGGCGTCATAGCTGTATATAATCAGTGGTGTTATAGCTGTATATAATCAGTGGTGTTATTGCTGTATATAATCAGTGGCGTCATAGCTGTATATAATCAGTGGTGTTATTGCTGTATATAATCAGTGGTGTTATTGCTGTATATAATCAGTGGCGTCATAGCTGTATATAATCAGTGGTGTTATTGCTGTATATAATCAGTGGTGTTATTGCTGTATATAATCAGTGGTGTTATTGCTGTATATAATCAGTGGTGTTATTGCTGTATATAATCAGTGGCGTCATAGCTGTATATAATCAGTGGTGTTATTGCTGTATATAATCAGTGGTGTTATTGCTGTACATGAATAGTGATGTTATAGCTGCATATAAATAGTGGTGTTTTAGATGCAGCTACCAGCTGCCGGACTTTCATTTTGTGGAAGCCTCGGTGGCTGAGTGGGCAAGACCGCTGACTTTGTGTGCTGGCTAAGAGGTGCCTCACTCTGGCAGTGTGGGTTCGAATCCCGGACGGGACTCAACCCAAAGAAGTAAGAGAATCAATACTTTACTAAGAAACTGTTATCCCAAATATAACATTTGTTACAGTGGTGTTATATATGCGTATGAATAGAGGTGTTATATCTGTATATAAACAATGGTGTTATAGCTGCATATAAATAGTGGTGTAATAGCTGTATATAAACACTGGTGTTATAACTACATATTAATATGTTTTTCCAGCATATGCAGAAGTTACACCTCCACTGAGTGCCACAGTGTCCCCGCCGTCCATCGGTAAATACCATCAGTGAATACACAACGTAATCCCACCCCCGGAGGCAGTGAAACAGATAGGCCTACGATTGATTCTGCGAGTGTATACGTGACCAGTCAGTCTAAACACACTTGGGAATGCCCACTGACTGTTAGAGAAATGTGACTGCTCTCATGTTTCGCCAGTGTGATGCTCTGGGACACCTGTGATCGGTGGCGCTCATACCCATGGGCTAAGCCTGCAAACACCGTGATTAATGGAAGAATTCAATTTGTACAGAATCACTGGTTATGTCAAGGAATCATCCGGCGTTGAATGCTGGAGAATGTGATAGTCACAGATTGGGCAATTACAGTCTGTTGACAATCCTGGAATACTATGTAGTCATAGTGCAAGGGCGCAGGTTACAACAGGGTGCGTTGTACACTGTGTCAGTGTGAGCAACGTGGTGTACTGTGTGTCAGTGTGAGGAACGTGGTGTACTGTGTGTCAGTGTGAGGAACGTGGTGTATTGTGTGTCAGTGTGAGGAACGTGGTGTACTGTGTGTCAGTGTGAGGAACGTGCTGTACTGTCTGTCAGTGTGAGGAACGTGGTGTACTGTGTGTCAGTGTGAGGAACGTGGTGTACTGTGTGTCAGTGTGAGGAACGTGCTGTACTGTGTTTCAGTGTTAAGGACATGGTGTAGTATGTGTCAGTGAGAGGGAGACACTTTTCCAATATTTGACAATATACACTTTTAGAGAAGACGAAGGTAGTTTTGTGCGTTTTTTTTTGTAATTGTGGTCCATTATTTAATTATCTTATAGTAAAAAGAGGACCAGCTACGCCCCATCAGTTAGGAACGTGGTGTACTGCGTGTCGGTATGAGGAACGTGGTGTACTGTGTGTCAGTATGAGGAACGTGATGTACTGTGTATCAGTATGAGGAACGTGGTGTACTTTGTGTCAGTGTGAGGAACGTGGTGTACTGTGTGTCAGTATGAGGAACGTGCTGTACTGTGTGTCGGTATGAGGAACGTGGTGTGCTGTGTGTCAGTGTGAGGAGCGTGCTGTACTGTGTGTCAGTGTGAGGAACGTGATGTACTGTGTGTTAGTGTGAGGAACGTGGTGTATTGTGTGTCAGTGTGAGGAACGTGATGTACTGTGTGTCAGTGTGAAGAACGTGCTGTACTGTGTGTCAGTGTGAGGAACGTGGTGTACTGTGTGTCAGTGTGAGGAACGTGGTGTACTGTGTGTCAGTGTGAGGAACGTGGTGTATTGTGTGTCAGTGTGAGGAACGTGGTGTATTGTGTGTCAGTGTCAGGAACGTGGTGTACTGTGTGTCAGTGTGAGGAACGTGCTGTACTGTGTGTCAGTGTGAGGAACGTGGTGTACAGTGTGTTAGTGTGAGGAACGTGATGTACTGTGTGTCAGTGTTAGGAACGTGCTGAACTGTGTGTCAGTGTGAGGAACGTGGTGTACAGTGTGTTAGTGTGAGGAACGTGGTGTACTGTGTGTCAGTGTGAGGAACGTGGTGTACAGTGTGTTAGTGTGAGGAACGTGCTGTACTGTGTGTCAGTGTGAGGAACGTGGTGTACTGTGTGTCAGTGTGAGGAACGTGCTGTACTGTGTTTCAGTGTTAAGGACATGGTGTTGTATGTATCAGTGAGAGGGAGACACTTTTCCAATATTTGACAATATACACTTTTAGAGAAGACGAAGGTAGTTTTGTGCGGTTTTTTTTGTAATTGTGGTCCATTATTTAATTATCTTATAGTAAAAAGAGGACCAGCTACGCCCCATCAGTACACTTGTATACAATTTCGTATGTATTTATATGCTATTTATAATTGGCGCCATATCTCCACTTTTCCAGCAGGAACTACTGCGACGGTCGGGTAGCCTAGTGGTTAAAGCGTTCACTCCTCACGCCAGAGACCCGGGTTCGAATCCAGACATTGGTACAATGTGTGAAACCCATTTCTGGTGTCCCCCGACTTAGTACTAGGATTTTTTATTTCGACAATAACACTTTGCAAATGTTTATCATGACAGTTATTAGCGTGGCGTCGACATTCCACGCCCTTGGTCGACTAAATCTGCCCCTAGTGTGTGTTACTGGTCATTAAATGAGACGTAGGTGTTATTGACTATACACATTAATCACTGTCCGACCTCCCCTGGGCGTGCTGCACCAGTCCAGCTTGACCTCATGGATCATTGACCATGATGTTATGATGGCCATAACGCGATCAGATCAGTGTAAAACAACAAGTAATGCTACGTTGAGTTATTATGTTACAACATGGTGCAGCTGTCAGATAGCAGAGAGTCCCTGGAGAGGTGATGTGATACCAGTAAGATGACGCGGAGGAAGGGGACACATTGGGGGACGTTTTCTGTGAAAATTGAAGCAAATAGGAATATGTTCCTGTCAGTGTGAGGAACGTGGTGTACTGTGTGTCAGTGTGAGGAACGTGGTGTACTGTGTGTCAGTGTGAGGAACGTGGTGCACTGTGTGTCAGTGTGAGGAACGTGGTGTACTGTGTGTCAGTGTGAGGAACGTGGTGTACTGTGTGTCAGTGTGAGGAACGTGGTGTACTGTGTGTCAGTGTGAGGAACGTGGTGTGCTGTGTGTCAGTGTGAGGAACGTGGTGTACTGTGTGTCAGTGTGAGGAACGTGGTGTACTGTCTGTCAGTGTGAGGAACGTGGTGTACTGTGTGTCAGTGTGAGGAACGTGGTGTACTGTGTGTCAGTGTGAGGAACGTGGTGTACTGTGTGTCAGTGTGAGGAACGTGGTGTATTGTGTGTCAGTGTGAGGAACGTGGTGTATTGTGTGTCAGTGTGAGGAACGTGATGTACTGTGTGTCAGTGTGAGGAACGTGGTGTACTGTGTGTCAGTGTGAGGAACGTGGTGTACTGTGTGTCAGTGTGAGGAACGTGGTGCACTGTGTGTCAGTGTGAGGAACGTGGTGTACTGTGTGTCAGTGTGAGGAACGTGGTGTACTGTGTGTCAGTGTGAGGAACGTGGTGTACTGTGTGTCAGTGTGAGGAACGTGGTGTGCTGTGTGTCAGTGTGAGGAACGTGGTGTACTGTGTGTCAGTGTGAGGAACGTGCTGTACTGTCTGTCAGTGTGAGGAACGTGGTGTACTGTGTGTCAGTGTGAGGAACGTGGTGTACTGTGTGTCAGTGTGAGGAACGTGGTGTACTGTGTGTCAGTGTGAGGAACGTGGTGTATTGTGTGTCAGTGTGAGGAACGTGGTGTATTGTGTGTCAGTGTGAGGAACGTGATGTACTGTGTGTCAGTGTGAGGAACGTGGTGTACTGTGTGTCAGTGTGAGGAACGTGGTGTACTGTGTGTCAGTGTGAGGAACGTGGTGTACTGTGTGTCAGTGTGAGGAACGTGGTGTACTGTGTGTCAGTGTGAGGAACGTGGTGTACTGTGTGTCAGTGTGAGGAACGTGGTGTATTGTGTGTCAGTGTGAGGAACGTGATGTACTGTGTGTCAGTGTGAGGAACGTGGTGTACTGTGTGTCAGTGTGAGGAACGTGGTGTACTGTGTGTCAGTGTGAGGAACGTGGTGTACTGTGTGTCAGTGTGAGGAACGTGGTGTACTGTGTGTCAGTGTGAGGAACGTGGTGTACTGTGTGTCAGTGTTAGGAACGTGGTGTCCTGTGTGTCAGTGTGAGGAACGTGGTGTACTGTGTGTCAGTGTGAGGAACGTGGTGTACTGTGTGTCAGTGTGAGGAACGTGGTGTACTGTGTGTCAGTGTGAGGAACGTGGTGTACAGTGTGTCAGTGTGAGGAACGTGATGTACTGTGTGTCAGTGTGAGGAACGTGGTGTACTGTGTGTTAGTGTGAGGAACGTGGTGTACTGTGTGTCAGTGTGAGGAACGTGGTGTACTGTGTGTCAGTGTGAGGAACGTGGTGTACTGTGTGTCAGTGTGAGGAACGTGGTGTACTGTGTGTCAGTGTGAGGAACGTGATGTACTGTGTGTCAGTGTGAGGGACGTGATGTACTGTGTGTCAGTGTGAGGAACGTGATGTACTGTGTGTCAGTGTGAGGGACGTGATGTACTGTCTGTCAGTGTGAGGAACGTGATGTACTGTGTGTCAGTGTGAGGGACGTGGTGTACAGTGTGTCAGTGTGAGGAACGTGGTGTACTGTGTGTCAGTGTGAGGAACGTGATGTACTGTGTGTCAGTGTGAGGAACGTGATGTACTGTGTGTCGGTGTTAGGAACGTGGTGTACAGTGTGTCAGTGTGAGGAACGTGATGTACTGTGTGTCAGTGTGAGGAACGTGATGTACTGTGTGTCAGTGTGAGGAACGTGGTGTACTGTGTGTCAGTGTGAGGAACGTGGTGTACTGTGTGTCAGTGTGAGGAACGTGATGTACTGTGTGTCAGTGTGAGGAACGTGATGTACACTGTGTTATAATGAGGGACGTGGTGTACTGTGTGTCAGTGTGAGGAACGTGGTGTACTGTGTGTCAGTGTGAGGAACGTGGTGTACTGTGTGTCAGTGTGAGGGACGTGATGTACTATGTGTCAGTATGAGGAACGTGGTGTACTGTGTGTCAGTGTGAGGAACGTGGTGTACTGTGTGTCAGTGTGAGGAACTTGGTGTACTGTGTGTCAGTGTGAGGAACGTGATGTACTGTGTGTCAGTGTGAGGGACGTGGTGTACTGTGTGTCAGTGTGAGGAACGTGGTGTACTGTGTGTCAGTGTGAGGAACGTGGTGTACTGTGTGTCGGTGTGAGGAACGTGATGTACTGTGTGTCAGTGTGAGGGACGTGGTGTACTGTGTGTCAGTGTGAGGAACGTGGTGTACTGTGTGTCGGTGTGAGGAACGTGATGTACTGTGTGTCAGTGTGAGGGACGTGGTGTACTGTGTGTCAGTGTGAGGAACGTGGTGTACTGTGTGTCAGTGTGAGGAACGTGGTGTACTGTGTGTCAGTGTGAGGAACGTGGTGTACTGTGTGTCAGTGTGAGGAACGTGGTGTACTGTGTGTCAGTGTGAGGAACGTGATGTACTGTGTGTCAGTGTGAGGAACGTGGTGTACTGTGTGTCAGTGTGAGGAACGTGGTGTACTGTGTGTCAGTGTGAGGAACGTGATGTACTGTGTGTCAGTGTGAGGAACGTGGTGTACTGTGTGTCGGTGTGAGGAACGTGATGTACTGTGTGTCAGTGTGAGGGACGTGGTGTACTGTGTGTCAGTGTGAGGAACGTGGTGTACTGTGTGTCAGTGTGAGGAACGTGGTGTACTGTGTGTCAGTGTGAGGAACGTGGTGTACTGTGTGTCAGTGTGAGGGACGTGGTGTACTGTGTGTCAGTGTGAGGAACGTGGTGTACTGTGTGTCAGTGTGAGGAACGTGGTGTATTGTGTGTCAGTGTGAGGAACGTGGTGTATTGTGTGTCAGTGTGAGGAACGTGGTGTACTGTGTGTCAGTGTGAGGAACGTGGTGTACTGTGTGTCAGTGTGAGGAACGTGGTGTGCTGTGTGTCAGTGTGAGGAACGTGGTGTACTGTGTGTCAGTGTGAGGAACGTGGTGTACTGTGTGTCAGTGTGAGGAACGTGGTGTACTGTGTGTCAGTGTGAGGAACGTGGTGTACTGTGTGTCAGTCAGAGGAACGTGGTGTACTGTGTGTCAGTGTGAGGAACGTGGTGTACTGTGTGTCAGTGTGAGGAACGTGGTGTACTGTGTGTCAGTGTGAGGAACGTGGTGTATTGTGTGTCAGTGTGAGGAACGTGATGTACTGTGTGTCAGTGTGAGGAACGTGGTGTACTGTGTGTCAGTCAGAGGAACGTGGTGTACTGTGTGTCAGTGTGAGGAACGTGATGTACTGTGTGTCAGTGTGAGGAACGTGGTGTATTGTGTGTCAGTGTGAGGAACGTGGTGTACTGTGTGTCAGTGTGAGGAACGTGGTGTACTGTGTGTTAGTGTGAGGAACGTGATGTACTGTGTGTCAGTGTGAGGAACGTGGTGTACTGTGTGTCAGTCAGAGGAACGTGGTGTACTGTGTGTCAGTGTGAGGAACGTGATGTACTGTGTGTCAGTGTGAGGAACGTGGTGTATTGTGTGTCAGTGTGAGGAACGTGGTGTACTGTGTGTCAGTGTGAGGAACGTGATGTACTGTGTGTCAGTGTGAGGAACGTGGTGTATTGTGTGTCAGTGTGAGGAACGTGGTGTCCTGTGTGTCAGTGTGAGGAACGTGGTGTGCTGTGTGTCAGTGTGAGGAACGTGGTGTACTGCGTGTCGGTATGAGGAACGTGGTGTACTGTGTGTCAGTGTGAGGAACGTGATGTACTGTGTGTCAGTGTGAGGAACGTGGTGTACTGTGTGTCAGTCAGAGGAACGTGGTGTACTGTGTGTCAGTGTGAGGAACGTGATGTACTGTGTGTCAGTGTGAGGAACGTGGTGTATTGTGTGTCAGTGTGAGGAACGTGGTGTACTGTGTGTCAGTGTGAGGAACGTGATGTACTGTGTGTCAGTGTGAGGAACGTGGTGTATTGTGTGTCAGTGTGAGGAACGTGGTGTACTGTGTGTCAGTGTGAGGAACGTGGTGTATTGTGTGTCAGTGTGAGGAACGTGGTGTACTGTGTGTCAGTGTGAGGAACGTGGTGTACTGTGTGTCGGTGTGAGGAACGTGGTGTACTGTGTGTCAGTGTGAGGAACGTGGTGTACTGTGTGTCAGTCAGAGGAACGTGGTGTACTGTGTGTCAGTGTGAGGAACGTGATGTACTGTGTGTCAGTGTGAGGAACGTGGTGTATTGTGTGTCAGTGTGAGGAACGTGGTGTACTGTGTGTCAGTGTGAGGAACGTGATGTACTGTGTGTCAGTGTGAGGAACGTGGTGTATTGTGTGTCAGTGTGAGGAACGTGGTGTACTGTGTGTCAGTGTGAGGAACGTGGTGTATTGTGTGTCAGTGTGAGGAACGTGGTGTACTGTGTGTCAGTGTGAGGAACGTGGTGTACTGTGTGTCAGTGTGAGGAACGTGGTGTACTGTGTGTCAGTGTGAGGAACGTGGTGTACTGTGTGTCAGTCAGAGGAACGTGGTGTACTGTGTGTCAGTGTGAGGAACGTGATGTACTGTGTGTCAGTGTGAGGAACGTGGTGTATTGTGTGTCAGTGTGAGGAACGTGGTGTACTGTGTGTCAGTGTGAGGAACGTGATGTACTGTGTGTCAGTGTGAGGAACGTGGTGTATTGTGTGTCAGTGTGAGGAACGTGGTGTACTGTGTGTCAGTGTGAGGAACGTGGTGTATTGTGTGTCAGTGTGAGGGACGTGGTGTACTGTGTGTCAGTGTGAGGAACGTGGTGTACTGTGTGTCAGTGTGAGGAACGTGATGTACTGTGTGTCAGTGTGAGGAACGTGGTGTACTGTGTGTCAGTGTGAGGAACGTGGTGTACTGTGTGTCAGTGTGAGGAACGTGGTGTACTGTGTGTCAGTCAGAGGAACGTGGTGTACTGTGTGTCAGTGTGAGGAACGTGGTGTACTGTGTGTCAGTGTGAGGAACGTGGTGTGCTGTGTGTCAGTGTGAGGAACGTGGTGTACTGTGTGTCAGTGTGAGGAACGTGGTGTGCTGTGTGTCAGTGTGAGGAACGTGGTGTGCTGTGTGTCAGTGTGAGGAACGTGGTGTACTGTGTGTCAGTGTGAGGAACGTGGTGTGCTGTGTGTCAGTGTGAGGAACGTGGTGTACTGTGTGTCAGTGTGAGGAACGTGGTGTGCTGTGTGTCAGTGTGAGGAACGTGGTGTACTGTGTGTCAGTGTGAGGAACGTGATGTACTGTGTGTCAGTGTGAGGAACGTGGTGTATTGTGTGTCAGTGTGAGGAACGTGGTGTACTGTGTGTCAGTGTGAGGAACGTGGTGTATTGTGTGTCAGTGTGAGGGACGTGGTGTACTGTGTGTCAGTGTGAGGAACGTGGTGTACTGTGTGTCAGTGTGAGGAACGTGATGTACTGTGTGTCAGTGTGAGGAACGTGGTGTACTGTGTGTCAGTGTGAGGAACGTGGTGTACTGTGTGTCAGTGTGAGGGACGTGGTGTACTGTGTGTCAGTGTGAGGAACGTGATGTACTGTGTGTCAGTGTGAGGGACGTGGTGTACTGTGTGTTAGAATGAGGAACGTGGTGTACTGTGTGTCAGTGTTAGGAACGTGGTGTACTATTTGTCAGTGTGAGGAACGTGATGTACTGTGTGTCAGTGTGAGGAACGTGATGTACTGTGTGTCAGTGTGAGGGACGTGGTGTACTGTGTGTTAGAATGAGGAACGTGGTGTACTGTGTGTCAGTGTTAGGAACGTGGTGTACTGTGTGTCAGTGTGAGGAACGTGATGTACTGTGTGTCAGTGTGAGGGACGTGATGTACTGTGTGTCAGTGTGAGGAACGTGCTGTACTGTGTGTCAGTGTGAGGAACGTGATGTACTGTGTGTCAGTGTGAGGAACGTGATGTACTGTGTGTCAGTGTGAGGGACGTGATGTACTGTGTGTCAGTGTGAGGAACGTGATGTACTGTGTGTCAGTGTGAGGAACGTGGTGTACTGTGTGTCAGTGTGAGGAACGTGATGTACTGTGTGTCAGTGTGAGGAACGTGGTGTACTGTGTGTCAGTGTGAGGAACGTGGTGTGCTGTGTGTCAGTGTGAGGAACGTGGTGTGCTGTGTGTCAGTGTGAGGAACGTGGTGTGCTGTGTGTCAGTGTGAGGAACGTGGTGTGCTGTGTGTCAGTGTGAGGAACGTGGTGTGCTGTGTGTCAGTGTGAGGAACGTGGTGTACTGTGTGTCAGTGTGAGGAACGTGGTGTGCTGTGTGTCAGTGTGAGGAACGTGGTGTACTGTGTGTCAGTGTGAGGAACGTGGTGTGCTGTGTGTCAGTGTGAGGAACGTGGTGTGCTGTGTGTCAGTGTGAGGAACGTGGTGTACTGTGTGTCAGTGTGAGGAACGTGGTGTACTGTGTGTCAGTGTGAGGAACGTGGTGTCCTGTGTGTCAGTGTGAGGGACGTGATGTACTGTGTGTTAGTGTGAGGAACGTGGTGTCCTGTGTGTCAGTGTGAGCAACGTGATGTACTGTGTGTTAGTGTGAGCAACGTGATGTACTGTGTGTTAGTGTGAGGAACGTGATGTACTGTGTGTTAGTGTGAGGAACGTGATGTACTGTGTGTCAGTGTGAGGGACGTGGTGTGCTGTGTGTCAGTGTGAGGAACGTGGTGTACTGTGTGTTAGTGTGAGGAACGTGATGTACTGTGTGTCAGTGTGAGGAACGTGATGTACTGTGTGTCAGTGTGAGGAACGTGGTGTACTGTGTGTCAGTGTGAGGAACGTGATGTACTGTGTGTCAGTGTGAGGGACGTGATGTACTGTGTGTTAGTGTGAGGGACGTGATGTACTGTGTGTCAGTGTGAGGAACGTGATGTACTGTGTGTCAGTGTGAGGAACGTGGTGTATTGTGTGTTAGTGTGAGGAACGTGATGTACTGTGTGTCAGTGTGAGGAACGTGCTGTACTGTGTGTCAGTGTGAGGAACGTGATGTACTGTGTGTCAGTGTGAGGAACGTGGTGTACTGTGTGTCAGTGTGAGGAACGTGATGTACTGTGTGTCAGTGTGAGGAACGTGATGTACTGTGTGTCAGTGTGAGGAACGTGGTGTACTGTGTGTCAGTGTGAGGAACGTGATGTACTGTGTGTCAGTGTGAGGAACGTGATGTACTGTGTGTCAGTGTGAGGAACGTGATGTACTGTGTGTCAGTGTGAGGAACGTGATGTACTGTGTGTCAGTGTGAGGAACGTGGTGTACTGTGTGTCAGTGTGAGGAACGTGATGTACTGTGTGTCAGTGTGAGGAACGTGGTGTACTGTGTGTCAGTGTGAGGAACGTGATGTACTGTGTGTCAGTGTGAGGGACGTGATGTACTGTGTGTTAGTGTGAGGAACGTGGTGTACTGTGTGTCAGTGTGAGGAACGTGGTGTACTGTGTGTCAGTATGAGGAACGTGGTGTACTGTGTGTCAGTGTGAGGAACGTGGTGTACTGTGTGTCAGTGTGAGGAACGTGGTGTACTGTGTGTCAGTGTGAGGAACGTGGTGTACTGTGTGTCAGTGTGAGGAACGTGGTGTACTGTGTGTCAGTGTGAGGAACGTGGTGTACTGTGTGTCAGTGTGAGGAACGTGGTGTACTGTGTGTCAGTGTGAGGAACGTGGTGTACTGTGTGTCAGTGTGAGGAACGTGGTGTACTGTGTGTCAGTGTGAGGAACGTGGTGTACTGTGTGTTAGTGTGAGGAACGTGGTGTACTGTGTGTTAGAATGAGGAACGTGGTGTACTGTGTGTCAGTGTGAGGAACGTGGTGTACTGTGTGTCAGTGTGAGGAACGTGGTGTACTGTGTGTCAGTGTGAGGAACGTGGTGTACTGTGTGTCGGTGTGAGGAACGTGGTGTACTGTGTGTCAGTGTGAGGAACGTGGTGTACTGTGTGTCAGTGTGAGGAACGTGGTGTACTGTGTGTCAGTGTGAGGAACGTGGTGTACTGTGTGTCGGTGTGAGGAACGTGGTGTACTGTGTGTCAGTGTGAGGAACGTGGTGTACTGTGTGTCAGTGTGAGGAACGTGGTGTACTGTGTGTCAGTGTGAGGAACGTGGTGTACTGTGTGTCGGTGTGAGGAACGTGGTGTACTGCGTGTCGGTGTGAGGAACGTGGTGTACTGCGTGTCGGTGTGAGGAACGTGGTGTACTGTGTGTCGGTGTGAGGAACGTGGTGTACTGTGTGTCAGTGTGAGGAACGTGGTGTACTGTGTGTCAGTGTGAGGAACGTGGTGTACTGTGTGTCGGTGTGAGGAACGTGGTGTACTGCGTGTCGGTGTGAGGAACGTGGTGTACTGCGTGTCGGTGTGAGGAACGTGGTGTACTGTGTGTCGGTGTGAGGAACGTGGTGTACTGTGTGTCAGTGTGAGGAACGTGGTGTACTGTGTGTCAGTGTGAGGAACGTGGTGTACTGTGTGTCAGTGTGAGGAACGTGGTGTACTGTGTGTCAGTGTGAGGAACGTGGTGTACTGTGTGTTAGAATGAGGAACGTGATGTACTGTGTGTTAGAATGAGGAACGTGGTGTACTGTGTGTTAGAATGAGGAACGTGGTGTACTGTGTGTTAGAATGAGGAACGTGGTGTACTGTGTGTTAGAATGAGGAACGTGGTGTACTGTGTGTTAGAATGAGGAACGTGGTGTACTGTGTGTTAGAATGAGGAACGTGGTGTACTGTGTGTTAGAATGAGGAACGTGGTGTACTGTGTGTTAGAATGAGGAACGTGGTGTACTGTGTGTTAGAATGAGGAACGTGATGTACTGTGTGTCAGTGTGAGGGACGTGGCGCACTGTGTGTTAGAATGAGGAACGTGGTGTACTGTGTGTTAGAATGAGGAACGAGGTGTACTGTGTGTCAGTGTGAGGAACGTGGTGTACTGTGTGTCAGTGTGAGGAACGAGGTGTACTGTGTGTTAGAATGAGGAACGAGGTGTACTGTGTGTTAGAATGAGGAACGTGGTGTACTGTGTGTTAGAATGAGGGACGTGCTGTACTGTGTGTTAGAATGAGGAACGAGGTGTACTGTGTGTTAGAATGAGGAACGTGGTGTACTGTGTGTTAGAATGAGGAACGAGGTGTACTGTGTGTTAGAATGAGGAACGTGGTGTACTGTGTGTTAGAATGAGGAACGTGGTGTACTGTGTGTTAGAATGAGGAACGAGGTGTACTGTGTGTTAGAATGAGGAACGTGGTGTACTGTGTGTTAGAATGAGGAACGTGGTGTACTGTGTGTCAGTGTGAGGAACGTGGTGTACTATTTGTCAGTGTGAGGAACGTGGTGTACTGTGTGTCAGTGTGAGGAACGTGGTGTACTGTGTGTCAGTGTGAGGAACGTGATGTACTGTGTGTCAGTGTGAGGAACGTGGTGTACTGTGTGTCAGTCAGAGGAACGTGGTGTACTGTGTGTCAGTCAGAGGAACGTGATGTACTGTGTGTCAGTGTGAGGAACGTGGTGTACTGTGTGTCAGTGTGAGGAACGTGGTGTACTGTGTGTCAGTGTGAGGAACGTGATGTACTGTGTGTCAGTGTGAGGAACGTGATGTACTGTGTGTCAGTGTGAGGAACGTGGGGTACTTTGTGTCAGTGTGAAGAACGTGGTGTACAGCGTGTCAGAGTTAGGAACGTGGTGTACTGTGTGTCAGAGGAACGTGGTGTACTGCTTGTATAGGGTGTAGGAGTGCCGGGATGGTCTCGGGGTGGGTGTTAGGGGTTGGGCGATGTCGGGGTAGGGGTGGTTGTGTGGGCGTCGGTTGTTGAAGCGTGTGTGTGTGGGGGGGGGGGGGGGGCGTGGGGGGGGGTGGCTGAGTGTATGTTTGTTAGGGGGTTGTAAGGGGTTTAGCGGGTTAGTCGGGGTGTGGGTGTTTTTGATTGGTGTGGGGGTTCGTATAGGAGGGGCATGCGTGTGTGTGTTGTCTGTTAGTGGGCGTGCGTGCGTGTGTTGTCTGTTAGTGGGCGTGCGTGTGTCTATCTGTCTCTGTTTGTGTCTGTGTCTGTGTCTCTATGTGCGTGTGTGTAATTTATGTGTGATTGTAAAGAGATTCCTGTTTTCTTCCACGTGAAACTGATACGTGTTTGTTTGTGTGAATATATGTGTTTCTGTGTGTGGAACATATGTGTGTGTTTGTGAAAGGATTAATGGCTGTTTGTATGATACAAATATATGTGTGTGAGGGCTGAATATATGTGTGAGAAACAGATATGTGTGTAGAAATATAGGAATGGCGTTTGAAAGAAGTAGTGTTTCAGCGTTAAACATTTGTGTGTGATTGTGTCACACAAAATGTCAATTTGCGGAGGTTAGGCACAAACATGATAAACAGTTATGTGTGAAACGTCTGCGTGTCTGTGTGACGAACACATGTGGTAATTTCGGTGTGAAAACACTTTACTGTGTGAATGTGTATCTATCTGTTTGGGTAACACCTTATGACATATTGGCATTAATTTTCGCAGTGAGTGAAAAACTTTAATGGGACCTGTCACTGGTATCCAAGTGTTGTTCCATCGCGCACGCTGCCAGGCACTCGTGATCGTGGGTCCGAATCCCGGTTCCCCAGATTATGTTTCTAGGTTTGTCACCTGTGCTCGTGGGTTTCCGCAAAGTGGTAAACGTCTGAGACCTGCATCACTTTGGACTTTCGTTCCACATTTAGCTGACACGCCGTGATATATGTCGAATTCTGTTAAAAGCTGTGTTCAACCCAACTCACTTGCTCACTCACTGATCACTGATACTTGACTGACTTTCTGTTGACATAGCTTGGAGTGTTGTAGGAAGAGTGACAACTGATAGGGTCTTATGGACCAATTCAGTCCCCAGTCTCGACGTGTGAATAATAAATAGAGGGCTAGTTACCTAGTGTAGCCTGGATTGCCAGGAAGGAAAAAGAACTGGAGTGCTAGGGGCCTGTTCTTGCCCGTGTGTCCACGAAGGAACATGCAATAGAGTGATAGGGGCCTGTTCTTGCCCGGGTCTCCACGAGGGAACATGCAATAGAGTGATAGGGGCCTCTTCTTGCCCGGGTCTCCACGAGGGGACATGCAATAGAGTGCTAGGGGCCTGTTCTTGCCCGGGTCTCCCCGAGGGGACATGCAATAGAGTGCTAGGGGCCTATTGTTTCCTCCCGGGTCGCCTCGATGGGACATGCAATAGGGTTCTAGGGGCCCAGGTCTCCACGGGGCTTGTGCCGTAGACACCATTCGTGCAGTTTTTATTTACAACAACCGTATTTTTACTGTTGTATAACATGATATTTCAACATCCTTTACTACATCACAGAAATGTTCATTACATTATCTCTGTATTCAGCTGAAAGGTCACAGAAAAAGCTGGGAATTGCTACATTGAAAGATACTGGAATTACCCGCACGTTATACTGTGAAGAGCATGGATATACCCACACCTGCAGTTCAATAGACACAAGTGCTGCGGTGAGGACTGTCCAACACCAAGTACACGTCGTGACATGGAGGGGTCGTGTATCCAACTGATTGCTTTAATAGGCTGGAAGGTGTCCCAAGTGACCAGACGCTAATAGGATTATCAGACGTATCCCCACGTGATCTCGAAATCGTTTTCAGTTTTCGTTATAATGATTAGCCATGCGACACCAGCCGAGCTGCCAATGATGGCGGGACTCAATCAGACTGTCCCCTGTCGGCGGATAATTGCTGTTGTATTGCCCCAACAGCCAGAGTCCAGACACGAGAACTGACCTCTTTGTTGCTTGACGTTGTGTGTGACACGCAGAGGTTTGCCAGAGTCAATTCGGCTCCCAGGTCGGGTGTCACACCCAGTAGGCTACAGTGATGTCCCAAGTTAATGTTATTGGATTTAATTTTTATTCCCTTGTGCGAACGTTTTAAAATCCCAATATTCTAAGTTTCCGTAATGTACACCTTTTACGTTTAAGAATACTTTTTAGATCATTCTGACAGCACTGATGTTTGGCTTTTGATATCACTTCTTTTATTATTTAAGTGCGACATTTCGAAAGAGATACGTTTTCTTTTTTGAATTGTGGAATTTTTTTTGTTTAATGCCGCACTCAGCAATATTGCAGCTATATTACGACGGCCTGTAAATAATCTAGTCTGGACCAGACAATCCAGTGTTGATATCATGAGCATCGATCCACGCAATTCGGATACGATGGCATGCATCAACCAAGTCAGCGAGTCTGACCACCCTATCCTAGTCGCCTCTTACAACAAGCATAATCGCCTCTTACGACAAGCATGGGTTTTTGAAGACCTATTCTTTATTCGGATTATCTACAGAAACGTGTCATGCCCTTTCAAGCATGTGACTGGCTTCATTAATTCTACAGCTTCTAAATGTCACGCATTTTTTATGTCCATATCAATAAGAGTGCATGTGCTTCGTCTCCCGAATATATTAAAGCATTAAATTGGACATATTGGAAAACGGCCACTCTTGCAAAAACTGAATTTGTTATTTCAACAACCATCATTCAGCGACTTTTCAGCAAGACCATTGTGATACCGGGCTTAAGCTGGATGGGACGAGCAAGTCATTCAGTAAATAGAAAACGTCAACGATCGAGAATAACCAGTCTTGTTTACCTGTCGAAGAGGATTCAATTGGGCATAAATGGCAAAATAGCAGTGGAAAATATGTGAATGGGTCCCTGGAACGCAGTGACCACACAAGGTGTTCGCGAAATGCCCGTGAAGACCTGTGGAAGAATAGATCCCCAGTATCCCATGCTTGTTGTAAGAGCCAGCTGAAGAGGAACCATTGGTCAGTCGTGGTGACCGACGTGGTGTCATCATGTCCAGGTGCTTTCAGTCACTCGTTGGCTTGTCTGGACTCCATACAGGATGTCACTATATATAGCTTGATAGTGCTGACCGGCGTAAAACAACATTTACTCGCTCATGAACTCAGTAAAACAAAGATGATGTCGGAAGTTTGAAAGGTCGTGCAATCATACATTATCGATATTATCGATTGATTAACTCTTTCATTCATTGTTTTTTTTCTTCAAAATTCACCACGTTTGAGGAGTAACCATCCAAACACTATGACACTATGAAAACACTATTGCTATAGCACAGCAATATAGTTTGAAGTATTACACAGGCACACTTACCAAGTCATAGTTTCTGCTATCGCACTCACACAATCACACAATCTGCCAACACAACTACTCACCCAATCACTCACTCACCCTGTCAACCTTCCACCCATTTTTCACTCATCCCATCACTCAGTCATCCATTTCTCATTTACCCAATCACAAACCAACTCATTCTCTAAACATCTAATCACCCACCAACCCATTCTGCAAACGTCCAATCACCCACCAAACCTTTCATCAATCATCCAATCATCCAATCACCCACCAACGCATTCTCCAAACACCCAATCACCCACCAACCCATTCTCCCAACACCCAATCACTCACCAACCCATTCTCCAAACGACAATACCACAAAGCAACATTTTAACCATTTGTCACATTGTCGCATTGACGCTTTGTCGCTCCGCCTAAAATGTCTGCAAAAATGGTCTTAAATTGCGCGACCATGCCTAAATTAATGTCGTGTTTTCGCCCTTTTCTATAAGTGGTGTGCGTGTGTGAGGGGTCAGTGAATTAATATCTAATCACCTAGGACTACCAGAAAACTTTGTTTGTGTGTTCGAATCCCAGCACCAACCACATACATCACTTAAGGTTTTCCTCCTTCATCAAGCTGACAGGCGTTAATCAATACTCACTCACTCATGACATTCCGACTAAACGACGGTTAGAGAGCTTGGTAAATTAAGAACATATTTCACAATAGTGTTTTTTCGATGTCTACACACTTCATATTTCAAACTTCAGATAACCGATGGCCTCTTAAACCACAGACAGACATAACTCCTTCTGGACGGGCGTAGTTATGCGCATATGTAATTGTTGTAAGATTATGTTTTGTTCAAATTTTGAGCAGTAACTAATTATACTGCGACAATGTGATCATGCGATGGAATGTCGCATTGATGCGGTTTGTTAAAATATTGGAAGCATGCAGTTATTGATATAAGCGTTATAATGCGACAACGCAAAATTTGGATGAAATGTCGCCTTGTCGCGCTTTCACAAAACGAAGCAAGGTTTAGCATGTGCTCTATAGTATCGAATGAATGATTTGATTTGATTGGCTGAAATTGCTATTTTTGAAATATATCAGTGGTTTTGTGTATTCTGTAATATTTGCATAAGTATATGTAGTAATGATCTTAACTGTCACTTGATCGGCTGAATTTGAAATGACTCTAAATCTTACAAACTGTAAAGATATTTGGGTTTAAGATTTTAATATATATGTGCATATAAGACCATTTGAATATTTGCATTTTAATATCATGAGTGAGTGAGTATGTTTCTACGCCGCTTTTAGCAGTATTCCAGCAATATCACGGCGGGGGACACCGGAAAATGGGCTTCACACATTGTACCCATGTTTGGGAATCAAACCGAGGTCTTCAGCGTGACGAGCCAACGCTTCAACCACCAGGCTACCCCACCGCCCCCTTTTAATATCATGATCTCTGTTTGGGTCTGTATGTGTGTCTGTGTGTGTATGTATGTGTGTGTGTTTGTATGTGTTTGTGTGTCTTGGTGTGAATGTCTGTGTCTGTATGTGTCTCTGTGTGTGATGATATCTGTGTGACCCCCTCACATATTGATGAGAACGTAATACCTCGTGAGCCATCATTACCGTCAAGTGCTGCCTGTCCAAGTACTCTTGCCTATGGACTAAACGAGACTTGGGCCTGTGGTGCACGTGCAGACTGTTGCAGCGCCTGTGGTTCATGACGTCCTCGTTGTCGTAGCTGTATGACACGGGGACGGCTGAACCAGGGTCGGTCACGTTACCTACCATGAAGTCTGGAGTGACTGACTGAGTGTCGTTTTACGCCGCTTTTAGAACTATTCAAGCAATATCACGTTCAATGACACTAGAAATGGGCTTCATACATTGTACCCATATAGGGAAGCGAACCCGGATCTTCGGAGTGAGGAGCGTACGCTTTAACCACTAGGCTATACCACCGCCCCTCCAAAGACTAGAGAAGTTGCCACGCTTCACATATCGCATACATGTTTATTCCTTTCATGAGTTTAAATACTCGGGATTATATTGATTGAAGTTCCCATACCCTGACGCGCATTCTGATTGGTTTGCGCCGTTTTGAAGCATGGCGGCCTTCGAGAGGGGGACGAGCCTTCTTGTCGGTAAACGAACAGATGCGAGTGGTGACGAATGTGGAGTTTGAAGAGAGGCATAACCATTTCTGCGCATGCATAGATTAATTCACTTACTGCACATGTGCACCATTAACGGAAAAGGGCGACAACGCGACATTGCGACATCATCAATGTGTCGAATCTTTACGTTTTAACACCTTTTTTACACACTTTATATGGGGTGAAAACGCAACACATTTTGACCTTTAAAAATGTCGCATTTTCGTCCTTTGGTAAAAGTTAAACATATTATTCAAAGCGCGACAAAGCGATTATGCGACTAATGGTCAAAATGTCGCGTTGTCGCATTGTCGCGCTTTGGTTCATTTTGACACATTTTGATAGTTTCTGTGAGGGTGGGAACGCGACAATGTCCCTTGTCGGATTCCATAGATAACTGCTCATTAGACATTGATTGAAACTAAAACATACGCGTTTTGAAAAAATATCTTTTTAATAAATGACATTTATATAAGATGACATAAGTTACAATCATAGATGTATACAATTCATGACATAAATGAAAATTTCAGATAAGAGATCAGATCTGATTGAGTATTATTATTTATCATAAAAGAAATTCACAAATATTCAACTAACACCATAGCAAATTTAGTCTTATTGACCGGTTTGATCCAATGCTACTATTTCCCTAATACCTAAGCGAATACACAAAACACACCAGTACTGTCGCACATTAACAAAAATTACAAGCATTGTTGAGACTTATTTTCAATTATGTCCAGGACCATTCAGCTATGTCTTTATAAATTAAGAAATATCGAATCGCCACAACATTTCCATTGAGCGCGGAAACACATACATTATTTACAAAAGCATATTATATACATGTACACCATTGAGTAAAATGTAAAATATACCGTCCATCGAAACAGTAAAGTCAACTTAGAAGGTGTAAAGATAAAATCAGTGATAGTTACCGACACAATATGATTGACTTTTATATGCTCATGATTTAGGATATTTTCAACAACTCTGTGTTCCCAGTTTGACGTGTTCTTCGTGATGCGTCACGGTTCTATATCAACCGTCGACATCAGTCGAGGCGCTCGTCACGACATCAGCAACTTCCGTTGGCACCATTTACTCTGACTTTAAGACCTTCATTGCCATTAGACAAACGGGGCAAGTCTTACGCTGAACTTTGACCTCTTTGTTTCTCTTGCTCCAGATACGAACATTGTCCTCTAAAGAATATCAGTTGTTGGAGCTAAAGATATAAACAGTGACTTCACTTTCAAATGACATCCCTCGGGTATATAGAATCAGTAGGTTTCAATCAGTCAATCACCAATTAATTCAAAATTGTCATCTAAATATTGGGATTTCAGTTTCAGTAGTGGATAAAGCTTGACATACAGTCTTCGCAGCATTCGGGGGATCCAGATCTGCTGCAACAGAGGCAAGCGGGGTTCATCCTCTTCTCTGGTTCTGACATCAGACTTGCGGCGTCACTTCTCTTCCCCGTCCGCTTGTTTGAACTGCTACATACGTCACAGCAGTAGGAGTTGGTGAAGCGGCTGACTAAACAGCAGTTGCATCCGATGAAGCGCCTGTCACGTGACATAGGTTCACTTCCGGTGAATTCATTTGCAGACGTGTCAGACGATCTCTTTGAGTGAAATGGAATAACGGCGTACCTTGTGTTCCAGCATCGAAGACACGACATGTAGTTGTATGTGCGTGCGCATCTCAGGCAATCGGAGCTGATTTCCCTTTTGGCGTAGTGTCTGTAGCCGAAGTCTTCATCTGGGAAGATGCTGGCTGTTACCGTGGCCAAGCAGACAGCAGCTACAAGCAAGCTGTTGACTACGAGTGTGTTCCAGGATACCATGTTTAATCTGTGAACCGAAGAAAAAAAGGCATAAATACAAATCTAAATCCATCGAATCATTCAAAACCGCTGGAACACCTCTGAGGTCTGGAAATAGATACACGGCATCCTCTTCCAGTAAGAGCCGACTAACATAAGGATTGAATGGTCAAAATTAGTGACCTGGCTGATTGCTGCGTATTCTAACCAAAATTAAAGATTTAGGTATGATAAAACAGAGATATTGCTAAAACGCCCGAACCCCGCCTCGCCAAATCGCCTTTTTGAAAGCAATGAAAAAGACTTCACGATTTCCATATACCATTTTGACCAAACTATGTGTTTTTTAGAAATAAATGGTAATTAAATTTCTTTTTGTGGACATTTCTCTTGCATAAGGACGTTGTTCTCTGCATCAGCTCACAACACTAACTTGCCAGGACCTCGTTCCACAAAGCGATGTCAGCCTAAGTCTGCGTTACGGTATGGGAGTTACGACCGTCGTAGCGCTCAGATCGCTTTTTGGAAGGGGGCCCAGCAGCCACTCGACTGAACCGAACAATACAGCATTTACTTGGCAACAACACGATGGTGATTTCAGCTCTGTCCTGTAAGGATGCCTACTATTATAATTGAACATCCGTCAGACTTTTAAATACAGATACGGTATATACTTATTTTTTTAATTATTTTTTTGTTTAACGCCGCACTCAGCAATATTCCAGCTATATTACGGCAGTCTGTAAATAATCAAGTCTGGACCAGGCAACCCAGTGATTGACGTCATGAAAATCGATCCACGCAATTGGGATACCATGACATGCATCAACCAAGTCAGCGAGCCTGACCACCCGATCCCGTTAGTCGTCTCTTACGACAAGCAAAGTCATCGATTTAAAGTTGTACTGAAGGATATTTCGACATCAAAGAGTAAAGTCTCAATAGTTCCGGCATGAGTAAAACAAACCGTAATTCCACAGCCTCACTCATTCAAAAATCACTCCCAAATACAGTTCACATCCAAGCATCACGAGGAGACAGTTTAGAGGTGCTACGTATTTATTGGCATTCCGGAGAGATCAAAGGGCATTACACCTCGTCTGCCTATGAAGATCTATGGCTTCATTACCGGTGTCATATTTGTTATCCTTACTGTACATCTGGCTTCATTACCTGTGTGCTATTTGTTATCCTTACTATACATCTGGCTTCAATACCTGTGTGCTATTTGTTATCCTTACTGTACATCAGGCTTCATTACCTGTGTGCTATTTGTTATCCTTACTGTACATCTGGCTTCATTGCCTGTGTGCTATTTGTTATCCTTACTGTACATCTGGCTTCATTGCCTGTGTGCTATTTGTTATCCTTACTGTACATCTGGCTTCATTACCTGTGTGCTATTTGTTATCCTTACTATACATCTGGCTTCATTACCTGTGTGCTATTTGTTATCCTTACTGTACATCTGGCTTCATTACCTGTGTGCTATTTGTTATCCTTACTGTACATCTGGCTTCATTGCCTGTGTGCTATTTGTTATCCTTACTGTACATCTGGCTTCATTACCTGTGTGCTATTTGTTATCCTTACTATACATCTGGCTTCATTGCCTGTGTGCTATTTGTTATCCTTACTATACATCTGGCTTCATTACCTGTGTGCTATTTGTTATCCTTACTATACATCTTGCTTCATTACCTGTGTGCTATTTGTTATCCTTACTATACATCTGGCTTCATTGCCTGTGTGCTATTTGTTATCCTTACTGTACATCTGGCTTCATTGCCTGTGTGCTATTTGTTATCCTGACTGTACATCTGGCTTCATTAACTGTACTATTTGTTATCCTTACTGTACATCTGGCTTCATTACCTGTGTGCTATTTGTTATCCTTACTGTACATCTGGCTTCATTACCTGTGTGTGTTTAGTTATTCTTACTGTACATCTGGCTTCATTGCCTGGGTGTGTTTAGTTATTCTTACTATACACCTGGCTTCATTGCATGGATGTGTTTAGTTATTCTTACTGTACATCTGGCTTCATTACCTGTGTGTGTTTAGTTATCCTTACTGTACATCTGGCTTCATTACCTGTGTGTGTTTAGTTATTCTTACTGTACATCTGGCTTCATTACCTGGGTGTGTTTAGTTATTCTTACTATACACCTGGCTTCATTACCTGGGTGTGTTTAGTTATTCTTACTGTACATCTGGCTTCATTACCTGGATGTGTTTAGTTATTCTTACTGTACATCTGGCTTCATTACCTGTGTGTGTTTAGTTATTCTTACTGTACATCTGGCTTCATTACCTGGATGTGTTTAGTTATTCTTACTGTACATCTGGCTTCATTACCTGGGTGTGTTTAGTTATTCTTACTATACACCTGGCTTCATTACCTGGGTGTGTTTAGTTATTCTTACTATACACCTGGCTTCATTACCTGGGTGTGTTTAGTTATTCTTACTGTACATCTGGCTTCATTACCTGGGTGTGTTTAGTTATTCTTACTATACACCTGGCTTCATTACCTGGGTGTGTTTAGTTATTCTTACTGTACATCTGGCTTCATTACCTGGATGTGTTTAGTTATTCTTACTGTACATCTGGCTTCATTACCTGTGTGTGTTTAGTTATTCTTACTGTACATCTGGCTTCATTACCTGGGTGTGTTTAGTTATTCTTACTATACACCTGGCTTCATTACCTGGGTGTGTTTAGTTATTCTTACTGTACATCTGGCTTCATTACCTGGATGTGTTTAGTTATTCTTACTGTACATCTGGCTTCATTACCTGTGTGTGTTTAGTTATTCTTACTGTACATCTGGCTTCATTACCTGGGTGTGTTTAGTTATTCTTACTGTACATCTGGCTTCATTACCTGGGTGTGTTTAGTTATTCTTACTGTACATCTGGCTTCATTACCTGAATGTGTTTAGTTATTCTTACTGTACATCTTGCTTCATTACCCGGGTGTGTTTAGTTATTCTTACTGTACATCTGGCTTCATTGCCTGTGCTATTTGTTATTCTTACTGTACATCTGGCTTCATAGCCTGTGCTATTTGTTATCCTTACTGTACATCTGGCTTCATAGCCTGTGCTATTTGTTATTCTTACTGTTCATCTGGCTTCATCCAATTAACTGTGTGCTACTTGTTATCTTTTAACAATTGCTGTTGATGTTAATCAGATGTTTATCACAGTATATCATGCATATATACATCTCTTCACTTGGTGGGGCGGTGGGGTAGCCTAGTGGTTTAAACGTTCGCTCTTCACACTGAAGACCCGGTTTCGATTCCCCACATGGGCACAATGTGTGAAGCCCATTTCTGGTGTCCCCCACTGTGATATTGCTGGGATATTGCTAAAAGCGGCGTAAAAACATACCTTAACATAGCTAAATAACGGTGTAAGAGTCAACATCGAAACATCGCTATATGCATAAAACCAGTTGTTATCCATAAATGTGTACGTTTTCTCAGGGGCTGTGGGAGCAACGTGTCATTTCTCAGCTTGGGAACATCGGTTTATCGGCACCGCGCTCGTTGGTTTCAACAATGTGGTACACGACAACGCCACTTTGCTTACCAACGCATCTGGATGTAACTGAAAGACTGTTCCCCTCCCAGCAAACTCTTCTGTTTTGTGTCTCATGTCTTTGCTTGTACCTATGTCACAACTGTGACCCTAAAGCGTTTTGTTTTTGTTGTTTGGTGTTGCTAATTTAAGTTTTATTTCCAATATATAGCAATAGATGATTACTTAACCTACACAGGATCGCGCGTACAATGGACGTATCACATGGTCCCAAAGACTGTATTCCAACGTGGACACAAGGCAGTGGTGTCTAGCTCTTCTTTGAAAACATAGAGGGTTTCCTTGAGGATTGTTGCATAATAATCTGTAACTTGTGAACATTTGTTTTTATGCACGGCCCATAATACTTTAGCCTGTTGCATCAAAGTGTCAGTATTCATGATCAAATGATCGGCCAAACATTTGCATATAGATAAGACCTCACGCACAGAGGTCTCTAAGTCAGACATTTCTTGTGAACGTTTGAATCAGATTAATCGAATTCCAAACTCTGAATACAAAATACGTCTTCACCACGTTAAGACACATCAGGCGTCTGTCTAAAGAGAGTTGTGGCGTGTCGACTTATATTCACACTTCATTTGTAACCTATTCTTGGCGCTGATCGCACCAAACGAAAACGAGATTTCATGAATCAGAACGAGGGCTCGAGAGCGAGAAAATGAATAAGCTCCGGACATGACTGTGACAGGTGGATCCTGGGGAAATTGCGTGTTGACGACCAGTCGACGTGACTTCCATTTACACCCAGGCTTGGATGGAAGTGTCTTTGTTACTTGCTGAGAGTGGCCTTTTTAGTATTCTACCGTCAACACATGCCTCAAACAATGCGAACACGGAGAAAGTCCCTTGCAAGTGAGTGAGCGAGTTTGGTTTGACCCCTTTTAATAGTATTACAGTTATATCACGGCGTGCTTTGGAATGAAGCCAAAAGTGATGCGGGGCCTAGTCGTTTATCACTTTGGTAAAATGTATAGGGTCAACACCAGAGAACAACCAGTCTCAATCATCCGACAGATCCATGTGGCGTAATAGTAACAAGAGCGGTGAATCCATACGAATGGATCACTGAGAACCAGTGATGCCACCAGGTGTTCGCGACAAGGGTAAGCGCGCCCTGCCCTACATGTAGCAGCCGCCACTCATATAAGTTGCATAAAAACCCACGTCATACCGCCATACATACTGCTTCTTCTTCTTCTTGTGTCCACAGCTCGGAGTAAGTATATGCGTCTGGATATGGTATCCATGTTAAACTGCAGCTTTGTAAACATAAGTCCGGAGAAGCACAAGTAGCCACACCCACGCTGAGAGAAATAATCTTGAACATGACGCTATGTCCTATTCACCTCCCCTCATACTGGTGTCAGAGTAGGCTTGAGAAAACCCCATTTCGAACCTGCACGATCTTTTGTGAACCTCACATATGGCTATTGTCGGCATTTCCGAGATGAAAGTGTGTGGAATTAGCAATTAAAGCTTACCAACGTCAAGACAGATCAAAGGAACCCTGCGGTGTTGTAAACACAGGAAACCTGAAGTAAGTTTTTCGCAAACAAAACTGTGGAAGAAAGTAATTGTGCATTGATCAGGGTAATGGCTCTGTTTGTAAATAATATGTAGGTGATTGATTTTAGTTAATGTTGGAGATTGACCTGCAGAATAACAAACATCACAAACTCAAGTCGAAAGAGCACGTGCTAAATTCCCAGGATCACATGTCACGTGCTTCACGCATGGTTCGCCTCCATAGCCTTTCTCAGCTATGGTTAATTGTTTAAAAGTTTAAGGTTCCATGAAATTGATTCACCTTTTATTTTCATTTTTGCCATTCAGATACTTATGTACATTTCCCCAGTTGACGAAAAAGTAATGGTGAAAGACCTCTTCCCGAAATTAATTCTCATGCAAGGTATATGTCTGGAGAAGGTGGTGAATACTCTTCGTTCAGGTCTCTTGAAATGTATTACAGACACATTAGTCATGAAACATTATTCAAGAAAACAAAAGTTTATTGGGTTACGATGACACGCATCAACCAAGTCAACGAGCCTGACCACTCGAACCCCTCAGTCGCCTCTTACAACAAGCATGGGTTCCCGAAGACCAATTCCAACCCGGATCTTCAAGGGGGAGACAAGCATGGGTTACTGAAGACCCATTCTAACCGGGTCCGAACGGTTGAGTTGTTTCAAAGGTTAAGTTGAAACATTATTGATTCCTAAGAATGTGACAGACCGGTAAGTGTAATATAAGAGATAACCTGTCCTTGTTTAAATATTTGACATAAGAATATCGACGACGTTGATATGACTACTGGAACCGTTTACATATTGAGAAACCGGGGCACGACCCACGCTCTTTGAAAGACGAGCGCCATGGAATCTATAATTCGCTCTTTAGCCTTCATCAGTATTGCCTAATCCAGTCAGTGTTTGTCAGGGGAGCGCCGAGTGATGCTCTGTCACGACCTCAAGACTCATCCAACCAGGCTTAGCATTCCGGTAGCATTGAATTAATAGCTTCAAGCCGATTGGCAAACACTGGCCCTCTAATTGGTTAAAGCAGGCCTGCTACGATTAATCCTTGGTGGTATTCCTATACTGTCGATCACGGACATCGATAACGTCACCACAAAGAGCCTATATCATGATATTGCATTATTTTTGTGCTTTTTAAAGGTCTCCAAGGGTGTCCAACGTAGAATAATCTAACAAGCATATCTCCTGCAAGAATAAGAGTATATACAAAATGGCATGCATTCCTAGATCTACAGATATTTCTGCCAATTGCTTCGACGATTTATCAAAGCAATGATACCAACAGAACTAAAGCAATACTGCTAAATGCCGTGAATACATCTGGCAATCTAAACACCAGGGACAATTAAAACAGTTCTGCATAAGTACAGAAAAAGAATAACTCAATATTCAATACTGCCACTGTTTGTATCGCGTCGGACGATATACTCAGGCACTCGCATATTAGCATATTATCATACAGATTAACATACATAAATGCATCAAAGAGGGTTTGGATGATCCTTGCACAGTCAGGCTGGTCAGATTCATCGGCAGCCCAGTGCCCTTGCCCCCTCTACACGCAACCCAGACAGCGAATGGGACTTCTCCCAGAAAAACTTCTTTGATAGGCATTTAGAAGTTGGAGTACTAAGTAAGGATAAGAATTTATGGATGAACAACTTCTTTATTTCAATTAAGAGCGACGTTTCGGTGTAGGTTCTAACACCGTTATCAAGCACACCGAAACGTCGCTCTTAATTGTAATAAAGAAGTTGTTCATCCATAAATGTTTATCCTTACTTTCTCCCAGAAAGCGCTGCCTTGTCGAATCTTCCGAGAACTTTTCAGAGAATGTGAAGACTCCCCAAAACGGCGTCCTTTTGCATTACCCAGATTGTCAGTAGATCTGTATTCCTGGCAGCAAATCCGGGTACTCTCCCAATGTCAGTTGACAGATTTGGGAGATACCAAACCTAAGGCACTGAGAACAATGGGGAGTCGGACAACTTGGAGCTTGGGGTGCAAGCGTGACATATCGTAAGTCTTGGCCGATTTCACATAGCACTTCGCTTGGTTGACATTCTGTAACGCCCAGCACTACAGAACAATCAACAAAATCAACATTGACATTGAGATTATGACCCATATTCTTGGCTCGTTTAAGACTTGTTTTCATCATGAGTCTTGACATGCTTCACAAGAGGATCATCAGACGAATACATGAGTGCAAAAGTACACAATAAAATTCTGTCATGAAGTGTCTCCACGTTAATCAAATCAATATTAATTCGTAAATATGAGTGATTGCAGGAAGAACTTTGATGATGGTGACTTTATTGCCCTAAGCCTTTTCCTTTATATGGGCATCCTGGAGATCATCATCATCATCATCATCATCATCATTGTTATCATGGTCGTCATCATCCATAGTCTCGGTTCATTATGCATACTGCTGCTGACTGACTTCGTCAAGTCCAACTTTGTTTCAATTTATGACTACATACTGCTGATGGTGTATAGGTTTATACGAGCACTGTATTGCTTGATGAATGTGTCATGTATTCAATTCCGTCTGTGTGACTGGACGCCGGGTAACGAGATTAGACTGCAGATTGTTCTTATTTCCCACGGGTTGAATGAGGACCATTGGATGATATAACCGCATTACCATGGCCAGAGCCAGGCTGTTACGCCATATATTGCTTGTTAGCTCCGCTTCTTGATACGCCATTAACGGATACAGGATGGGATGTTATACACGTTCGCATTATTCTGAGCTTGAAAATGCCATCGCGAAATCAGTGCTCACGTTTTGATAGGAAATACCTTATACACTTACTTTGAAGAATGACATGTATACCTTCACACTGAAATATGTTCGTTGTCTCCATCGTCTCATGTTAATCAGTTGCTTTTTACTCTGATATTAAATGAAATAGAATGATGACATTAACATGTCTGAGTCTTGTACACCTTTCTGTATGATGCCAATATGCCAACCCATTTATGCACTGTTTTTACGTATAACATGACTGCGTCTAGATAAAAGCTATAAACCCCTTTCTATATTCGTTAAAAGTTTCTGCTTCATCCAATCTGTTCATATGACAGGCTCAACTCTAAAGAACATAACTACCCAATCTGTTCATATGACAAGCTCTACTCTCAAGAACACAACTATCCAATCTGTTCATAAGACAAGATTTACTCCCAAGAACGCAACTATCCAATCTGTTCATATGACAGGCCCTACACTCAAGAACATAACTATCCAATCTGTTCATATGACAAGCTCTACTCTGAAGAACATAACTATCCAATCTGTTCATATGACAAGTTCTACTCACAAGAACACAGCTATCCAATTTGTTCACATGACAGGCTCTACTCACAAGAACACAACTATCCAATCTGTTCATATGAAAAGCTCTTCTCACAAGAACACAACTATCCAATCTGTTCATATGCCAAGCTCTACTACCAAGAACGCAACTATCCAATCTGTTCATATGACAAGCTCTACGCTGAAGAACACAACTTTCCATCTTATCACATAACCTATACTTTTATGAAACACACCACTAGCCAGACAAACTCGATGAAGAAATGAGCTGTCCTGTCTCCCCGTATATTTACAAATAACAAACTCGATGAAGAAATGATCTATCCAGTCTCCCCGTATATTTACAAATAACAAACTCGATGAGGAAATGATCTATCCAGTCTCCCCGTATATTTACAAATAACAAACTCGATGCAGAAATGATCTATCCAGTCTCCCCGTATATTTACAAATAACAAACTCGATGCAGAAATGATCTATCCAGTCTCCCCGTATATTTACAAATAACAAACTCGATGCAGAAATGATCTATCCAGTCTCCCCGTATATTTACAAATAACAAACTCGATGCAGAAATGATCTATCCAGTCTCCCCGTATATTTACAAATAACAAACTCGATGCAGAAATGATCTATCCAGTCTCCCCGTATATTTACAAATAACAAACTCGATGCAGAAATGATCTATCCAGTCTCCCCGTATATTTACAAATAACAAACTCGATGCAGAAATGATCTATCCAGTCTCCCCGTATATTTACAAATAACAAACTCGATGCAGAAATGATCTATCCAGTCTCCCCGTATATTTACAAGTAACAAACTCGATGCAGAAATGATCTATCCAGTCTCCCCGTATATTTACAAATAACAAACTCGATGAAGAAATGATCTATCCAGTCTCCCCGTATATTTACAAATAACAAACTCGATGAGGAAATGATCTATCCAGTCTCCCCGTATATTTACAAATAACAAACTCGATGCAGAAATGATCTATCCAGTCTCCCCGTATATTTACAAATAACAAACTCGATGCAGAAATGATCTATCCAGTCTCCCCGTATATTTACAAATAACAAACTCGATGCAGAAATGATCTATCCAGTCTCCCCGTATATTTACAAATAACAAACTCGATGCAGAAATGATCTATCCAGTCTCCCCGTATATTTACAAATAACAAACTCGATGAAGAAATGATCTATCCAGTCTCCCCGTATATTTACAAATAACAAACTCGATGAGGAAATGATCTATCCAGTCTCCCCGTATATTTACAAATAACAAACTCGATGCAGAAATGATCTATCCAGTCTCCCCGTATATTTACAAATAACAAACTCGATGCAGAAATGATCTATCCAGTCTCCCCGTATATTTTCATACAAACTCGATGAAGAAATTAGCTAACCAGTCTTCCCATATACATTCATACAACAAACTCAATAAAGAAATTAGCTAGCCAGTCCCCCATATATTTTCATGTAACAAACTCGAAGAAAAAATGAGCTAACCAGTCTTCCCATATTTTTCATATAACAAACTCGATAAAGAACAAATTGAACTACTTAGTCTTCGCACACATTCTCCAGTAACAAACTCGATGAAGAACAGGACCACCTGGTATTCCCAAATATTTCTATATAACAAACTCCTCGAAGAACAGAACTAGCCAATCTTCCCAAAAACAAACTTCTGGGGAGTTTTGATGTTAATCCCTGTCAATTTCCGGTTTTCGAAACAAATCATGCAGCACGAGTGCCGGGTAGTGTAGGTTCCTAGCGCCCGTAAGCGTCGTAAGACTAACTTAGATCTGGTGGTTAGACTTGATGACCTGGTTTAGTATGTGCCATCGTACCCGGATGATATGGGACGTTGGTCATGGTATCAACCACTGGTTTGTCTGGCCCAGAGCCGTTTATTTACAGGCCGCCAAAATATAGGTGGGATATTGCCGGGAACAATGTAACACAACAAACAAACAAACAACAGACAGACCAAACAACAAATTACGCTCATTGTAGCCATACGCTACGTGACAGTCAGTAGCAATACAATTCCATATTTGAACTTAATGATATGTAAGTCAGGTCCAACACAGTAACACTGTTCCACTTCATGGTGTGTAATTTTCATCTCTACTGTCATTCAACTGGACACTACCAGCTTGCTTACTGCCGAACCTCCAGCAATATCGGAATTTTAGACAGTTGTGCGTAATCTATTCATTATCGGTGTTCTGTATTAGATTACTGAATTACTAACTCGATCAGAGTCATGTAAATTCTATTTAAGATGATAACCTACAAATCAGCGTGAAATCATATAGAATACATCATGTTGTTCATCTTAATACGTATACAAGAATCAGATAACACGGATGAGAGTGAGTTAAGATTTATAGTCAGTCACATCCGCAGTATTTCAGCCATATCGTGAACACGGATGAGATTTCATGTGCACAAAAAATAAACATCTTCTGACCAAAAAACATTGCTTTATGTTGAATATATGAACATATTCAAACATTCCAAGGCACACGTCATGTTTTGTAAGAGATAACGCTCTTCATTACACGACGCGGGAAGTGGGACGGGTGCGCGCAATGATTTGGGATGCAGATGACTCTGTTTTGTCATACCCATGGGTTACTTCGTCATTGGTATATGCATTGTTTTAGAAAACAGAAAGTATTGTCTATGCCTTAACTATAATTAAACGCGTGTAATCATGTTTTAAGTTCTATGTTTTCAGGTTACACTCACTTAACTTGTAAAATATAAAATTAAAATAGCTTTTAAAACTTTCCGACTCCAGGATTTAAATACATCTTATTTCGAAAAATATGTAAAATATATATAAGTCATTATACTCCATATTCATTACACTATATCCAGCAAATCAGCCAGCATAGCTATGTTCCATAATAGAAATATATCTATACACACCTACACACCTACACCCACATCACACACCACACCCATCGCAGCATGCCCCACAGGGCAGCAATGACAGCGTTACATGGCAAATGTCACCTACCTGAGAGTCTACCTGTGCAGTCCGAGTGTCCAGCTGACCGATGATGCTTGCCCCGGACTTTATACCCAACAAAGTTCCCCTCCACGCAGTGAGCCCGTGCATTACTCGTGCCTAATCAATTCCCTAATACATTCATATTGATTCACCAGCGCAGCAATGAAGATGCTCTCATTCCATTGTTAGGGGTATTTGGCGAGTGTTGCGCTCATGAAGATATGACATAACACCAAGGAATTGGTCCCATGTGGTCAGTTGTAGTGGTCAGTAACCACAGGTCATCATATTGGTCAATTGTACCACGATTAGTATACAACTTGGTGTTACATACTTAAATGTGCACAACCTATCCCCCTCCTGTTTAAAAATGAACGAACTCCGTTAAATAATATATATATTACTTTTAATGTGTCTCAGAGGAAATTTCCTAATTTTCGTCAACAGTGGTATAAACACGCCCTCGCGATGGAATGAATTATTGGGCATAGTGACCAATGGCGAGGTGAGGCCCGTGGGCGCGTGCAGCCCCAATCACAACACGCGTGTGATGGAAGGGGCGGGCGGCAAGTTCCGCTATATGTCGTCTACAAACCTAGCAGGTTGTAATTGCTCTTTTGACACATTTAGGATACTTAGGATGTCTGGTAGCGGATGTGGTCACACAAACAACCTTCCTTCATTGATCAATACCCAGCATAACGTATGAAGTCGCCCACGCCGGGACGTCTTGCCGCACACACGTCATCGTTGTTTATTGAGACCATTTGCGTCTGTCAATATGAAGTCACTTCCAGGGCGACCAGAAGAACCTTCACCTCACACAGTGCCATGAAAAGTTAAATGACATGTTAAAATTAGTGTTTTTTCTGTCTGATGGCTACGACCCTAAGGACAACATAGAAACAGAACTGTAGACACACTTCGATAGAAGCAGAAAGAAGAATTGTTTGGAAAAGTTAATTTGGACCCGTGGATCCATTTTGAGAAATGTTCTTCGAAATTACCGACTGTAATAAATACCGATTCTGTTGTGATCATAGAGTATTGTGAGCAAAGTTATAAGATATAGTTTGGAGAACAATATTGGCGATTATAATTCATATGTTGAATCCACGCATTAGCTGTGGTCCAATACTGAGTGCGGCGTTAAATAGAAACAAACAAACATAAATCTTTGACTGTCACGTGAAGCTGATAAACAAATGTATCGACTTGATACTGATGACTTGCTTTATCGCCGAGCTAACCATCAAGACAGATAGTTCTAATAAATCTGCTTGTATGACAACATACATGTATGTACGTAAAGTGTGTCTGAAGTGTGATTTTATATCACTAGATTACGGCGACGCTGTATTGATGAGCTGGAGTGAGTAAGAGCGCAAGGACGCACTCGCCAAGGATTCTTACGGAGCGAAGTTCCGATGACGAAGGGTAATATTCAAGTCCCATGCAGGCGGACGAAACTTCTGCCAGAGTTATAAACTGCGAAGTAGTGGGCTGAGCTCTGGGATGGTGGAAACTTTAGTTAGCGAGTGAGTATTGTTTTACGCCGCTTTCAGCAATATTCAAGCGATATCAGGGCGAAGGACACCAGAAATCGGCTTCACACATTGTATCCATGTGGGGATGCTTATGCGAGCGAACAAATGTTATATTTTGGGATAACACTTTCCTAGTAATACATTCTAGTACTTTTGGGGGTTGAGTCCCATCCGTGATTCGAACCCACACTAGCAGAGTGAGGCACCTTATCGCCAGCACACAAAGTCAGCGATCTAACTAGTGTGTGTGTGTGTGTGTGTGTGTGTGTGTGTGTGTGTGTGTGTGTGTGTGTGTGTGTGTGTGTGTGTGTGTGTGTGTGTCTGTCTGTCTGTCTGTCTGTCTGTGGCTGTGTGTGTGTGGGGGGGGGGGAGGGGGGCTGTGTGTGTGGCTGTGTGTGTGTGTGCGTGGCTGTGGCTGTGGCTGTGTGTGAGAGAGAGGAATATTCCAGCTGTACAACCGTGGTCTGCATATCCTCGGCAATCCGGTGATTCACGTCGTCACCATTAACCAGAGATGTAGCAACATGGACCAGGGATCACGATCCTTGATTCAGTGTGCATGCCTGCGTGCGTGCGTGCGTGCGTGCGTGTGTGTGTGTGTGTGTGTGTGTGTGTGTGTGTATCTGTGTGTGTCTGTGTGTGTCTGTGTGTGTCTGTGTCTGTGTTATGTCAACCATTACGAAATACGTGTTGAATGTGTATAGTACAATCTGAATTGTGAGAGATGCAGCAGCATGGACCATCACGATCTTTGCATCAGTGTGTCCATGTGTGTGTGCCTATGTGTGTGCCTATGTGTGTGCCTATGTGTGTGTCTATGTGTGTGTGTGTGTGTGTGTGTGTGTGTGTGTGTGTGTGTGTGTGTGTATCTGTGTGTATCTGTGTGTGTCTGTGTGTGTCTGTGTGTGTCTGTCTGTGTTATGTCAACCATTACGAAATACGTGTTGAATGTGTATAGTACAATCTGCATTGTGAGAGATGCAGCAGCATGGACCATCACGATCTTTGCATCAGTGTGTCCATGTGTGTGTGTATATGTGTGTTTGTATGTGTGTCTGTGTCTATGTTTGTGTCTGTGTCTATGTGTGTGTCTATGTGTGTGTCTATGTGTGTTTGTAAGTGTGTTTATGTGTGTCTGTGTGTATCAATGTGTGTATATGTGTTTGTTTGTGTGTGTTTGTGTGTGTGTATGTTTGTGACTGTGTATGTGTCTGTGACACTGTGTGTGTGTAAATGTGTTTGTGTGTGTGTGTGTGTGTGTGTGTGTAATGTCAAACAGTTTCATGATAAAATTGTGGAGGACATTTCCAAATTTTGACGCGACAGTGACAAAAATGAAAACCAATGCACTTCCGTATTTTGACTTGGACCATACTCGTATAATTGTTCTTTTGTCAGATGAATAATTGATTGGCCTTTGCATGTGTTTGTTACAGTGCGACCTGTGGGAATAATCAATATTTGATTGTGCTTCACAAACACATGCTTATAATATACTCGGAATCGTACAACTGACTCTGATGTTCTATGATTATGGAGTCGTACATGTCGTGCCTGACAGACCCCGAGCTAGAACTGACTCTGATGTTCTATGATTATGGAGTCGTACATGTCGTGCCTGACAGCCAGCGAGCTAGAACTGACACTGATGTTCTATGATTAATGAGCCGTACATGTTGCGCCTGACAGACCCCGAACTAGATCTGACTCTGATGTTCTATGATTTTGGAGTCGTACATGTCGTGCCTGACAGACCCCGAACTAGATCTGACTCTGATGTTCTATGATTATGGAGCCGTACATGTCGTGCCTGACAGACTCCGAGCTTGAACTGACTCTGATGTCCTATGATTATGGAGCCGTACATGTCGTGCCAGACAGCCAGCGAGCTCGAACTGACTCTGATGTTCTATGATTAATGAGCAGTACATGTTGCGCCTGACAGACCCCGAACTAGAACTGACTCTGATGTCCTATGATTATGGAGTCGTACATGTCGTGCCTGACAGACCCCGAACTAGAACTGACTCTGATGTTCTATGATTATGGAGCCGTACATGTCGTACCTGACAGACTCCGAGCTTGAACTGACTCTGATGTCCTATGATTATGGAGTCGTACATGTCGTGCCTGACAGCCCGCGAGCTAGAACTGACTCTGATGTTCTATGATTAATGAGCCGTACATGTCGTGCCTGACAGCCAGCGAGCTAGAACTGACTCTGATGTTCTATGATTATAGAGCCGTACCTGTCGTGCCTGGCAGCCAGCGATCTAGAACTGACTCTGATGTTCTATGACTATGGAGTCGAGCATGTCGTGCCTGAGAGACTCCGAGCTAGAACTGACTCTGATGTTCTATGATTAATGAGCCGTACATGTTGCGCCTGACAGACCCCGAACTAGAACTGACTCTGATGTTTTATGATTATGGAGTCGTACATGTCGTGCCTGACAGTCCCCGAACTAGAACTCACTCTGATGTCCTATGATTATGGAGCCGTACATGTCGTGCCTGACAGCCCGCGAGCTAGAACTGACTCTGATGTTCTATGATTAATGAGCCGTACATGTTGCGCCTGACAGACCCCGAACTAGAACTGACTCTGATGTTCTATGATTATTGAGCCGTACATGTCGTGCCTGACAGACCCCGAACTAGAACTCACTCTGATGTTCTATGATTATGGAGTCGTACATGTCGTGCCTGACAGCCCGCGAGCTAGGACTGACTCTGATGTTCTATGATTATGGAGCCGTACATGTCGTGCCTGACAGCCAGCGAGTTAGAACTGACTCTGATGTTCTATGATTAATGAGCCGTACATGTTGTGCCTGACTGACCCCGAACTAGAACTGACTCTGATGTTCTATGATTATGGAGTCGTACATGTCGTGCCTGACAGCCCGCGAGCTAGCACTGACTCTGATGTTCTATGATTATGGAGCCGCACATGTCGTGCCTGACAGCCAGCGAGTTAGAACTGACTCTGATGTTCTATGATTAATGAGCCGTACATGTTGTGTCTGACTGACCCCGAACTAGAACTGACTCTGATGTTTTATGATTATGGAGTCGTACATGTCGTGCCAGACAGACCCCGGACTAGAACTGACTCTGATGTTCTATGATTATGGAGCCGTACATGTCGTGCCTGACAGCCAGCGAGCTAGAACTGACTCTGATGTTCTATGATTAATGAGCCGTACATGTTGCGCCTGACAGACCCCGAACTAGAACTGACTCTGATGTTCTATGATTATGGAGTCGTACATGTCGTGCCTGACAGACCCCGAACTAGAACTGACTCTGATGTTCTAGGATTATGGAGTCGTACATGTCGTGCCTGACAACCCGCGAGCTAGAACTGACTCTGATGTTCTATGATTATGGAGCCGTACATGTCGTGCCTGACAGACTCCGAGCTAGAACTGACTCTGATGTTCTAGGATTAATGAGCCGTACATGTCGTGCCTGACAAACCCCGAACTAGCTAGAATTCACTCTAATGTTCTATGATTATGGAGCCGTACATGTCGTGCCTGACAGCCCGCGAGCTAGAACTTACTCTGATGTTCTAGGATTATTGAGCCGTCCAGTCGTGCCTGACAAACCCCGAACTAGAACTGACTCTGATGTTCTATGATTATGGAGCCGTACATGTCGTGCCTGACAGACTCCGATCTAGAACGGACCTGAGTGAAGCACGTTTCAAAAGAGATCGAAGTCAATATTCTGTGATCAGTTGCTCAAATATCACCTTGTGAATATTGAAATGTATATTAAAAGATGCTATGGAAACAAATAAAACATTACGTGGAAAAAGAAGTATTTCTTGTGAGCTCGAGGTTTGCAATCCTAAAGAATAATCCCATCATTTATGCATCATTTGCATACACATATATGCATTTATTTCTTTAATAAAACTATTATTCGAAAAAGAACTTTTTTGCAACACATTTGTAGGCAATCCAACATGATCAGCGAATATTGTAATTCTAAACCCAAGACACAGTTGAGGACAATGGTGATAGGTCAGTGTTCCTGCACTGTGGCATGCATGCACTTTTGTTTGATCCTACCGTTACGTCACACTCACTCACCCAACAACCAACGTATTTAGTGTACCGCGATGTGATCGTATATACAGTTAGAGAGGTTGTTACATCACACTCATTCACCCAACGACCAACGTATTTAGTGTACCGCCATGTGATCGTATATACAGTTAGAGAGGTTGTTACATCACATTCACTCACCCAACAATCAACGTATTTAGTGCACTGCCATGTGATCGTATATACAGTTAGAGAGGTTGTAACATCACACTGTTCTATGACTAATGAGCCGTACATGTTGCGCCTGACAGACCCCGAACTAGAACTCACTCTGATGTTCTATGATTATGGAGTCGTACATGTCGTGCCTGACAGCCCGCGAGCTAGAACTGACTCTGATGTCCTATGATTATTGAGTCGGACATGTCGTGCCTGACAGACCCCGAACTAGAACTGACTCTGATGTTCTATGATTATAGTATTCAGTGTGCCGCCATGTGATCGTATATACAGTTAGAGGGGTTGTTACATCACACTCACTCACCCAGCAGCCAATGTCATTTGTGTCCTGCTGAGGCACCGGGATTATGACATCAATTAATTTCAGCCCTGAGACATCAAATGACAGTGACATAATTTGAGTGGCACGATAACGATAGACACACTACCTTAAAAACACAGTTTATACAACTAAATTATACATTAATGCCAAGTCATAATACTTTTGTTGACAAGTACCTGATGACATGCACTGAGGTCAACATTCAGCTTTTCAGTGGACACAGTACTGCTCAAAACACTGTATCCGTTTGGCGTGGTAATGCCAGTCATCGCTGGTGTGTGGCGTTCGAGTGTTTTTAGCGCTTTAGGTGAAGAGTCGGTAAAAATGGTTTTCTGGAAATAATGGTGTCATCATGTATCGTTTTTATGTACAGAAACCTGAACGCCTATTCCTCGAGGCTCTTGTTTCTAACCAAGCACAAGTCGAAGGAATTAGGGTGTTAAAAGCCATTAACCTTTTCGACGTGCTCGTTCCTGTAGGCTGGACTTCTATAGATGCGTCAAAGCAGAGGATCTGACCGAAAACCAATAACTTATAATCAGTGACACGGTCTTTTTGCAACGAACATGTACACTTCAGAATTTTTTACAGAAAGCTGATTGGTTACTTTTTGCATTGCTGAGAATGATATTTTTGCGTCATCCTTTGTTCATGGCGTCGTAACTTCATTTAGAACAAATGTCTTCCGTAAAGACTCGTGATAGTGACATTAAATATCTTTGTCTGCAGTTTCAGTCTCAGATTGACACTAACCCATTCGAAAAATACCTATTCATGTAAGCTATTTCATTCTTGAAAAAAAATTATGTACCACTTTGGAGCAGAACAACTTAACGATCGTTAACCCTCATAATGCCAGGAAAGCTAAGATCATTAGACGGACATTCAGTACTTGCCGCCATATATTTGGTGATGGCGAGCTCGAGACAGCGAAGGAATACCACAAGGATACCAAACAACTGGTACTGTCCACGTGACTCCCTGTGATGCCCGGGGCACAGGGACACAAACACCACAGGAAGCAGAGGGTGATCACAGTGTTTGTACATGTTGTCCTTACGGTTGTCATGAAGTCCTCACATCCTTTGCTTGCCACATCGCCATGGTGACGTCAATTCATCTTTTTTGTAATTATAGACCTTGATTCTTCTTAATGTTTTTGTTAACGATATATCCATAGTGTCTTTCACACAAAGCCGTTGTTCTAGATGTAGAATATAAGCATATCACCTGGAGGCAATTATGTTGACAATGAGAACAGAGTACGGTGCTACATTTTGCAGTGTGTAAGAATCCGTGGAAGTGGCAAACATAAACTGTGCCGGTGTTGAGTGCCGGTGTTGAAATTGACTCGTCATTTACTACACCCGAGGGGCAAAGTCGGAGGTATCTGATCAATGAGTGGAGTCGAAATACGACGGTCCTATCTAACTAGGTCATGTTTCATCTTCCCGAATATATTTTTTCTTAAAAATCTGTGGCCCGTCGGTTTAAAATCAAACCGATATAAATAAAATTTCGATACAAACGCTCCAAAAACATAGATTGTCGCGATTCTTAGTCAGTCTACATTGATTGTATCAAGCCCCGAAGACCTTAACCCCAAATCGACTCAATATATCCTTACCACGATCTGGATGTCAAAATGGAAGCCTTCTACGACTAAACCTAAACAGTATGTTTGCAGCTCCAAGAAGTCCTTTCAGCCCTGGGTCATGGCTTTACTGTGACAACGAGGCTCACTTCCGGTTGATATGACCTCCATAAGTGACATGTGGAACCAATTACCACAGCTTTTGTGTAAAGTGCATATTCCGATATATCGTGGCACACACCGTCACAAGCCTTGTCATGTGATCTTATGGGATGGAGATGTGACCAGCATCAGCTACCGGACACATGCCCTGGCATCGGGCACACATTTCTCTCTCACAACTTCATCATGAGATAGGGTCACACAATTAACAGATGGAAAACACTTTCTGTTGTCCCATGTTCATTTCAGAACTGAGATAAATGCATTTTGAATTTTTGATTTGAGTCGAACTGAATTCGTAACGTTAACACCTGAGAATAATGTGTTTCGTTTATCTGCCGAAATAGATTCCATAAGGCGTAAAATGCAAAATAGTGGAGAAAGGTATATGAATGGACAGAAAAGGTGTGGATGTCCTGCTCGACAGGTAGGACCCGCCACTCTTTCACATATTTTCATTGAAAATCATTGTTTTTTCATAACGCCACTCTCAACAATTCTCCCACCGCATGTCGGCGACCTGTAAACAATCCCGTGATTGATATTATGAGAGATGTATGCAGTAGGGGTACGGCATCACACCATGGACCAAGTCTCCGCGCCTGACCCCCCGATCCCTTTATCATCGCCACAAGCTGAAGCTGATGATGAAGGGGAAACAGAATTTAGTCTTTACAAAGCTCATAACGTTAGTAATTGTGAATGGGTTACTTACCTATTGTCGTAGGTACGTGTGCGTTTGCATATATTTGCCCATTGGGTCATTTCTTAAGTGAGTGAGTGAGTATGGTTTTACGCCGCTTTTAGCAATATTCCAGCAATATCACGGCGGGGAACACCAGAAATGGGCTTCACACATTGTACCCATGTAGGGAATCGAACCCGTCATTTCTTAAAGAAGTGTGAAAAAATTATCATGCTTCTGAGTGAGTATTACTTTATTTGGGTGAGATTAGACGCATTGGCGAATAACGCGTGTTAATTTTAAACAATCCTCACCTGTGAAAATCAAATTATGTAAATTAAACAAAACCAGTAGAGGACATTTTATGTTATAAGTCGCATTTCCTCGAAAAATTTAAACTCCAACTGTATTGATTGTTCTCTGTAATCCTATTTGGAAACTGAATAAAACATGACATGTGTTCCTGGGTGAGTTGTGCCGAGCAGGTTGGAATTAGTACACTGAATTAGCCGCGAAAATCTATCAGGCAATATTTCCGTGATATTCCCTTATAAAGCAATGATAAACGGAATATTACAATAACGGCTTTTCAAATAGATGTCAGCACCAAACTGCCCCTGTTCTGATCGATGAAAGAAGAAGAAAACAGTATCGTCGCCATGTTCTTTGTAGCTTTTCTCCACATAGTGTTTGTTGACAATGGCCAGGATAGAGCCTGACTAAACGCCATCTACAATCAATATCAAAAACTACCTTTTTGGAATTAAATGGCTTCTGGACTTGACACTCAGTCTTTGATAGAGTGCTTGATCTTTGAAGTCAACAGCAAAGATATGAATGTTCTGTTCAGTTCAAAGTATCTGAGCTTGTGAAGAGTAGCCACTTTATGTAAAGGACTGAATGTTGTCAGAAAACAAACCCTGCCATAAAGGTCCGGTCTGGAAATAATCGAGCCTCGACCAGGCAAACCCTAGGGTCGATGAACCCAAAGCATAATAACCCGCTCAGCATTTGTTCGGCTCATCCGGTTGTTGTTAACGCCGCACTCAGCAATATTTCAGCATGACGGCGGTCGAGTCTCAACCAGACAATCCAGTGATTGACATCATGAGTATAGATCTACGCAATACGATGACATGCAACTTGCTTCTTACGATCTCTCACCGTGAAGATCCGGTTTAGAATTGACCTTTTGCAACTCTTCCTTACCGTAAGAGGCGACTAACGGGATCGTGTGGTCAGGCTACTGGCGTGGTTGATTCATTAAATGCCATCAGTTGATCAGTGCTCACGTTGTCAATCACTTGATTGTCTGGTCCAGAATCGATTTTTTACTCAAACCCGACATTTAGCTGTAATATTGTTGAGTGTGGCATTAAACAACAAATAAATAATATTTTTTATAATATCTGTAGGTGATCTTAGGAAGCAGTCAATGCTGATTACATACAAGAATCAAATACTTACGCCATATCATTCTAGGCTTTTCGTGTTAATTAATACATAAATATATACGACAGTGTGTTCATTTTAATCATACGTCATAAGGAAGAGAAATTATGGATGTCAGCTTCTATATTATAAGAAAAACAACGTTTCGGAGCATAATTTTATGCTTACTCGTTCAATAGGTGAATGATGAAGGAGTAAGTATATACTCGTTGTGTTCCTCATAACACAGAAGTTGACATCCATATATTCTCTTCCTTGTGTGGGGGTGTTGGGGCAGCCTAGTGGTTAAAGTCGTCACGCCAAAGACCCGGGTTCGATTCCCCACATGGTACAATGTGTGAAGCCTATTTCTGGCGTCCCCCGCCGTGATATTGCTGGATTAATGCTAAAATCGGCGTAAAACACTACTCACTCACTCTTCCTTGTGCGCATCACTTCTAAATGCCATTCACAGACTTAATGATGATACTCCATTCACACAGAGCTTAATATTTACGTCTCACGTCAGAGGAATGCATCTCTACTCCGCGAATGGCGGGTCATTCAACCATCCAGCATCCCGTACTCCATCAACGTGTTGAGGGCGTGTGGCATCCATTTCGTACAACATCAACATTGACTCATTGCCTCCCAACCTTTATTGACCAAAGGTACTTCTAAAAAGAGCTTGTGATTTGTATATTCCTTTTGGGAAAAAAGCTAATCTATTAACACAAGGAACACTTTCGAGTAGGATTGGGTATTTGCTATGAGGATAGGGTGTCAGAAAGTACAGCTTGAATCGAGGGCCCCTGGAGAAGGATTTCGTTCCTGTAGATTGTCTGTGTGCTGTTGGCTGTGTCCTCTGTGCTATCAAACATTAATCATTAATAATGGCATGCATTGATTAATCTCCATCGTATGATGTGTATATTCAGCGCAGCACCTTGTAACACGGAAAACCCGTTAGAAGCAGGTAACGGAATAAAAACACGTGGAGCCAGTGCAGCACAGCGATAACACCGGGAGTTTGCACAGTGGATGAACTCCTCCTCCGCTACTGATGATCGGCTAGTTCAACAGTAATTTAATACTGCATGTGTGACCACCTGTCACCAGTGTCCATGAAGCCGAGTGGGCCGGGCGCCGTCATTACCTCGTCTTGTCACTGGCAGTCTGTGATATGGGTCTTCGTCCGGAAGTCCGTTCGTTAGCAGTGACGCTTACTCCTTTTCCAAATCTACTGAACAGAGCAATATAACTATTTTCCCCAAAACATGTTCAACATGTTCCTAGCTACAACGAAGTAAATAAATTATTATGTAAATTCCACACTCTCTGCCCACTCTCTAATTACTAATTACTTTAGTATCAAAAATCACTATCAGTAACAAGCGAAATAGTCTCGATTGTCTGTTTCCAGATATTAAAGATGTCATAGAAGTATGACTTAGTTGTCTTTATATTTACATTTATATAATACTTTTTGCTGTACCTATTTTTGAATGACCTCATATATATTAGTTAAAAATGAGGTCCTTTGGTGTTCGCTGGTGGTTTTTGTGCCGTGTGACATACAGACATATACCGTATCGATAATCATAGGGAATGTCCGCTTGTCAGTATTAAGGATTCTTAACATTTTCTGAGAAAGTATTGTAAAATCTAATCGATTCAGTGTAAGCATCTAGGATAGGTATTGTAAATCTAACCGATTCAGTGTAAGCATCTAGGATAGGTATTGTAAATCTAATCGTTTCAGTGTAAGCATCTAGGATAGGTATTGTAAAATCTAATTGATTCAATGTAAGCATCTAGGATAGGTATTGTAAAATCTAATCGATTCAATGTAAGCATCTAAGATAGGTATTGTAAAATCTAATCGCCTCAATGTAAGCATCTAAGATAGGTATTGTAAAATCTAATCGATTCAATGTAAGCATCTAGAATAGGTATTGTAAAATCTAATCGATTCAATGTAAGCATCTAGCGTAGGTATTGCAAAATATAATCGATTCAATGTAAGCATCTAAGATAGGTATTGTAAATCTAATCGATTCAATGTAAGCATCTAAGATAGGTATTGTTAATCTAATCGATTCAATGTAAGCATCTAGGATAGGTATTGTAAAATATAATCGATTCAATGTAAGCATCTAAGATAGGTATTGTAAATCCAATCGATTCAATGTAAGCATCTAGGATAGGTATTTTAAAATCTAATCTATTCAATGTAAGCATCTAGAATAGGTATTGTAAAATCTAATCGATTCAATGTAGGCATCTAAGATAGGTATTGTTAATCTAATCGATTCAATGTAAGCATCTAGGATAGGTATTGTAAAATCTAATCGATTCAATGTAAGCATCTAGCGTAGGTATTGTAAAATGTAATAATTGATTCAATGTAAGCATCTAGGATAGGTATTGTAAAATCTAATCGATTCAACGTAAGCATCTAGAATAGGTATTGTAAAATCTTATCGATTCAATGTAAGCATCTAACGTAGGTATTGCAAAATCTAATCGATTCAATGTAAGCAACTAAGATAGGTATTGTTAATCTAATCGATTCAATTTAAGCATCTAGGATAGGTATTGTAAAATATAATCGATTCAATGTAAGCATCTAGGATAGGTATTGTAAAATCTAATCGATTCAATGTAAGCATCTAGGATAGGTATTGTAAATCTAATCGATTCAATGTAAGCATCTAGGATAGGTATTGTAAAATCTAATCGATTCAATGTAAGCATCTAAGATAGGTATTGTAAATCTAATCGATTCAATGTAAGCATCTAGGATAGGTATTGTAAAATCTAATCGATTCAATGTAAGCATCTAAGATAGGTATTGTAAAATCTAATCGCCTCAATGTAAGCATCTAAGATAGGTATTGTAAATCTAATCGATTCAATGTAAGCATCTAGGATAGGTATTGTAAAATCTAATCGATTCAATAAAAGCATCTAAGACTGTCTTGCTTGACAACGGTTTTAGGATCTATACCGAAACGTCGCTTTTTACAGTATTAAAGAAGTTGTTATCCATAAAATTGTGTCAATCTTGTCATCCGCCAACTTCTAAGTAATGCCTATCAAACAAGTTATCCGTCGTCTACATGGAGACGTGGCAATCAACACCATCAACAGCCTTACCCGACTAGAGAAAAAGCACATTCTAATCAGTCTTGCTTGACAACGGTATAAGGATCTATACCGAAACGTCGCTTTTTACAGTATTAAAGAAGTTGTTATCCATAAAATTGTGTCAATCTTATATCTATCTATCTATCTATCTATCTATCTATCTATCTATCTATCTATCTATCTATGCACACATACACACTTATACACACGCACATGCACATACATACATACATACATACACACATACATACATATATACACACGCGCACATACATATATATATATACATACACATACATACACACACATGTTCACACATACAGTAACATATACATACCCGTACACATTATGCTTACATACAGAGGGAGACGTTCCCATGTATTCATATACATGCATGCAGTTTATACACTAATGGCGTAATTAATAATAAGTGACCGCAGAGCGATATTCTATACTTATGATAAAGAGGTACTCGAATCTATTAGTCGACAGTATATATGTTTTAACGCTGTTGAAGCTGAGATTATTGTCACTTTCAGCTAATGCTTCATCACCGAAGAGAATATTTTGTATTGTACATGTAGTTCCAGCTTTTATAATGTTAGCGAACATGAAATGTCTGGGAATAGTACAATTGGGACATTCCAGAAAGAAGTGTATGTTGTTTTCACATTGATTTCCACAAGAGCAGGATAAAGATTTCTGGAACGATTGCTTCTTTTAAAGATCGATTGAAAATGATACATAATAGAATGGCAATACTGTCAGCCTAGGTTTTAAAAGTCTAGGGTTTATATTATCTGGTCCGCTTGATTCATGGCATGGTAGTGTATCTTTATGAGATCACATATTTATGATTAAGTAACAGTAATATCCGAGAGAGGTTTCACAACGTTGACTGAAGTCCGGAAGCGGCTGATTACCGTCATCACCATCACAAATAGATACAAAGTAGTTATTGAGTACATCAGCCTCGATATGAATAAATGCTGTGGGTTTATTAAGGTCGGTGCACAGAGGGGGGATACATGTTGGTGAATTAGCATTTTTAATGATAAATCTCAATAATTTCCAGTAGTTGGTACTGTTTGAATTCAAATGTGTTTCCAACAAGCCGTTAATGTTGCTATATTATTTTTCTTTGGCTTTTGTTTTCATATTATTAAATTTGTTTCTTTGCCGCTTGTTATTGACAAGATCGCTTTAATTTACCAGTTCATAATGCCTTTTTTCGATAGCGGTCTCTGGAGCGACGCTCCCTTCTGAGGTTATTACCGAACCATGAGTTGTCGCTGGGTGAGGTGAGGTGAGGTGGGTTTAACGTCGCGTCCAAGATTATATTATTGCACTTATATAGCGAGGTCCATGCACGCGTGTGTGTGTGTGGCTGCTTGTACTAGACCGGACTGATGCCGATTTATAGTGCTAGCCCACTGAGTATCCCACTCGGAAACAGTATACTGACTCCGAGCCGACCAGTCCTTGCTTTAACCCCTTAATGCCGAGCGCCAGACAGGGTAACAACAAGTACCATCTTCTAACGTCTTTTGGTAAGACGCAGCAGGGGATCGAACCCCGGACCTTCCGTTCTCCGGGCGGACGCTCTACCGCTAGACCACGGAGGCGGTCGGTTTGTCGCTGGGCGGATAGTTACACAGTCGTAATCTTTTAGCTGGGAGTGGAATTTTTCACGTTAACGTCTGTACATTCTTTCAAAAGCTCATCCCAATTTTCATTCTTAATTTGTATATTCATTTAAGCAAAGTTAGCTTGTTTGTAGAGCCATACGTTTATTTTATATGTCTTTTTTGTATAACGATAAACATTTAATAGAAACGAAAACTCCCGTGGTCCGATACATCGGAACCAAAATTAAGTACACCGGATAAGGAACAATTACAATTATTACTTACTAAAAAAGGATAAATAAATTTAGCCGAATGTGTTGTTATTCGCGTTGCTTCATTTATAATACTGCGTACGTTCTTGCGTGTTTTTGTGTCACGTAAGTGGTGAATATTGGTATTGAAAAGATTTTCATTTAGGTCACCAACAAGGACGATGTCACGGAATACATCAAGTGCATTTTCTATCACGTGCTCAAGAACAGTCCAATATGCGGTTGGGGTGTATAAAAGCTGTAGATTTACGCATTTCCTTACTGTCCCCAAACACGGCGATCTTATAAAAACTGTAGATTTACGGATTTCCTTACTGTCCCCAAACACGGCGATCTTCTAAAAAACTGTAGATTTACGGATTTCCTTACTGTCCCCTAACACGGCGATCTTATAAGTCTTGACATCCTAGAAGTTGGTGTTGTAGACATGGAAGTTCAAACTTCTAACTTGTATCCATTCAACCTTTTATATGACGATTTGGTGACGGAATGACTTTACATACATTGACTGAAACACATACACGCCCGACGGGTCTCCGGGGACACAGGGGAGAGCGCTCTTTATGCTAATCATCAGGAAGCAGTAGGGCTCATTATAGAGTTTCATTATGCTTATCGTCATCAGAGATACAATTTACATTTTCAATGAAGAAATATGTGACATCCTCGTATCCCTAAGGCATGTTCAGCTCTACATCGTTCCGACTAATGCCCCAGTGAGCTCTAATCACATTCTCAGATTGATAATATAGCCTCGTATAAGTACACAGCCTGTCATATAATATAATATATTATCATATGATGGATTGTGTTATCAGTGCGATAAACCAATTCGATAAACTTGGCATCACAATCCAATAAATATGTAAATAGGTCACTTTGCAAAAACTACTTTCAAGGAACTCCGCTGCAAAATCTAATTTCCCCGAACGATTTTGCAATTAAAAAATACTTCCCAATAGGTTAGGATGGTGTTTCGTGATGTGTGGATGTTTCCAATTTATTCTGAACTATGCTCTTAACAAATGATGGGATCATGAAATATAAGTGTTAATACCAAGCATTATAACAAAGAAAAGTGTTGACGACAGACGACTTTTACAAGAACGTTCATGTTTGTAAAACTTAACACCAAAATTCTTCCTAAATTTTGCCCGTACCACAAGCAGTAGCACTACATGTGTGACGGTGTCATTCCTGATTGGGACACTGTAAAGGAAGGCGAGTGAGTGAGGGAGTTTGGTTTTACGCCGCTTTTAGCAATATTCCAGCAATATCACGGCAGGGGACACCAGAAATGGGCTTCACACATTGTACCTATTTCGGGAATCGAACCCGGGTCTTCGGCGTGACGAGCGAACGCTTTAACCACTGGCTACCCGACCGCCCCGTCAAGGAAGGTACATTAATCTCTCTGGACTATTACTTCTGTCAATCTTATTGGTTGTGCTTATCATACAATTGTGATTTACTTTATTTCATTCATTGTTTGTGTATGAACTTGCGATACGGCGTCTGCAACGGGCGGGGCGTCTTCGGGCTATTGGTATGCTAGAAGCTGAGGAAGTGGCCAATACGTTCAATATTTCACAGTCTGCGATTACTAGACTAGGAACATGTACCAACAAATCCAAACTGTTGGCGATCGACCCCCGTTCAAGGTTTCCGAGGTCAACGACAAAGGTACAGGATCGATTGATCTGCAACCAGGTTCAACGAAATCGAGCTCAAACGGCGACTCAAACTGCAAACTTTCATGAGGCTACTCGAGTACGAGGCAAATTTGGCCGTGAATCGGTAATGTTTGAGAGTGGTTACGCCATAACTGAGAGAACCCCACTCAGTATTGTGCAAGGAAAGGTCACTGGACAGTACAGTCGGGACAACATGCTGACACGCTTTGTTGTCCCGTTTGCATGACATGCGGATCGACGTTTTGTCTTTCAGGACGACAACGCCTACGCTCACTGTGCACGAACCGTCAAGGCTCATCTCCAGCAGCACAACATTCATAGAAATAGATAAAGCGACAAAACCCTTTCCATATCCAATAGAAATCTCTGCATAAAGCAGAGTCGATTGTACGATTCCGATTATATCACAAGCATGTGTTTATGAATCAATATCAAATAGTGATGATACCAGGTGTTCTCGAAAAGGTGAGCGTATCATGCCCCACCGGTGGCATCCGTCACAAACACATGCAAAGACAAGTCAATTGTTCACCTGGGTACATACGGTACAAGTCGAAATAGGGAATTGCATCAGACATCATTTTTGTCACTGATGCGTCAGATTTTAAAATGTCAGCCATATGTCTACCATAAAACATTTTGAAAGTTTTACTGAGGCCTTGATCAAACAACCTCTGAGCAAGAGTCGCATGACGCTCTTTGAAATCTTGGTAGAAAGAGCATGCTCGATTGTATCTCAAAAGTTGCGAAATGCAAACACCAAAGGCTTGAGCTGCTGGAATATTGCCCGACATGAGGGGAAAGTTGACTATTGGAAGTTGAAGTCATCTCTTGTCTTGTCATACAGTCTTGTGGGCAGTCTCTTGTCACTCTGAAAACCAAGGCTAGAAATGAGCCCAGACCGTTTCCTCCATTAAACACGTCTATAAGGAGGCGTGTTGGTCAACGTCAAAGGCCACCAACTGGTGGAACTTGGCCAGGCCCTGCAAGAGGAGAGGGACAGACGCCCTCAAATAGCCATTGGGAGACTCGTACTCGGTTTGCCTCGTCCAGTGATTGAATGTCTGACATTACACGCTACAGAACCTGGAACGCCAACGTTGACATTTCCCATTTTACCCTTCAAGATCATTGGCGGTCATAACATCTACTGTCATACTTAAAGTTCATTACCGGTTGTAATTGATTCCCAATTCGTTTGACCGCCTTCGTGGTCTAGTGGTAGAGTGTCTGCCCGGAGAGCGGAAGGTCTAGGGCTCGATCCCCGGCCGCGTCATACCAAAAGACGATAAAAGATGGTACTTGTTGCCACAGTGCCTGGCGCGCAACATTTAGGAGCTCAAACAATGACTGGTCGTCTCGGAGTCAGTATACTGTGTCTAAGTTGAGTATTCAGGTTATACTGCGACATGATATCTCAGTGGGCTAGCAATCGGCATTAGTTCGGACTAGTACAAGCAGCCACACACACACACACGCACGTTCATGCACGTCGCTATATAAGTCAGCACTGACAATCGCAAAAATCCTAGATGTTTTAAACGTTTTATACGCCACCTCATCTCACCTCACCTCACCTCACCTCACCTCACATTCTTTCATTATTATCATACAACCATTACTGGCAACTGATATCTGTTACAATTTTGGAAATGTTAAGTTACTTGTATGACAGCCTCACAGCATGGGTCTTACATGCACGTTGTATTGCATCCCCACAGCATGGATCTTACATCCGTGATGTATGACAGCCTCACAGCATGGGTCTTACATGCACGTTGTATTGCATCCCCACAGCATGGGTCTTACATGCACGTTGTATTGCATCCCCACAGCATGGATCTTACATCCGTAATGTATGACAGCCTCACAGCATGGATCTTACATGCACGTTGTATGGCAGCCTCACAGCATGGATCTTACATCCGTAATGTATGACAGCCTCACAGCATGGATCTTACATCCGTGCTGTACGGCAGCCTCACAGCATGGATCTTACATCCGTGATGTACGGCAGCCTCACAGCATGGATCTTACATCCGTAATGTACGGCAGCCTCACAGCATGGGTCTTACATGCACGTTGTACGGCAGCCTCACAGCATGGATCTTACATCCGTGATGTACAGCAGCCTCACAGCATGGGTCTTACATGCACGTTGTACGGCAGCCTCACAGCATGGATCTTACATCCGTGATGTATGACAGACTCACAGCATGGATCTTACATCCGTAATGTACAGCAGCCTCACAGCATGGATCTTACATCCGTGATGTACAGCAGCCTCACAGCATGGATCTTACATCCGTGATGTACAGCAGCCTCACAGCATGGATCTTACATCCGTGATGTACAGCAGCCTCACAGCATGGATCTTACATCCGTGATGTACGGCAGCCTCACAGCATGGATCTTACATCCGTGATGTATGACAGACTCACAGCATGGATCTTACATCCGTGATGTATGACAGACTCACAGCATGGATCTTACATCCGTGATGTACAGCAGCCTCACAGCATGGATCTTACATCCGTGATGTACAGCAGCCTCACAGCATGGATCTTACATCCGTGATGTACAGCAGCCTCACAGCATGGATCTTACATCCGTGATGTACGGCAGCCTCACAGCATGGATCTTACATCCGTGATGTACGGCAGCCTCACAGCATGGATCTTACATCCGTGATGTACGGCAGCCTCACAGCATGGGTCCTACATGCACGTTGGTTGGCAACCTCACAGCATGGATCTTACATGTGTGATGTATGTTGTGTTTCATAAGTGGATATACGTCATGTGTGTGCTGCATGTTATGTTATATCAGAGGATATACGTCACATGCATGCTGTATGTTGGGTTTCATCAGAGGATATATGTCACGTGCGTGCTGTATGTTGGGTTTCATCACAGGATGCTGTGTGGCAATCGAATGAGAACACGGGGAGCCTGACGGCCACGAGGTTTAAGGCACCGCAATTATCTGTGCAGAGTTGCGTCCCTTAGTTTTGTCAGATTCCCATGCCCGTGAGTTCGAATCCAATATTCGCCCTGATTCTGATTTTGCGCACTGAGTCACTTTATGCTTTCCTCTCACTTTACTAACTTCAACACGCAACTTCTAATAAAGTCTTTAATCAAGAGGATCGCCTCCGTGGTCTCTGCTACTACGGAGAGCGGAAAGTCGTCGGTTCGATCCCACGTCATACCAAAAGACATTAAAAGATGGCACTTGTTGTTACCGTGCCTGGTGCTCGACATTAAGGGATAAAACAAGGACTTGTCGACTCGGAGTCAGTATAATGTGTGTGAGTGGAGTATGAATGTTATACTGCGGCATGGCTTCCCAGTGGTCTGGCACTATCGCACTGGGAAATCGTTGCCACGATCGCAGTGTAATGACATCTGGCATTAAGGACGGGCAGATTCCACATGAAACGATTCGTTGGACAGTTTCACGCTGTGTAATCTCATCATACAGAATAACACGTGCCATGCTTCACTAAACAAATTATACATTACATCAATTCAATTTCACTTGTAGGAAGATGCGATGTATAACTTATATCATTGTGTTTGTATTTTTGTTTGCTGTTTAACGCCGCACTCAGCAATATTCCAGCCATATGACGGCGGTCTGTAAATAATCGAGCCTGGACCAAACAAATGATTGATATTATGAGCATGGGCCCACGCAATTAGGAATTAGGATACAATGACATACATCAACCAAGCCAGCGAGCCTGACCACCCGATCCTGTTAGTCGCCTCTTACGACAAGCATATTCGCCTTTTACGGTAAGCATGGGTTAAACTTATATCAAGTGACGGCGATGGTCTGACATGATTGTATCGTGCAACAGAAGGCTGGTTTTCGTCAGCAGTTCAAGAACTGTGACATTTCAATCTTCAAATTATGTGCCAAGCATTAGGCAAAAATCTTACTTCAGATGATCAAATTAACGATATTGTGGGTTAAAACCATACATTGTGTCAAATGTGAATAGATTACGGAAGGATGTTTAGAATCCCTCAACAACCATACTAGTGAGTGAGTGAGTTGGGTTTAACGCCGCTTTTAACACAACAACCATACTAAGTACCGTTTACTTATTTACACCTGAAAAAATAAAGCACCACATAAATTACAAATATCCATGTGACATATTTACATCTTTGATTTTCTTCTGAGATACCATCGTTCTCTGCTGATATATTGGTTTTGTTTGCTTGTTTGTTTATTTATTGATTGGTTAACGGTGCATTCAGCATATTCCATCTAGTTGACGTCAGTCTGTAAACAATCGAGTCTGGACCAGACAATCCAGTGATTGACACCATGAGCATCAATCTACGCAATTGGAATACGATAACATACATCAACAAAGTCAGCGAACCTGACCACCAGATCCCGTTAGTTGCCTCTTAAGACGCCTCTTGCTGAAGACAAATTCGAACCCGGATATTCGCTTGATGATGGAAAGAGTATGAATCGCTATCAAATAGTGATGACACCAGAAGTGAATGTGAACGAATCCTGTCTCACCGGTGACACCCATAACAAACACATGCAAAGGCAAGTCAATTCTTTAAACATATGTTACAAGTAAAAGAAATTGCCTTTGATGCGCAACCATAAATATTTTGAAAGCTTTAATGAGGATTTGAATTTTGTTACCCAGATCAAACAACTTGTGTGACACTCTTTTAAAATGTTACGACTGTGAAGTGTAAATTCAAATATTGCTCCAATATTGTTGAAGTCATCCCTCTTGTCATAAAGTCTTTTGGAAGTTTAGTCATAACATTTGCCAAATGCAAATCATATTATTAGATAACTGTATTCTGTATTTCAATTTGAGTATCCCGCTGTGTAAACAAAATCAAACGTTGTTGGTTTGAAGGCTAATTAAGGCGACAAACTCCTTTTCATAATCATAAGAAACCTAGTGTTTATAAATCAATCTCAAGTATTGATGATACCTGGAGAGATGATTCTGTTCAACCGTTGGTATCCGTCTCAAACATATGCCAAGTCAATGCAAATGTTCACCTGATAAAACGTCAACGCCAGAGAGATTATCCAACGAAACAGATTCAATTTGTGTAAAAGGCAAAATAGCGTCCGAAATTATATGAATAGTTAACTGAAAACCAGTAATACCAGGTGTTCGTGACAAAAATATGGTACCAGTAGAAATTCCGGTGCACATATCTAAGTCCAGTATTTCACGTATTGTTTTCTCAGGAAACTCCACATGACATTTGCTTTCATTGTTTACAGGTTTTCCTGGCCCTCTGATGGATGTGACAATATCTTTGGTCATCACGTTCTGCTCCATGTCCCATGGATCAAGGAATTCATTTGTGATCAAGTTTGAAGTCTGGGATAGTGGTTACAAAGTTAGAAAATGACATGTCTTGGCATAATTGAACTTGGCTCTTTTCAGAAATTGCAAATCTTCTTGCAAATCCTTTGAGTTTTTGAAAATCCGTTTAGTATTAATTCAACTTTTATCAAACACTTTCTGTTAAAATACAGAAAGTCCTTTCTTGAGGAAGAGAATTTATGGGTGTCAACTTCTTTATTATGAGGAACACCACGATTCGGAAGATATGCTTACTCCTTCACCTGCTGAAGGAGTAAGTATATACTCCGGAACGTTATGTTCCTCATAATAAAGAAGTTGACATCCATAAATTCTCTTCCTTTTGTGTATCACTTCTAAATGCCTTTCAAAGACGTGGTCCTTTCTTGGTTTTATTAAGGGTTATACACGTGCTGGATGCAGCAATGGCAGATTTCTTCCTCAGTTAACATACTAGCTTCATGTGTCACAGTGGCAGTTGTTTTATATGTTACTTATACCAAGTTCTTTGACCACACGGTTACTGTAGCGATGGTTACCCTTTTAGCGAACACCGGTGTCATCAGTGATTTTCAGTGATCCATTCATATAATTTTGACCTCTATTTTTGCCTTTTACCCCGAATGGAAGCTGTTTCGGGAGAAAATCGAGACTGAATATTCTCAGATGTTGACGTTCTATAGCTTACATATAATGGTTAAGTCCTTTGAGGCCTTGTTAGTGGGAACAACTAAACACGTTTTGGATTAAATAAATCAAAGTGGCCATTTTATAGAGTGTTGTAAAGTTGACATGGACGGGAACACTTAAATATAACACGAAGAGAAGTGTGTTATTCAATTCAGACATTTATTTTATTTCTTGTAAATACCTAGTCATCGTCAAATCGTTAAGAGAGAATCGCTTTCGCGATATAGGCACGTGTACCTGAAAATGTCAGAAATATAGTTGGGCCAAATAAAGACTAATCCATACGTTACTTTAACAAAAAACAAATACTCAATATTGTATTGCACTGGTGTAAAGTTAGATTAAACACAGGAACACATACTTTCTGCATTCCGGTGTGTATTTCTTAATGTCGTGAATAGGTCCTACCTTGGATAATTCGATCAATAAAGTTATCAAATTCCACAATGAGTAGCACATGTGTTCACTATACGAGAAAGTTCATAAGAATCGTTACTTCCTTGCACGAAAGTTCCAAGAAACCTGGCAATGAGAGGCACCAAGAACATGAGAGCTCCTAGACGAAGAACTTGCAGTTGTTACAGCATTTCCTGTTGAGGGTGGTTTTACAACAGAAGCAACTGCTAGACATCCTTTTATCTGAATATATCGGGGCCAGGGTTTGTTCCATCTTGGGCTCCAGATCCGATCGCTTCACTAAATTGGTGCACAAATCACAACAAAACTGGTTGGTCATTCTACTCTGAACGCAACATCCACATGTCGGCGATCTCGTTTTCCGGTGAAATATCCTGACACTGTCAGCCTCTCTCTTGTCATAACTCTGAGTACCTTGCATGTGTTGTGGAAGCTCATCATACAATGTTTGTGTGTGCACCAAGTACACAAGCCCAAGTACCATCAACGCATACATACTGTAGATAGGCGTCATTCTGAAACAAACCCGACACTTTGAATAGCGTAGAACTACTGTGTTAAGAAGACAAGCTAAATCAGACAAAAGCCACCAACTACTAAAACACATGCCGAAATAACGCCGTACTGAATTAACAATAACTATTGATGTCAGTTACGATCCATCAATTACCCATTCAACTAATGTACTCAATCTGAATTATTCAATCAGTACTAAAACGTCTCTGGAACAAAGGGCAATAATCAATTCATAACAATATTCCATTATTCACCCATTACATACATTACATATTACGATTTGTGAATAAGAATATTAAGTAAAACAAATACTTCCTATATACTGAATGAATCAAATGGAGATCTTCACGTTTATAAAAGATCGGCAAAAGATGTCACCCCTACAAAATGAGAATCATTCAAGTGATACCGACACACATTAGCGAGATCAATAAACAAGGATGGCCTCTCCTAAAATACATGAAAGCTACGATAATTTAACTTATTGACATTACATCATGTTGATTGTTCCTTTTAAGTAATTACATTTTTGTAAATTCACTACATGTACAGAAAAAACAATGATAAGAGAACCGCATCTCTCAGTACTGCGTATTCATGTCCGCCATACAGGAGAAGCATAGGTGAAAAAAAATGTTCAAAGCAAACATTAGTTTAGAATATAAAAGCTCATGTTTCCATGCAAAAAACAAATGCTCCGTTACTTATTATTTTGGAACTTGACAGTTACATTTTCACACAAAAAAACTAAATATGTTATATCGTCTAAAAGAGAAACACGAGGTTAAGGTTATGAAATACAAAAGATTAATAATTAACAAATGAAAACTCAATGTTCACATTTAATTGATGGCGAACTATCAAACCATGGAAATAATGAAGAGTTTTTTAAACGCTACTTTACCTTGCAGAAACACTATCGCTTTATACCATGTCTGATCCTGATGTAAATCCGTTTATTTTACACCTATCATCTTACCCACGCCTCCCCTAGCTTACCTACCTTCTCCGCCACTTCTAAACCTTGAAAGCCTCGTTCAAGAACGTAACTGCAGGATAAAAGGCTATTTTCGAGCGTAAATCTATTATTTTGACTTAAAAAGCGCCACTCTATTGACGCTTGTCCGATCATTGAAATTATAAGATTTAATTGATATCACGGGCGGAAACCGAAGGAGAGAAAAAAATCACGACCAGAAAGAAATCGCGGAAAACACAACACATCTGCCTTAATTCCCCACAAGGGGAGAGCTATTTGTTCAATTACCAAGGATTTCTACAGAGAAGAAGCGTTATTGATGTAATAAGCGGAATCGCTACTTGCTTATTGGGGTACGTAATTGTCGCACATCCGATCTCTTTTTCTCGTGAGTGAATTCAATCCGGAAATATCTCTTCAAAATGACATTTGCTTCGCGACAGAAGTTGACTAGCATTGATAGGTATGGAGGGAAGGATTGCTTACCTGTAGCGAAGTCGTGGTTACGGTCAAATTATGGGTCTGGTTATATAAAGCTCCACATTTATAGTGCAATGTTCTTGTGGGTGCCATTAGCCACATGTGTTCCACACGAATCGCTATGCCCTCCACACTTACCCGCTATAAACCAGCTCCTCGCTCGAGATTTTACGTTTCACGATATGTCCTTTGAGACTTGTTCAGGATTCATAACAAATCGACACTTCATTACGGAAATAAAATAGCCTCAATCTCGATTGAATCGTCTGAGATCCGCATGGAGGCACCGTTAATGAGTCCCAAGGGTTTTTCAAAATGCCTTTAATACATAAATGTCATTTTGTAATTGCGATTTCTGGAGGTGTGGCAAGCATTTGATCAATTACAAATATCTAGAAGCAGAGATAACGTGGTTGGCTCCATCTGAATATAACCATTCCGGATAAAGTATCTATATTGTTTATCAGCTTATCAAGTAATTGAATACAATACAATTAGTGGTTGCAGGATAGAAGATTTCCAGCATATTTCGATGAGTAGTTCCACTAAATGGTGCAGAAAATAACTTGTGTATAAAGAAAAGTAAAGATTATTGACTTTTAAATTTGAATGAAATATATACGACCACCACTGACAGATCTTAAACTAGATAACAAAGAATTCGTTGACAAAAAGGATAAAAAACATTTTACTTGCATTGCGTCGTTTACGCCACACCTAAATGTATATACATACACATCTTCGTTTTGTACCTTATGGGATCACAATAAACACAATAACTTAAATATGAATTATGTTATTTCTGCCGAGAATGGCAAAATCATAACAAGGCAAATTGGACAAAAAGCTTCAGGTATCGATTCTCTGATATCGATGAATATTTGCCAAATAATCAATTCACTTCCACTCGTTTACAAACCGGAAATGTACACCTAAGAGACCAGTGAAAGGGCCTCATCTGTTTCATAATTAGATGTGTGCACAAAGATTCAGTGACAAAAAGCTATTCAGTTGTCTGTATGACAAGAAGGATGACTTATACTTTCGAAGAATATTCTAACAGCTCCAGCCTTTGATGCCATACCACTTTTGCACAAACATTTGTTTGATCGGGGTTACAACATTCAAGTAGTGTGTGTGTGTGTGTGTGTGTGTGTGTGTGTGCGTGCGTGCGTGCGTGCGTGCGTGCGTGCGTGCGTGTGAGTGTGTGTATGTTGTTAAACGCAACTCACAGCAATATTCCAGCAAAACGACGACCGTGGTCTGTATATACTCGACAATCCGGCGATTCACGTCTTCGCCATTCACAATGCCCCTGATCCCGACCCCCTTTGTTATGTCGTGTTTACCATATTTCCTGAAATTTGATGTAGTTTGTCAATACCAAGATTATACACATGGTTAAAGTTCTCAGTCGTATTACATTCAGATTTGTAAGCAATTGTTCAAGTGACGCTTCTTAAATCACAAGCGTATTATGCATTAGAAGCCACTTGTTCTAGCAAAGTATGGCTCCATCTTTTCTAAATTGGATCCCTATTCCCCAGAAAATTCAAATCAGTATGCTCGTGCACCCAGCACTTGTCGTACACAAGGAGTCACTATGTACTCGAAGTGAGTTTTATATGTGGCCTTTACACCATTACTCAAAAACATTTTTTCATGGCAATCCAGGCAGTTACGAATGTACAAACCTTTGGCTTTTCCTGATTATGCATATCCATCACACAAGACCACAACTAAATGATACCTTCTGAAGATACTGAAGATACTGAAGATACGATGATGATGATGATGATGATGATGATGATGAAGAGTATACACTTTACGATCTCCACGTGAAGTAAATAAATAATATTTATACAGAATCAGTGCAAAGGATTACTTTTTCAGTTAAGTATATTTCACTACAAATAGGGTGGTCGGGTAGCCTAGTGGTTAAAGTGTTCGCTCGTCACGGGTACAATGTGTGAAACCCATTTCTGGTGTCCCCCGCCGTGATATTGTTGGAATATTGCTAAAAGCGGCATAAAATAATACTCACTCACTCACTCACTCACTACGAATATATGCACTTTCAAGAAAGAGAATTCGTTTTAGAAGCAATTAACCAAGTAGTATAACATTCATAATGACTTTTCATGATCAAGAGTGACCAACGGCAAGTCAATTTGATCAGATCCGTTTTGCCAGTTCTGAATAAGTATCAATTTCCATGTCTCCAAACATATTCCGTAAATATATTTTGGTAGGAAAATGTTTATGAGAAAGTTGTTCTTCTGATAAGGACATAATAGGTCCTATTATCGAGAATGTTAAGGGATGGTCAGGTATTGGGTGGGCAGGCATTGCCCAAGGTCAAGTACATCTTGGTTTGATGTAACAGAGAACTAAGCCAGAAAGACGGTATGATAAATAAATCTTCTTAATACATCATTAAGGAGAGTCTGATGGCAGCAGATCACCTTGTGTCTCATCTATTGAGCATTAGATTGTGAAGGAGGGGGGAAATGACGCTTGAATACCTGTGAAATTCGTAAATAAGGGCTGTCCTGACTTGCCATTGATCTGTATGGTCGATAATTTGGCGCAGGGGAATCCGGATGACGAAACTCTAATTCATGCGTTACAAAGATGAGTATCAGATTCACAATAACCATCTTCGTAAACATCTGTAATTGATCCCGATATGAAGGGTGTCCGTTGTCTCAGAAAACAAGTATTTTTATTCAGTTTCTATATGCTCTGCTAAGAGCGGACCCGGGCATGGTTGAAAAATATTGGTTGCATCGCTCTACTCTTATGGGTTCACAGGGCCTCGCTTCACAAAGCGATATCAGCACTGCCACCGCGGTATCTCACGCACATAAACCTAGGACAGTCGCAACGCTGAGATCGCTTAGTGAAACGTGGCCCTGGACATTTTGTAGTGGACGAGGTGGCTCAGTGACCGAAGTAGCCACAATTTGTTTTGAAGAATGGCGATCCTCAGCCATGCCAGGATCCAGGAATAGTGGCTTCAAATGTGTATCCAGTAGAAGTGGTTTTAAATGTATATACATTCACAGTGGCCCCAAATCTATATCCAGTAATAGTGGTTTCAAATGTATATCCATTTATAGTGGCTCCAAATCTTTATCCAGTAATAGTGGTTGTAAATGTATATCCATTCATAGTGCCTCCAAATCTATATCCAGTAGTAGTGGCTTCAAATCTTTATCCAGAAGCAGTGGCTTCAAATCTATATCCAGTATTAGTGGCTTCAAATCTATATCCAGTAGTAGTTGTTTCAAATGTATATCCATTCATAGTGGCTCCAAATCTTTATCCAGTAATAGTGGTTTCAAATCTATATCCATTAATAGTGGCTCCAAATCTATATCCATTAGTAGTGGCTTCAAATCTTTATCCAGTATTAGTGGCTTCAAATCTATTTCCAGTAGTAGTGGCTTCAAATCTTTATCCAGAAGCAGTGGCTTCAAATCTATATCCATTAGTAGTGGCTTCAAATCTTTATCCAGTTTTAGTGGCTTCAAATCTATTTCCAGTAGTAGTGGCTTCAAATCTATATCCAGTAGTAGTGGCTTCAAATCTATATCCAGTAGTAGTTGTTTCAAATGTATATCCATTCATAGTGGCTCCAAATCTTTATCCAGTAATAGTGGTTTCAAATCTATATCCATTAATAGTGGCTCCAAATCTATATCCATTAGTAGTGGCTTCAAATCTTTATCCAGTATTAGTGGCTTCAAATCTATTTCCAGTAGTAGTGGCTTCAAATCTTTATCCAGAAGCAGTGGCTTCAAATCTATATCCATTAGTAGTGGCTTCAAATCTTTATCCAGTTTTAGTGGCTTCAAATCTATTTCCAGTAGTAGTGGCTTCAAATCTATATCCAGTAGTAGTGGCTTCAAATCTATATCCAGTAGTAGTGGTTTCAAATGTATATCCATTCATAGTGGCTCCAAATCTTTATCCAGTAATAGTGGTTTTAAATGTATATCCATTTATAGTGGCTCCAAATCTTTATCCAGTAATAGTGGTTTCAAATGTATATCCATTCATAATGGCTCCAAATCTATATTCAGTAGTAGTGGCATCAAATCTTTATCCAGTAGTAGTGTCTGCAAATCTGTATCCAGTAGTAGTGGCTTCAAACCTGTATTCGACCTTTTTCATGGTCCTTGTGTCAGAAACATCCGCGGTACATATCTAACCCCTGCTTTACTCACTCACTCAACCATCATTTGCAGTTTGACAAGAGAATGTTTGTGTTAGAGGCCTGGTATTGTCAATAGAAGCTTTCTATTTTCAGCGCAGTTTGACAATAGAATGTTTTGTATTTTAATTGCAGTGATACCTGCCGATTCCAAAATTGAAACAATATGTTAACCCAGACATATGTACGTAAAATAACCTAGTGTGGAAGCATTTAAATATGATAACTTTCTCACGACGGCTTACTTTGGATAGTACTACATTCCTGACAACTAATCATTGTGCAACTACAATGCAATGAACTTCTACTGAATCTTAACAGAAACAATGTAATACAGTTACAATCATTGTTTAGCAAAAAATGACACTGCCATATAACAGCAGTTAGATTATAGAATGTTCGTATTGTCAGTGCAGATAGACAATAGAATGTTTGTATTGTCAGTGCATTTAAAACGTAAGAATGTTCGTTATGGCGTAAAACGTAAGCGTGTTCGTAACGGCGTAAAACGTAAGAATGTTTGTAACAGAAACATGATACTTTACCGCGTGTACTTTGGACTGGACATACTGGTATTTTATATCATGTTTCATCACACATTTTAATCAGTTTCTGTTATCTGTTATCTACAGACAGTAAGATGATTGAAGTTCAATATGTGTCTGTTACTGCAAGCAAATATTATAGATACGAATACTGTTTCGAAGTCATGTTACCAAATGTTCCTCTGTTTTACTTGAGATGCCCTGATGATGTTTGAAGGCTTGATGCGTTGAAAGGGTAACAGGAGGAGGAGTTTAGATAATGCAAACGGTGCAACCGCCAGGAAGCAGGAGTCTGGACTTTCCTCATTGTCTGAACATATTAACGTACTTGTACATACCGACCACTGTAGGCAACGATTGGTCACACTGGGTCTGTCACCGGCAGCTGATGTCTGACAATAACGGCGTCATCAACAATACCTACACCCACTGAAACGGCGACACCTGCCACCGTCTGCATCTACGGGCATAGTAGGACGCCGTAGATTGTGCGAGTACTCCACGACAGTGGTTTCCTTTACGGCGGCAGTGACTGCTGGGGTGGACACGAAATGAATGACTGTATGCACTGGTGCAGCTTTAACGTCCAGCCTCGTGCTACATTATGATTATCAAACTGCGTAAAACGCCAAGCTTGCACTCACTCACAAAGAAACATCAAAGTTGTGACTGTATCAGTAGCAGTAATAGTAGTTGTAGTAGTAGGAGGAGGAGGAGAAGTAGCAGTATTAGTAGTAGTAGTAGTAGTAGTAGTAGTAGTAGTAGTAGTAGGAGGAGAAGTAGTAGTAGTAGTAGTAGCAGTAGTAGTAGTAGTAGTAGTAGTAGTATCAGTAGTAGTAGTAGTGAGTGAGTTGTGTTTAACGCCGCTTTTAATAGTATTCCAATTATATCAAGGCGTGTCAGCTTGACGTCGGAGGAAAGCCCGAAGTGATGCAGGTCTTACACGTTTACCACTTAATCGGGGCGAACCGTGATTCGGACCCACATAATAGGTTTCTGGTGTACCCAAGGGACGCAACCCTGCACAGCGAATTGCAGCGTCTTAGACGTCTGGGCAGCAGCAGTATACTTCTGAGATTAAATAAAAATGTCGCAGATGGGGGTCGGGCCACAGATGGGGGTCGGGCTGTCCTGGAACAGTAAGGCTACTTAGTATCATCATCAGCCACACGCATCCCCAACAACGAGTGGGACTTCTCCCAGGAAGCGCTGCCTCGTCAACAGTTTCTTGCAGTACATTAGCTGTTATAACCATGAGCACGATGATGAGTTCAGATCAACGTTCAAATAACCAGAGACATATTCCTTCATTTCAGTTTACCACTGCTCTGTTTGTTCATGTGGAGAAACATTTAAGTCTCCCTATAACGCTTTCATTTCTCCTCCCTTTCTAAGATGGATTACCGAAAGTCCGGTCATGTCGCCTTCTCCAGCCAGTGTCCGGCTGGCGGATGTCCAGTCATTAGGCTCCGTGGCAGGAGCTCAACACTTCAACACATAACTCACACTGCATTCACACAGACGGTTCCAGAGATCGCCATACGCTGGCTTCTTGACAAATTGTACATGAGAAATGTTATGGTCTGATAATGGAAATATGGCAACACAATTTGTGTGTTAAATTCTTGTATGTATTAGTGAGTGATAGAAGTCAATAAGATCACAAATGAAACCGACGCTACTGTGTATATCTTCTGTGGAAACAAACCAGGATTGGATGACATATTTGATCCCATTACGTACGTGTGGTTGTGGAAGCCAATACAGGGTCCTCACCTATATTTCCTAACACATGTTGCCCACTTCGCCATCGGAATCGATGATCATACACGTGAAGTACTTATTCGAACTGGGAAAAAAAGATGTCTCTTTAGTTCTATAAAAAATATGTATTTTATCAAACAAATCAATATTGCCGATTCGACTTTAACTTTCTCCAACAAATAATATACCTGACAGCCCATCAGTGCAGGCCGTTCAACCCGAAGGGAAGTGAACAATCTTCCATAAGCGACATGACAATTTCCTTTGAGTTGAATCCATTGTTTGGAATCCCAATGATAAGTAAAAATCCTGTTGCCCTTGACTACAACACGGTGCTGTCGCCGTGAGGATATAACAATTGCCCTTCACTATAATGCTACACGCTGCTACCACCGAAATCATAACATCATTGTCCTTCGTTACAACACGCTGCTATCACCGAAATCATAAAACCATTGCCCTTCGCTACAACACGCTGCTACCACCGAAATCATAAAACCATTGCCCTTCGCTACAACACGCTGCTATCACCGAAATCATAAAACCATTGCCCTTCGCTACAACACGCTGCTACCACCGAAATCATAAAACCATTGCCCTTCGCTACAACACGCTGCTATCACCGAAATTATAAAACCATTGCCCTTCGCTACAACACGCTGCTACCACCGAAATCATAAAACCATTGCCCTTCGCTACAACACGCTGCTATCACCGAAATCATACCATTGCCCTTCGCTACAACACGCTGCTACCACCGAAATCATAAAACTATTGCCCTTCGCTACAACACGCTGCTACCACCGAAATGATAAAAGTATTGTCCTGCAAGCGTCAATCCTTGTATCATGTACAGATATCGGAGATTGAAACGAGAAAGGTAATATTGTCCAAGGTAATTTTAAAACGCCTTAAAGACCGGCGGTAATTGTCTTTAATTACCGGAGTGTGGCCAGTCGCGTACCTCTTCTTCTGAACTACGGTAATCCCCTCGTTCTTTGGTGCTGACTGTCTGGGATGAGCGAGAGGTACAATGTCAGTACCCGAGGGCCTTGGACCTATTACCGTAGTTCCTCCAACAAGCACAAAGAGTGATCTTCGTTTAACAGCTTTTATTCCCACTTTGTTAATTGTTAATTACTTTAATTAGTTGTTAATTACTGTACTTTTATGCCTATAATAGTATGAGTTTACATGGCTTTCCTAGCAACAGAACGCTCTCCCAGCAATGGAATCGGCCAAAATAAGATCCATAAAATTATGCATGTAAAGCATATAAGTTGTGGTAGTCTTTCAGAGAAGGCCTCAAAGCAAAGCATAACACAATCATAACGCTCATAGTGAGAAAAGTGTTTGACTGATGATACACCACTGCATTGTAGTAGGCATGTGGAGTGTGCGTGAGTGACCAGTTTTTTCTACTCCGTGGTTTTATTCTACTCCGTGGTTCTATTCTACTGCGTGGTTCTATTCTACTGCGTGGTTCTATACCACTGGACCCATCGCTCAAACCTTTCTTTCAACTTTGGTGGACAGTCCCGTTAGACAGAGGCCTTAGACAGAGGCCTTGATGGGTTGGGAGGGGAGGGGAGGGGGGCACATCTCGCCCTTCAAACAGTCGAAACTGGTTCGAGAGTGGCACATCAACAGAGTGGAGCTTCTAGCAGTCATTCGGTCAGTGCAGTATTAGCAACATTCTCGCCGTTCATTCTCCATGGTGGCTCTCTACTTGAATCAACTCACTCGCGACATGTCCTCGTCCTGTCATTCTTACTAACGCAACAACTGGGAACCTCGAACACAGACCTATTGGGCACCTGGTTCAACAAACCACTGACAGTGTTTGTCTTTTCCATTGCGGGCCAGGTAGCAGTAGATCATGACTCTGTCGATCAGCTTATAAAGGGGCTCCGTGCATACGCTTAGCCTCCCCCAGCGTTGCCTACACGAGTGCAGCCAAAGATTCGAACAACGACCAGGCTCCGACTGATTTTGGTCGAGCCTTACTGGCTGACTCGGGCGTGGTTTCCGTTACTGTCAGACGGTCATCCCTTTGGGTTGCCATGGTTGCAGAACCTGCCACGCATCATCACATACATCAACGTCATCCGTCTCTGGAGCTATTCGATGTGCACGATCTAGGTCTCCATATGATAAGAAGTTGGACTATTTATCTTCGTCAGACTTAGAATTCAATAGGGGGTACTATCCCTAATTATGTGGCGGCAATCAATTCTGTGCTCACAGCTTCTAAGGCTCACAAGGTGTGCCTGGCTCAAGAAATTGCTGAGATAAGTTTGGGCTTTCGACAAGAGGATCAGATGCAGAGGATCAGTCCTACTGTTTTGGACTCAGATGTCGTTTTACGTCATCGCGTCACAACACAATATGAGCCTTTGCAATTAGTCAGGCTGCAACGTCTAACGCAGGCAAGGACGTCAGCATGGCAATGTTCACTTTAAATTAATGTGGAACTGTATTGCTACGAATTAACCACTTGGCCAGGGGGATAGGCGTTACACCATTGCACCGTTATCTTCTATTCTCGGGGCAGGGGATGTATCACAACGATGTATCACTGTGCCCATTAGAGCACGGCAGCGGTATGTACAGCAATAGGCGACACAGGACGAGGTTGTTTCTCCCTACCTCGCAGTTGTCTAATGCTGAGGTCTCAAACATACTTTGGTTTAGTTGTTAAGAGTTACTATTCTAGAGGCATAATTTATAGTGATCTAATATTAATGGTATCAGATAATTGATCTGCTAAGGTGTGACCCTACCAGTTATCCATGCTGCAAAGATTTGGTTGGGCAAGGCAACACCAGGGATGGGCTGTGTGTCAATGGCGTTACACAATGGTTTCAGATTTATCAAGGTTTCGCCCCAGTTTCAAAATGCTAGGGCAACAATCCTTGACCATGACTGGTTTGGGGCGGTATTGTTAGGGTGTCGAGCGGTATCGCATATGACAGACGAACGGATTTAGTAATTGTGTAGACATTTGACTGGCCTAGATGTGTTGAAGACATTTTGCGCCCTGTCGTTCTTCAATTCCGTGAATAATATGCAGACATTCTGAACTGCAAGATAACAATGAAAGACCGCATGGTGCCAATGATTGTCTCGGACGAGAAGGCTTACGGACGTTGGACTGGCCCCCTCAGTCCCCTGACATGTCCCGTATGGAACATCTGTGGGATGTTCTCGGGAGGAGGCATACGGACGTTGGACTGGCCCCCTCAGTCCCCTGACATGTCCCGTATGGAACATCTGTGGGATGTCTCGGGGGGAGGCATACGGACGTTGGATTGGCCCCTAAGCCCTGACATGTCCCCCATGGAACATCTGTGGGATGTTCTCGGGGGGAGGCTGTATGCCAGAGACACGGCACCGCCAATGTAGCCGAGCTTGTTGCATCTCTTCCGTCGACATAGCGGGTAATACCAAGCGCAACCATATGCAAATCAATCGACAGTATGCCATCGAGGTGTCGTGCATATATCGCCCAACATGGTGGACGCCCCAGATATAGATCTACCCTTGTATCATCATTACACCGTCACTGTCAATGCATCAGTTCCCTGGCGGTGGTTGTTGAGGAATTGAGGATTCATGGAACACCAGCATAATTATGGTATTTTACTCGGGCTCCTTGTGTAGTACCAAATGGGTATAATCGAAGATTTGCTAATAATTTCACCATGCAAAAACTATTATTTTGGGTATGTTTTAAGAGTACATAAATGTTGCATCCTATGAAGTTATCATATGCATAATTCTCAAACTAGTTTACTATTTTGTCATGTAGTTATGTGTTTATCATGTTAAGCACGAACCAGGGGCGCTATAAAGGTTTAATTTTGCAAGAAACATCGATGACAAATGTGGAAAGGATTTTTGAAAAGATAACCTCAGGGGTTTGAGTGGGTGTTTTAATTTAAAGAAATACGACACGCTGTTGACTTAACGTATTTGTGAAGCTCTCGTGTGGTGTTTCCTTGTGGCTGTTTATTGGAAGTATTTTAAGTTGCTGCCTTCAGGGGCTTTGCTTCGTGAGAGTACTTGCAGCTATATCTGTGTTGGTTGCCTTCTAGCCGAGTTTTGTCGGGACAGACTGAATGACTTTTCACAGCGGAATACAGCAACTGGTGACGCTTGACGCTACTGCAGATAATGTCGCATCCCACACCACTGAATGCCCGCGACCCCCGCAGCCCCACATCCCCCACTCACACATCACATCCCTAACACCCGCACACTCCCAGCCCCACAGACTAACACATCCTATCCCCAACACCCGCACACCCGCACACCCAGCCCCACACCCTAACACATCCTATCCCCAACACCCGCACACCCACACACCGACGCTCCCAGCCCCACACACTAACACATCCCATCCCCAAAACCCGCACACTCCCAGACCCACACCCTAACACATCCCATCCCCAACACCCGCACACTCCCAGCCCCACAGACTAACACATCCCATCCCCAACACCCGCACACCATGCCCCACACCCTAACACATCCCATCCCCAACACCCGCACACTCCCAGACCCACACCCTAACACATCCCATCCCCAACACCCGCACACTCCCAGACCCACACCCTAACACATCCCATCCCCAACACCCGCACACTACCAGCCCCACAGACTAACACATCCCATCCCCAACACCCTCACACCCACACACCGACACTCCCAGCCCCACACCCTAACACACCCCATCCCCAACACCCGCACACCCGCACACTCCCAGCCCCACACACTAACACATCCCATCCCCAACACCCACTAACACATCACATCCCTAACATCCACACACCCAGCCCCAACACCACACACGCACACTCCCAGCCCCACACCCTAACACATCCCATCCCCAACACCCGCACACCCACATTCCCAGCCCCACACACTAACACATCCCATCCCTAACACACCCTAACACATCACATCCCCAACATCTGCACACTCCCAGCCCCCCACACACTAACACATCACATCCCTAACACCCGCACACCCATACTCCTAGCCCCCCACACACTAACACATCACATCCCTAACACCCGCACACCCATACTCCTAGCCCCCCACACACTAACACATCCCATTCCTAGCACCCGCACACCCATACTCCTAGCCCCCCACACACTAACACATCCAATCCCAAACACCCAAACACCCAAACACCCGCACATCCGCACACCCACACTCCCAGCCCCACACACTAAGACATCCCATCAAACACACCCACACTCTCACACCCTCACTCACGCATACCATGCCCCACCCCAACGTCCCCAACCCCAAACACCGACACTCACCCCCCATACCCACTTTTCCATCTTTAAACACCCTAAATAACAAACATGCCGCATCCACACCCCATGCTTCCACACACTCCTCTCACCGAACCCTCATCCCCGTCTCATATCCACGCAAACCCCTCCCCACACACACACGCACACCCCTGCTGCCCCACACCCGATCATCCCCGCACCCCCACATTCTCGCACCCCAAAACCCTCACATCCCTGCACCCCCACATCCTTTGCACCCCAACATCCCCGTACCCCTTACATCCCCGCACCCACACATCATTGCACCCCAAAATTTCCGCAACCCCGGCCCCCAACATCCCCATATCTCCGCACCCACTCATCCTTGCACCCAAACACCCCAACACCCCCGTATTGCCGCACCCACACATCCTTGCACCTCAACACCCCCGTATCCCAACATCCACGCACCCACACATCCTTGCACCCCAACATCACCGCATCCCACCATTCCTATATCCCCTCACCCACACATCCTTGCACCCCAACACCCCAACATCTCCATACCCCGCACCCACACATCCTTGCATCCAAACACCCCCGTATCCCCGCACCCCAATATCCCCATATCCCCGCACCCACACATCCTTGCACCCCAACATCCCCGCGCCCCACCATTCCTATATCCCCGCACCCACACATCCTTGCACCCCAACACCCCCGCAACCCAACATCCCTATACCCCCGCACCCACACATCCTTGCACCGAAACACCCCCGTATCCCCGCACCCCAATATACCCATATCCCCGCACATCCTTGCACCCCAACAACCCCGCAGCCCCGGGATACAATGGATCTGAATTGTTAAGTTACTGTTAATATGCAGTCAAATCTTTTTCGCTTTCTGTTTCTTTTACAATATTCAGAACATTTTGAATTAAAAGAAAACAGGTCTGACGTATTTTATCTTATTGTCAATATCAGCTGAATCGTTGCGCGCGTGACAATTACTACCTTGCCCTGAGGACGGCCAACCTCCTACCAAGTTCACCCAGCTTTAATTGCCCATACCTAACCATACACAATGACTTTGTCGGCGGCCCGGTCGCCTTCAACAGTACAGACACATCGGTCCGGCCCAGTTAGGGCATTACGAAAATCAGTCCTGGATCATTAACGGATTAGAATGTGGAATTCCAATCCGACACCCATGGCGAGCCGTATTTCAATGTATATGAAATTATTCGTATTTTGGTTTTGTTGTTCAGCAGTGGGGCCATTTTCCAGGAGCTTGTGGGAGTGGTCGGCCATTGATGAAGAGGGGAGTGTCCGAGTAACTCTCCATTCCTTAAAAATAATGGAGCAGAGGCCCCAAGGAATGGAGAGTTAGGAGGATATTACCCTACTTAAAATTCATCCCTACTTTTACACTTTGACAAAATATTATGTTGTGGAAAATATTTGAAAAATAAACCAGAATTCTTTGTGGACTGAATTTACTGCGTGATGCACGAGGAATACGTTCTCTGCACGTTGCACGTGCACCAAGCTCCGTCGCGAGCTGACATTTACAATGCATGGTACGCGGCTCTTCATAAATTCGTTGTGTCCTAAATTAGTATTTATCAATCGCGTGCACATTGTCAATACATGCTGACGGGAATAATAGCAAATATAGAGCCCCGAACAAGGATATATAATTATTACCTGATTTGTATTTTTCGTCAAAGGTTTATCTAACTGCTAAAATATGAGCACTGTTGAAGGTAACCTGCTCTAACACAAATTATATACATATCATTTTTATCTTTTAAGCACTATGCAAAATATCCAATAGTTAATTTCACAGCATACATTTATGTGCCGCCGTAGCTGAGCTTGACAACCACACGTCCTCAAACGATGCGGGTTGAACCCCGCTAGCGACACATGTTTTCGGAAAACAAATTAAATTATTCACTTGCCAATGAATGTAAAAAAAAGTTCCGTCTATTCCAAGTTGAAATTAATTCAAATGTTGGTTCAAGATAATGTATAGTTGACAAATAACTCTCCATTCCTGAAAAATAATGGAGCGTTCAAACAATAGAATGACGTCACAGATGTGTTTTAATTGCGTGTGTCAACGAAGATGTCTGTCAACATCGCAATGCAGTCGTACAAATAGAGGCAATGTGTACGTGGGGCTAGATCTCTTTTGTAAGGAAACCTGCTGGGGACATTCTACAATATGTAAATACATTGACGTTGAATTTTCAAGACAATTAGTTAAATTGTCAAGATATGTTTTTGAAATTTCAAATGTTTTGTCGAACCTTTGTTGAATTTGTGATCTTTAAATTTCCAAATGTTATTTAGAAAATTCACAAAATTATTTTGAAAATGTACATGGCATCTTGAATTTCCATACAAGTTTTACTTTGTACATATACATGTTGATTTGTATTCGAAGAACAATGTGTCTGCTTTACTCATAGTGGTTGTGATGTTGGTGCCCCGAGCACCTAGCCTAGGCTTGAGATATCCTCTCTTAAAGATAGTCATCGAGACATACGAACAGACTGGAAGGTGTGAAGTAACACATGGCCTGGGTATTTAACGACTTATTTCTCTTTCTGTACACGTCACTAGTACACTATCTTGATTAAACGTAACCTGCAAATTAATGAATGAATTGGGTAAACCTTGTCAGTGTCCTGTGTATTTCGCCGAACGCAACAGACACTCAACCCGTGTGTAAAACAATCGCTCCATGTTTGTCTGTATGTTTGTTTGTTGTTTAACGGCGCAATCAGCAATATTCCAGCTGTAAGACCGCGGTCTGCAAATAATCGAAGCTTGATCAGACAAGCCAGTGATTGAGGCTTACAGACATATGCTGCTCGTGACCTATTGTCTTATCAGGAATCCTCACGATTATAAAGTTGATGGTAGACATTTAAATATGGTGAAATTTCAGAGCCATTTATAACGTATCGTTGTTACCATCCGTGATACAAATGTAGATTAAAAACACTTAAAAACTGCAGCAATTGTCGAACACAGATAGTCTAGTCCATGAGTCTATTTGTTGATAGTCAACAGCTCCATGCAGTGTTGAGGAGGGATGTGTACAAAAGACGTTAAGACGGAATCGGCTGATAGTTGATCACGTTGTCAACGTCCACGATAATTCTGTCCCAAGGGGTTTCCACTGAAATTGTTATTTTTGATGTCTGATCAATCAAGGATAACTATGTTAATATGTCTGTGTGGCATTCACACGGGTGACACAGTTGTCTAAGGCGAAAACAGCAGGCTGTGCAGAATTGCGTCCCTTAGTTATGCCAGAATCTGCTGATGCTGGGTTCGAATCCGTGTATGGGCCTCATTATAGTTGTTGGTTTATAATAAACAATTCCCATTCTCTGAAATTTCACCAGATTGCTAAATGTTTACCATCAGCGTCATAATCGTGAATATTCCTGATAAGTAATAGGTCCCAAGCAGCATATGTTTGTAAGAGGCGACTAAATGGATAGGGTGGTGACTCGGTTTACTGCATTTCAACTGTCCCAGTTGCGTGGATCGGTTTTCATGATCTTATTCACTGGATTGTCACTCGGTTATTTACAGATCGCCGTCATATAGCTGGAACAGTGCTGATTGCAGCGTCAAGCAAACCAACAAACGAACCACCCGCGTCACATTGGACTCACGCCCCAGATTAAGCCGACGCGCCATGATGTGACTGAAATACTGTCAAAAACTGCGTCAAACCCGACATCTAAGTGCCGTGTCTATATTTACAGTATCCTGTACAATCAGTGAGTATTGTTTTACGTCGCTAATAGCAGTATTCCAGCATCACGGTGTATCACGGCTGGGGACACCAGAAATGGGCTTCACACACTGTACCCATGTGGGGAATCAAGCCAAGGCCTTTGGCGTGACGAGATAACGATTTCACCAATAGGTTACCCAACCAACCTGTATCTTGAACATGCTATCCTTTAACAGGCTATTTGAATGCGAAGCTTTCGTGAAATATATCCATGCTGAATTTTATCATAAATCACGTTAAATAATGTCATGCTAACGTATTCAATGATAAAATAGTTGGGTGATTTCGGATCAGCCCTATGTATGACATAAGGGACGATACCGTGTATTGTAGGATAGGCTCGTGCGATCACCTGCGTGTTGATGGTTTACGTCCTTTATCCAGACATGATCCACTATGGGAATCGAACCAAGGTCACCGTAGTGACAACCGAACACTTTAACCACTACGCTAGATCCGGAACAGAGTCGATGTGTCGATCTCAGTTATACATGGCTGTCACAGCTTTCCTAAATTCCGACACCACTGAGAATCGGGTAGTCATGTTTGACTTGACCCTTGTGTGTTACATACAACGTTAATTGTTCCTCGTCATAGCTACAGCTGGTTTGTCTGTCCTAGATAATCTACAGATGTAAGAGAGTGTGCGAGTACGGTTTTACGCCATTTTAACCATATTCCAGCAATATCACGGCGGGGGACACCAGAAATGGGCTTCACACATTGTACCCATGTCGGGAATCGAACCTGGGTCTTCGGCGTGACGAGCGAACGCTTAAACCACTAGGCTACCCGACCGCCCCTACAGGTGTGATGTTACTGGCTGGAACGTAGAACAATATGTATTCACTGTGTTCATTAGCTGTGACTCGAACCAGGGTCATTATGGTGACGAGCAAACACTTGAACCACAAGGCTAGATTTGACTGGAACATAGACTGTCTCCCGGTCGATATATCACTTTTCCCTGTCTATCCCTGTAAACCGTTATCGCCAGTAGAGCTTATCGCACTCACAGTAAATTCAATTCTTCGTACCCACCCAGTGGGAACTGATGAGATTAGTAATATTAAGTGGAAACAAATTAAGATATTGTACAGAGATTGTCTGATAACATTCTGCCAATCGGTATCTCCCTCCTAGGGAATTCTCTAAGGGACATTCTTGCGATTTCGCGATCTCGCACTCTCGCGATCTCGACCTTTGGAAACGAGCTAAATATGCCAAAAGTACGAAAACGCGAGATTTGGCCTCAATCTCGCGTTCTTGCGATCTCGCATTATCGCACTATTGGCATATTTAGCTCGTTTCCAAAGGTCGAGATCGCGAGAATGTCCCTTACAGTGTTCCATACCCTCCTCGCAAATGACGGCGGTGTCTGTGTTTTTGTCTGATGACAGTTCTTGCACCAGCATGACAGTTCTTGCGTACAGCCATGCCTATGTTGTTCGTACCGTTTACCATGGATCAGTTTTGTAATTGAGTGAGTATTATTTCACTCCCCTTTGATCAATGTTCCATTCAAATGACGGTGGAGACACCAACAGTCAGTGCCTCACATGGTACATGTCAGGAATCAAATCCGGGACTAAGGCGTGACGCTGTGACGCTGTACCCACTGAACGACCCCACCAAGACTTAAATGACTGATTCTTCCTCGCCTCTCCCTGAATTTGAATATGCATCATTGAGTCTGATACTGAAAGCATTTGGGCAAGACTGCAGGAAACAGGTGGTAAACATGACAGTATTATACCGACTATACTCGAGATGGAGTCGAGAACCGCATCACCGAGAATAGTTTGCGTTGTGCTTGTTGAATTACTGTACACACGCATACACACACAAACACACATTTGCTCGCTCGCACGCACGCACACACACACACACACTAGCACGCACGCACGCACGCACACACACACGCGCACGCTAGCACGCACGCACACACATCACTCCCTCTCTCTCATTTCATTCTCCCACATACACACTCTGGCACACACAAACATACCCAGAGATTTGAATGTGAACAATTACAGTTTGTGCGTGCTTGAAATAATTCAGTAAATTTGTAATATCGAAACGAAGTTCATGTCTCGATCAAACAAAACCGGTCAGCGGTTTGGGTTTCCATAATCGGGATCGGGGCATGATGGCACACACTAACCAGGTCATAGCTGACACACGTGTTCAGGGCAAGACACACACTATCCAGGTCACAGCTGACACAAGGGATCGGGGCATGATGGCACACACTATCCAGGTCATAGCTGACACACGGGTTCAGGGCAAGACACACACTATCCAGGTCATAGCTGACACAAGGGATCGGGGCATGATGGCACACACTATCCAGGTCATAGCTGACACACGGGTTCAGGGCAAGACACACACTATCCAGGTCACAGCTGACACAAGGGATCGGGGCATGATGACACACACTATCCAGGTCATAGCTGACACACGGGGTCGGGGCAGGGGGACACACACTATCCAGGTCATAGCTGACACACGGGGTCGGGGCAGGGGGACACACACTATCCAGGTCATAGCTGACACAAGGGATCGGGGTATGATGGCACACACTATCCAGGTCATAGCTGACACACGGGTTCAGGGCAAGACACACACTATCCAGGTCATAGCTGACACAAGGGATCGGGGCATGATGACACACACTATCCAGGTCATAGCTGACACACGGGATCGGGGCAGGGGGACACACACTATCCAGGTCATAGCTGACACACGGGTCGGATCAGGGGGACACACACTATCCAGGTCATAGCTGACACAAGGGATCGGGGCATGATGACACACACTATCCAGGTCATAGCTGACTCGCGGGGACGGGGCAGGGGGACACACACTTTCCAGGTCATAGCTCACACATGACCTTTCAAAATGGGGACACATCCAAGTACTATACGGCCTTGCCCGACAAGCGCGACAAGCGCGACAAGCCTGTTCGACAAAAAAACACAAGATCGACACTGTTCACTCCAAGGCAGATTGAAGTTGGTTGAGATACAACTATGTACTTCATTGTATGTACACTCTGCCTATCGTCTTGGTCATGATTAAACACACATTGTTTTCCAAAACGATAGTCTCTGATGTACCACCTTTGGACAAATTGAGAAAACTTGTCTTGTCCCGAGTGCTTAAATTAGTAGAAGCGCTCGTTAAATCTCCAACAAGTCAGCCGGTCTGTGAGCCCACTTGCACAAAGTACAGTAGCGCCACGACGACTGTACCGCCACGTTCACACAGATTTATCATATGCTGAGATCGGACTAGGCAAGTGGCCCCATGGATTGTATTTGGAGTACACTAGTTTAATCAGACATGGAGCTGCTGTAAGTTAGTAAGTTTGGTTCAACGCCTATTTGAGAGTATCTGCTGCTTCACGCGGGAGGTAAAACCTCAGCGTGACACAGGTCATACTGTGGTGAAACCCTCACTCGTCGTACTGTGGTGAAACCCTCACTCGTCGTATTGTAGTGAAACCAACACACGTCGTACTGTGGTGAAATCCACACACGTCATACTGTGATGAAACCCACACACGTCATACTGTTGTGAAATCCACACACATCATAATGTGATGAAACCCACACAGGTCATACTGTGGTGAAACCCAGACACGTAACACTGTGGTGAAACCCACACACGTCATACAATGGTGCAACCCACACACGTCATACTGTGATGAAACCCACACACGCCATACTGTGTTGAAATCCACATACGTCATTCTGTGGTGAAACACACACGTCATACTGTGGTGAAACCCAGACACGTCAAACTGTTGTGAAATCCACACACGTCATACTGTGGTGAAATCCACACAAGTCGTACTGTGTTGAAATCCACACACGTCATACTGTGGTGAAATCCACATACGTCATACAATGGTGCAACCCACACACGTCATACTGTGGTGAAATCAACATACGTCATACTGTGTTGAAACCAACACACGCCATACTGTGGTGAAACCCACACACTTCATACAGTGATGAAACCCACACACGTCATACTCTGGTGAAATCCACACACGTCATACTCTGGTGAAATCCACACACGTCATACTGTTTTGAAACCCACACACGTCATACTGTGGTGAAACCCACACACGTCATACTCTGGTGAAGCCCACACACGTCATACTGTGGTGAAACCCAGACACGTAACACTGTGGTGAAACCCACACACGTCATACAATGGTGCAACCCACACACGTCATACTGTGATGAAACCCACACACGCCATACTGTGTTGAAATCCACATACGTCATACTGTGGTGAAACACACACGTCATACTGTGGTGAAACCCACGCACGTCAAACTGTTGTGAAATCCACACACGTCATACTGTGGTGAAATCCACACAAGTCGTACTGTGTTGAAATCCACACACGTCATACTGTGGTGAAATCCACATACGTCATACAATGGTGCAACCCACACACGTCATACTGTGGTGAAATCAACATACGTCATACTGTGTTGAAACCAACACACGCCATACTGTGGTGAAACCCACACACTTCATACAGTGATGAAACCCACACACGTCATACTCTGGTGAAATCCACACACGTCATACTCTGGTGAAATCCACACACGTCATACTGTTTTGAAACCCACACACGTCATACTGTGGTGAAACCCACACACGTCATACTCTGGTGAAGCCCAAACACGTCATACTGTGGTGAAACCCAGACACGTAACACTGTGGTGAAACCCACACACGTCATACAATGGTGCAACCCACACACGTCATACTGTGATGAAACCCACACACGCCATACTGTGTTGAAATCCACATACGTCATTCTGTGGTGAAACACACACGTCATACTGTGGTGAAACCCACGCACGTCAAACTGTTGTGAAATCCACACACGTCATACTGTGGTGAAATCCACACAAGTCGTACTGTGTTGAAATCCACACACGTCATACTGTGGTGAAATCCACATACGTCATACAATGGTGCAACCCACACACGTCATACTGTGGTGAAATCAACATACGTCATACTGTGTTGAAACCAACACACGCCATACTGTGGTGAAACCCACACACTTCATACAGTGATGAAACCCACACACGTCATACTCTGGTGAAATCCACACACGTCATACTCTGGTGAAATCCACACACGTCATACTGTTTTGAAACCCACACACGTCATACTGTGGTGAAATCCACACATGTCATATTGTGGTGAAATCCACACACGTCATACTGTGTTGAAATCCAGACACGTCATACAATGGTGAAACCCACACACTTCATACTGTTGTGAAATCCACACACGTCATACTGTGGTGAAATCCACATACGTCATACAATGGTGCAACCCACACACGTCATACTGTGGTGAAATCAACATACGTCATACTGTGTTGAAACCAACACACGCCATACTGTGGTGAAACCCACACACTTCATACAGTGATGAAACCCACACACGTCATACTCTGGTGAAATCCACACACGTCATACTCTGGTGAAATCCACACACGTCATACTGTTTTGAAACCCACACACGTCATACTGTGGTGAAACCCACACACGTCATACTCTGGTGAAGCCCAAACACGTCATACTGTGGTGAAACCCAGACACGTAACACTGTGGTGAAACCCACACACGTCATACAATGGTGCAACCCACACACGTCATACTGTGATGAAACCCACACACGCCATACTGTGTTGAAATCCACATACGTCATTCTGTGGTGAAACACACACGTCATACTGTGGTGAAACCCACGCACGTCAAACTGTTGTGAAATCCACACACGTCATACTGTGGTGAAATCCACACAAGTCGTACTGTGTTGAAATCCACACACGTCATACTGTGGTGAAATCCACATACGTCATACAATGGTGCAACCCACACACGTCATACTGTGGTGAAATCAACATACGTCATACTGTGTTGAAACCAACACACGCCATACTGTGGTGAAACCCACACACTTCATACAGTGATGAAACCCACACACGTCATACTCTGGTGAAATCCACACACGTCATACTCTGGTGAAATCCACACACGTCATACTGTTTTGAAACCCACACACGTCATACTGTGGTGAAATCCACACATGTCATATTGTGGTGAAATCCACACACGTCATACTGTGTTGAAATCCACACACGTCATACTGTGTTGAAACCCACACAGGTCATACTGTGGTGAAACCCAGACACGTCATACAATGGTGAAACCCACACACTTCATACTGTTGTGAAATCCACACACGTCATACTGTTTTGAAACCCACACACGTCATACTGTGGTGAAACCCAGACACGTCATACTCTGGTGAAACCCACACACTTCATACTGTTGTGAAATCCACACACGTCATACTGTGGTGAAATCCACACACGTCATACTGTGGTGAAATCCATATACGTCATACAATGGTGCAACCCACACACGGCATACTCTGGTGAAACCCACACACGTCATACTGTGGTGAAACCAACACACGTCATACTGTGATGAAACCCACACAAGTCGTACTGTGGTGGAACCCACACACTTCCTACTGTGATGAAACCCACACCCTTCGTACTGTGTTGAAACCCACAAACGTCATACAAACACACATGCACACACACACACACTAGCAAACAATCACATACACACACACACGCACACTAACAAACACACACACTTGTATACACATATACACACGCATGCACATAGATACACATAATATACTGCAGCTCACAAGAAGCATATGTATAAGATAATAGTATGTAACCCATCTGGGTTTGAGAAAGTGGTGATATAGAATTTTTTAGTCTCATCAAAGAGGAGGCAGTGTTACTCACTGTACTCTCACTTTGCATAAAAATGAGATAAAAAATATTCAATTCCTTGCGGGTGAATAATGATAGGCGTTTTATCTCAACTTTGAATAAGGCAGACGAGGTGAGTGGTGACTCACGGGGCAGCCGCACGACACGTGGAGGCCGTGATTGAGATAGAGCTTCTTTGATGTAGACTCAACAACAAAAGTTCCCGTGACACGAATATTTTACTGTATTTTTCAAACATGTAAAGTTTGGTTTTCAATATTGTAGTACATGTATGGAATCAAGTCACAAAAACGCAACTGCTACAGAAAAGCATGCAGTCCATGCAAAAGTTGACTTTTATGCATTTCACTACCCAAGAATGGGTATAAAAACATGTGCGTTAACGGGATTCCATATGTGGAATGACAACAACCACTCAGAAATACAACAAAATTACGCAATTATTCAACATTACGAAATGCCACGCCTGTCCGAAAATGAGCGTCTGCGAGCCACTGGTATGCTTGAAGCAGGATCGAGACAATTTAACGTCCACAGAAACACTATTTGGTGTTTATGGCAACGTTGGCAACAGACGAATGCAGTCAGAGACCATCCTCGGAGTGGCTTTTATCTGTTGCAAACCGAAATTGTTTCAGATTTGGTAAAAAATATAACTTTGCATTAAATCTTTTACAATGTCAAAGGAACTTTTGTTTTTCAGTATATATACATTCCTTGACATACATACTGGAACTGGTGACATCTTCATAAAGAAATATAGCATTTGTTTGTTTTTTTGTTTGCTGTTTAACACCGCACTCAGCAATCTTCCAGCTATATGACGGCGGTCTGTAAATACTCGAGTCTTGACCAGACAATCCAGTGATTTACATCATGAGCATCGATCTTGGCAATTGGGAAACGATGGCATGCATCAACCTAGTCAGCGAGTCTGACCACCTGATCCCGTTAGTCGCCTCTTACGACAAGCATAGTCACTTTGTACGGCAAGCATGGGTTGCTGAAGAGGTATTCTAACCCGAATCTTCACGGGTAAAAAAATAAAGCAAATGAAATTAAATTCATCTGGAGTGCACACACACACACACACACACACACAGGGGCACACAGGCACTCTCTCTCTCACACACACACACACACACACTTAGGTGTTCTAAATAGCTTCATTACACTTAACATTTCCGTGTCGTCAGATAGTACATACAATATTCCCTAAAGTTGAACAGGTAGACTCCTAAAACTATACATACCTGGTTTAAATTCTACCTAATTCAATTGTTATCTATCATTTATCACAATCACCTTTCACCTGTACACAAATTCCAGCCTGAATGGTATAAAATTCTTCAATTCATAAAGGCAAACTCAATGACCTCATTCTGTTATTGTACACCAGCTTATGCAAATATATAAGATTTATCAAACTATAATATTCCACTCTTCCTCATTCACCGACGTTCTCATACAAATTCACTGACCCGGATGTGTCAACGTAGGAACGTGTCATGCATCGTTTCTGCCTGCATACACCAACCAAATCTAACAACAAACAAAAAAGAGCTGTTTCCCACGAAATGCGTGTATTGCCATCCCAAGTGTACACTGTCAGACGGACGCTATCTACACTGCGGAGCGACATTGGGCACAGGTAATCTTTCAGGACATCTGGCGTGGGTGAGACTGTACCCTGTAGCGTGACCCACCAAATTATCAACGTGCTTGTCAGGATCGCATAACGGACACAGACATATCACTGTTAAACTTCACTGAAATGACTTCTCTCGTGCCTTTTAATGGCGTGTACGTAGTTTAAAATTGAAGACAAGCGCTCGAACAATCAAAAGCGAGCGCGTCGTACTGGATGTTTACGTGTTGTGGTTCCTGACGACATGCTTTATTGACTCTCTTGTGCACTGCAAACAGTAATATGTAGTTGTCAGTGTATGAACTGAACTAGCATTCCTTTGATGCGTGGCTTTTATCAATCTTTTCAATTCGTCGTGGATGTATCATCGACAGCGAGCTTGGGAATTGAGTGGTTGTGTGCCAAGACTCCACGTATTATTGATCTCAACCTTGCAAGCGAAGAGGCGTGCCTCGTAGTGTTTAGTGAAAAACAACATTGGCATAATACTCGGTCAAGATGAATGAATCGCAGAGAGAAGAGGAAGACTGGATCTACCTCAACCATTGTATAGAAGACCGAGATGTGGGAGCTATCAAACAGTGGTTCGAACCCGGGAACCATCGGGACAGGACGAAACTTCAGTTGTTTACAAACGTGCGGAACCCCGTTTCTCTTGCTGCTGTGGGTGGGGACGAAGAAATATTTGATCTTCTGGTGAGCCAAGGATTTGACCCCCTTACTCCTGATCTGTTGGACGGGGTGTGGCAAAGGAAACCAATACACCTCGCGGTCTCGTCTGGTCATGGTAACCTAGCAACGAAGCTTTTGACAGACTATGGGGTAAATGTTGAAAGCCGTGACGAAACGGGACGGACGCCGTTACACTGGGCAGCAATAACGGGACAGGTGGAGTTGACGAGGAAGCTGTTGGCGTTTGGGGCGTGTGTCAATGCAGCTGAAGGCGACAGCTCGACACCTCTGCATTACGCAGCTGAAGCAGGTAATGGAGGCGTCTGTAAAATACTCATGTCTAACAGCGCTGATGTCAATCTCAAGGACAATAAGGGGTTATCTCCCTTGCATTATGCTGTGCGGTCGCAACCCCCCTCTGCCCACGTTCCGTCCAGTGCGGTGGCAAACCACGAAAGTCTGTGCTGAGGTATATCTACGGGACTCCAAGACATTATTTCATTAACTGTGTATATACGGCTGGGTACCCTGTGTAACAAACACAACTCATTCATATCATTGATTAACATTCACAGGTCACAAGAACGCCAAACTGTTAATGGACCATTTTTACATGTTGGTACACATCTGTTTTATCGATTTCTCAAATAACCATCATTTTATATAATTGTAAAATTGTTTACATCTTACAATGCACAATAACAATATCTTGTTTTGTACGTTGTACGAAAATAAATTTTCTACAGGGTCACCAACATTGTTGTTTTTTAAAGATGTAAGTAGTTTAAAAATGTCACTATAGGTCAATTGAGATCTTTTCTTGTACTCGTGTTCTACGCTCTAAACTTTGTTATGCTTGCCGTAAAAGGCGACTATGCTTGTCGTAAGAGGCGACTGACGGGGTCGGGTGGTCAGGATCGCTGACTTGGTTGATGCATGTCATCGTATCCGAATTGCGTTCTATAACGAGTCTCATGATGTCTATCACTTGATTGTCTGGTCCAGACTCGATTATTTACAGACCGCCGTCACATAGCTGGAATTTTGCTGAGTGCGGCGTAAAACAAGACCAAATAAGAAACAATGTACAAAGAGTATGTCGACTGTATCTACACTATCAGTGCAATACTCTACTACGAGTACCATTCAGTCTGTTCTCGTGCACCTAGCTGAGGGTTCCGGGACAAGTCTTCAATGCCATATGCGTTTCGTGAAGATTGGACTCAACCCAGGACCAAGGTTTACAATGATCCAACAGCCGTGGGGGTGTTTTTGTTTGTGTTGTTTTGTTTGCTGTTTAACGTCGCACTCAGCAATATTCTCAGTTATATGACACCGTTATGTGAATAAACGAGACAATCCAGTGACTGATATCATGAGCATCGGTCTACGCAATTGGGATGCGGCGACATACATCAACAAGTCAGCGAGCTTACCACCCGATCACTTGGGATGTTGTGATGGTCCTCGGAGGAGCAATGAGGCAAATAAGAACCTTGTGTGAATTATATTGACAACAGGTCCTGAGTCAGGGTCCAGCCAAGAGAATATATTTCCTGACTCATCGAGGTAACGTGGGTCGATGAAGGAATACCACTATCCTACTACAAACCTATACATTTGCTCTCATGGCGTTGTCACCGTTGTCAAAGCCTTTTGCACTTTTCTCAGTTTTTACTTATACCTGTTTCCGTGTTTCCTCAGGTGGACAATTGACTTGCCATTGCATGTGTTTTATGGCAGGTGACACCGATGTGGCAGGATACGCTCACATTTTCACGAACACCCGGTATCATTACTATTTGATAGTGATTCCTAAACACACGCCTATGATAGAGTCGGAATCGTACAAAAGACTGTTTCGTCGTTTTATGTATGATGATGGAAATTGTTTTGGGGTAGCGTTTATTATGAACAGATAAGTTCTAAAACTTTACCGGTGTTTTTCCAAACATTATCCTTGATGATATGTGTATTTGATACGTACTGACATTTACCTTTAGACAATCATATGCCAGAAATACGTGTAAAATAAAAGCCACAAATCCATTGCCATAATCACATTATTATTTTTTATTTAGGATAACTGAAACATTCAATCTGAAACATGAAGAACAAAAGAAACAGTTCTACATGATTACAGAAATACTGATATGTAATGCCATTGTTTGCATCGTATCAGATAATTTTCTCAGACAATACGTTCTGGCATATGAGCAAAGAAATGACAAATCGCATCGGTGAACACATCGCCTTCGATACCGCATCCGTGGTCAATCGGCAGAGCAGAAGGTCGGGAATTCGAAGCATGCCTTCAGATAACAAACATATTAAAAATATATATTTCTTAACTCGCAACAGTTTAAAATAGGTCGCTAGTATGTTTGGTCTTTGCTTCGAACAGATTCTATATATACCACATACATGAGAAAATCATATCTTTTAAGTTTTAATGTTTACAAACAGATTTGGAACAGATGTCATAAGCTTGACCGTCATGATAGAGGGCAGAAATATTTCTCATATCATTGTCTCTCCAGCACCAACTTGAATCCAGTTTTCTCTCCGCTTGCGTTGTACACTGGTTCCAGTTTGATGCCGTAGTTTTCAATATCCGGTTCTTCAATCCCCAACTCGCCAATGGTTTTAGTATCCTCTAATTCGGTTCCATCAAAGACAAACTTTAACTTTTCAAGTGGAGTATCAATCTGTTCGGATATCGACTTCCTCAGATTCTTCACTGTTGTTTCCATGCGTAACGATCTATGTATAATCACTCCACGGTCAGTCTTCGAAATCCAACGTCGTGGTTCCAAACCTCCGCCTTTAGCATAGTCAGGATTGGATGTAGCCACAATCGTACTACCATCTTGTATATCGCAATCATCAAAGGTCATGTTGAGATTCAGTTTTTCGACACTGTGAAAAAGAAAGTAGTAAGTGCTGTTTGTCTTCTCTTGTAGGTCCCTCATTAGTATGTCTAGGGAATCCTTCCCGTTCACTTCCAGGTCATATTTGAGTTTTCTGCCATTTATCTCATGTACGTGCATGTGGATGAGCATATTCCTATAGAAGAAAAGTGACAACGATATTATTGAAGAGTATCAGAACTAAATACATATTTTGTTTTATTTTGAGCAAAAACGTAAGGTCAAATTATTTTTACTAGCATTTTCTGCAACATTATATTTTTATATACATTCTAAAATATCAAATTACTAGTCTCCAATACTATTTAACACATCAATATCATTTTTGCAGTACCTGCTCGACGTGATAACTGTAAAGCTGACATTTAAAAAGAATTAGTGAAATATATATATAGCCTTCGCGGCAACCTTTCCTTCTGCAGAACCACTTGACATATGACTTTGGGGGTGGTCATACACCTTCTGCATGCTACAATGAAGCAGTAAGGTTTTCAAGTTTGGATTACCAAGATGGCCAATAAATTCAAATCTTGTTGTTCGATACCTCTGCGTTGTGATATTTGTTGTTAAAGAATGTTGTAATTGTATCACATTGTATCTGTGAGACTCAGTAGAAGTTCATTGTATTGTGTTTTGACAATGGTTATTTGTCGATAATGTAGTACTGTCCAATGAAAGCAGGGGTGTGAAAGTTACTATATTTAGATACTTTGGGAGACTTCCAGCATGGGATATAACCTTCCAGTGGGTATTTATATCATATAAGGGAGCAAGAAATTGCCTCTCTTATCTCAAAATTACATCTCACATTGCATCAAGCAGATGTGTGAAGATCATTGTTTTCACTCTGGATATCCGGCCGTGGCCTTTTTTTTAAGCTTATCCACTGTTACTGCTAGGTGAATATTATTACCACTGTTATTTTATTTATAGCGTCATTGTAATTGTACTGCCATTGAAATTTGTACTGCCACTCTGTTGTGTGATGCAATTGTAATTGCTGTGCAGTAATCTGTATTGAATTGGAAACCTAGTAAATTCTGTAATACAATTGTTAATGTATACCATTTATTTGTTGTTTGTTCGTTTCACACTAAATTCTTTAATGTATTGATTTCTGGGTTAGCTTGTTTCTATTTGGAAGTCGACAAGTAACAACGTGAAGACATGGCTTCAGCTGGTCCCGGCCTCTTCATATCACAGCTTGTGTTCATTCCAAAACCCTTGGCGACCCATGTGAACCTGTGTTGATCAATGTACAATCTCATTAAAATCAGATCTTCGTTCTCGCTACCGCTAAACAAAGATCTGAGGACATCCCATTAGGGGTCACGTCAGAACGACCTTTCGTCTGACCAATCAGAGCGTCGCTTTCCAGATCATGAAAGTGACAGTCGGAATGTGATTTTCAATCTTGCAAGTCTTGAAAACTTGAAAACGATAGTTACGGGTTTAACGACTGAATCCATACAATCTAGACCGGCTTATAGCCATTCCAAAATGTTCTTTTGTTCAGGTTTCAAATTTTTAATCGACAATTTGTCAAAATATGTTTCGAGGCGTAGTCGCCAATTTGAAATTAGTGCCGTAAAGCTGCCTTCTGATTGGCTAATGCTGACTTCTTGTCAGTCCTTCTAAAGGTCGGGGGGCGGTCGGGTAGCCTAGTGGTTAAAGCGTTCGCTCGTCACGCCGAAGACCCGGGTTCGATTCCCGACATGGGTACAATGTGTGAAGCCCATTTCTGGTGTCCCCCGCCGTGATATTGCTGGAATATTGCTAAAAGCGGCGTTAAACCATACTCACTCACTCACTCTAAAGGTCGGTCAAAGTTCGAGCAAGGTCAGTCTGACGTGACCCGTAATTGGATGTCCTCAGATCTTTGTTTAGCGGTAGCGACTAGCGAAAACTAAGATCTGATTTCAATGAGATTGATCAATCTATTAATAACCCAAATTAACCTTGGTTTATCAGTACTTGCGTTCGATTTCAAAAATAGCGTGTCGATCAAGGTTTTACCCAAGTTAACCTTGGCTGACCAGCGTTAGCACATGTTAACAGTGACGTCATTCTTCGGTTGACCTAAATTGTTCATACCTACTGAACCCCTAGGGTGCGGTACACTTGTTAGCAGCCTCCTTAAAGCTAATTTGTTTCATTTATTGATTCAATCATCAATAAAAGCATTTTTATTAATAAAATTGATTTTATATAAGTAATTATTTATTCCAAAATGCGTCTGTAGTAGACATAAATTCAAATAGACTTTAATCAGAATCAATGATGCATGCTTGGTGTCAAGTAATGAATCTCTTGTTAACTTCTTACATAACAATACTATAAGTTTTAGCAGTATCACTTGGGATACATGTCGTTTTAAGCGTCCTGTGTTTTATACCAAGAGCTGTAATATAATTCAAACAAATTCAAAATTGACAGAAAACAGCTGTTCAATCGAGCTTGGCTCAACTTGTCTTTCACGGACTCCGTAAAGAGTGTGCGGCTTTTTGCTTCGAAACCGAGTAAAAGGGATTTATTCTCTCTCCCAGAAATCCACGTGCAGCCTGTCATGTTGTGACGGGGTTTAAGTGATTTGTTCTCCCGCTGAGAAACGTATTTTCTCCAAAGCGGGATAGATCATAGTTTATCAAGATCACGTGAACCAATCAAATTTCATCATTCTGACATGGAGGTATGATAAACATGGTTGTTGTGTTGGCCAGCCATTTTGTATCGTATCTAAGATTGCATTTTATGCGTTTTATTTCGAGTACTCCTTGATTAACATTTGTTGCAAGAAATGTAACCTCGACTGACTCGTGTCGCTCAAGAATTAATGATCAAATTCACGTACAATACCATTATGATAAGAAACAAAACATCTTAAACTCTCAGCATTGCATGTGCATCAAGCTAACTCTCCTACATATTGATGCATGGAGCTCAGATTTAATCCAGGGCAATCGGGAAGAGCAGGAAACAGCTTCTCGGGCATAATTACTGTGGATTATTTTCATAATTACTGTTCTTATAAAAGTACGAAAATTGATGTCAGGTGCATTAAATACGAAATGGTCATGAAATATCCGGGAAAACATTTTGCTCTACCCAAACTAAGTATAAACATTGCATTTTGTCAAATTACCCACTAGTTATAACACCTGTACGCGGAAGACAAAAAAATCTAATTACATATATATAAAGTCAGAAACACGCCTTCGTTCTAATCTTACAACCTGAAGATGAACCACAATAATACAGTCGACCTACCTTGAGGATTCAACACCACAAAGTTTACGGACACACCAGGTTAAGCGTTAAGTGATTTTATTATCTCTACATGGTCTTTTATAATGTGATTGAATAAACCGAGCGGTGTTAAAGAGTTTTCAATAACGTATAGCTTGCGGCGGCGCAATTAATGGCAAGAACAAGTTTAAGAACTCATTTTTATTTTCATTAAAGATGTATATGTATTTCTTTTTCAGTTTTAACTTAATGAATGAGTATAAAGGGAATATACATGGACATGTGCGTGTGCATCATCATCATCATCATCATCATACTCATAATGACAATCTCCAGAATGCCCATATCAAGGAATAACTTCGGGCAGAGTACAAATGTAGACTCAAGAAATTCTTGAGTTGAACGCTCGCAATAAAGTTAAAGCCACAAATGCTTAATATGCTTTACCCGTCCTTTCACGTTCTTTTGGTGTTGTTGATAGGACGAAACAAGAAATTCAGGGTATTGACACCCTCACACTAAGAATCATGTCAGACAATAGATCCCACCACCATCGTTCTTCCCTCAATCGCTTATATTTACCAATCATAATGAGAGGGCGTGGTTTGATTAAGGTTGAGGGTCTCCATGATAGAATTGTTTTGTGCACTTTTGCACACAGTTGTTTGCGTAATAAGCGTAAATATGAATTGTAGATTATGTAATGAATTTAATGAGACTGTCCAACACATTGTCAGTGGATGCCCAGCCTTGGCACAAACACAGTATCTTAAGCGACATGATAGAATGGCTCGATCATTTTATTCGCAGTGCTTGTGGTTTTGACACAGAGGTTCATCCATCGTACGATCCGGAATATGTAGAGGGCGTCGTGGAAAATGATAAATACAAAATTCTTTGGAATAGCCTCAGACGTATCCAGGGCCAACAAACCTGATATTGTCCCTTTTGATAAATCTAATGCTATCTTACATATTATTGAATTTTATGTCTCTTTTGCCACTAATGTGATTGACTAGATTCAGGAAAAAACATGCAGACCTCGCTTTTGAAATGTCACGCTTGCATCCCATGTTCCAAGTTGTCCGACTCCCGATTGTTCTCGGTGTCTTAGGTTTGGTACCTCCCAATCTGTTGACTGACATTGGGAGAGTACCCGGGTTTACTACCAGGAATACAGATCTTCTGACAATCTGGGTAATGCGGAAGGCTGCAGTGTTGGGGAGTCTTCACATTCTCCGAAAAGTTCTGGGTGGTTTTGACTAGGTTGCGTTTCCTTATATTTACCAATCATAATGGGAGGGCGTGAATTGATTAATGTTGGGGTTCTTCATGATAGAATTGTTTTGTGCACTTTTGCACACAATTATTTGCCTAATGATCCTCTTGTGAAGCATGTCAAGACTCGCAAAGAAAACAAGGCATTCCACAGTTTTCGTAAACGAGACAAGGATGTGGGACAATATCTCAATGTCAGTGTTGATGTGGTTTATGGTTCTGTACTGCTGGGCGGTACAGAAATGAGTCTCAACCAAGCGAAATGCCATATAAAATCGGCCCAGACTCAGTTTTTTCAAGGAGAGGCTATCTGAACGACTACTGCATCGAGTTTGACTGGGTAGCGCTTCCTGGGAGAAGTTTGGGCTGCGTGTAGAGGGGCCAAGGGCCCTGAGCTGATGATGAGCCTAACCAGCCTGACTGTGCCAGGATCACCCAAACCCTGTTTGCTGCATTTTTTATTTTAATCTGTACATATTGATAATGGCTTTGTATAGCGCCCATTCTGGGGCTGTGCCTGTAATTCCCAAATGATGTTCAAGCGTTTGTAGCAATATACCATGGTCGATGGTGTCGAAAGCAGCTGACAGATCTAGCAGAACTAGAAGAACAATCTCCTGTCTATCCATGGACCTGAGAATATCGTTCTGTGCTCTTATGAGAGCAGTTTCGGTGCTTTGTTTGGACTTGCAGGCAGATTGGAACACTTCGCCCAGGTTATGATGGTTAATGTGTTGCTGGAGTCGTGGCAACATAATCTTCTCCAGAATTTTCCAGAGAAATGGGAGATTTGAGATGGACCTGTAGATGGACATGATGGTTTCGTCAAGGGACGGCTTCTTCGGGAGTGATGTTATAATCAATTACATGTACTTACTTGACAGATACACCAGGAAATGAATCTAAATGAGCGCCATCGAAAGATTGGTAAAAAACTAGTGCATCCGCCGTTTCAGGGTTGCTTGCTGATATGATATCTCTGAGACTCTTGACTTTGTCAATGAAGAACCATGCCAGCCAGTCAGCCTGATGTTTGGACTCTTTGGTTTTCATAGCTCAAGGATCAATCAGACGTTTTGTGATTTGCATAAGTTGTCAGGTGTTGATTTTATTTTCCCAGATTGTGCTCATAATTTGATTCAATTTTGCAGCCTTCATGAGTATGTTGGTCTGATTTCTCCATTTCTGAAAATTCTGTCTGTGAAATTCAGTTTAGTTTTCCGCCCGTTTTTCTGCACGCAACCTTTGATGTTTAGCCTCTTGTATTTCCTTTGTCATACAAATGGAGTCGGACCTAATGATGAGTGTGTGCATGTGTATAAAATACATGACATCAATACAACAACAAAACTCAGTCAATGTATTCATACCTAATTTACTACAAGTTATGTACATTTTTACAACACTGAAAATGTCAATAAATGTCCAGATACAAAAGAACATGACCAAGTTATGGCAGAGTAAAATATTAGCACAAGAGTAGAAATACCCATATGACCCTCAGGTACTTCATGACATACAACTAGGCTTATAAACACACTTCCTGAATTAGTGATCATATTAAGGTAAGAAAATATTGATGAAATATTTCATGAGACTTTTGAAGGGACAAAATCAGTGAAAAGAGTTGAAGGTTGAGAGTCAAGCTAAGAATACTACAACTAGTGAACACTGACTGGGTAATGGCACAAATGTACAGACTTTTTTATTTTTGAACAAGCTTACCAGCAAGCACTTTGTTTCTTAAAATCACTGAACCCAGATTCATGATGTTGTGATACTCTTGTCATCATTCCTTTACTAGTTTCATTCAAAATCACCTGATGGCCACAATATACTACGCACCATGTTGAAGGGCATCCTAATAAGTTTGAAACAATAGCATGGCATGACATATCTTTTAAAGTCTTTAAAAGATATGTACATTCAAAAATGGCATTGTTCTTTGTCCAGTTCTAGAAAAGCAAACTACTACACTACATTTAAGACTACTATTATACTCGAACCTTATCTATTAAGTGTAAATTTACATAAGTTTAGAACAGCTCTTTCTCGATTACGTTGTGGCTCACATGATCTATTATTGAAACAGGCAGATATGAAGGTATTGCAAGAGAACACAGACTTTGTAGGATTTGTAAAACTGATTGTACTGAAGATGAATATCACTTTTTATGTGTATGTCCAGTGTATGAAGATTTAAGAGCAAAATATCTAAATAACTATTTCTACCGCAACCCAAACGGTAACAAATTTTGTAAATTAATGACTTGTGATTGTACAGAAACTATTAGAAATCTATCAATGTTCATTCATCATGCCATGAAACTAAGAAAATGTATGAATTTGTAACAAGCCCCACACATTGTACTATAGGCCTTTGGCCTCTTAAGTACCATGAATAAAGATTGATTGATTGATTGGCATGACATGGCATCTTCAATGAAAAAATCATGTTTGAGTCATGGGATTCTAAACCTCACAATCTGATACAGAAGCACCTATGCTCTCTTCAGCTACTACCAACACCAAAGTGACATCTATAATTATACAAAGTATACTCACCATACTCACCAACAAAAGAAATGCAAATACCTTACATGTTGGTTAATATATGAAGACTTATTCATGTTCAAGAGATATAAGATTGGTTTGATGCACAAACGAACATACTGGTATGTTGTGTGAACTGACACTCATGACATCATAGATCCATGACATGAGATGCACCATTTATCTCGTGCAGGATAAGCGTGTAAAGGTTGGAAATCACGCACAGCATATCGTGATAAGAATAGAGACACTCTGTGATAACACTCATTACATGGTACACATGAGAAACGTTTCTTCTCAACGTACATACTTCTTCATATGTTTCTATAGTTCATGTTTCTTTTGGCGGTGAGTATATTACATGTAAAGAGCTGCAGGATTAATACACAATCACATGACTGCTGACACAACATATTTACAAAACACAGATAAACATAAAAAATGTATTGTTTTATGTACAATAACTTTGCCAATACTTATATATATATTTTGTAAAAAATCAGTTTAACCACAGTTGAGTCCCTTCAATGACGAATGAACTAAGCACATTGCACGGAGTCATCAGTATCTGCACAAGCCGGTCAATGTTCATTGTGTATAGATTCACTCTGTATAATCATCTTTATGTGTTATTGACATGACATGAGTGAGTGAGTTGGGTTTAACGTCGCTTTTAACAGTATTCCAGTTATATCACAGCGTGTCAGCTTAATGTGGGAGGAAAGCCCTAAGTGATGCAGGTCCCAGACGTTTACCACTTCGGTGAATCCCACGAGCATGGGTAAGGTGCTGACAAACCTAGAAACAATCGGGGCAAACCGGGATTCGAGCCCACAATCAAAGACGACTTTATCTTAAAACCAGATCATCATCTGAGTATTTACAATGTCTTTGTGACATCGCACCCCCTGTTATAGCGTGAATAATCATGGCCGTCCGAAAACATATGATGTCCGAAATCCTACGATCAGACGATCGTCCTGTACACCCTGCCATAGACGCACATGACTCATAATACATATTCAAGGCTCCAAGCTCCAACACATTCAGCTCACGGTAAAGTCCTGTTCCATATGGTCCTCCTTCAGTATATACCCCATGCCCCTGTAAATACCCCTCACCATAAGCTTGTTGCAAGGACCTCCACACAATCCTCCACAACAAACTGTCATACCGTATTCGACGTAATAAGCGCCCCTCTCTAATAAGCGCCCACGGTGATATTTGCTAATATATTGGCCAGTGAACAATCCAAATTAGCACCCCTTTCGATAGATCAGTGTCGCAACCACTTATTTATTCGCATATAATACGAACTCGTTTGTCTTATGCACCCTTAATTATGGGCAATTAAATTCCGAAAATATGTATCTCTCGTATATAAACATTTCAGGCTGTCAGTATAAACCACAAAATTTATCTTTCGACTATGTTTTTTTTCCACCAAAATAATAGTCTAATAAGAGCCCCCTATTTCTTATTTTGAGAGCGCCCTGGGCGCTTATTATGTCAAATACGATAATAGAAAAAAAACTAAACTTTCGATCACACCAGGTGACCACTTAATTGCAGATGTTTGTTTGACTGAAATGTTACGATCACACTCGTATTGTTGAACTCGTCTTCATCAGCGTCACACTGGAAGCGTGGAGTGGGTTCGTGGGGAACACTTTGATAGGCATGTCCCACACCATCGTCTCAACGTTCATAGTCGGAGGACCTCGCCATGTGGAGCCGTCGTCAGTCTTCGCCATCTCCACCTCCTCAACCGGGTCACACGATGTCACAAACTCGAAGTGTAATCTCCATCGCAGACACACTGGCACACAGAGACAGATCATGGATTATTTGTTTTAGCAAGTTGGACAAGCGTTTATTGTATCAGTATTCATTATCATTTGAATAACACAAATTTCTTATTATTTGAATAACAACAATTGTTGACAACGGTTTACAAAACAACCATCAACAACTTAGTTGTTATTCAAAATTGGATAATGAATAAAGATACACTAAAACCTCAATCATTGCAATACATACTTTTGAATCTGAAATTGATTTATCATCCTTCTAAGTTACTACAGCAATGCTAGAATGTTCTATATCATTACTTTGTGAAACACATGAATGGATGTGTTGCTGATCATAATCAGAACTAATATCGGAATTGATCCCAATAACAGCAAAATCCTGGTCCAACAAAGGGACACAACTCTGCACAGTTAATTGCTGCATCTTGGTCCACTGGACCACTATATTCCCTAAGTCCACTGAACCACACATATTCCCCAATTCCTCTGGATCACCCGTATTCCCCATGTCAGCTGGACCACCCGAATTTCCCAGGTCCACTGGACCACCATATTCCCTAAGTCCACTGAACCACACATATTCCCCAATTCCTCTGGATCACTCGTATTCCCCATGTCAGCTGGACCACCCGTATTTCCCAAGTCCACTGGACTACCCGTATTCCCAATGTCAGCTGGACCACCCATATTTCCCAGATCCACTGGACCACCATATTCCCCAAGTCCACTGGACCACCGTATTCTAAAAATCTACCTGTATTCCTCAAGTCCACTGGACCACCTGTATTCCCCATGTCAGCTGGACCACCCATATTTCCCAAGTCCACTGGACCACCATATTCCCCAAGTCTACCCGTATTCCTCGAGTCCACTGGACCACCTGTATTCCCCAAGTCAACTGGACCACCCATATTCCCTAAGTCCACTGTACCACCCGTATTCCCCAGGTCAGCTGGACCACCTGTATTTCCCAAGTCCACAAGACCACCATATTCCCCAAGTCCACCCGTATTCCCCAAGCGAACTGAACCACCTCTATTCCCCAAGTCCACCTGTATTCCCCAAGTCAACTGGACCAACCATATTTCCCAAGAAAAAGACTGCTGCCATAATGTAATCTGTATGATTGCACAGCATCTCACCTATATCTGTTATGAACCCTGGCGATGCTGTGAGAGGAAGTGGAATTGTGATATTTGTTCTGAGTGTGTGGAGACACATCTCCTGGTGCTTGACGTAAGATGTAATGGCTGTCCCTTGGCTGGGTTTCCTGCGACACTCCTCTGCAATTTGTTCCTCACTCTGGAGTGTGACCGAGTACTACAAGAAGAGATCAACCATTGTTTCTACAATTTATTACATGACTCGGTAAGTAATGTGGTTCTGACTACCAAACAACCTAACTCGAAGGTATCCGAAATCACCCATTGTTTCTCAGTGATATCCACTGGTCAAAACAAAGCAGAGAGATATGATAAACACAATGATGTATCAGCAGTATCTCAGGGGGCAAATATCGCTCATGCTTAAGGATTAACTAAAGATGCTATAATCAAGGTTGATCACAATTTGTAGTCACATATTCTCTTCCAACTAATTATGTTTGGCTTAGCACCCCATCAACGACATTTTGGCCTTTCAAAGTTTGATGTGTCAGCTGAGAGCGTTTCAGTCCATACAGACTGGTGCTAACTGATTTATACCACAGGGAATGATGCAAAACTGAGAACCAAAGCTCACTCCCCTCTCATCCAAATCGAATTGTCTGACCTCCATGCAGTGCTAGGAATAATGGATATAACACATCCTGCTGGTTTAAAGGACAAATAAGCTGGGATGAATAAACTGGGAAGCAGATAAATCAAGCTGGGTTACTAAAATACACAAGTAATATTTTCACACCAATCAGCTCTATACAACCATTAGAGCTAATGTCTATCATCACAATTACAGAGCAAGTGACAAACGAGGTCTTAGCTCACCTGCACACAGGGAACTGTGCCATCAGAGAAGTCGAATATCCCCACTATGTCCTCCCCTAGTTTGTAGGCTTGCTTGAACAACAGAAACTTGGCCACTCGTCCCCTCGCATTGGTAATGTTGTAGGAATCTGAAAGACAAGCACCGGGGGTAGTACATCTGATCCTGCTGTCAATGCACTGGGAATGGCTATGTGCTGACTGCTGATGGCTTTACATTTGTGACAAGTTGAACTAGCGATAGTCGACTTTGGTACCATGTCTTAATATACACTGTCATATACACTGTTATGACAAAAAACAGGTACAACAGTGAAAAACGCACATAACATCACAACCCATAGTTCACACATTATTCGCTATCAGAACACATTCACCAGTTTACATCTACAGCAGTAATCTACTGATCCAAGGAAATGGAAAAGGAAAATGTGTCAGGTTTAACACCGCTTTTAACAGCATTCAAGTTTCAGCTTACTTTGGAATGAAAGCCAAAAGTGATGCAGGTCTCAGACGTTAACCACTTTGGTGAAAACCATGAGCATGGGTATGGTGCAGACAAACCTAAAAACATTATTGGAGTGAATCGGGATTCAAACCGACAGTCATAGTTTTCTGGCCTGCCCAATTGCCCAAGAGAGGCAACTCTGCACAGTTACTGTGCCCTGTGTTGAGCTAGATATGTCGAATACAGCTGGGAAATAAGAGTGAGTGAGTGAGTGAGTTGGGTTTAACGCCGCTTTTAACAGTATTCCAGTTATATCACGGCGTGCCAGCTTAATGTGGGAGGAAACCCCGAAGTGATGCAGGTCTGAGACGTTTACCACTTCGGTGAAACCCACGAGCATGGGTATGGTGCTGACAAACCTAGAAACATAATTGGGGCGAAACGGGATTCGAACCCACAATCATAGGTTTCTGGAGAGCCCAAGGGACGCAACTCTGCACAGCGAATCGCAGTGCCTTAGACGACTGGGCCACCCGTCCCCCCTGGGAAATAAGAACTGTGGGAAGGTAAAGATGCTCACAAACTATAGTTTTTGTATGAACACATTAATTATTAACTTATAACATTAGGGTAATGAAATGGACCTCATTCCTCTCAGTGTAATTCTTTAACACTACAATTTGTCAGTTCGTACAAGCAATGGACTGTGGGGGTCCAAACATAGCCTGGTTCTACAAAGAGTGTACATCTCAAGGATCAACGTGTGTCTTCCGTGCTGACATAATACAAGTTTGAGTCTATTGCTCCTTCCCCTACAGCCACGAATAGCTGACAATTGTTGATGTGGCGTAAAACACGATTCATTAATTCATTCCCTGACTGTGGCATGCACTGCTACATACGTGGGGCTTTCCTTGCTGTGACGGTTGAAAGGACCTGCAGTGCGATGTCCAGAACAGAGTTCTCCTTCTGTTGGTTGTTGAGGAAGGGGTTACTCGGAGCATACTCTTCAGACTCGTTATATACGCTGATGTCATTTAAACCTGCAATAAACACCAATATTTACCTCTGACAATAAACCCAGGAACAAACCAACATCTTCCCAATGACAAAGGTCCAGTATCAATCCATGTCGCACATGAAAGATTCAGGGGGAATCTTGGAATCGAACCCACGACCACTGGTTTCTGGATCAATCCCACTGCTGTAGGAAGCACATAAGATGTTCCCCAATTTTTAGATCTTTACAGCTCCTGTTTCTGACTTTGGCATATGTGTTGATTTATCTATTATTTTATCTTAAATTCTGGCAAAAATATACAGAAACTTTATCATGTTTATATCTTAAAAAACATTTGAAGAAGAAAAATTGTGAAAAACTAAGATTTGTATTTCCTCTGAAATTTTAAAGTTGGAATACATCCAAGCGTGGCAACACATGTCATTTCATGCCTTGAGTCTGTATATTCAGCCCTACTCACCATAGAGAACCATCACTCTGAAGGGGATTCTCAACATCTTGGTCACGTTCTCCAGGCGCTGTGTCCCAATGATCACCTTGTACGAGTATTTCACCGCCTGTCCGCGGAATGATGGTGGTGCATCAGTGGGAATGGCATCTTGGAAAGTGACTGAAATTGAATAACGAACCCATGCACTTGAACATCCATAGTACTTGTCACAATGGTGTCAAGGTATTTATGTTTCAGTGACTCAAAAGAAGTTAAAGTTTGCTTGATTTGTTCATATGACTATAGTTAATCTGTCTTGGCTGATGGATATTGCAACATACAGGCTTCCAATTGTAGATGTTCTTTAACTTGTTTGAGTTGTATATATCACGTAGGAATGTTTCTGGGCATTTTCAGTGGATGTTACAGAGACCCAAATGTATGACAAATGTCAGGAATACGGCAAAATGAATGTAAATTGACCAGTTCAGGTCATCATAACCCGAAATGATGTTGTAGCCTTGCAGCCAAAGTGTACTTCACAAACAACAGGTCCAAACAGAGAAAAGGGCTTTCATTGTCCTACAATATTTCATTGAAGACAATGTCAAAATATCTCTCAATTCTTAGGAAAATCCCAATTTTGGACCAAATAATGTATTATCAAGCTTTGTCAGTGTTGTCTGGCAAAGACAGAGATTGAAACCCGAGGTACATCCCTGCTCATACATTCTGATGTTAATATTACTTGAAAATGGAGCATTGCACAGCAGTGAATTACCAAGGCTAGTGTTGCTATGAGGCACTGTCACTGACAGCCACTGACAACACTGTACAATGTGGTATCAAACCCAGCCCTGTACATGGCAAGGGAAAGAACCCAATTACTGGGCTTACCGACTACCCCTGATATCAAGGAAGGTAGGTTTGGCTCTAAGTGTGTCATCATCCCCGGATAGTGTGGCTCATTGCTCATAATCACTGGATTGTCTTGTCCAGGCCTAAATATTGACAGCCTTCCTTCATACAGTTGGTATAATGCTTAACGTACTGGTAGTTGTTTGTTGTTTAACGCAACATCCAGCACTGTATCAACTATATGATGGAAAGCTGTCAGTTATCCGTCCTGGACAAGACAATCCAGTGATGATGAGCAACAATCCACACTGTCCGGGTATAATCACACAGTATGCGCCAAGTCACTAAACCGTGCCATCCAATCCATTTCATAGTGGATCCCCACGGGGGTTGAAGATGAAGGGACTACCATAAACACAAGTAGCTCTACTCACATGACTTGGATTCTCCTCGGTGCAGTCTCAGGTCACAAAAGAGAATCTTTGGTTTCGTTGATAAAACTGTCAGCCCTCTTTCTCCTGTCACCATGGAAACAATATTAGTGACCTCATATCCCTGGCCATTCATCCTATGAGAGGCTCTTCCGACCATGTCTACTTACCTTTACCATTAAATATACACATTATTTAAATTGAAGAGCATGACCAAGCAAAGGGATTTTCAATCTAAATATTTCTCAAAGCTGATATCATTATAGCTCTATTTATGATTGCTACTGAAACCAGAATGGAAAATGAGCCAGAATTATGACTGCAGAATGATCATTCCTTAGGTCAAAAAAGGGAAAATAGTTGTGTTTCAGGTGACCTGACAAACACATTGTTTCACTTACGTCCCCAAACGTTTTTATCTCAGGTGGAAGTAGCCATCACAAAACCCACATATATAACAATGGGGAAAAAGGATGCGTCTACATATCATCATTGCTGTAGCTATATTCACCAACAAATTTGGAGTATTGCAACCAACATTAGTTCAACACAAGTCGTATGTGTTAAGCATAAAATAAATATACAGACTCGATCCTACCTACCAACCCACATCTGATGGGGCCATGGTACCTGAAACACTAGTATTTGTGTGTTCCGCCTAATGCAAACAGGTGCTGACCTTTAGTTGGCACAAATGACGTATCACATCCTGTGGTTGAAGCGTCCTCGGTGGACAGGTTCTGTGCTCGGGGGAGGAGGATCCGCGACTCACTCACTGTACACTGACAGATGATCTGGACACTTGCCCACGCCAGACTGCTCACATCACTGGAACAAGCAGTAGCCAATACACACCCTTCATCATCCTCGTCTTCATAAGGATGCAAGGGCGATATAACATCATAATAATAATCTATTTATATCGCGGATATTTCCACACCACTCATTGGCATGCTCAAAGCACTATTATTACCCCGGCCACTAGATCAATAGGCACTCAACAATCATTCTCAGCTCCCTGAGGAGTATGCATCCCAAGCCGCCTGTTATGCGCTAGAAGGCTAATAGCCACATTGCCATCTTATCCTACAAGGTACCCATTCACAGCCGGGTGAACAGAGGCACATTTTGAACAAAGTCACTTGCCCAAGGAGACGCCACATGTGTTACATGTGCTTCAGTGAAGCCCTAGAAACTCACAGGAATCAAGCTGCCGAAATGAAGTCACCGATCCAAGGACTCTCCGCGACCAACATTGCATAGCATCTCTTGATTTGTGACCTGTGCGCTGTGCATAGCACCACATGCCACCACGTTGGGGCTGGGAATGGTAACTCGGGTACTCGGGTCGGGTGCGTCCTGAGTAGGACCAGGGTACGCAAAGGACTACTGGTTAGTCACATGATATATTGTTTAATGACAATAACTCACTATAGCTAAATGGTTATACTATATGTCGTTAATGTTCGCATTTCTTTCTGACGGTGCACACATTCCTTTTGTGCCACACTTGTATATGTTTGAGTAAAGATAGAGCTTCAGTCAACTTCAGTGTACCCATGATCTGAATGTTTGATATATGTATCTAAAATAATCTTGACCAGGGCTGCAGTAAAACAATTCCCAATCAGGCATTCTGTTCCCAACTCTTGAGACCTGTATTGGGTACACAGGCAGGGTCGGGTAATAGGGGATCGGGTACCCGGGTGGTAAATTCAGACTCATCCCAGCCCTACACCGCGTCATGTGTATGTTTGACACATAACATGAAAACTTGACGCTTGACGTCATACTATATATTTAGTATATAGTATTTTCTTTCTGTTGAATCTGTCAGCTAATTTCAGTAATAAAGTGTAAGAAGCAACTAACTGACATTTCATAATAAAATCTCTTCTCTTTTTCTCTGTTTGATTTCACAAAACCAACAATAAATAATAGATATAAAATCATGGTAATGAACTGACAAGAAAACTTATACCCATTACCTTATTATTTTTTAACTTAAGAAATTAGTTTGCTGGGGTAGCCTAGTGGTTATCCCAGGATGCCGAGTTATTTTTCTGACTCTTTACAACCTCTGTAAAGTTATGAATTGCTGTCGCTCAGCACAAACTTGATTTGTAAAATTTGTCTCATTAAAATCAGATGTAAGTTCTCGTTGCCGCTAAACAAAGATCTGAGGACATCTCAGGACACCATTGAAACAAATAACAAGAAGTTGATATCAGCTATTGAGAAAGCAGCTTTCCAAAGTTTTATGGCACTCATTTCAACCTGGCGACTTCCATTTCAGACTACGCTTCAAATATCGACCTTTAGTTCTCCATTAAAATTTTGAAAAGTGAACAAACTAACATTCCGGAATGTCTAATATATTGTTGAGATTGTATGGCGGTGCCTCACACGTACTGGTTTAACGTTTTCAAGGTTGCATGATTACAAAACACATTCCGACTGTCACTTTCATGATCTGGTAAACAACGCTTTGATCGGTCGGATGAAAGGGTGTTCTGACGTGACCCGTAATGGGATGTCCTCAGATCTTTGTTTAACGATATCGAGAACTAAGATCTGATTTTAATGAGATTGGAATTTCATGCTTTTTAAAATTATCTGTTTTCACTTGTTCATGGCAAGATTGATTAACTTTAAGTAATGTGACAGAATTGGGTCGTTAATAACTTCTTTTAAGTAGTTAATTAAAGTAATATTGCAAAATAAGGCATGTCAATGAGCATAAAGTTGATATATTCTATTGCAAGAGCTTTGTTATTCGAAATGACTTATTCCTTAATTAACTCACGGTTCATTCTCTGATCTTGATCCAATATTTGTGAAGTAGATTTCACATTGAATTGTCTCCCCTGCTAGGAACACGGGACCCCTTGGGAGACTCGCGCTCACCTCAATCATTCTGAAATAAGAACCAGAGTATCTGAGGAACAGAAGCTCACCTTAAGTCAGTAATTGGGTATACAAAATTTGAGGGGTGAGGAAAACTTGTGCTAAATTGTCTATTTTGCGGAAAAAAACATGCTGCCAAACACTTTGATACAACAGGTTTCTGTAATTTTCATGTTCTCTGAACATTTTGTGACACTTGTTAGTGATCATGATAATGACCTCATATTTCTTTGTCTATGTTGACACGACAATAATGGCCACATAGTCATATTTCACCATCACATTTCCGGTCTACGACTTTAGGCTCTACTCCTAGTCTATTTCCTCATGGTCTTGTAAGAACAACCGGTGCTAGTCAAGGTACTAAGTTTATAATACATGTAGCTGAAAATAAAGCCAAAATTCAAGTTCAGGCAAGCAGACCCCATAGCTTACCTACAATACAGGTTTATCTGAATATTATCACCGACTTATAGGAATATGAAAAATTGATGACAATCAGTTCTAGCTTACATAAAGATCACTATTAAGCTGCAAACAAAACATCCACCGTTTGATGGATAACTCTTTTCGTATTTGCTATGTTTGCTGCTGTTTCGGATTCAGCTTAATAATTTCAGAGTTGGCATTACAGCAATTGAGTAGTTTTGAGACATGTAGTTTGCACAAATGCATGCCTTGAATGTAGAAGATATCAGGGTGTCTTGATGCAAACACCTCAAGTACAAATAATAAACATTACATGACATGAGTCACGGTATGATTCTTATTGCGACACTTAAATTGTGAGTGAGTGAGTTGGGTTTAACGCCGCTTTTAACACTATTCCAGTTATATCACGGCGTTCTTAAATTGTGAGAAGCTGAGGATGGAGAGAGGGAATAGAAAGGAATATGACACGCATGTGGGGAAGGGCAGGTGTGTGTGTGAAACATGTGAATGCAGGTACAAAATCAGCATCCGTCTACATATTGAGTAGTACATCGCTAGAATTTCTCTGCTAATGCATATATTACCCATCAGGCTGGGGATTAGCTGTCAATCACTGGATTGTCTGGTCCAGATTTGATTGTTTACATAACGCCATTATATAGCTGGAATATAGTGCTGCTTTAAACAACATGAAACAAACAACAGAAAACATTAGCTTCAACTTAACGATTAACATAGTTGTCTTAGATCAGTGATTTTGTTTTTGCATTTATTTATTTTGGGAGGACACTAGCCGAGAGCCGCAATGTAGGGTCATGTCTTGGTGGTAGGACCCCATTGCGTCTCTTGAGACGTGACACTACATCGTGCTCTCGGGTCATGTCTTGACTGTAGGACCGTCTAGGACACTTGCCTATCACGATCTGTTTTACAAACTGTCTGAGTTTCAAGCCAGTGATCATTCCAGTCAAAATAGGGAGGTGAATGTTAATTTTAGATTTTAAATAGTTTATCAGAATAATCAGCATCTAGTAAGTACTATAGTTAATGTACATGATGGATTGCATCCATGTAGATGTTCTGGTTTAGGCAGCCGAAGTTTGAACTAAGATTTATCTATAGTCCACAATCACTGTCGAGTGACCATCAAAATAACGCCTTTGTTGGTGATATAATATTTATGCCACACATATCAAATATTATGGGATAGAGAAATGCATTGTACAACCTTGTGTCAAATATTCATACACACATCTGTCAAAGTTTTCCCAGATCTTTCCACGACAAAAGCTGTCTGCCTGTGTTGTGTGCTAAACGTCACCACTTCTAGGTGTCGTAACATGGTTTGTTGATTCCAAAATACGTTTTGAAACATTAAGATTAGATGTTCTATGGGATTCTAGACAGCCTACTATCGTTCTCATTCACAAGATATCTATGTTAAAAGACACAACAGAACATTAATATCACTATGCATCATTTTACGACATAGTTTGATTTACGATACAAGAAGACATCACATTAGAAAACTAAATACATGTTATTCGAAGGTGATAAATGAAAAGAAAAGCTTTAAATTATAAAAATAGATCTGGAAAATATTTCTCATTTTGTATAAAGTTACTGTGTATTCATATAATATATACACTAGAATTGAACTGTAAACAGAGAAAGAAAATATCATATTTACATATTTAATCGATTGTTGTACGGAAAATAGTTTCTTGGAACCGGTCGAGAAGAAGGATTCTTTGAACGTCAACAAAGCTGGAATAACGTTGGTGTCAAACGTGTGCTTCCTTATACTGTTTGTTCTAAAGAGAAAAGCTTTCGATGTCGTTTGTGGGCCCAGATCAGAGTCCAACTACACCTCAGGAACATATTGATGGTGTGCCAGATTTTGGATGGCGTGTACCACTAGATCGTCCAAATCCAGCGAAATGCAATCCCTTCACGACTCCCCGACTGAAGCACATTCCAAGTTTTGTGGGACTCAGTTTGAGGTAAATCATCCTTATCAACGTTTGTTTCTAAGTAGAACATTCGTCGCTTAGCGTCCGACGCCCAATGTATGAGACTTCGGAACGTACTTGGGCGGTGGGGTAGCCTATTGGTTAAAGCGTTCGTTCGTAACGCCGAAGACCCGGGTTCGATTCCCCACATAGGTGAAGCTTATGTAAAGCCCATTTCTGGTGTCCCCCGCCGTCATATTGCTGGAATATTGCTAAAAGTGCCGTAAAACCATACTCACTTTGAACATACTGTTTGTATCACAAAACATTTGCTCACAGTGAACACCATAGTTGACTTCATTTCATTGTTAATGTAGTGATCGTAGGTTTCCGGAGGTCTTCGGAAAGGTTCATGTGTGTTGTCAGCCATCGTTGTAAGTAAAACAGGTCGAGTACCCAGCTCAATGCAGTATTGACTTATATACTGACTTGATGAACTGACAGTCCTTGTACGTGAGTAGAAAACAAGGTTTGTGATCATGGTGAAACCCGAGACATCGTTTTCACAACATTAAGTATTTATGCCGATCATGGTAATGAACTGACACGAAAAGTTCTATTTAGTTCCTCGTTATTTTTTATACTTGAATATAGATGAGCTTGGTTGGGTACCCTTGTAGTTATCCAATGATGCTGTCATTTTTCTCCTGTTTCGCTGCACGGACTTTATTTGAAAAAACATGTAGTTCATGTATTATAAAACTACCATGTAAATAATTATTAAAATTGAATTGTTTCTATCTTCCAATGTCTGTGTATGTTTTTATTCTCAAGACATACACCTGCAACCTGCAACATCAAATGCTTATTGTAATATTTCGAAAAGTATATATATTTTTTAATATCGGACGTGTGTATTTCATCAGCACATGGTTGTGTCTTATCAATCTTTCTTGTCTCACTATTATGATTATGCATTTATTTAAAGAATCAAACCTTCTCATATGAATTTTATTAGATCCGCCATATTCTGTTTACTTGGTTCAGCCTATAGCACTAATTGACTCAGGGTGCCATCTGAGGCTCTTGCTTCACACATCTCGCGTGTCTCTTTGACCCTTTTTGCTATATGTTATCATGAGGACTAGTGGACGAAAACTGTTAGTTTCTAACCCTGCCCTTAGGGATAGTTGTGTTAGGGTAGGTTACCCCCAACTCGATCCTTAACCATTGGATATATTAACCCTTCCTGATCAAACATCCCTTACGATGGGGCTCCCCTTTATGCCCCTTGGGTTAGTTTTGAGTGTTGGTGTGGGTTTGCTTATCTTTTTTAACAATTTTATACAATGTAATTTTAGGAGAATATGTACAATTTAGGTTCGATTTTTGTACAGAAAATGGCCCCTGCACATGTGCAGAAAGGTAAACAAGCAGGTGCTGATCACTTGGTTAACAAGCACTGATTATTTGTGAGAGCGTCCCTTGTAAAGTGTTGGCTAATTACAAAGAGAGGTTGTGTCTATTTTGTCATCCGTCAACTTTTAAGTAATGCCTATCAAACAATACAAAGTAGAAGTAATTTATGGATAACAACTTCGTTATTTACTGTAAAGGCAAAGTTTCGGTATAAATCCTTATACCGTTGTCAAGCAGGGCTAAATAATTAGCATGGTACAGAATATATATAATACAACAATTACATACATCAGAGAGAGTAGGTGCAACAATGACAACCAAATGATAAAACTGTAACAACATGATGGACAGAGAACACATGATGAGGATGCCAATATGACAGGAAGCCAATTGAACAGGATTAAGTGTTCATAGGTGGGGTGGTTATTGCTTATGAGTTCATAGTAGGTGGATGCTAGGGCTGTTACGATTCACTCGCGTATTCGGTGAATCGAACCATAACCATTCTCGAATTGAATTCGTTATTCATGGCCATGAATATACTATCATGTATATTTACATACCCTGTACCTAAAAATATCCATAACAACATATTATATGAATAGAGTTCTTTCAATGACAACACTTTAATAATATTTAATTTGACAGTATTGTTGTCACTGGTCATTTTCGCATTTGAGCAGATACTAGTACCTGGATAAGTGCAGTATATAAATGTATAATTTATTAATAATTAAGAAACCATGTCAAATAATTTATGTTATTGTTTCACTGATTATAATAAGTAATACATAAACCTCTGACTTGTTATTTTAATTGTGAATTAATATTCGTATTCATTACCCTATATTTGTGATATGAATCGTATTCGCCTCACAGTGTATTCGTTGCAGCCCTAGTGGATGGGATGACATAGCCTTTATCTCTGTTGATTGATGGCTTGTGGCGGCAAGTGTGAACTGCTTCTGTTAGATTTCTTTTAGTGAAGTCATGGAGGTGGAGGTTGTTGGAGATGATTTGGACGTTTTCCCAGTTGATTGTGATTAGGGCAGTTGCTGAGATGGCTGATTTGATGGTTGAAGTTCTGTGCTCTTTGATTCTGATATTGATGGGATGGGATGTTCCATCTATGTGGGATTGTCCCCATATCATGATAAAGTATGACCGGTTCATTGCATTACTCATTTTGTCAGTTTTAGTCAAACAATGTTTCAATGATAAGACAATGGCTTTATATTAACCCATTCATATGAAATTACCAGAATGTATGGGGGCAAATAGCTAATGTTGTATTTGATATTATCATAAGGGTAACAAGAGGCATGTGCTTCAAACATGTCTTGATTTGGCCCTGTTTTCCCAAATCCAAAGTGGTTATGAATTTGTTATCGAGGCAGCTAGATGCATAGGGCTATCTGTTTTTTCACAAACATGAAGTGATGTCATTAAACTGGAAGTGGTTGGTACTTTGTTATTAACATGATTAAGGTAGCTATAGAAGTGGGAAAAATAATGTTTTCTTTAGCACTAGCAAGCCGCTCTAGTTAGGATGGGCGGTCGGGGAGCCCACTGGTTAAAGCGTTCGCTCATCATGCTGAAGACCCAGGTTCGATTCCCGACATGGGTACAATATGTGAAGCCCATTTCTGTTGTCCCCCCGCTGTGATATTGCTGGAATATTGCTAAAAGCGGTGTAAACTCTTACTCACTCACATTCTAGTTAGATACTTTTTAACTAGTCAATTTCAGATTGACATAGCCATTTGTTTTAATTCTACCAAATAAAGGAGAAATTGGTAGCAGAGGGGGTTTGAGTATGGTTTTTTTATAAATGTGAAAGTGATGTCATTAAACTGGAAGTGCTTGCATAGAGGCATGGAACTGTGTTGTGCTGCATTAGATGACATAAGTCACATTGATCGAATATCTTGAGTGATGGTTAATGGGGCTGGTCCTGAGTATGTGAAGACGGAATGGTTCATGAAGGGTGTTTCTGGGGGAAACATATTGGGGTATTCAGGACTAGATGGGTTTGTCGCTGCTATTGCCTTACATGTAATGCAAACAGCTTTCTAGTTACCATGGCTATGTGGCATATAAAGGTTTACTTTTTAATCAACATGATCATGACCTTGGGTTGTCGACAGTGAACGAAGCATTCAGACTTGCATGTCTGATTTCTGCATCTCAAAAAGAAACATATAATGACCAATTCCAAATGTTATCGTGGTAATAAGTAAGTTCTCGCCATTGTTGTGGATCTTTATACAACCTGTCATTTCTGAGTAAACAAACTAAGCGATATTGATTTTGAAAACTCACATCTCATTCTGACCCACACATGCCTCATTAAGATTGGAGGGTCAAAGTTCATTTAGGGTCCACCAGGCACGACCTCCCATGGATTATCCGTTGTTCACGAAGAAATATATCTTGTCAGAGTGAAAAGTATAGATCAGATTTTAATGAGATTGCCCAAAATTTATTACCAAGTCCCCTGTCTCTACCGACTAGTCAATCTGTAGTAGGCTGGATGTGGGGGCCGACATCAACATGTTTACTGTTGCCTCAACAGATATTCAGTCATAATTCAATGCAGCAAAGGAGTGTTGTTCTGTGGTTAAACCACATTGGTTGTCTCCCTTGGGATTACTGACTCTGTTGATTACAGTTGGTCTCAGAATTAACCGCTTCTTGTTAAATAGTTAATTGAGGACATTGTGTTCGTTTCCTTTATTGCTATAGCCTGCAGTGTAGGGATGTGGCTGCAGTTGCTGAGATAGGATGGGATACTGTTGAATTGTTAATTCATTACTGTCAGACATCAGTGGTCATATTACTAATCATACTTATATAACATGTGAACAGCGAACACAAGGATCAGATTTACATGATTGTCTTTTCAGACAGATCTGAAAATATTTAGAATTCTAAATCTCCAATTTGTTTTCACATACTTTCAAGTTTTGCAACTTCATAAAGAAAAACGATTGTAGGGTCCCTCCTCAAACTCTAATGTCATGCCCTGTCATGAGTTTTCTTTGTACATGGTATATGCATGAAATAGGTGTCATTAACTTTCTGCATATATCTCAAATATTGTGATTCACATTCCCACAATAAAATACTGTATTATAGGTGTTTTTATGTCAAAATCTCAGTTGTAATGTTTTCACATTTCTTAGCCCACCAATTGTGAATTCCAGTTTTGGATAGATTTATAGCATGTTTAGTATATGTATTATCACAGGACATATGAAATTGTGGTCAGTTGTGTGGATAACGTTGAGAAAGGAGAATTGGAAAATATTGGTTTCATGTTTGTGTCTGTATCTCAAATCACACAATATCTTAAAAAGTTCAACAAGCATAAAATACTCACATCCCCCACCAATACCGCCATTTTCAGTCTCATGGTCTAAGTCAAATTAGTTGCTATGGCAACTATAAATTTTTCAAAAATCCCCAATTATCAAAAGGCACCAGTCCACCACTAGACCTATCTATGTGCCAAGCTTGGTTAAGATATCTCTCATGTTTTTTTAGTTCTGCTCCGGAAAAAAACGTGGCGGACGGACAGCCCCCATTCCTTTATCCCCCTTCCACTTCGTGGCGGGGGATAATAAACAGTATAATCAGTTTCAAGTCAAGCAAGCATAGCAAGAGGTCCTTGACATAAGCTAATATTAAAAGTTAATGATTAGGGCCCCTAGATTCAATTACTATAGAATAACTCAAGGAAAATCTCTAGGGTCTCTACAATTTTGGCAATATTAACACAGACTTTACAAATGCAAATATTAAGAAGTGTCCCATATGCCATGTTTTAGGCACCGATGCATAGCACTCCATCACAATTCCAAAATAGATGAGGTTGATAATAACATCTGTCGACCATTATTCACCAGACTGAACTGTAATACAATCTGTTAAAAACTTAAATTGAATCACCATTTGACGATATTCAATGCCATTATTTGTAATACATTTCTCTTACTACATTACTCGACAGTAGTGATGGGTTTTGGCCTGACTTTCTTTTTGTAATAATGATTTATGTATTGCGATATGTACCACAATATGTCGTGTGTGTTCTTTCAACTGTAATTTGTGGTGAACCTGAATAATAAAAGACCCATACATCATGAACATTGAATTTCCCAAGCACATTTTTTCGTCCAACATTTTGTTGGGTATTGCTATGCTCACAACACATGTGTAATAATTATGTACAGGAATATACAGTGAATAGTTTCACTTTTTCGATCAAAGAGGCGGTGGAGTAACCTAGTGGTAAAAGCTTTCGCTAGTCATGCCGAAGACACGGGTTCAATTCCCCACATGGGTACACTGTATGAAGCCCATTTCTGGTGTCCCACGCCATGATATTGCTGGAATATTGCTAAAAGTGGCTTAAAACCATACTTACTCTCTCACACTTTTCAATCACAGGAATTAAGTTGCTAACTTCTGAATTTCATAATTTCATTTCGACTTGTCATTTATCATGTTTATGTACACATTGCCAACATGATGAAAATTTGCGTGATTTTGAAAATGCAATAAACAGGATAAGTGCCCTTGACAATTAGGCAATTTTCAAAGGATAGCACTTAGTACAACCATACATGTGTTAACTTGTTGAGATCAGGCGGCAGGGAAGAGAATTAGTTCAAATGTCAATCAGTCTGAAGCATTTTCGATAATAGATGCAAGGCAATCATTAACCCCTCTTACACTGCTAGTTTCTGTACAAAATCTGTAGTAATAATAACACAAGAAATTATGGACTGTTATGTACACTTTGGGGGGCGCTTTTGAAGATTACTTACAGATTGGTCTAATACCAGTAGTTGGTCGGGGGGGGCACTTAACATGCTTAAAGGAGCACAAAGCCTAATACAGATATCGGTTTACCCATTTGATTAAATCAAAGTGTGGTTGCCAGGCAACATATTTGCTACCGGTAAATTTGAAAACGGCAAATGATTGAATACCATTGAGCGTGACAAGCCATGTATATTTGTTGTGTGCAACCTGAGCATGATCTGTGATCATGAATAGATCATGTCAGTCTTTAATTGTTATGTTTTTACTTTTCCCTTCGCCAGATACATGACATACTGGATCAGCAAGAAGAGACAGGGACGTAAGATCTTCATTGATCACCTCAACCCCATCAGTCACAAGCCCATCTACGGTGAGTTGCCGTCACTAAATATTCAGGGGAGGTAACCAGCACTAGTGTTGCGAGGGGCTGAGGGTAAAGTTGGGCTTTGAAGGAGCTGATGTTTTGTGGTGAGTTGCTGGGTTACTGATATGAATATTCAGGGGAGGTAACCGGCACTATAGTCAGTCAACCATCATTTTGACACCTGGATTTTCACAATTATTTTCCATTAAGTACACAATCACACGACAAAAGTTTGTTATCTAATAATAATCATTGACCTAACTTGAAATACCAGTTTTGTTATATTTCATGTCAGGAAAAAATATTTCCTTTTTGTTTTCGTGTAATTTTGTGACCGTTGACATGGCCCTGTAGTGGGAGGTATGAACAGACGATTTACCGTGTCACAAGAATGACGTAATGTGTGTTAAACATGCTTGCTGCATGTGACGAGAGGATGGAGTCCAGTATCAGTTCGAGGGGTTCATATCTCGATATTGTGATGCACAATGGAGATGGAGGCTGTTATAAAAGTGATTTCTGCTGTTGTCATGTCAGAACCTCCTTTTGAGTCCATTACTAGTGGGTAATGGCAAGTTCAGAGTTCACGAAGTTCGCTTGTCATGTATAATGTATGACCAACCACAGAATACAGTTGCATCTATTGATGTACAGCTGTGTTTTAGTATTGGACTGGGGAAGGATCTATACTGGCAGAGTTGATTAATTCTTCCCGACCTATCCCAAGGAGCATTGATCATCAATTATCAGTTCTGAATGAAGCATGATTGATTCTAGATATTGTGTGTGCTTTTGAGTACATTTGGCCTAGTTTATGAGACTGTCAGAGAAACTGCGTTTTGGGGGGCAATCAACCATGACAAGTGTTAAAGAATAAGTGAGTGTCATATTCATGATTGAACATGACACACATATCATGAGACATCAATGGTGCCTTGTCTATTGGTAAACATGGTAACATGAAACATGACAAGACTAAGCTGAAACAAAATAGGAAAATCAATTTTTTGCTGTGACCAGGAAATACTCTTGTAAAATGTATTGGGGCTGTTGATGGAGTTCAATAATAATTTTACGGTATTTATGTGAACATTTAGAAGTCCAGGCTCCATCGTACAAATAGTCATATGTGAAGTAGGCTCATGGGAAGAGATTTACCTTGACCTTCAAAACTTGGGGTCAAGAGGACACCAATTACTAATTCCAAGAGTCCTTCCAGCAAACGCGAAGGTCCTGTAAGCTGTTGTAATGGTGTGGTGTACTGTACTGTATGATTCAGTAATAACTTTTATTACATCAACTTGATCATTCTTGTCAAGAATTTGGTACAATGAATATTGTGCGTCCATCAGGATGCAATACATATATTGTTTTGGACGCACATTTCTGCATCGCCTTAAACCCTGAATTGGCCTTCTGTTTTATCTTACTAATCCCCAAATCTCTGGCTATTAGAAAGTTTAGAAATGAAATAGAGATTATTAGCCAAGTATTCCTAATACAGAGCTACAGATAAGGTGCATTTTTGCGTAAAATACCTCCCAAAAATATTCAAAACCCAATTACTTTCAATTTACTTGCTTACAGAAACGTATGTTTTAAATGAAAAACTCAAATGTATAAAAAAGGCATGTGTAAGTAAACTTACCCAATGAAGCTTTTTCAGCAAGCGTACAACGGAGCTAATGTCTAAAACACACATTTTGAGCTCATTTACTTTCCAAGTCAAGCCTATATTTAGAACTGTTATATATATCTAAAACATTTCCTCTTTTTTTTAAATCCCCAATTGTTAACACGTTTTGGGAAAACCCTAAAAGAGTGATGAATAGATGGGTGAAAGAATATTGGTTCCCCAATGAAAGTGTAATAAACCAATACAAATAGAACCTTCGAGTAAAAACTCAATTGCTCAAAAAGTTATCTGGAGCTCTGCTAATATATGATAATTTCAATACAGAAATACACTAGGGTAATATTTGCTTTATCAATATCATATAATGTCATTCTTAAAATAATTGATGTTTGTGACATATTTTTATATTAATCGGGGGATATACATGATATAGGAATGGGTGCTGTCTGTCCATCTGTCAGGTTTCGTTTTTAGAGCAGAACTCAAAAACCATGAGAGATATCTTAACCAAACTTGGCACATAGATAGGTCTAGTGGTAAACTGGTGCCTATTGGTAGATTGGGATTTTTGAAAAAAAAAAAAATTTCAAGTTTCTATAGCAACGACTTTGACTTTTGAAAATGGCAGTAGTGCTCGTTTCCGGAGGGCTAATGCCTTGCACACAGCCAGACATGTCATTTTGGCTGGGGACATGAGTATTTCATGTTTGTTGTATAGTGCCAAATGATTTACTAACAAGTTTGTGTACAGAATCATCGACACATATGGTAATCCTTATCTAAACTTACTGGGAACATCAGTCAATAATTTATTGAGACAGTGCAGTGATGTTTGCCACTTAGCAGTGGGTTGTTTCTGCTTAGTGACATCATTTGCATATTTAACGCATGATGATACCTTTTAAAAGAAATATGCACACTGTACATCATGATACATGTCATGTTTGATAGTAGTTTGAGGTTAAACCTGTTTATGACTCTTATTGATCTATTTTTTAACTGTTTCTCCTAGGGTGCCCTATCGGTGGGATTGGAGGCGGTTCCATTGGTCGGGGATACAGAGGGGAGTTCTGTCGCTTCCACATGGTGCCTGGTCTCTATGACTACAATGTAGTCGATGCTGATCAGGTATGTCACTCTTGCATCATCAGCAGGAGATGTTAGTCTTGTCAGATATTACCATTTTCTCCTGTACCAAAAAGAAATAAAATAAAACAAAAGCATTATCCTATACAGAAACCTCAAAAGTAAAACTGTTTGGTTTAAAAATGACAAAAATAGTTTGATTTGGGGTAATGACTTGGTGTAGTCGGTAGCTAATCAGACTGGAGCAGAGGTAACTGTCATTCTTCCCACTGATCACTCCTCACCCGTGACGCCGGGGTAGAATAGGTCGTCAGCAACCCATGCTTGCTGTAAGAGGCGACTATGCTTGTCAAAAGAGGCGACTAACGGGATCGGGTGTTCAGGCTTGCTGACTTGGATGATGCATGCCAACGTTTCCCAATTGCGTAGATCGATGCTCATGATATCAATCACTGGATTGTCTGAACCAGACTCGATTAATTACAGGCTGCCATCATACAGCTGGAATATATCTGAGTTCGGCGTTAAACAACAAACAAATCATGCTCCGAAGAGTTACGTTTGTATGTGTGAGTGAGTGCAATACACCACTAGTATTGATTGCCTTACATTAGCATGAGCAATAGGAAGATAATACAATATCTGCTTGAAAGCATCCTCATCATATTTCCAAGATCATGTTGATATTGCTACAACAATTACCTCTAGCAAGGCCACTGGGAACTGAGGAGGGTATTATGGAACAGGGACTTGCTTCCTTGGTTTTACACTTTTTGTTTGAATGTACATGTATAGTGTAGTATTTAAAGCAGTTGTTGCCATGGACATTGGTTACATCAAAATGTCTCATCTCAGACAGTACAGATACAGTATTTTTTAAAAGGAAGGGTGCATTTTTATACCCCCTACCTAAAAGGGCAGGATATAGTTATACCAAGGAGTCTTGTCTGTTCATCCTTTTCCATCCTTCCGAGGACATCTTCTTTAGTGCGACCTGTAAAGTGAAAACCACTGCAAAGATTCTTTTCAAACTTGTTGAACACTTTCTATACCACTAGCATTAGGAGAAGGGCACTGCGAAGTTTGATTTAAATTTTAAGATTTCTGAAAAGTGTACAGCTGTTTTTGATTTTTTCACTAAGATTTATTTTACTTAAATATTTGTGCGACATTTTACTCGAAACTACTGCATGGATTCTTTTCAAATTTAGGGAACAGTTTTCATGAATAGAAGAGGTGCAGTGCAAAGTTTGATTTTGATATGTGTATATTTTTTTTTAAATATGATTGTTTTCATGTTTTTAACTTAGAATATCTTTTTACTTCAACGTTTGTGCGACCGTTAACTTGAGAACAACTTAATGGATTCTTTACCAATTAGGGGTATAGTTTCTTTATCAGTAGGAGAGGTGCAGTGCAAAGTTTGCTGATGTTGTGACATCATGGTAACACTATGAGGTCACAAAGGTACAAAAGACATATATAAATACATGAACATTCTTCGAAATGACAATTGATCTTGGGTGAAAATATCAATCAATGTCAAGTCAAGTCAAAATATCAATCAATGTCAAGTCAAGTCAAAATATCAATCCATGTCAAGTCAAGTGTACCGTATCTGGCAAATCTTACCGATGATGCATCAATGCGTCTTTGTATTATGCCCTTACTATGGTACTTTGTTGTGCTTATTGAGAGAAACCAGCTCTAACATTGTTCTCCAGCCAATTCTTGGAGTCGAAGTATTAGTGAGCCCTGCTCACTTTTTGCCTTGCTTTACTTGGCAATGTATGCTTGGTTTATGTGTAATTCTGTTGACTATATATGGAAAATGTCGACTGTAGTCTCTCTGTTCGCCTCGGCATGGGAGAGTGTCATGACCGATCTCCGGATCCTGTCCACTCAGGGTAGGCTATTTTCTGACTTGGCAAAGTCATCCACCTGCCTTTTAGGGCATTTGCTTTGCACCTATACGAGTGTGCTTTGCCAAAGGGACCACTAGTTTTAGTTGGTAATAACAGTAGTTCGTTGTAAGTATATATACAGCAAATATACAGCAATTTGATGGGAACCAAAAAAACCAGTTCATTATGTCCGTCAGTTTGTTATGTATGGTTCGTTATAAACAGCACACTGTATCAGTCACTGAGGATAATTCTCCTCCCCTTGTACCATGTCTTGAGGAACAACCAAGGTTTGCTTTTGGATATGTACGAGAAGCTAATTGACTTGGGTGGCTGTGGCGGGTGTGTGGCATGGGGTCACATGGTATCACATGGTATCAGTCATTGTCTGAGTAATAACTCTCTAAATGAAATCTTCCAGTTGTGAGACAGAAATGACATCACTCTGGAATGCTACAAAGTCTCCCTGGAATTTTATGGCATCATGATACAAATACTTCCGTTATAACTTAACTCGCCTGGATAGCAGAATGTGTGACAATACGCTAAATCCAAGTTGTTCTGATACATGATGATGAAATGTTTATATTCAGTTAGAGTGGTATCTACTGCGCCACATCAAATGGCATGTTTTTCAAATTTTGGCTTTGGGAAGAAAGAAAATACTTATCAAGAAATATATTTACGTGTGGTGAATAGTCCAGGAAATGTTCGGGCATCATATCACATTTAATCACATTTTTAAACCAATCAGATTGCAGCAGCATGCACTCCTATATGTTTTGCAATGATGATAAGTAAAAAGTGGATTTGCACACAATTCGTCCCCCATCAGTGCTTGAACCTCTACAGGGTACTGATTTGGTGACCCATGAAGATCCGGGTTAGAATAAGCCCGTAAAAGGCGACTATGCATGTTGTAAGAGGCGACAAGAGGGATTGGGTGGTCAGACTTGCTGACTTGGTTGATGCATGTCATTGTATCCCAATTGCGTAGATCGATGCTCATGATGTCATTCACTGGATTGTCAGGGCTAGATCATTTACAGACCACTGTCATTTTCTTGGAATATTTGCTGAGTGCAGTGTTAAACAACAAACAAACTGTTTTGGCTGATCATATTTACCATTCTGATCAAATTAACTAACTTGATTAAATTTCATCTTACATAGTAAAGACAACTCACTCACTCTTGCCACGGCAGATTCTCTCTCCTTTGTTGATTGATATGGTAAGTCCATTGCAAGCTGCAGGGCTCTGGATGTAAACCATTTATTTACATGGGAGAGAGAATCTTTAAATCGTTGTTCTGCCAATGACAGCCATAATGTCTGAAACAAGATGGCATTTGCAAAGCGACAATGTCTGTTTGACGCAAGTTGCCAATGAAACATTGATAATGTCTGTTTGACCAAAGTTGTCAATGACACATCGATAATGTCTGTTTGACCAAAGTTGTCAATGACACATCGATAATGTCTGTTTGACCAAAGTTGCCAATGAAACATCGATAATGTCTGTTTGACCAAAGTTGCCAATGACACATCGCTAATGTCTGTTTGACCCAAGTTGCCAATGACACATCGCTAATGTCTGTTTGACCCAAATTACCAATGACACATCGCTAATGTCTGTTTGACCCAAGGTTCAATGACACATCAATAATGTCTGTTTGACGAAAGCTGTCAATGACACACTGATAATGTCTGTTTGACCAAAGTTGTCAATGACACATCGCTAATGTCTTTTTGACCCAAGTTGCCATGACACATCGCTTATGTCTGTTTGACCCAAGTTGTCCATTACAACATGTAGACCTAGTAACAGAATTGGGCACAGATTATGGAGCACCTGTTTCACATGAGTTGTGACTGTCCCCAGTTCACCGTGTGCATCCGCAAGAATGGCGTGACAGTGCTGCAGCAGGTGCTCGCGTCCTACAAGAAGACGGGGAAACATCTCAAGTCCTGGGACTGGAACTTCCCGGCTGCTAACGCCACCTATCATGCCCTCTACCCCCGAGCATGGACAGTGTACATCATCCCTGAGTTCAATGTCAAGTTGGTGTGTCGACAGGTCTCGCCCGTCTACCCACACGAGTATAAGGTAAGTCAGGGACTCCCTGAGGACATGCTCAAACAGGAAATCGTTATGAATTGCAAGTTAGAATTAAACTTCTATTTTTACATGTCCAAAAACTGATGTAGAGTTGCCATATACCTAATGATGAAAGTGGTAGTCCACAAGGCAGAGTCACTAATGCCTGCATTTAACTTGTCTTGGATTAACGGAATTTCATCAATTTCAAACCCTGAACTTGCACATGCTTTATGAGAATAGAAAATGAGTGTAAAAATGATATTTTTATCATGTTTATCTCCTAACAAAAAATAATTGTTAAAAAATGATCAATAGATAATGCGGATGATATTTCCAAATCATACTTATCTTTTGTTAATGTTATAAACTGCATTTGATTAATTGATGTCAATCATTTTTTCTCTTCATCAGGAGAGTTCACTACCAGCAGCAGTGTTTGTGTGGACCATCACGAACAACAGCACCGATGACCTTGACATCAGTATCATGTTCTCATTTAAAAATGGCCGTGGTGTGAAGGAGGATAAGGAAGGAGGCTGCTGGAACGAGCCCTTTAAGTGTGACAGCGAGGGGGGCGACGTCAGCGGAGTCCTCATCCACCAGACCTTCAGGGATATGGACTGTACATACGCACTCTCGGCAGCACAAAGGGTCAGTAGCTTGGACTGCAGAGAGGGAGACTCACTGTATGGAGCTAGAACTTATTCCCTTCAAAATCTGGATTAATTAATGAACTTAAAGATCTGTCAGTATGAGTATGGAGCTAGTTTGAGGCCTAAAGTTAGTGTTCTGGCAGCCAGCTGGTGTTAGTTGGCACACTTTGTTCTGCAAAGTTGTACCCATGTCTGAAAAAGAATAATGTTTATTGACATTGTAAAATGAAAAAGATATGTCATTTTCGGAAGCACTATGGATTGACTCCGGACAGCTTCTTTCTTCACAGCATGGCGTTATTGAGCAGACTGATTCTCATCTACTCTTTCACTTGCCCCAATTTGATCTGTGTTGTCAATTATTCTATAGTCTTGATAGTTGTAATGACAGCTAAAGTCACATAATCTGCTTTCATGTTGACAATGTGTTTTTGTCTGTCAGGAGGGGGTGTCTGTGAGTCATCTGGTGAGCTTTGACCCTCAAGGGACAGGAAGCGAGGTTTGGTTAGACCTCAAAGAAGATGGACAACTGACATCTTCAACAGGTACTGTTATACTGTGTTGTTTGTGGGCTTTATTTGTTCTACATGATATTTGAATTTTCAGTTAATATCAGATGTGCAATGTAATATTTTTGCTGGTTTTTCTTTGCAGAAAGCAGTGAAAAGACATTGAAGGGAAAGGAGATCGCGGCTGCTGTGTGTGTGCAGTGTCATGTGGCAGCCGGCAAGTTGGCCACGGCGGAGTTCAGTCTGGTCTGGGATATGCCAGTCATACACTTTAGCTCTAGGGGACAGAAATACCATAGGTAAGTGGGAAGGTTAAAGCAGGTTTCACTCTGGTTTGGCATATGCTCATCTTGCACTTTAGCTCTAGGGGACAAAAACATCACAGCAGGGTTCAGTCTGGTCTGAGATATGACGTCATCCACTTTAGCTCTTGGAGACAGAAATATCATAGGTAAGCGGGAAGGTTAAGGCAGATTTCAGTCTGGCATACTCACTCACTCAGAAGTACATCAATCTGCATTAAGTCAGGAAACAGTATCTCTTTCTCTCTATGTATTGGGTCCCATAAACATACTCATGCTATATGACATTTGGCAAGCATGCATTCACTACAACCTCATATTTCAGACGTTATGCCCGCTGGTTCGGGACTGATGGCACCGGTGCCAAGCAGATCAGCAGTCATGCAATAGGCCAGTACCAGGCCTGGGAGAGCAAGATTGAAGAGTGGCAAAACCCAATACTCTCCAACAGGTAATACATAAAGGAGATACTCTGCAACAGGTAGCCTGTATGTGTAGAGGGGATACTCTCCAACAGGTAATACATAAAGGAGATACTCTCCAACAGGTAGCCTGTATGTGTAGAGGGGATACTCTCCAACAGGTAATACATAAAGGAGATACTCTCCAACAGGTAGCCTGTATGTGTAGAGGAGATACTCTCCAACAGGTAATACATAAAGGAGATACTCTCCAACAGGTAGCCTGTATGTGTAGAGAAGATACTCTCCAACAGGTAGTCTGTATGTGTAGAGGAAATACTCTCCAACAGGTAGTCTGTATGTGTAGAGGAAATACTCTCCAACAGGTAGCCTGTATGTGTAGAGGAGATACTCTCCAACAGGTAGCCTGTATGTGTAGAGGAGATACTCTCCAACAGGTAGTCTGTATGTGTAGAGGAGATACTCTCCAACAGGTAGCCTGTATGTGTAGAGGAGGTACTCTCCAACAGGTAGCCTGTATGTGTAGAGGAGATACTCTCCAACAGGTAGCCTGTATGTGTAGAGGAGATACTCTCCAACAGGTAGCCTGTATGTGTAGAGGAGATACTCTCCAACAGGTAGTCTGTATGTGTAGAGGAGATACTCTCCAACAGGTAGCCTGTATGTGTAGAGGAGATACTCTCCAACAGGTAGCCTGTATGTGTAGAGGAGATACTCTCCAACAGGTAGTCTGTATGTGTAGAGGAGATACTCTCCATAAGGTTTGTAATTATCCCTAATCTTTTGCCAGGAACCTTCCAGCCTGGTACAAGTCGGCATTGTTTAATGAGCTGTACTTTGTGAGTGATGGTGGCACGATATGGGTGGATCCAGTTGATGGAGACAGCAGCACATCTTTCTTCAAGAACGACCACGCCCTGGTGAAGGAGTACAGCAAGTTCCTGTACCTGGAAGGTGAGTCAGTCCACCTCACAGAGCTACAACTCATTAGTCTCAGGAAGGCTTTGATATGAAAACACCCAGTCCTTCCTTTCTAGACAGCAGGTGAAAGAAAGAACATAGGCCTATCAGGCACATTGCCTACTTCATGGCAGCCTAGAGAAAGGGAAGAAAGAAATGAGTCATGCTCAGCGTCACATCAAGTCCGGGGCCCTGTTCCTCAAAACAATCTTAATGCTAGGTCGATCGTAACTCCCATACTTTAGCAAAGACAAACATGACAAACCACATTCATGGCGCTAAGATTGCTTTGTGGAACGAGGCCCAGACCTGATTGTATACACTGCATGTGGTATGATGTACTGCACACAGGAGAGAGTAGGAGGATGGTGACTGTGTTCAAATGCTTGAGTCCTGAAAGTTTCTTGGAGTTCGGTCCTGCCCACACTGAAGCACATGATACATGTTGTATCTCCATAGGCAAGTGACTTCGTTTGAAGTAAGCCTTTCTCACTCAGCAGTGAATGGGTTGGGATGAGATGGTAGTGGGACTGGAAGCTTTCTAACACCTTATACAGCTGCTTATTTTGTATACTCCCTAGGAGCTGAGAATGACATTTGAGAGCTCACAGTTCAGATACCAGGGCATATAAACCCTTTATCAGCAAACAGTGGCATACTGTTTCTGTTTACTGCAGATAACAAGCAAACTAGCTCCCATGTAGCATATGCAGTACTTAAATAAAACATGACATTTGCAATTGGCCTCATTTCCTTGTTTTTATGACCTTGTTAAAATAAACTCACTGCCAAAAGAAGCGCGAATACCATACATGTTGGTTAATATATGAAGATATTCAAGAGATATCAGATTGGTTTGAGTCATGGTTTGATGCAGACCCATGACTTGGGATGCACCACTTGTCTTGTGCAGGATTAGCGTGTAAAGTTTGGAAATCACATGCAGTATATCGTGATAAGAATAAATACACTCTGTGTCAACACTTGAATGATTGTAAGTTTTGTCATTAATTGGTACACATTGGAAACATATCTTCTTAACATACATACTCCTCTATATGTTTCTATGTTTCACGTTTCTTTTGGCGTAAGTATATGATTGTGTACTGTGATCTTGGAGGGTTTATGGTGCTGTCTCTGTCTCGCAGGTCATGAATACCGGATGTTCAACACATACGACGTGCATCACTATGCCTCCTTCGCCTTCATCCAGCTGTGGCCCAAGATACAGCTGTCTCTACAGTATGACATAGGTACAGTGTGTGATGTCATTGTTGGGCCTGTGGGGAGTACGGGCTAGAGTTATGCCCCAGCAACCTAGGCTAAATTTTCTTAACTGGCGATCATATGAATCAGTGGTAAGCCTCATTGACTTGGTTAATTGCCTGTCATCGTATCCTGATGGCATGCGGGGGCGGTCGGGTAGCCTAGTGGTTAAAGTGTTTGCTCGTCACGCTGAAGACCCAGGTTCGATTCTCGACATGGGTACAAAGTGTGAAGCCCAATTTCTGGTGTCCCCGCCATGATATTGCTGGAACATTGCTAAAAGCGGTGTAAAACCATACTCACTTACTCACTCACTGATGGCATGGGACTTTGATCATACTGTCAATCCCTGGTTTGTCTGTTTCACAATCAACTATTTACAGGTCACCATCATACAGGTGGAATATTAGTGAGTGCAGCGTTAAGCAGTAAATAAAAATTTAGGGAGAGTATCCTAGGGTTATCCTATTCAGGGAGAGTATCTTAGGATTATCCTATTTAGGGATAGTATCCTAGTATTATCCTATTGATGGAGAGTATCCTAGGAGTATCCTATTTATGGAGAGTATCCTAGGGTTATCCTGTTTAGGGAGAGTATCCTAGGAAAATCCTATTCAGGGAGAGTATCTTAGGATTATCCTATTTACGGAGAGTATCCTGGGGTTATCCTATTTAGGGAGAGTATCCTAGGGCTATCCTATTTATAGAGAGTATCCTAGGGTTATCCTATTCAGTGAGAGTATCCTAGGGTTATCCTATTCAGTGAGAGTATCCTAGGGTTATCCTATTCAGTGAGAGTATCCTAGGGTTATCCTATTCAGGGAGAGTATCCTAGGGTTATCCTATTCAGTGAGAGTATCCTAGGGTTATCCTATTCAGGGAGAGTATCTTTGGGTTATCCTATTTATGGAGAGTATCCTAGGGCTATCCTATTTAGGGAGAGTATCCCAGGTTTATTTTATTAGTGTAGTGATGTGTAACATTACGTCTAAATCTACTACAGTTTTCACCTTTGTGGTTCTTGATAAGATGGTTACCAAGGTAACCAGGTGAGATAGGTTCGCAGTCTCATGTGCTTGTTGTAAGAACTGCCCAACATGTGTGACCTGGCGGCATGTTACCATGGTTACAGTGTGGATCATTGCTCTTGCTTTCAACCACTGGTGTGTCTGGCCAAGTCTTGATTTCTTTTAAAGGCTGCTGTGATATGGCTTGAATGCTGACTGGCATAAAACAACACTCACTCACTTGTTGGCCAGGCCGTCTCCAGTGTTAGTATTGTGGATGGCGTTGTGTTCCAGGCTGCATTGTCCCCACCCAGTGTGATATGGCTTGAATGCTGACTGGCATAAGACAACATACACTCACATGTTGGCCAGGCCGTCTCCAGTGTTAGTATTGTGGATGGCGTTGTGTTCCAGGCTGCATTGTCCCCACCCAGTGTGATATGGCTTGAATGCTGACTGGCATAAGACAACATACACTCACATGTTGGCCAGGCCGTCTCCAGTGTTAGTATTGTGGATGGCGTTGTGTTCCAGGCTGCATTGTCCCCACCCAGTGTGATATGGCTTGAATGCTGACTGGCATAAAACAACATACACTCACATGTTGGCCAGGCCGTCTCCAGTGTTAGTATTGTGGATGGCATTGTGTTCCAGGCTGCATTGTCCCCACCCAGTGTGATATGGCTTGAATGCTGACTGGCATAAAACAACACTCACTCACTTGTTGGCCAGGCCGTCTCCAGTGTTAGTATTGTGGATGGCGTTGTGTTCCAGGCTGCATTGTCCCCACCCAGTGTGATATGGCTTGAATGCTGACTGGCATAAAACAACACTCACTCACTTGTTGGCCAGGCCGTCTCCAGTGTTAGTATTGTGGATGGCGTTGTGTTCCAGGCTGCATTGTCCCCACCCAGTGTGATATGGCTTGAATGCTGACTGGCATAAAACAACACTCACTCACTTGTTGGCCAGGCCGTCTCCAGTGTTAGTATTGTGGATGGCGTTGTGTTCCAGGCTGCATTGTCCCCACCCAGTGTGATATGGCTTGAATGCTGACTGGCATAAAACAACATACACTCACATGTTGGCCAGGCCGTCTCCAGTGTTAGTATTGTGGATGGCATTGTGTTCCAGGCTGCATTGTCCCCACCCAGTGTGATATGGCTTGAATGCTGACTGGCATAAAACAACATACACTCACATGTTGGCCAGGCCGTCTCCAGTGTTAGTATTGTGGATGGCATTGTGTTCCAGGCTGCATTGTCCCCACCCAGTGTGATATGGCTTCAATGCTGACTGGCATAAAACAACATACACTCACATGTTGGCCAGGCCGTCTCCAGTGTTAGTATTGTGGATGGCATTGTGTTCCAGGCTGCATTGTCCCCACCCAGTGTGATATGGCTTGAATGCTGACTGGCATAAGACAACATACACTCACATGTTGGCCAGGCCGTCTCCAGTGTTAGTATTGTGGATGGCGTTGTGTTCCAGGCTGCATTGTCCCCACCCAGTGTGATATGGCTTGAATGCTGACTGGCATAAGACAACATACACTCACATGTTGGCCAGGCCGTCTCCAGTGTTAGTATTGTGGATGGCGTTGTGTTCCAGGCTGCATTGTCCCCACCCAGTGTGATATGGCTTGAATGCTGACTGGCATAAAACAACACTCACTCACTTGTTGGCCAGGCCGTCTCCAGTGTTAGTATTGTGGATGGCGTTGTGTTCCAGGCTGCATTGTCCCCACCCAGTGTGATATGGCTTCAATGCTGACTGGCATAAAACAACATACACTCACATGTTGGCCAGGCCGTCTCCAGTGTTAGTATTGTGGATGGCATTGTGTTCCAGGCTGCATTGTCCCCACCCAGTGTGATATGGCTTGAATGCTGACTGGCATAAAACAACATACACTCACATGTTGGCCAGGCCGTCTCCAGTGTTAGTATTGTGGATGGCATTGTGTTCCAGGCTGCATTGTCCCCACCCAGTGTGATATGGCTTCAATGCTGACTGGCATAAAACAACATACACTCACATGTTGGCCAGGCCGTCTCCAGTGTTAGTATTGTGGATGGCATTGTGTTCCAGGCTGCATTGTCCCCACCCAGTGTGATATGGCTTGATTGCTGACTGGCATAAGACAACATACACTCACATGTTGGCCAGGCCGTCTCCAGTGTTAGTATTGTGGATGGCGTTGTGTTCCAGGCTGCATTGTCCCCACCCAGTGTGATATGGCTTGAATGCTGACTGGCATAAGACAACATACACTCACATGTTGGCCAGGCCGTCTCCAGTGTTAGTATTGTGGATGGCGTTGTGTTCCAGGCTGCATTGTCCCCACCCAGTGTGATATGGCTTGAATGCTGACTGGCATAAGACAACATACACTCACATGTTGGCCAGGCCGTCTCCAGTGTTAGTATTGTGGATGGCGTTGTGTTCCAGGCTGCATTGTCCCCACCCAGTGTGATATGGCTTCAATGCTGACTGGCATAAGACAACATACACTCACATGTTGGCCAGGCCGTCTCCAGTGTTAGTATTGTGGATGGCATTGTGTTCCAGGCTGCATTGTCCCCACCCAGTGTGATATGGCTTGAATGCTGACTGGCATAAAACAACACTCACTCACTTGTTGGCCAGGCCGTCTCCAGTGTTAGTATTGTGGATGGCGTTGTGTTCCAGGCTGCATTGTCCCCACCCAGTGTGATATGGCTTGAATGCTGACTGGCATAAAACAACACTCACTCACTTGTTGGCCAGGCCGTCTCCAGTGTTAGTATTGTGGATGGCGTTGTGTTCCAGGCTGCATTGTCCCCACCCAGTGTGATATGGCTTGAATGCTGACTGGCATAAAACAACAGTCACTCACTTGTTGGCCAGGCCGTCTCCAGTGTTAGTATTGTGGATGGCGTTGTGTTCCAGGCCGCTGTGTCCCCACCCAGTGTGATATGGCTTCAATGCTGACTGGCATAAGACAACATACACTCACCCATTAATAGAATACATTTGGTACACATGATATATTTCAATGTATCAGTTAAACTATTTATATCATTTAACTTTTCTTCTGTCATACTAATTGCAGTGTATAAAATTCCCCAAAATTTCAGTCAGACAACCGGACTGGCAACATTGTTAAGTTACCAGACCAGATAAAATTTTGCCAGTCAAGAATTTTCTAGGCTAACAAAAGTAACAAAAGGGTAAACATAAGAATAGTACTGTTTGATGTTAGTTGTCAGAATATAACGATAAACCTGTTGATTGTCAACTTATCTTTAACCCCCGACCATCAGGCATCCAACTTTTCAAAACTGACCGTCCATCAGCAAAACAGACCGTCTAGGACTGTCGGGCAGGCCGGTATTTTAAACACTGCTAACTGATATTCATACCCGTCCTAGGAATGATGGCATGTATTTTACCATTCAGCTCACTCTGTGATGAGCGAGGACAGTACGCGTGTGAAGTACTACACGTCCGGTCACAAGGGGCTGCTCAAGACACTTCACACAGTTCCTCATGACGTCGGGGACCCAGGTTAGTAGTAGTAAGAATAAGAATAATAATCTGCATATTTATGTCGCAATCAAATCCACATCCTAAGGCATGCTCAAAGCTCTACATTAACACCCTGATCAGTGGATCTGTGTGCACTCAATTCATTCTCAATTCTCTGATGTGAAAGAATCAGATGGTCCTTAACTTATTTTAGTGGTATATTTGGGATCAAGGTAGATATACGTATTGTTTTGGCTGATTATTTGTCAAAGTACCATGTTATTGTGGTTAGTTTCCCGTGCTTTGAACCACTGGCTTACCTGGCCCATAAGTTCCCTGTACAGTGTCGACCTTTGAGTTTACATACTCCCTGTTGGGATTCTAGGGCAGTATTGGTCCCAGTGCTAAGAATGAACAGTTTCACGGATGTATTGGTGCAACACGATTCAACCCACCTTTCACAAAAAGCTCTAATCTCCATCAGATGTTTGGAAAGTGGTAGCATCATCATCATCATCATCCGCATCAGCATCATCATCTTGTATTGATGTTGACTTCTAACCACACAAACAAATGTATTTTGGAAAGAAAAATATTAGAGCTTCATGAGCTTCAGCTTGTATTGTTTCAGGACGTGGTACCCATAATTGTCTTGACAGTAAAATACACTGATGATTGTGTGGTTTCTGTGTGTGTCCTGTCTGCATGTGTATGTCCTGTCTGCATGTGTGTTGCCTGTCTGCATGTGCGCGGCCTGTCTCCATGTGTGTGACCTGTCTGCATGTGTGTGACCTGTCTGCCTGTGTGTGACCTGTCTGCATGTGTGTGTCCTGTCTGCATGTGTGTGACCTGTCTGCAAGTGTGTGACCTGTCTGCATGTGTGTGACCTGCCTGCCTGTGTGTGTCCAGTCTGCATGTGTGTTACCTGTCTGCATGTGTGTTACCTGTCTGCATGTGTGTTACCTGTCTGCATGTGCACGGCCTGTCTCCATGTGTGTGACCTGTCTGCATGTGTGTGACCTGTCTGCATGTGCACGGCCTGTCTCCATGTGTGTAACCTGTCTGCATGTGTGTCACCTATCGCCTGTGTGTGACCTGTCTGCCTGTGTGTGTCCAGTCTGCATGTGTGTTACCTGTCTGCATGTGCACGTCCTGTCTCCATGTGTGTGACCTGTCTGCATGTGTGTGACCTGTCTGCATGTGCGCGGCCTGTCTCCATGTGTGTGACCTGTCTGCATGTGTGTCACCTGCCTGCCTGTGTGTGTCCTGTCTCCATGTGTGTGACCTGTCTCCATGTGCGCGGCCTGCCTGCCTGTGTTTGACCTGTCTGCATGTGTGTGACCTGTCTGCCTGTGTTTGACCTGTCTGCATGTGTGTGACCTGTCTCCATGTGCGCGGCCTGCCTGCCTGTGTGTGACCTGTCTCAATGTGTGTGACCTGCCTGCCTGTGTTTGACCTGTCTGCATGTGTGTGGCCTGTCTCCATGTGTGCGGCCTGCCTGTCTGTGTGTGTCCTGTCTCCACGTGTGTGACCTGCCTGCCTGTGTTTGACCTGTCTGCATGTGTGCGGCCTGTCTCCATGTGCGCGGCCTGTCTCCATGTGTGTGACCTGCCTGCCTGTGTTTGACCGGTCTGCATGTGTGCGGCCTGTCTCCATGTGTGTGACCTGCCTGCATGTGACCTGTCTGCCTGTGTTTGACCTGTCTGCCTGTCTGTGTCCTGTCTGCCTTTGTGTGACCTGTCTGCATGTGTGTTACCTGTCTGCCTGTGTGTTACCTGTCTGCCTGTGTTGCCTGTCTGCATGTGCGTGGCCTGTCTGCCTTTGTGTGACCTGTCTCCATGTGTGTGACCTGTCTGCCTGTGTGTTACCTGTCTGCCTGTGTTGCCTGTCTGCATGTGCGTGGCCTGTCTGCATGTGTGTGACCTGTCTGCATGTGTGTGACCTGTCTGCATGTGTGTGACCTGTCTGCCTGTGTGTTACCTGTCTGCCTGTGTGTTACCTGTCTGCCTGTGTTGCCTGTCTGCATGTGCGAGGCCTGTCTGCCTTTGTGTGACCTGTCTCCATGTGTGTTACCTGTCTGCCTGTGTGTTACCTGTCTGCCTGTGTGTTACCTGCCTGCCTGTGTTTGACCTGTCTGCATGTGTGCGGCCTGTCTCCATGTGTGTGACCTGCCTGCGTGTGACCTGTCTGCCTGTGTGTGACCTGTCTGCCTGTCTGTGTCCTGTCTGCCTTTGTGTGACCTGTCTGCCTGTGTGTTACCTGTCTGCCTGTCTGTGTCCTGTCTGCCTTTGTGTGACCTGTCTGCCTGTGTGTTACCTATCTGCCTGTGTTGCCTGTCTGCATGTGCGTGGCCTGTCTGCCTTTGTGTGACCTGTCTCCATGTGTGTGACCTGTCTCCATGTGTGTGACCTGCCTGCCTGTCTGTGTCCTGTCTGCCTTTGTGTGACCTGTCTGCATGTGTTTGACCTGTCTGCCTGTGTGTTACCTGTCTGCCTGTGTGTTACCTGTCTGCCTGTGTTGCCTGTCTGCATGTGCATGGCCTGTCTGCCTTTGTGTGACCTGTCTCCGTGTGTGTGACCTGTCTGCCTGTGTGTGACCTGTCTGCCTGTGTGTTACCTGCCTGCCTGTGTTTGACCTGTCTGCATGTGTGCGGCCTGTCTCCATGTGTGTGACCTGCCTGCGTGTGACCTGTCTGCCTGTGTGTGACCTGTCTGCCTGTCTGTGTCCTGTCTGCCTTTGTGTGACCTGTCTGCATGTGTGTGACCTGTCTGACTGTGTGTTACCTATCTGCCTGTGTGTTACCTGTCTGCCTGTGTTGCCTGTCTGCATGTGCGCGGCCTGTCTGCCTTTGTGTGACCTGTCTCCATGTGTGTGACCTGCCTGCGTGTGACCTGTCTGCATGTGTGTGACCTGTCTGCCTGTGTGTTACCTGTCTCCATGTGTGTGACCTGCCTGCGTGTGACCTGTCTGCATGTGTGTGACCTGTCTGCCTGTGTTACCTGTCTGCCTGTGTGTTACCTGCCTGCCTGTGTGTTACCTGTCTGCATGTGTGTTACCTGTCTGCATGTGCGCGGCCTGTCTCCATGTGTGTGACGTGCCTGTCTGTGTGTGACCTGTCTGCCTGTGTTTGACCTGTGTCCATGTTTGTGACCTGTCTGCCTGTGTGTGACCTGCCTGCCTGTGTGTGACCTGTCTGCCTGTGTGTCCTGTCTGCCTGTGTGTCCTGTCTGCCTGTGTGTGACCTGTCTGCATGTGTGTGACCTGTCTGCCTGTGTGTCCTGTCTGCCTGTGTGTGACCTGTCTGCATGTGTGCGGCCTGTCTGCATGCGTGTGACCTGTGTGCCATGAACCTCAGTATCTGCCCTAAAGTGATAACATTGTTTTTTCCCTGATGTAGAGGACGAGCCATGGAAGCGTGTCAATGCCTATAGGATCCATGAGACGGCCAACTGGAAGGACCTCAATCTGAAGTTTGTCCTGCAGGTGTACAGAGACTACCACGCCACACAGGACAAGGAGTTCATGGAGAATATGTACCCCAAGGTCAAGGTGAGGTCAACAGGGATATGGCGTCCTGGGACATGACCTGAATGTGTATCAATCATGGTAGTTTGTGTTCATGATGTCTTGCATTCCGTGTATGTTGTTTGAAATAACTGCATCCTTCACTCTCCATTTCCTGTAGCTGCATATTTAGGTCCATGTGACTACGGCCGGCACAGCTTACTGAGACCGATTCTAGCTTTGAATCCTAGCAGCCTGTGCTGGTCATCAGAGGTCAGCAAATGGATCGGGTGGTCAGGCTCAGTGACTTGGTTGATTGCGTGTCATCGTATCCTGATGGCATGGATAGTTGCCCTGCAATATGAATCACTGGATAGCCTAGTCCAGACATGATCTACGTATGTAGTCATATGGCTAGACTGTTGCTCATTGTGTTGTTAAGCAACAATTAAACAAATGTCAGTGTAAGTATCTTGTTGATATAGAATATGCTTGGAACTGATATGGTTATTGATAACTTGCAGGGTGTGATCGAGACTGCACTGAAGTGGGACATCGACGACGACGGTATCATCGACAACAGTGGCTTTGCCGACCAGACTTTCGACGCGTGGACCATGAGTGGAGCAAGGTACACACGAGGGGTCCAGCTGTGGACCACAGGCTTATCCTTTTTTCTCCTTGTGGAGTATGGAGTATTTAGTGGCCTGTGTGTAACCAGAAATATGTATGTGGTGGATGGCAGCTCACGATGTGTGGATATATCATGTATATGTTGTCCCTGTTGCAGCGCCTACTACGGTGGATGGTAGCTCGCGATGTGTGGATATATCATGTATATGTCGTCCCTGTTGTAGCGCCTACTGTGGTCGATGGCAGCTTGCGATGTGTGGATATATGATGTATATTCGTCCCTGTTGCAGCACCTACTACGGTGGATGGCAGCTCGCGATGTGTGGATATATGATGTATATTCGTCCCTGTTGCAGCACCTACTACGGTGTATGGTAGCTCGCGATGTGTGTATATATGATGTATATTCGTCCCTGTTGCAGCACCTACTGTGGTGTATGGCAGCTCGCGATGTGTGTATATATGATGTATATTCGTCCCTGTTGCAGCACCTACTGTGGTGTATGGCAGCTCGCGATGTGTGTATATATGATGTATATTCGTCCCTGTTGCAGCACCTACTGTGGTCGATGGCAGCTCACGATGTGTGTATATATGATGTATATGTCGTCCCTGTTGTAGCGCCTACTACGGTGGATGGCAGCTCGCGATGTGTGTATATATGATGTATATTCGTCCCTGTTGCAGCACCTACTGTGGTGTATGGCAGCTCGCGATGTGTGTATATATGATGTATATTCGTCCCTGTTGCAGCACCTACTGTGGTGTATGGCAGCTCGCGATGTGTGTATATATGATGTATATTCGTCCCTGTTGCAGCACCTACTGTGGTCGATGGCAGCTTGCGATGTGTGTATATATGATGTATATTCGTCCCTGTTGCAGCGCCTACTACGGTGGATGGTAGCTCGCGATGTGTGGATATATCATGTATATGTCGTCCCTGTTGCAGCACCTACTGTGGTCGATGGCAGCTCGCGATGTGTGGATATATCATGTATATGTAGTCCCTGTTGCAGCACCTGCTACGGTGGATGGTAGCTCGCGATGTGTGGATATATCATGTATATGTCGTCCCTGTTGCAGCACCTACTGTGGTGGATGGCAGCTCGCGATGTGTGGATATATCATGTATATGTCATCCCTGTTGCAGCGCCTACTACGGTGGATGGTAGCTCGCGATGTGTGTATATATCATGTATATGTCGTCCCTGTTGTAGCGCCTACTACGGTGGATGGTAGCTCGCGATGTGTGTATATATGATGTATATGTCGTCCCTGTTGCAGCACCTACTGTGGTCGATGGTAGCTCGCGATGTGTGGATATATGATGTATATGTCGTCCCTGTTGCAGCACCTACTGTGGTGTATGGCAGCTCGCGATGTGTGTATATATGATGTATATTCGTCCCTGTTGCAGCACCTACTACGGTGTATGGCAGCTCGCGATGTGTGTATATATGATGTATATTCGTCCCTGTTGCAGCACCTACTACGGTGTATGGTAGCTCGCGATGTGTGGATATATGATGTATATTCGTCCCTGTTGCAGCACCTACTGTGGTCGATGGCAGCTTGCGATGTGTGTATATATGATGTATATTCGTCCCTGTTGCAGCACCTACTACGGTGTATGGCAGCTCGCGATGTGTGTATATATGATGTATATGTCGTCCCTGTTGCAGCACCTACTACGGTGGATGGCAGCTTGCGATGTGTGGATATATGATGTATATATCGTCCCTGTTGTAGCGCCTACTACGGTGTATGGCAGCTCGCGATGTGTGGATATATGATGTATATATCGTCCCTGTTGCAGCACCTACTACGGTGTATGGCAGCTCGCGATGTGTGTATATATGATGTATATGTCGTCCCTGTTGCAGCACCTACTACGGTGGATGGCAGCTCACGATGTGTGGATATATGATGTATATGTCGTCCCTGTTGCAGCGCCTACTACGGTGGATGGCAGCTTGCGATGTGTGGATATATGATGTATATGTCGTCCCTGTTGCAGCACCTACTACGGTGTATGGCAGCTCGCGATGTGTGTATATATGATGTATATGTCGTCCCTGTTGCAGCGCCTACTGTGGTGGATGGCAGCTCGCGATGTGTGTATATATGATGTATATGTCGTCCCTGTTGCAGCGCCTACTGTGGTGGGATGTGGCTGGCCTCGCTGCGGATGACGATTGAGATGGCCAGCATGTTGGGGTTCAAGGAAGACAGGGATAAGTACCAGGTGGTGCTTGACAAGGGACGTCAGTCATACGAAACCAAACTTTGGAACGGTCAGTGAATATGTGGGATATGGACTAACATAGTCACAATAGACCTCTTAGTGGCCAGGGAATATGTGGGATATGGACTAGCATGGTCACAACAGACCTCATAGTGGTCAGGGAATATGTGGGATATGGACTAGCATGGTCACAATAGACCTCATAGTGGTCAGGGAATATGTGGGATATGGACTAGCATGGTCACAAGCGACCTCTTAGTGGTCAGTGAATATGTGGGATATGGACTAACATAGTCACAATAGACCTCTTAGTGGCCAGGGAATATGTGGGATATGGACTAACATAGTCACAATAGACCTCTTAGTGGCCAGGGAATATGTGGGATATGGACTAGCATAGTCACAAAAGACCTCTCAGTGGTCAGTGAATATGTGGGATATGGACTAGCATAGTCACAACAGACCTCTTAGTGGTCAGTGAATATGTGGGATATGGACTAGCATGGTCACAACAGTCCTCTTAGTGGGCAGGGAATATGTGGGATATAGATTAGCATGGTCACAACAGACCTCTTAGTGGTCAGGGAATACGTGGGATACATATTAGCATGGTCACAACAGACCTCTTAGTGGTCAGGGAATATGTGGGATATGGACTAACATAACAACATAGTAATGACACTAAACAATTCTGTTGAGGAGTATGTGTAACAGAGGATGTTGTTATGGATTCTGTTCTACAGAAAGTAATGTTGGTTTCAACTGCTTGTTTTCAGGCCGGTACTACGACTACGACAGCAGCACCAGTGGGCATCACGACAGCCTGATGGCCGACCAGCTTGCAGGCCAGTGGTTCCTGCGGGCATCGGGGCTGCAGGATGACCAGGTAAAGCAAGGTTCCTGGAATCTATGTCCTTGAAGAGAGCATGTGCCTTCTGCATCCATGTTCATGTTCCGAATGTTTCAAATGTGCTGGCCCCATGGCGAGAATTGTTCCCCAACATATTCTTCTTGTGAAAGATGACTTGCGGGTCAGGCTCAGTGACTTGGTTGCTGTTGTGTCATTGAACCTCGACAGTGGGAATATCATTGAGTGTGGGGTTAAACAACAAATCTTATATATATATAGGCAGTGTTAGACTCACTCACTTACTCAATTCTGATGGAGATTTTTCTATTTCATTTGTTCAGGTGTTTCCCCCAGATCATGTACAGAGTGTGCTGAAGACTATCTACGAGAACAATGTCATGAAGTATGGTAATGGTAACATGGGTGCAATCAATGGGACCCGACCAGATGGCAGCCGAGACACCAGTAGCTGCCAGGCAGAGGAATTCTGGGTTGGAGTGATATACGGCCTGGCTGCCAGCATGATCCAGGAGGTGAGTGGAGGTTGCTGGTCATGTATTACACACAGATGATGTCCTAATTGTTGTAATGTGTCCCAGGTGTCAAGCACTCCTTGTCTCCCGTCTTTGACAGGCATTGACAGATGTCAAGCACTCCTTGTCTCCCGTCTTTGACAGGCATTTACAGATGTCAAGCACTCCTTGTCTCCCGTCTTTGACAGGTGTTGACAGATGTCAAGCACTCCTTGTCTCCCGTCTTTGACAGGCGTTGACAGATGTCAAGCACTCCTTGTCTCCCGTCTTTGACAGGCATTTACAGATGTCAAGCACTCCTTGTCTCCCGTCTTTGACAGGTGTTGACAGATGTCAAGCACTCCTTGTCTCCCGTCTTTGACAGGTGTTGACAGATGTCAAGCACTCCTTGTCTCCCGTCTTTGACAGGCATTTACAGATGTCAAGCACTCCTTGTCTCCCGTCTTTGACAGGTGTTGACAGATGTCGACAGATGTCAAGCACTCCTTGTCTCCCGTCTTTGACAGGCATTTACAGATGTCAAGCACTCCTTGTCTCCCGTCTTTGACAGGCATTTACAGATGTCAAGCACTCCTTGTCTCCCGTCTTTGACAGGCATTTACAGATGTCAAGCACTCCTTGTCTCCCGTCTTTGACAGGCATTGAGAAGTTAGAAGAGCATGAAGAACTTTAATGGGTAACAGCTTCTCTGTTGTTTGAACTACGTTTCTTGCAGCTGATGCTGATGAAGGGCTAACGGAAGAAGTTGTTATCCATAAAAGTGTCATCCTTGTCTCTGTTCTCAGAGCACCTTTTAATATACCCCAGTATTAGTTTTCTAATGTCGAAAACTTGGAGCTATGAGCACCAATGATTGTTTCACAAGTTGTAAGCTATGATAACTGGGACTTACCCCGAGGAGGGGGCAGACCAGATACCTATGATCGTCAGTTCAAGTCTTAAGTTTGTCCTGAGTTTCTGGGTTTCACCAAAGTGGTAAAAGTCTGAGACATGCATCACTTGGGGCTTTCCTCCCACATCCAGCTGATGCGACTTGATATAACTGTAATACTATTCAAATCAGCCCTAGGAGTAATGGATGCAATTATTAATTAGAAAGAAAATAAGAAATATAATATATGTTATTCATGTTATAATGGTTATCATCAGTGAGCAGTTACTTGTGGCATTATGTAAGTGTTCTTCTCTCAGCCAAATTCCTTCCACTGATGTACATGATGTTCTCTCTTACAGGGTTTGATATCAGAGGGCTTTCAAACAGCGTGGGGAGCCTACCATGTATGCTGGGAGCAATACGGCCTGCAGTTCCAAACACCTGAAGCCTACATGACGTCCAAACACTACCGTTCTCTGGGATACATGCGGCCATTATGCATCTGGTCCATGCAGTGGGCCCTAGAACGCTTCCAGCCACAGATACTTCAGCAGATAGAGGGCGCTACAGTCACACAGACGAGAAGTGTCCTCGTACAGGAAGTGAACCCAGAAGTCCCCGGCACCGCAGAGTCCGGGGTCACAAGAAGCGAGATCCAGCTGGAAGTCACCGAGCAATAAATGAAATTATTGACCAACCTGAAATCTGATACCTCACTTGACATTTTATCAGAACTTGTGTGTAGAAGATTTGAGGGGTTTTATTTATCAGATGATAATCCTACATCGTGTGTGTTAGTCTTAAGTATGACTGTCCATCTCATTAAGTCACCTTTGTAGTTCATCAATTTAACACGTTTTTTTAGGCCTAATGTTTTCTTGAATGTGAATAAGAAAAACTTCATATTGACTCCATCCGCAAAATCATATAGATACAAAAACAACGAGAACAAAAGTCAGATCTCTTCTTTGAAGCGGAGAGATCAGGTCTGGATTGTTCTGTGTACTATTTTTCTATTTATTATCATTTCAATATTGAAATATTTCATCTACAATGGGCTTAAAAAAATAAAGATTTGGTTCTCAGGCAATGTTTTTTGAAAATATAGTGCGGGCGGGTGGTGTCTTTTTTTCTTTTCTTTTTTGGTTGTTCAAACTAGAATGTAACCAAATAAACAGTTTTGAACAATTGTGGAAATTAACCCAGGAAAGGGCCTCCCTACATGAATGTATTCCTTGATGAGTGAAATACTATATGGAATATTTAAGGATTTTTTTTGTTAAAATTTAAAATGGAAATAAAAACAAATCTTTATGATGATGCCGGCCATGCCTGAGAACCATATCATTTGGTTTTAGATTTCTGAAGGCACCAAAAAAGGTTATTTTATACTAAACATAAAAAACATCAAATCTTGCACCTCAAGTATTTTTTATTAATTTATCCAAATAGCAAAGTTATATGAAAACTTAACAGTACTGTACTAAAGGTTACTGTGTATAAATAAGGTATAACTGAGAAGATCTGGTTATATCTACCCAATTAGTTGATACTAAGTACCAGAACAGCAGTATATATGTGGCATCGTTTCAGGGTGGTTATTGTTGTTGTTGTTTGAGTGCCAAAGTTTTATTCTATGCAGTGCAATATTGTTATCAATATTGTTTTGTTCTGTTAGGAGGAATGACATGTGGCCTGCGATTATACTTTAACTCAACTGGACCTGCATGGGGGTGTGACTGCTGTCCTTGAGGCTACTTCCCAAAGTACAACTGTTAATATAATTATTCTCCTGGTACTACTGTCCATACAACTCTGTTCCTGAAACAACTAACCATATAGCTAATCCTTCACACCCTGTCAATATGATGGCTGTCCCTGAAAATATCATTTGAAGACTGCTTTGAAAAAGAGTCTATAAAATTGGAGTTGAAATTTATTTGAAAGCTTATTAACATTCTTCACATTTATCTTATGAAAAAGTATACTGTACCCGAAGGGTACTTTTAGTATCATCACAACATATATGAAAGTTTATAGCCTATTTTTGCTCAAGAGACAAAGTTATGTAATAGATTTAGAGAACTTGTGCCTGTACTTTATCGAGATGTAAATGTACTGTCACCTTTCCTTGCAGCATGTTCTTACTACAGTACATGTATATCCCAATAAAGTACTGCCTAGGTACTCCATATATCTTTGAGCACTGGCCCATACTATACACTGCAGATCGCACGAGCTGCTCCATTCACATTCAAATGAGATTTCACAATTCATATCCTGCATCACTTCGGGCTTTCCTCCCTAATTAAGCTGACACACCATCATATAACTAGATTAGTGTTAAAAGCGGCGTTAAACCCAACTCACCTACAATTCATATAAGCTGTACGATTTGTTCAGTCAAGTGTTTGTTGTTTAAGGCCTTGCATGCTGAAATGTACAAATTTCATAAAACAAGAGTTTCATGCGTCTGTACACTGTATACTTCACGGTACTTTGTCAGTGTATTTATGTATGTGCTCCGCCTGGCCTAGATAGTAACCACCCATTGGATGAAAGTATCTGCCTGTGCTCTGATTGTATATAGACGTAACATGTGGTTGTGTATGCTGGTCATACTAGAGGAGTCTTAACATACTCATGTTCTGTAGCAGATACCATAATTTCTAAGCCGCTTCGCCAAAAGATCAAATGCACCGACAGTACATTATCTTGAGATAATGTACACTTGTCAAGTTAAGTCATAAGGGGCTGATGTCATGGCGCTGTACAAATTACCACTCCTGTGGTCTATTGTATCCTGGGTAATATTGTTCATTTTTAGCAATCAAGATGGTTCATATACATCGCTCAGTGAAACAGTTTCTTTAAAGTTGTCGAATAATTAAATATTATTCCCTGTGAAGAAATATGGCGATATCATGTCAACAATCTCCCATGCTATGACTTATCCCAAATATATACAAACCACAGCAGCCATAATGTTGTCTGAAGTGGGCGTCGCTGCCCTGTGAATTATTTCACTGTCTTGCCACAGATATGAGCAATCCTTGAAGTGTTTAATGACCACGTTGTTCACCGATGCGCGTTAGAAAAATACTGCATGTCTTCCCCCCCCATCCTGTTTGTCCTATGGTGATGCCATTTCACGCCCCAACCCGCCAATTCGCGTTACAGTATCACCTAGTGCTACCCGCTCAGTAAGCGCTCCATTTCATGGCTTGCAGTTGCTACATTAGTTGTGGAAACATTAGTATCATCTTTTATGACGGAAAACACCTCAACCAATAATAACTAGCCACACAAACTTTGTCTGTGTTTACACCACTCCCTTTTGTCTGGCTTACTTATTCTGAAATCAGAGCAGACCGGCCTCATAAAAGTCTTTCAGTGGGCTTCACATGGTTTGTATATTTATGGAGATATGCTACTACAGCTGCGACGTTGAGGACTGTAACAATATGTCTTTACCCATCAAAGTGACCGCGGGACGAGGCTGGCCGTAAGGAACTCTGGGTATAAAGGAGCATGTGTTTATATGTGGGTAAGCTTGCACTCACAATGCACTAGTGGAATGGTGTGTGTCACGCGATTAAACTAAACCAAATCTGTACAAAAACATGCTGCATGGGATTTGGGATAATCACTCACTGTACAGATAATATAATGTGACATATTGAACTCTATAAACTACACACTTTTTTATGTTTTGCTTTTTTCGTCACTAGGGTGCAGGCAATATGTGAAACAGACCTTCAGTTAGCCCTGCCCGAGGAGTTTCAGTATATGGCGCCAACTATTACAGATTTCATTTTGAACATATCTCCATTAAAGCGCAAATTTTGTCTCAAATTTGGCATCTTAGAAAAGTAGTAAAGTTTGTTCTACCGCCGTGTGTAGTGTAACAAAGTATTGTTTTTGCCTTGAACTAAAATGTCAAAGCATCCTCATGCTTTAACTATAATAGTTCAGGGCAAACTTTATTATTTTTCTTAGATGCCGAATTTTATGCAAACATTGAGCGGGTTAGAGTAAACATTATATCTAAATTCAACGTTATGTCTACATTGAAATAGGAATGATTAAACGCAGAAATACTTAATATAAGACATGCTTAAATATAGGTAGATTGAGAGACGTATCAAAGGTTGATCCCTGAATTTTTCATGGTTGCCATGATTAGAATATTTGGGAAAAAGTTGTTGAACTACTTCATGTTAAATATAGTATTAATTGGTGACAGTTCCCTTGTATATGTCAACTCCCATAATGCACCTCACAAAAGAAGTTAAAGAACACCCGATTCTTTCATGGTACTATAGTTACGGTAGTCTGTCATGCCATGACAAATCAACTATAGTAATATGATTAAATCAGGTGTTAATTTCTTTTGTGTAGTATATTTAGAAAGGTATGTCTAACTGACATGTCAATGGGGTCAATATCTATGTTATTTTGTCCAGAACATGGTGTTGCCATACTCATTTATGAGTTTATTTTGTAAAAAGTATTTGATTCCATCCTTTTGGAAATTGTATGATTTTGCTACAACTTTCCAAATAGTAGTGACAAACATGGGGTGTCGGAGGTTATTTTGAAGATTGTGACAATGATCAGCTATGAGCCTGTGCTTAGTTAAAAGAAGGCAGAGGGAAGTGTTAGTTGACCACAGACTTTGTCCATCAGACAACTGAATCAGCACACTGACTTCATGTATCATGTGCATCTGTGTCTTGCAAGAATCTGCCTACCTTGTGCATCCCTTCGTCTTGCAAGAATCTGCATATTTTGCCCATCTCTGTGTCTTGCAAGAATCTGCCTACCTTGTGCATCCCTTCATCTTGCAAGAATCTGCCTACCTTGTGCATCCCTTCGTCTTGCAAGAATCTGCCTGCCTTGTGCATCCCTTCGTCTTGCAAGAATCTGCCTGTCTTGTGCATCCCTTCGTCTTGCAAGAATCTGCCTATTTTGTCCATCTCTGTCTCTTGCAAGAATCTGCCTACTTTGTGCATCCCTTCGTCCTCCAAGAATCTGCCTATTTTGTCCATCTGTGTGTCTTGCAAGAATCTGCCTGCCTTGTGCATCCCTTCGTGTTGCAAGAATCTGCCTGTCTTGTGCATCCCTTCGTCTTGCAAGAATCTGCCTATTTTGTCCATCTCTGTCTCTTGCAAGAATCTGCCTACTTTGTGCATCCCTTCGTCCTCCAAGAATCTGCCTATTTTGTCCATCTGTGTGTCTTGCAAGAATCTGCCTGCCTTGTGCATCCCTTCGTCTTGCAAGAATCTACCTGCCTTGTGCATCACCATGTCTTGCAAGAATCTGCCTATTTTGTCCATCTCTGTCTCTTGCAAGAATCTGCCTACTTTGTGCATCCCTTCGTCCTCCAAGAATCTGCCTATTTTGTCCATCTCTGTCTCTTGCAAGAATCTGCCTACTTTGTGCATCCCTTCGTCCTCCAAGAATCTGCCTATTTTGTCCATCTGTCTCTTGCAAGAATCTGCCTACTTTGTGCATCCCTTCGTCCTCCAAGAATCTGCCTATTTTGTCCATCTGTGTGTCTTGCAAGAATCTGCCTACTTTGTGCATCCCTTCATCCGCCAAGAATCTGCCTATTTTGTCCATCTCTGTGTCTTGCAAGAATCGGCTGATTGTGCATTCCTTAGTCTTGCAAGAATCTGTGGGTTTTGATGACTGATTTGCCCAGATTGTGATCCTTGGTTTGTTTGCTGTTAAGTTTCCCCGGTGATCTTTACTCCCACCCGAAGCTGACATGCCATGACATGACGGAAGTAAGACCCAGTCATCCCCTCGCATGGTTGGCACGAAAGGTATGGAGACATAAGGTTCAGGTTATGTCCAGAGGTTCAGAATGAAGCCTTAATTTCTCAAATCTTTCCTCCATATGCTTGCTTGAGGAAGAAGATCCAAAACAAGAAAATCAGTTTGTCATGGCATAACACATCATCATATTGGACCTGTTATCTTTGGCAGTCCATAATGAGCAGTATCATAATGCTGTAACTTGACAAAATATTGTCCTTTGCATGTTTCTACGTTTTGTTTGTCTTGATCTTGTTTATATACATTTGCATTATATTTTTTGTATACATTTTTAAGAATTAGAATGATATGTCTTAAATAGCTGACATAATCAAAACTGTCGATTTCTTTATGTGACCAATGACATTGGTGTGATTTGATTATGGGTGGATAGGCATCTAATACATCTAATTCAATATGCATTGTAAACATGTTAAAGAAACCCATTAGTTTATTCACATGATAGCAACAGTGATAATGACAAATGTGCAAGTTGTATCATCTCAGTCCTCAAGTACACACATATGTTATTGGAGGTGCTTGGGCTGTCAAACAAATTATTTGATTTTTGTATCTTTTGTTACAATGCAACACAAATGAGTGTTTTAAGATGGGATGTATGCTTCACAATTAGACTGACATCAATAACCAGTATTTGAGGTGGTGAGTATGGAATGGGTCATGCCAGTGGTTGCTGTGTGTGACCGTGTTATAAGAATAACCTTCAAATATGTGACACTTATCATGAGGTGGAGTCGACCTCCAGTTGCATCATGTGACACTGTTATCATAAGGTTGAGTCGACCTCCAGTTGCATCATGTGACACTTATCATGAGGTTGAGTCGATCTCCAGTTGCATCATGTGACACTTATCATAAGGTTGAGTCGATCTCGAGTTGCATCATGTGACACTGTTATCATGAGGTTGAGTCGACCTCCAGTTGCATCATATGACACTGTTATCATAAGGTTCAGTCGACTTCCAGTTGCATCATGTGACACTGTTATCATAAGGTTGAGTCCACCTCCAGTTGCATCATGTGACACTGTTATCATAAGGTTGAGTCGACTTCCAGTTGCATCATATGACACTGTTATCATAAGGTTCAGTCCACCTCCAGTTGCATCATGTGACACTGTTATCATAATGTTGAGTCGACCTCCAGTTGCATCATATGACACTGTTATAATAAGGTTCAGTCGACTTCCAGTTGCATCATGTGATACTGTTATCATAAGGTTGAGTCCACCTCCAGTTACATCATGTGACACTGTTATCATAAGGTTGAGTCCACCTCCAGTTGCATCATGTGACACTGTTATCATGAGGTTGAGTCAACCTCCAGTTGCATGATGTGACTCTGTTATCATAAGGTTGAATAAGAGCTCCAATTACATTGTGTGACATTTCTCTCATGAAGCTGAATAAGATCTCTGTGCATTGTGTGACAGTTTAAGTTCACCAGAGCACCAACTGCACAGTTACCTTCAACTGTGTGATGGTGTGATTGTTATGAAGGTGACCAGAGCTGGTTCCCAGGCAGCATCACTAGTGGCATGGACAATCAGAGGAAAGCGTTTATGCATTCTAAATTCTAGTATCTCGAAAATTACTCACACTGGCAATTACTAAAAGCTAAAAATAATCTTACAATTAGGAGTGTTATTGCATGATGTATACATTAGACACTGTCTATCATCGACTATGTGCGCAATAAACATGCACTGTTATATACAGCATTGTACATCCCTTTATCTATGCAATTATATGCTACATGCTTGTTATTTTTTCATGCATTTAGAAAATCAAATCTTTTTCTTTCTTTTTTTTCATAATAATGTTTCTTTCACAAATGCAAAAATTGGTTGATTTTGCATAATCTGTGATGCAGTGCCATGTGTAATCACTCTCAGCTTTTTATTGCTTTTCGCTAAGATTCATTCTATTTCTTGCAGAAGGGCATTACATGTATCAAGATTTGGTAGATGAAACTATATTATTGGTGTGAAAAGTTGGACATATAGTCACTTGTCAAGAGAACAGTTAGGATCTATCTCTTGGCTGATGGGTATTGCAAAACACAGCCTTCCAATTTTGGGTGTTCTTAACTTGTTTTGAGTAGTATATTTGTCTGGAGTCAAAGACAACACCTCTTGCCTTAACGTGTCATGTTCATTATCTGTGAGAAGTCTGGATGGAGATGAGAGATCCCAATTTCACCAAAGTGGTAAGGTTGCACTTGCATCACTTCTGGTTTCCTTTCCATTACGCTGACAGTGATCTAAGTGAAGTACTATTCAAGGCAGCATTAAGCTCACTGTTAGTGTGTAAGACTGAACTCGACAATATAACCAGAAGACACTGGTTGTCACCTCACTTGTTGCTATGAAGACTTCTGTAGTGATTCAGAGGACAATTGGTTTTCAGCATATGTGTATATTTTGGAATGTTTGAATTACCATTTCTTTTTACATTTTGTATATTTCTTCGATTTTTACACAATATAAAAATAAACCAATTCAACAAAATCCTGTCTTTCTTGTCTCATGCTACATGCAGTGATTGAACCTGCCTACCATGAACCAGGATTCATATGTAAAACCCCATAGTGATCCTGGGTTAAGATGGGTCTCAAGCAAGGTTGGCTTGAGACAACTAGATGTATTAGTGGTCAGATGGTTGACTTGGTTGTGTGTCATTTTACCCCAACAACGTGGGGCACTGCTGGTGGTTTGTCTGGTCCAGATTCAAGTATTTACAGACTGACCTCTTATGGCAAGAATATTGCTGAGTGCAACGTTTAAACAACTAACAATCAAATCACACCACATATCTATCTATCCATCCATGCATCCTTCCATCCATCCATGACCAAAAGATACTTCAACAAATTTAAAATGGACTAGCAAAAACATTAAGACACAAATGGAACCAAATGTGTAACTGTAGCCCCAACACAACCACACCTGTGTCCCAGTATGATAAATTTGAAATGCGTGATTAATGTGCAGCAAGAGAAAATGGTAAACCATGTGACAAGAGTGCTTAAGTTGCACATGCATTTGTGATATAAACATTGGTACGATGGTATCAAGCGTTCACACACATAAAAGAACACAACTGGTGCGCCAAGACCAAGACTGAGAGCTAGCCATTGATGTGCTACATCCAGACACATCCCACGCCCATTGCAACAACCTTCTGTTCAGAACTTATGGTTCCTGTGTTGCCGCCTCAAACCGAATTGAACGCCTCCCTGATCTAGTGGTAGTGCGTCCGCCCGGAGAGCGGCAGGTCTGGGGTTCGATCCCCTACCGCGTCATACCAAAAGACGTTAAAAGATGGTTCTTGTTGTTACCCTGTCTGGCGTTCGGATCTTCATTGGACTTCTTGTAAAAGAGAAGCATAGATGATGAACCTCACAATTAATTCATCCTCTATAAATTCATCATAATAAATTCATCATATGCCATGAATAATTAATAATTCATCACATATCATATCATTTTATATCAATGAATCATAACGATCATAACTATAAATGTTAAACTAGACTCACTGACACAGCAGGCAGAGGGAGGAAGTCCATGTTCCAGTCATAGTCGCGTAGGGTGTCTCCCCGACCCAGTTTAACTAAATCATTGAGCAGATATATGTATGAAACATGGTTAATTTTAATTTGTTAATTGTTACTTAACACTGAGCATGCACGCACACACCAATACACACACACGCACACAGTTGTGAGGAAAAAAGACACGTACGGTATATGCATGAAACATGGTTATTATTTGTTTATTGTTACTTTCAGCAGCAGTCACGCAGACAATGCGACCGCCATGTAACCTTCAAAATATTTGAAAATCGCAATGAGGTTTTCCGGGGTCTCTCAAAGGTTTCACTGAGGTCGCTACAAGGTTTCAGAGAAGATCGCAAAACCCATTTTGAACATGCACAAAAGACTGGCTGCGACCGATTTGGTCGCAGGGTGGTTTCATTGATCTCTTACAGGTCCCTACGTGGTGTCATTTTAATCGCAGATTGGTTTCCACTGTGCGGCGATCGGTTTCGTCTACACAAGGGTGTTGACTCTTTGCAACCTAGTGGTGATTGATCAGTGATAAGAGGTCGATCGGCCGTCGCTTCATCGGTGACCGGTTGTCGATCGGCTGCTGGGTTTGGTGTGCAACATGTCACCGTCTATAAAAGACCTGTCTGGGCATTACAGCATCATTTTGTCATATATACTCAGAGAGTTCACGTCAATCATTTCCATTCATCACTATGGTCCGTAAAGGCAGGAAAACAAAAGAACCAGAAATTGTAGAAGATACAATAGAGACAACTACTGAGGTGCACAGGTCTGCTTCATTCTGAGGTAGTCAACGAAATCACCACGGCTCTCTCTTTCCAACTCTGCCTTCAGATTCTCATAGTCTCCTAGCTGTGGCCCTCTTGTGATCCAAGGTCTCTGCCAATGCTGCCTTCGCCTTGTATTTCTCATTCTTCTGTAACCATCATGGCAGCAACTGCAGCATTTTGATTTATTCTTTACAGGCAGAGCAACTGCATCTTGGCAATTTGCAAAGAAATGATTTGATTCAGAAAAGAACCCATTTTGTACGCATTATGTTTTGATCGGTGATCGATCGACAACCGGTATTGTTGTATTAATAAAATCTATAAAGAAAAGATATGTTATTGACTGTACATCGTGTTCAAATGCAAAATAAATTTCTTTCTCAAAAGTTACAATCTGAACGGAAGTTGTATTAATGAAATCCCGGAAATATTATAACATATTTTATAGCAAATATTCCCGGATTATTATATAAAATCCTGGCGATATTATAACATCCCTGTTTATGAGATTTAATCCCACTGGAGAACAATAAGATGACGTCATTGAAGGGTTTTTAATGTCGTCGAATGGAACATTACTCTGTCGCATGTGTTGTTGAACGTTCTGGTGGGTGGTGGGATCGCAATGGTGTGAGGATGCATCAGTATCCCACTAGCGGCCATCGATAGCAAATTTAAAGGTAATCTTTCTATCAAGATTTTAAAGAGCTTCTTCCAACTCTTGCTCAGAAGTTGTTTGATCAAGGCTACTACAGTCAAAGACATGTGAAGGACATTTAAAAAATTGACGCATCAGTGATAAAACTGATGTCAGAGGCAATTCCCTGTTTTGGCTTGAACCATATGTTACCGTGCGTTTTCAGGTCAACAACTGACTTGCCTTTGCATGTGTTTGTGACGGGTGCCTCGGGTGGGGCAGGATATGCTCACCGTTTCGCGAACACCCGGTATCATCACTATTTGATAGTGATTCTTAATCACATACGCATTATACTAGTATAGTCGGAATTATACAGTCGACTCTGCTTTTGGCAAACAAATTTCTTTAGGAATATACGGAAAGGCATTGGACGCTTTTATTATTCAGATCCATGGACGTCACATCAATCACTTTACAGCAGGACTCATATGTTATTGGGCAACAAAACATGTCCACACTCCTTTGGCCTGCTGTTTCGCCAAATCTATCGTCATCCATCCAACATATGAGGGATGAAATGAAATGCCGCGTAGACCGACTTCCAAATCAACCGGTGATCAGTGCCGTAGCAATGACGTTTTAAGAGGACATGTGTTTACTAATGTTTACTAAGTCATGATGAATTAATATTTCATGGACATCAATAAATTGTTCTGTTGCAAAATCGTTCTTTGTTTGCGTTTATTTTTTAATTTCCCGCTATAGTCAGCAATGTTTTTTTTTCAGCTCTTATATAAAGCTGTATAGCAGGAGCGAGTACACTAAATTCTGTAAATCTATTCTCAATGTACACTGTCAAGGGCAAAACATGCGGCAATTTGTGGGACGTTCTCCATTGTATATTTTAAAGTTAGTCTATGATATTTTACTTAAGCAGTGTAATAAGGGGTAATATACTACTTAAAAGAAGTTAAGGATAATCGATTCTTTCATATTACTATTGTTAATCTGCCCGGAAATGAGAGATTACCTGTAGTAGTATGAAAGAATCGGGTAATCCTTAACTTCTTTTGAGTAGTATACATTGGTGGGTAAGGTAAAAACTATGTCATTTCAAAATGAATCTAATAAGTATAGATGGAGCCTGATAGTTAAAATAAAATCACTTTTTATTTGCAGATTATTTTGCCAGGAAGTAGCAAGCTTTGTTTGTATAGTAATATGAAACATGCTTAGAATTGAATCTGGAAGATATAAAAAATACTGTTAATGAGATAAGATATTGTGAAATTTGTGAGGAAAATAATGTTAACAAAAATTGAAGACAAATATCATTGTATACTAACTTGCCCAATATATTATTGCTACATTCCTACATACTACTGGAAAAAAACTAGCGCGTCTACATTTGTTGAAATCATATCCAGTATATCTCAACAAAGTATCATAAAGTTATGTAAATCTATAAAATATACATGCAATTACTGATTCTCTGTCCTGTCCAAATATAATGTCCATGAGTAGATGAGTCACATTCTATTTCTGGTCCTTGATTAGTCTGTTTGTTGTGTGTAGGTATGAGCGGACTCCACTCCAAACTAGATCACTCATGTGCAGAGGTGCATGAAGTGGTGTGTACACGAAAACAATACATTCTGTAGCAATTGGTAAACTGTCGGGCAAAAGAAAGTATACACTTGAAAACTGGATTTGACCCCAAAAGTACAAACGTTATCAGATCGATAAAGACTAAAAACAGTCTCTGAAAAGCTGCAAACTTGAGGCCCAAAAGACAAATATGTTACCCGTATCAAATACAGCACAATCGAAAAAATAATTCTTGTTGGTTTCATTTAAGCCACCATCAAGCATGGGTGCACATGTATACTTTCATTAGTCGCTGTAGGCAAGAGAAGACCTATTAACTATATAATACAGTGATTACTCGATATTGGTTGAATTTGGAACTGGCAAATAGGTTGTCTGACGCCATCTCCAACTTATGAACACTTCTGATATATAGAGAATCTCACCCGAGTGTTTTTATATTTGAAATATATCAACACGAGTTGATAAAAGTGGAAAGACTCCAAGGTTTGCCGATACGGAGTTTTTTCCACTTTTATCAACGAGTGTTGATATTTTTTTATATCAAAAGACACGAGGTCGAGATTGTATTTATCATCCAACATCATTCTTCCAACAATGTAGATAACGCTTGATCTCATCCAAACTATATCTCCTGTGGGAGCCAGTTTTGGATGGTAATTAATATTGCCCCAAAGCAATATGAAGTGAGATGCAGTTATTTCCATGCGTTAAGTTCAAATTGTTTCAGTAAATTACCTGTATATATGATGAATAACTCAGAACAAGGCGATCTGCGTCGGCCTATACAACATATAGTACAAGTTACTATAAATGCGATCAAGAGAAATATGTAACGTGTACTGTTCAAGCAGGTTAATATATATCACATAAGGGGTACCCCACACGCTGCCTTTTTAAGGCTCCTCTCTTTTCCAAGTCATCACGTGGAAGATGTTCAATTATTCAACGTCAATTCTTCACGGGTTTGTCCATGTAGTGTGTAGTTTGCAGTGCGAGACTATATTGACGATGTATAAACCTTTGCAGGAATTATATGGATTAGTATATTGATGCGAGGTTTACAAGGGAAGTAAGACAATGATAATTTTGATAGATTTGTATTATATATTTCTTGCGGGTGGGTTATCAATTTTACGACATACCGACAACACGCACCTGTTAACGACCGGTTTTCGGCAAACTGTAAACAAGTGCATGGCGACAGCGATTGTTTTGTCGGCTTCCACAAAAAGATTGTCAACCGATGACATCAATGTACAAGTCAGTATCTATCCCGATCATGTGACGATATCGAAACATCATTTTCCCAATTTCAACCAAAGTTACAATGTGTATGCCATCCGATCACACGCTAGATCGAAATATAGATATAGACACACCACCAAGCTGTCACTGTCAGATCCTGTCATATGTTCTCGGTAGATGTAACGAAAACGGCCCATTCGACAATTGCCCCTTGTTAAATGTGTTGATGATCGTACTCATTTATTGGAGAATATTTTCAGGAAAAATCAATAAAGTACGAATTAAGTATTATTTATTAAGAATACTAGATTCTATATTAAGTACTCATACGAGCGTCCATATGTCACTTACTCAGAGACATATAAATTTGGTTTGACCGAATATATTTCCCATTCATATTATAAAAAAAATAAAAACGCATGCATAAAAATTTGTGCATTAAACAATAAAACTAAAACATGTTTTCCGTGGCATAATCGTATGATCAGCTTCTGTAGAATTGCACTGTTTGGAATCCTATATGTCATCTTCAAAGGAATACAGTGCTCCAACTCATATAGCTGTCTAGCCAGCGCCATTTCAATTAATTAGCCCACGTCATCATCGGATGCAAACAAACTGAGCTTCCGACCAGCAATGGGGCATCCCCTTGAATCCTCCCATTTGATTACAGTTTTGTAGTTTAGTATACAGCAAATACTTGTATGTGTTATTTCTGCAACAATGAAGTTCAGCTCATATATATACTCAAAACAGCATTGGCCGTTATTTAATATTTTCCAGGCAAATTTCAACAATTACTATTCCCTGGTAGAAACCAACACCTGTGTATTTGTTGTCATTCACTTCATGCTCAGTTAACGACTTTGTTACAGGTATTATTAAGGTACTTAACCACTCAGATTACCAGACAAAAAAAGTGCAAAATAATTCAATATCGTTCACCGGGGTTGTAGCTAAAACAGCACCTCATCAAAATGTCACTGGGCGAAAGCATCACCAATTGACGAAAACATCACCTCGCCTCAAGGGAAAACGGTTACTATTGCCTGGCGAAAACGGCACCTTATTTTTGTTTACCTTGGTCAAATAAATGAAATTAAACTTGCATGGTAACTTGCAAACACCAGTAATTGTGTAAAGTTAAAACAAGTTTACATCAGAAATTAGCCTCTACGAGTATTTGTTAAGGGATCTTATGATGTATGCTATTTTATAAATACTTGAAATGTCGAGTGAAATATTTTAAACTTTGGTGCCTTTTCCACCAGCAAAATGATTGGGCCATTTTGGCATGTGGCCATTTTAGCCAGCACCTGTTTTGGGATGCCTTTGAAAAACATATTGCTTCAAACACAAACACTTCCCAAACAATGAATAATCTATGAATCTGAAACATTGATATGACCCATAGAAATATTAGTGGATAAAGATATGTTTATCATGTTTATCCAGTATATTAAGAAAAAATGATAAAAAAGTATTTACAGTGAGCCTTTATATATAGCTGGACTATTGCTGAGTTTGACATTAACAAATGTAAATAGTACAAGGCCCGTTACCAGAGATCTTCTCCCTGCCTGGTAGCTAAAGATTTCACTATGATTGTACTTGGTTTCCAATCTTGTAATGTAAACCACTTCCTTAGTTTCATTTTATTTTCTTATTTAGAATTGTGACGAATGAATAAAATTCAGTACAGAAGATATCTTCAAGGAGTTTAAACCAGTAAGGAAACCTTATCAGTGACCATGGATCCAAAACCTCCTTCAAGACCTTCATCTGGGTCAAGGTCACGCCCTGGCTCTGGAACAAAGGCTAGGGCTCCTTCTGGTTCAAAGTCTTCACATACAAGTGCACATCCATCATCAGCCACGCAGAATGCTGCCCTTGCCCCTGGAAGTCAGTCTCCAGCACCCAAGCCTGCTGTCCCAACAAGTCAGTCTTTATCTACCAAACCCACTCCAACTGCTCAGGCACCCCCACCCCCTCCAGGACCCCCTCCTCCCTCAGCCCCACCCCAACCCCCTCCAGGACCTCCTCCTCCTCCCCCAGGTCCAAGTTCAGCCCCACCTCCACCCACTCCAGGACCCCCTCCTGGTTCTAATAAAGCTACAGAGCCAGCCCCTAAGACGTACAGACCACCTGAAGACGAGCAGCCATCAAAGTCAAAGATGGGAAAGGGTGGTTTTCAAAAGAAGAAAGCTATCTCTAAATCAACAGCTGAAAAGCGTTTACAACAAGAGACACAGGCGATGTCGTCAGAGGAAATCACTGCTGATATACTTCTTGATAGTGAACAAGTAGCTGAACAAGAGACTGAAGCTATAGACAAGAGCATGCCTTTGACGGAGAGTAGCAACCTACTGATTGCCCTGGATAAGAAGAAAGAATTGGGAGTGTCCAAGTCGGATCTTCGTCCCACTGTGTTCCAACCCGAGCAACTTTTGGCCCAGAAGAGACGCCTCAGAAGTGTCAGCACAAAGGCAAGATTTAATCCAGGTGAGAAACGGGAATGTAATATTGATGGAAATACTCCATCTAGGCTCCATCTTCTGTTGTGCCTGCGTCTGTCCATGCGTGACTGTGCGTGTGTTGGTGTGTGTGTGTGTGTGTTGGTGTGTGCGTGCATGCTCAGTGTTAAGTAACAATAAACAAATATACCATGTTTCATGCATATACCATGTCTTTTTTCCTCACAACCCTGTGTGTGTGTGTGTGTGCGTGCATGCTCAGCGTTGAGTAACAATTAACAAATAAACCATCTTTCATGCATATACTATGTCTTTTTGTGTAGGTGTGCGAGTATGTGCATGTGTGCGTGCATGCTCAGCGTTAAGTAACAATAAACAAATAAACCATGTTTCATGCATATACCGTGTCTTTTTTCCTCACAACTGTGTGTGTGTGTGTTTGTGTGTGTGTGTGCGTGTGCGTGCTCGCGTGCGTGTGTGTGTGTGTGTGTGTGCTCGCTCGGGCATGTGTGTGTTGGTGTGTTTGTGCATGCTCAGTGTTAAGTAACAATAAACAAATAAACCATGTTCCATTAACATATCTGCTCAATGATTTAGTTAAACTGGGTCGGAGAGACATCCTCCGCGACTATGACTGGAACATGGACTTCCTCCCTCTGCCTGCTGTGTCGGTGAGTCTAGTTTAAGATTTATAGTTATGATCGTTATGATTAATTGATATATATGTTATAATTCATTGATATATGATGAGTTAACTTATTCATGATATTTGTTGAATTAATTATGATATATGATATATGAAGTATCAATTATGATTCGTTGATAAATGAATTAAAATGTTTATGTTAAGGGATGAATTATTCATAACATATGAAGAATTTATTATGATGAATTTATACAGGATGAATTATTTATGAGGTTCTTCATCTATGTTTCTCTTTTACAAGAAGTCTCATGAAGATCTGGGGTAGTATAGGTCTTCACCAACCAATGCTTGCCATAAAGGCGATGAAGCTTGTCGTAGAGGCAGTCAGGCTCACTGACTTGGTTGATGCATGTCATCGTACTCTAATTGCATGGATCGATACTCATGATGTCAATCACTGGATTGTCTGGTCCAGCCTTGATTATTTACAGACTGTCATTATACAGCTGGAATATTGAGTGCGGCGTTAAACAACAAACAAACATTTACAAAAGCCTTCCTCATTGAATCAATGACCCACTAGGACACTTGTTGACCCTGCAGTCTCCAATATACGTATCTGCTGTAGGACTCGATACGCAACGAAGCAGTAACATCAGACCTTGTCTCCCTGGACTTCACAGGCATAGAACAACTCACCGACTGCCTTTTCTTCATGTTCAAATCTACAAGATCCAACTTCCCCTCCATGCAGAGGTTCATTACAAATGGTGAGTCTACGGACATCGTACAAGACTCTATTCTAGAGTTGTCCAAAACCTAAATCCTCCCATAGTGTGAACAAAGTTATCATTTCCACCTCATTTTGGACATATTTGATTTGTTAAAAAAAAATACTAAACCACATATATTCCTTCGATAGTACATTCTTGAGTATAGTGTGCAATTTTTTTTCCCAAAACACAGCTGCGTAGAAGGGGGTGTATTATACATGCCATAATGAGTTTTGATGGGGTTTTTCCCCCAAAGCAAAGACATTACCTTGAGCACGTAACACCAGAAATACCATGTCAATAAATCCATACTGAAGTACACAAATTAATCATGTCATAACACTGTCAGGCTATAAAAAGTGTTCATTGTATATCTGGATTTATGTTTGTAACTTATTTCATTAATTTTATTCAAAATTCCTTTTAATTAATTTCTGCAAAATCGTGTGTGAAGCAATCAGAAGTACACACAACTCACCATTAGCAACCATGGTCAGATTACCGCTATTGACGCCTTGAAACAAACTTTAGTTGACAAGGGGCGTTCAATAAGTTTTGCAACTTCACCTGCGTGGGAATATAATTGTTCCATGTGAAAAAAAATAACCGACAATAGCTATCACCTGCTTCTAAACTTAGGGTTATTATTATTTTAAAGATATTGGAATATGTTATTCCTGATATAGTTTCAGATACAATTTTTGCCGATCCTTGCATTAAAATCCTGTATCATTGTGTGTGTTTTGACCGAATCACCGGTAGATTCCAAGAAAACATGTGTACAGCTGATTGCTGTTGCCGGCCTAGTTTACGGAAAATACACAATGTAATCTTATTCCCTGGATTCAAAAATTGCTTAGCAGAACAAAAAATACAATTTTAACAGCAAATCAACATGCCCAGTGATTTTTTTATCTCAAATTTCAAATTTGTACTGACAAAGTTTCCTATCACCTATTCATATACCATAAATTGCTGAAGGGGTACGGTGTAATATTTTTCTGTGCATAATATTCAATTTTTTTTTTTGAAAAATACTGAATCGGCTGGAGGGGGTTAGCGCATTATACTTGGGTGCGCACTCTACTCAAGAAAATACGGTACTTCCATTTGGCTGTCGATGCCATGGTGTCAGAAGCAATAGTGTATAAAATATCCACAACAAAGAAATGGCACAACCTTAAGCCTTAAGCCACTATCAAAAACTTTGATAAAAAACTTGGTCAAAGTCCATTTTGACCAAGTTTTTGATACTGTAACATTCCGTCAAATACTTTGACAAACCGATCCCATTTCTCGTCAAACTTTGATCAAAATTTGATGACGTTGATTTAATTTAGGTAATCAGACTGCAAGGAACTTTTACCCCTTTTCAACCAGAAGTGCATTGAGTCAAGTCAAAATGAGTCAACTATTTTGGACTGACGAGAATTAATTGATTTGTTTCAACAACGAGCAGCCATTCTCGGGACCAAATCTGCCTTTGCCTACACCGACTTCTCAAGAGGCTATACACAAAATGCATACGACAACAGCAAATAATTCCTCATGAGTAGCATCTACCTGGGCAAGATAATTCCCACCAAAACTTTGACGGCCTGTCAAAAACTTTGATGAGTGTAAACAGCCATGGTTTTCTTTGACCAAGTTTTTTATCAAAGTTTTGGATTGTGTAACGGAGGCTTAAGTAATGTACTCTCCATGCTCCGGGTGCTGGTCGTCTCACCTCATTCTCTATAACAAATGAAATACTGTAAATCTTGAAATTAACGCAAGCTTGAATTAAATGCGAAAAATGCGAGTGGCCTTTGTTCGCATTAATGAAACTTCACATTTGTGTCTCTCTCACTCAAATCCGTGAACTGTTGTTGGTTCTATTATTTTATTGCCTTTGAACTTCCTCTATGCCAGTCAACAGAATAAACGTATAAACTGTGTGTTGTTTTTAAGAAAACACTGTTTATTGTTTTTACGGAAGTGCTCTACACATCACAAATAAGCGGTGCTATTTGCTGTTTGATCGGATTAAAGATAGGTTGGATTAAGGTAGGATATATATCATTCCACTGGGGATGGGGTGGGGGAGTCACATTTTTGGTTAGGGGTCAGCAGTCACATTAATTTGGAGACGCATTAATTTCAAGATTTACAATATACTGATCTGAATGCTTCGCTCACTCATACTGGAATTTGGAAGCCTCGACACTGTTTGGCTTATCAGGAAGGAATGTCCTGAGACCTTCAGCCACAGAGGAATAGTATTGGAGTCATAGATCTGATTTTAATGATAGTGGGGGAAAATTGCATTTGGTAGTGAGAAAATATAGAATTGACATTTTTGTTGAAAATATGTCACCAAGATGATTTAGTTATTGAGAACCATATGATTATGTTTTTGTATGTTTACATGTTAAGCATGCTCTAGTAATGGGGTGCATGCAGCACCTCCACCCCCCTCACCGCCCCTGGATCCAGCGTGTATAGGGTGTCTCCTTCCTAGCTGTCTGTTAAACAAAACATGGGAGCAAGAGTGGATCAATTGCGCCACAGTTTGTCTTGGAGTGTTGCTTTCATGAGTTGCCATGATCTGCTATTTATGGTTTGAATGTGATGGGAGTGTGGTGTATTTTAGAAATGATATCATATCGTGTCTGAAGGAACAGTGGGGTCAGACATTGAGGGTGCAGAGTGCAGAGTTATGTCCCTTCTACATGCCAGAAAGCAATATTTCTGTTTTCTCAAATATATATCAAAGTGAAGCAACAACACATGTAATAAAATTACAGATAATTAACATAACACCTTTCTCACAATGAACACACAGCCAAATCTATTGAAAATTACATGATAATAATCAGTGATATTTGAAATCTGAGGGGCGGTCAAGTAGCCTTGTCACAAAGAGGTGGGCTCAATTCCCAACATGGGTACAATGTGTGAAGCCCATTTCTGGTATCCCCTGCCATGATATTTCTTGATTATTGCTAAAAGCAGCGTACTCACTCACTCACTCACTATATAATAAGGCAGTGGGACCTGTCTGTGTCTCATGCAAAGAAAAAGGGTTTTCATCCTTTTCGGTCTCTGCTCAGTTCGTCACTGAGTCCCTCTTCTCTCTTCATCAACTTCAGAAGTTAAGGGGTAACTAAAGCTCACAAGGTATATCCTGATCCCGAAATCACTGTGATTGTTGAAGGCTTTTACCAAGAGGAGCAGATACGGAAATTATATCTCACTCACTCACTCACTCACTCACTCACTCTGAAATCTCACTCACTCACTCTGAAATCTCACTCACTCACTCACTCTGAAATCTTACTCACTCACTCTGAAATCTCACTCACTCACTCTAAAATATCACTCACTCACTCACTCACTCACTCTGAAATCTCACTCACTCACTCTGAAATCTCCCTCACTCACTCTGAAATCTCACTCACTCACTCACTCACTCACTCCGAAATCTCACTCACTCTGAAATATCACTCACTCACTCACTCTGAAATCTCACTCACTCACTCACTCACTCACTCACTCTGACATGTGACATCACAAGGACTTTGTGTATTTCGCCTTCACCTGACTACTGCTTGTCAGCACCCTACCCCTCCTTGAGGGTTTCACAATGTTGGAAGCATTTAAGACTTACATCACTTCGAGCTTTCCCCTCACATCAACCTGACACACAGCAATATAGCTGAAATACTCCCTGTGAAGGAATAGTCGCCAACAGTTTACCTACTTTGAGCGCAATAACAAGTTGCTCTTTGTTTCAGGGTGTGTTCATTTCAGTGACCAAGGACTGTCATGGGCTGCGGAGCTATTTCCAAAATTATTAACGGTAAGCTTTGAAAACGAAATATTTTGGTGGGGAACCTGTGCATATTGTTATCATGGTAATGAAGATATATATACACATAGCATGAATTCTTTGTGAAGGTAAAATATATTTTATCTAATGCGGAGGATGCAGAACACAACTGTCCTCATTCACTAACACAGATTTACAGATTTACAGATTTACAGATACATCAGTAACCAGATAATCTCCGGGCTATTCTGGGCTCCTAAAACTGAGGCATGCATCTGAGTAGGATTAATTATTCATTTACATAATGAATTTACTTGGATTCCAAATGTATCTAGGACCTCAAATTAACTCGTTCACCAGCAGACAAACTATTTTTGTAATTGAACATATTTATCTACAACTTTGTGCAATGCTTGCACAACAACAGTTGTTTTCAAATTATTTTTTGTCCTTATCATTGTGTACACTATGACTTTTCTAACTTCAAATGTTGCAATATGTTCCATCAAACGTGCTCTATGTAAACCAAATCATCCTTAGTCTGTAAACTACTTGCAGCATCAATTCAGTATGTAGATGATCTATATTCAACAGAGAAAGGGATCTATATGTTTCTAGGCAGAGTTTTACGGATGTCCTAAGATAACGGAGAAAGGGATCTATATGTTGGCCAAGAAGTGTCATAAGCTGATCAACCTGTCGATAGTCGGGACTGGTGTTTCCAAGCTGCCATCACAACTATGTAAGAACATTACTGTCAATTTATTCTGTTCAAATATATACCCACGACCTGTTACGTTGATAGTGTAGCACAGTCTGGCAATGGTATCCTGTCACAGATGCCATGGCTACTTATAATGTGTCACTTGTTGAGGCTTGTGCAGATGTAAGATGGAAATAAATGTAGAAACGTGTCTGGCAAACCTCACCCCTAATGGCTGAGTCTATATCCATCACTGAGAATACTAGTACAGTCCTCCTTAGTTATGATGGCCCTGTTTATAATGCCACCCTCATTATAATGCCACATTTTTTCTCAGAATGGATTTCCGCAGTGCATGCTTTCCTGGTTATAATACCAACCTTGTTATCATACCACTTCTAGTGTATTTCATGACAAAAGTTCCAATTCCCTTGTCTTAATGCCATTATTTTTAACTTAATCTGCAGAAAAACAAAGCTGTGTGAGATCCAGCAGAAGAAGAAGTTGTTCCAACCAGTTGTGAGGCAGACCTCATCACACTGCACACACGTGACCATGAAAGACCTTTGTGATGGTAAGATCACACAGTCCTTTCTTGTGGTAAGAAGTCACTGAAGGACCCCCTACCAAGTGCGTATCTGCTCTCTTTTGTTCTCCCCTCTCCCCTCTTGGGATGTTACGTCCCAGCCGCCGTCATTGGGATGGGTGCAGCCCACACCGCCTCCTTTGAGCACTGTATTACCTTTGCCTCCATTGCCTCCTGTTCCACCAGCGCCTCCCTTGCTTTAAGCGCCTGTAGCGCCTCCTGTACTTACACCTCCGACGATCATTGGTGGTCCTTCCTCCTCTAGGGCTCCGTTTTCCCATGGCTCAGTGTCACCCAGAGCCTCCTCCAGATGCCATTTCAGGAGCCGCTTGCTTGTCTGTAGCTCCCAGGGTTACCACTCTGATTTATCAGAGGGATCGTTACTGCCTTATTATGAGACATCCCCTGAGAATGACACATGCACTTTTGAGCTTTACTCAGATGCCAAGCTGGATGGCCAACCAACTTGCTGGGGTTGCTCCTTAACCGGATTATTGAGTGGAGAAGAACGTCACAATTTGGTCACAGCCCACCTCCATTCCTCCAGATCCTATGCTCAAAAACAGTGCACTGGATGAAGATTTTGCTTACTCGCTCCAGCCACCCAGGTTTAAGAGGGAGAACTTCCCTATCCATGCCTTTGGGGTGGCTGACAGTGCTCATGTCTTGGACGAGGACCTTCATCAAATGACAGGGTCCTTGAAAACCTACCAGTCTTACAGGTTGACGACATGCCTGGAGGTGGGAGACTAGGTCTCTTCTGGCAGAATTGGGCCATTTTGGAAGACCCATATGTCACAAACATCTCGCTGTTATCGGACCCTCCTCTGACCACAGCTCCCCCGCCATGGACCAAGAGTCTATAGAAATTGTGAGCTCCCCAGCCATAACATCAGGCTTTTACTGGCCTCCTACCTCCACCTGAGGATCATTCAGTTCAAATCCTATGTAGACAATCCTATATAGACCATCCAGATTCAGCGAGCCTGCTCCTTCACAAGGATTTTACCAAAGTGCTTGCTCCGTCACCTGGGATTGATGGATGTGCTTCACCTCATCATACCGACTTCTGTTCATAGGAGGCCTGTTTCAGACAGATCTGGACATCCTACTGGTTCCTCGGGCTCAAGATACTGCACCATCTGAATCCTGCCTCTCAGCAACCCTTCACACTTCTCCAGTGGCAGGTGCTTCTGGGGCTGCTTACGTCGGCCCAGGACCTGACCATCAGAGGATGCCCACACCTGCATCCCATCTAACAGTTCCTAGTGGCCTACATCAGATGTCAGGATCCTTGCATATCCATCACTTTACCGCCTCACCTCAGGCTGCATGTCAGTTGGTGGACGGTAGAGTCTCCTTGCCAGAGCTGTCACCATCTGTTCATAGATGCCTCTGTACAGGGATGGGTCCGCATCTAGAGGACCAAACAGCTTCAGGACTGTTGTCTGACTTGTAGCGCACATGGCACATAAACAACCAGGAATTGGATGCACTCACACTTGCGACATCACACTGGCAGGATCGCATACAGAACACCCAGCTCATCATCTCAACCGACAACATCGTGGTGGTTTGGTGGCTGCGCAATCAAGGGACAACTTGCTCTTCTCATTCTTTGCTACAGCAGATGTTCCAGTTCTTCTATCTGGTGGAATGCCCACGCCTGCAATTCCTTGTCCAGCATATGCCAGGATGTCAGAACATCTTAGCAGACGCTCTATCCAGGCGAGTCAAAGTGGCTCCCACAGAGTGGAAACTTCATCCCAAGGCCTTCAGTCTCATATGTCAGTGTCGCGGTCATCCAAATACTGACCATCCGATTCAGATGCATTAAGGAGTAATGCAGGACAAGTAAAAAATATGGTAAATTCTAAATATTTTTTACATTTGTATACTTATCCTGCTTTAATTACTATGTCTGAGGGGACCACCTGACTCCGAGCTGTCACCCCTCGATGTCCTCAGACTCCGAGCTGTCTCCCCACGATGTCCTCAGACTCCAGGCTGCCTCCCCACGATGTCCTCAGACTCTGAACTGTCTCCCCACGATGTCCTCTGACTCAGACCTGCCTCCCCACGATGTCCTCAGACTCCGAGCTGCCTCCCCACCATGTCCTCTGACTCAGAGCTGCCTCCCCACGATGTCCTCTGACTCAGAGCTGTCTCCCCACGATGTCCTCAGACTCTGAGCTGTCTCCCCACGATGTCCTCTGACTCAGAGCTGCCTCCCCACGATGTCCTCTGACTCAGAGCTGTCTCCCCACGATGTCCTCTGACTCAGACCTGCCTCCCCACGATGTCCTCTGACTCAGACCTGCCTCCCCACGATGTCCTCTGACTCAGACCTGCCTCCCCACGATGTCCTCTGACTCAGAGCTGCCTCCCCACGATGTCCTCAGACTCCGAGCTGCCTCCCCACGATGTCCTCTGACTCAGAGCTGCCTCCCCACGATGTCCTCAGACTCCGAGCTGCCTCCCCACGATGTCCTCAGATGTTACACTCAAGCAGTAATGTGAAGATATGTGACTTTATCACTTCCATGGTCACGTGTGCGCTGCGCGATGTTGTCTGCCTCACTACTCATTGGAACAAATTCTTCTGCAGCTGGACCTCACACAGCTTTGTTTTTCTATTAAAAGAAACTAACTGCATTGATCTCATTTGTTTTCACAGGTAATCTTCACACAGAGAATCATTCCATTTTTTCAAAAAACAAACAAATTAGTTAGATGTTAATGATTATATCCTTCCTATAGGATTAATTAAATTAGTACTTCTTAATTCCCAATTGATCTCAGAATAAATAGCTTGGATTGAATTCATGTATTTTGGTTCTTATTTTATCTTCCATAAACATGTATCATGTCAGTAAGGTTTGGTCATCACCTCCCTGATTATAGTGCCACCCTGGATATAATGCCATAGTTTCCATTGGTCGAAAGGTAGCATTATAAACAGGGAGGATTGTACATATCAAATAGAAAACAGAACATCACAAGAAAAATTCTGTAACATACTTATTTGAGTTACAAGATTTCTTGCCTAATGTCTTGACATCGGTATGGGCAAGCAATAACACTGCTCTTCCTCCCCAGGTGAAACTAAGGTGTCCCAGGTGAAGGTGTGTGCCTGTCCTATCATCTCGGGCTCCCCCAGGTTTCCCATGAACCCAAGTGTTGCAAGTAAAGGTAGGACAAGGGTCTCTCATTACCATGGAGGGAGAAGGATAAACACTAAAAATATCTGTGAATTTTGTTTGATTAATTTTCCCTTATAAAATTGTTCATTCATTCAGCATTACGTAACGAACAAAAAGTTGGAAATACGTAAGGTTCTATGAACTACAATATAGTTGATGCATGTCATCGTATCCCAATTGTGTGGATCGATGCTCATGATGTCAATCGCTGGGTTGACTGGTCCAGACTCGATTATTTACAAACTGCGTCATATAGCTGGAATATTGTTGTGTGCGGGGTTAAACAACAAATAAACAACCAAACACTGACTTTGTCATTATGTTGTTATCTTTGTACATTCATCCCACCATATTTTGTGTAAACATCATGATATATTTACATATATTGTACTCTATGCACTTACTAAGCATTCACCTGATGACGGAGCGTCCTACAAATAATAAAAGAAGATGCTATCAATAAAAAAGTGTCATGTATTCCTATAACAGTTATTGGCAGAATTTCTGCAAGTGAACAGTGCATAATTTGTACTTTTCGGAAAAAAGTGCTTCATACAAAGATCAAAATTAATTTATTCTGAAATTAAATAATGTATCTTTCAATACATATTAATGAATACTTATCCTCTTAAGGGTGTGAGTGACAATTTTACGTGCATGTTGATGCACAGCACATAATTTGAATGTTTGCTTGTTTCTTGGGAGCATGAACTCACACATGTAGATTATTTAATGTGAACAGCACACAATGATTGTTTAGCCGCTAAAATAACACTTTAGTTTGAGGCTTATGTAATGCCACAGCTCGCTGAAAAGCTACGTCTGTACACTGTGGGTCAACTGCAAACAGGAATGGTGCAGAACAAATTAGCCGAAGATTTTAATGTTCATCAAAACACAATATCAACATCATCAGTTTAGAGATGGAAGTGTAATGGTATGCGGTGGCATCACAATTCATGGGAGAACACAACTCATTGTTCATGGCAATTTGAATGACATACACAACCGGGACGACATTGTTAAAGATTATTTTCTACCCTTTGTGCAAATGCAGAGATGTAAAGTCACTTTGCAGCAGGATAATTATCACCCACAAGTTGCACTTTTTGAGGCAGCATAATGTTGCTGCACTGGCATGGTCGGCTGTTTCTCCACACTCCTTTCCATAGAACATGTCTTGGATTAGACAAGCGGTAACGCCAGCTCAGTTCGGCCAATCTTTGGGTGACATTTGGAACAACACCCTGGAGGCTGTTTTCTGTCATCTTGTGTCTTGACTCCACCTGTACCAATGCATATGGTGGTCACACCCAATATTGATATTGGTAACTGAGGTGTCATAGGCGGATCCAGAGGAGAGGTCCAGAGGAGGGGTCAAGAGGAGGGGTCCAGTGGAGGGGTCCAGCAGAGGAGGGGTCCAGAGTAGGGGCCTAGAGGGTCTGCCCCCTCCCAAATGTTGTATGTTGTAGGCAGTGAAATTGACTGAGAGAGGATTTTGATATTTTGGACACCTACCTTTTAAAAATGCTGGATCCGCCTTGGGTTATTGCAACACCAGCTTTTAGGGCGTGTCTCTCTGTCTCCTGTTACCAGGTATGGGTTTTGCCAATAAATTTGTTATGATAAAACATTAATCAGACAAATGACCAAGTATTAGGTTTTTTTCAATAACATAACATTTATACCACAGTAGCTTTTTCCGTTAGTAGATGATTAACATTGATTGATAATGAGAACTTGAACACAGTTGAAATTGTGATGATTTGGGCCTGTGACTATGTTGACTAGATGAGGAAGACAGTATAGAATATGTGAACCTCCCCAACTACAAGATTGTCTTGCTACGGGATGTGGACATAGACGTCAGTGTGACGTCGCTGCTAACTGGCTCCACCAATCAGAAGCCTTCCCCTGGACTAGTATACACGAAGGATTGGTCACCTGATCCTGGGATGAAACATGAAGGCAAATTCAACATATTGGAGATCCCCGCAGATAGTGTGAGTGTTTCGTCAGTTTTAGCTCACCTGACTTATGTAGGGTCACTTTATCACACATAGGTGTGTGAGTACCATAACACTTGTATAGTACCGGCAGTGCAAGGTGAAGTACATCTCAGCTTTTGGGTTTTTTAAATCTGACAAATGCAAACTTACATGTTCTCACAAGCATAAAAGGTGAAACTGCAAGACAATAGGGCAAGAGGTTAAAGTACAAACCTGTAGCTTAGAATAGGTTCACCTGCATGATGATCTCAACTTACATATTCTGAAAACTTTTGGACAACTTTAGAACAAAACAAATAATCTGAAATGTTTTTTTCTTTGTCTTTTTTCCCCAACTTCTGACTAGTATTTTGTACAGCAACATCTGTACATCAAGAAAGAAGAGTCTGGCCTTAGGTTCCAAAAAACATTTATGATTTCAAAGTATATCTCTGCATATAAAACAATGCCTAGCAGAACAGGAAGTACAATTTAACTGGTAAATCGTCATGTCTAGTGATGTTTTATCTCAAATTTCAAATTTGTATTGACCAAGTGTATACAATGTAATTTTTTCTGTAAAAGACAAATGCGTCTTTATTGCAAATGTAGTGATTGTGTATACGCTTTTGTTTTGCTTCATTCCACTTCTCCTTAAAGACGGGGTATATAAATTAGCATCGATTTTGAAGGTTTTTACAGGGGGGTCACCTTATAGGCGGGATCGCTTTATAGACGGTGATATACAGTATGAACTATGACTGTCAAGCTGGTATCCCTATGTTTGAAGTTACCTGGGTGCCGTTGTTCAAACCAACCTTAGCACTACGACTGTTAAGTCTATGTGAAGGTATGGTAGTTCACCTTAGCGCTGAGATCGCTATGTACAATGACACACCCCCTGGACCCTATGTGTGTTTCAGCCCCTGGGGGACTCCGTGCTGAGCCCTGGAAGCATCGTGGTGGTTGCCTACACGCCCACCGACACCGACCCTGCTGCCCTCCACCTCCAGCTGGCCAGAAGGGTGGCGGCCGCTCTGTCCAAGGTGAGACCCACTGTAGGGATTCCAAGTCAGAACCACTCCACAGTGCATCCTGCTCACGCAAGGGAGTCAACTGACTATTAAATATTAAAGTCCAGTTTCCACCCTTGTCGAACTAGGCTGGAATTTCCAGGGTCGGTCGTAGCGCCACTAGTGGCTATTACAAGTTAAGTCGCTTAGGTTTGCTCACGTATTGTCAGTTTAATATTAATTTATATTGATGTTTTTTAATATAAAGTGTAACGGTAAATAACATTCATTTACATGAGTGACTATATCCTCTTGTTCTCATCATCATGAGGGGCGGTGGGGTAGCCCAGTGGTTAAAGCGTTTGCTTGTCACGCTGAAGGGCTGGGTTCGATTCCCTACATGGGTACGATGTGTGATATTGCTGGAATATTGCTAAAAGCGGTGTAAATCCTTACTCACTCACTCTTGTGATTATAACTGTTGTATGCTCATATGTGCCATAAGTCTTCTTGTTGGATGAAAAACATTCCATGAAATAGTAGAGGACAATTAAATACATTGCAATACTACACTGCAAATAAAGATTTCATTTAAAAGTTATATATTGCTTGATCACCATGTGTATATATGTGAGTATATTGTTGTTTGGGTCCAGTGTCGTGACATCGTGGTGACGTTGTTGGCTGTACAGCCCGGGAAGACCGCCGTGTCAGCAGAGGACATCTTGACTAAAGTGAAAGAGAGGCTGCAGAACTGGAAGATGGCGATCTACAATCAGCTGGACTATCTCATACAGTGAGTGATTGAGTGAGTGAGTGATTGAGTGAGAGAGTGGGTGTGTGGATGGATGGGTGGGTGGGTGAGTGAGTGAGTATTCCATTTGAGTGGAATCAATGATTTGTTGCTAAAGACCAAGGATTGGGAAAAATCTGTGACCTGTAAGCAGTTCCATACTGTGTAACAATGTTATAATATAGGTCTTATCTCCCATCACGAAGTGGTAAACTGGTGCCTTTTGATTGTTTGGGATGTTTGAAAAATTTATTTTTCAAGTTTCAATAGCCAACAATTTCGAAAACGTCTGAAAATGGAGGTAGTGCTCGTTTCTGGAGCAGATCTTGAAAACTGTACAATATTTCTTGCCTTGCACACAACCGGACATGTGATACTGGCGGGGGATATGAGTATTTCATGCTTGTTTGTCTTGGAGTAGTAGGGATCAACACTATCGTATAGTGATGGACGGAGTGGTCAAGCTGTTCCCATTAGCTATAGTAGTTAGCCTGTGTACTGTGAAACAACAGCCGGACATTGTGCTGAGAGATGGACAGGATGAAGCTGATGCTGGTGGACCCTGCTTCATTGGGTAGAGTAGTATCATCAGTCACACACTCATGGGAACAGGATGTGATTATTGAGATATACTCTCTAAGATATGTGTGGGGCGGTCAGGCAGCCTGGTGGTTAAAGCTTCACTCGTCACCCCGAAGACCCAGGTTCGATTCCCCACATGGGTACAATGTGTGAAGCCCATTTTGGGTGTCCCCCGCCGTGATATTGTTGGAATATTGCTCAAAGATATATTAAATGTATATTAAAACAGTGGTGTTGAAGTAGTCACATAATCACCATTTATTGACAGACGATCCTGGCGCCTGGAGTGCACTGACTTCGTGGGACAGATCTCCATGGCAGCCGGAGCAGCAGACACGGAGGCGCTGAAGGAGCTACTGGAGAAGGACCTCCTCACAATACTTTCCGTGGTGAGTACAGTCAGTGATGGGTCCACACGAAGTGGTGAGTAATGTGTTGATGCTTCACCTGATACCCACAACAGTCCATCTGTGAAACACACAAGCATCTGTAAAACACACAAGCATCTGTGAAACACACAAGCATCTGTGAAACACACAAGCATCTGTAAAACACACAAGCATCTGTGAAACACACAAACATCTGTGAATGAAACACACAAACATCTGTGAAACACACAAACATCTGTGAAACATACAAACATCTGTGAAACATACAAACATCTGTGAAACACACAAGCATCTGTGAAACACACAAACATCTGTGAAACACACAAACATATGTGAATGAAACACACAAACATCTGTGAATGAAACACACAAACATCTGTGAAACATACAAACATCTGTGAAACACACAAACATCTGTGAAACATACAAACATGTGAAACACACAAACATCTGTGAAACACACAAACATCTGTGATGTCTGTCAGGCTGCACAGGTAACATTACTGACCACAGTGTGGAACCGTATTTAGACCGGTAATGACAATTAAACAGTCATCTTGATATCGCCTTCCACGATAAACCTTCAGGAATGAAAATTTCCTTGCACTCACTCACTGTCTACTTTCAGAGCAAGACCGCCCCAGATTCCGCATCGATCAGCAGCTCAATCTACAAGTCCCTGGCGTCTATGAAAGCCCATTTTCCCTGGATCTTCAACAAGTATGCCAAGGAGTCATTGGATGCATTGACAGAAATACGGCCGCGAACCTACTGGAACTTGGAGCGGGTCTTCTACAATGTTGCTGATGACACGAAGCGATTTCTTAATCCCCACAACAGTTTCCAGCACATTTCGAAGTTGTTGCAACTGCAAAATACCATGGTGAGACATAACAGAAAACAATGGCCCTCTATTCCTAGACACATATGGTGGCCCTGGGTACAGAGCACAGGTCACACATAGGAGTTTTTTTGTTTTTTTTTTTGTTTTTTTGTGTACCTTTTGAGTTTCTGAGGGTTTTGGTCCTGCCCCACACTGTGGTGTCTCCCTGGGCAGATGACTTTGTTCAAATATGCTTCTGGTCACCCAGCAGTGAATGGGTACCTGGCAGGATGAGATGGTTATCGGACTGTTAACCTTCTAGCACCCACAGGCAGCTTGATTAACTGGGTGGTCAGGATCCATGTCGTCTGATGGCGTGTGCTCATTCACATGGTAGTAAAGAGTCTACTTGCTACAACCGAGGTCCAAGGTACAATCTGAAGAATGTCTAGAATGTTGCTACTAACTCACACCCATGTGACATTTGAAAGATGTAGGGATTCCTGGGTAGAATCATGTTGACTGTAAGAGTCAACTTATTTGTATCAGGCAGTCTAGCTCTGTGGCTTGCCTGAGTGCATGTAATAGATTATTTACTCACCTCAGGGATACAGTTGACATATTGCTGACTCTGGCATTAAACAACATTTATTCACTTAATGAATGACGCTTGATTGATTTTTGCAAAAGGATTTCTTTTTTCTGTCTGTTGATTAACTAAACCAACTTACTGAAAAGAACTGATGTGACACTTGATGAAAAAATATATAAGAGGTCTGGTACACCAAAAAGCCAACCCCTTGACACTTCTTTTTTGGATACTGCAGGGGTTTGCACTGTACTTCCCTCACCTGAAGGCGAGTCCCTGTGTCACGGACCTGCCTCACTTCGGGGAGATCCTGCAGCAGTTCCTGTCGAGCACACCGCCCCAGAAGACGAGCATCAAGTGCCTGGGATCCAACATCCCAGCCTGGGAATCAAGTCAGCTCAGTAAATACCTGGCGTCCTTTGTCCATCCCATTCAGGTGATTCCTTGATGCAAACAAACCTTTACTAATTCGTCAATCTAACTCAGTTGTGTCCTTGATGCCAACATGCCTGGAGTCCTTCGTCAAAAGGGATTAATCAAGACCTGCTCACAGGCTGATATTCAGCCCTAAGTCTGCAGCAGATGTCATTAAATATTCCTAAACTGGAATTAAAAGTTTACCAGTTTATGTTGATATGTATAGCCAATAGCTAATGTGATGGCTGTGTTAAAATAACCTGTATATCACTGATAACAGGAGGAATAGATAGGAAGAGCTTGTAATGCTAACTTATATACTATTACACTGAATGCATTCAAAATACAATGTTAAGATGGGTTTAAAATCCTGGATAAATCCCTGATACCTGGAGTCCTTTGTCAGTCCAACTCAGGTGAGTCCCTGATACCTGTCAATCCAACTCAGGTGAGTACCTGATACCTGGAGTCCTTTGTCAATCCAACTCAGGTGAGTCCCTGATACCTGTCAATCCAACTCAGGTGAGTCCCTGATACCTGTCAATCCAACTCAGGTGAGTCCCTGATACCTGTCTATCCAACTCAGGTGAGTCCTGATTCCTGGAGTCCTTTGTCAATCCAACTCAGGTGAGTCCCTGATACCTGTCAATCCGACTCAGGTGAGTCTTTGATACCTGTCAATCCAACTCAGGTGAGTCCCTGATACCTGTCAATCCAACTCAGGTGAGTCCCTGATACCTGTCAATCCAACTCAGGTGAGTCCCTGATACCTGGAGTCCTTTGTCAATCCGACTCAGGTGAGTCTGATACCTGTCAATCCAACTCAGGTGAGTCCCTGATACCTGTCAATCCAACTCAGGTGCGTCCCTGATACCTGTCAATCCGACTCAGGTGAGTCCCTGATACCTGGAGTCCTTTGTCAATCCGACTCAGGTGAGTCCCTGATACCTGTCAATCCGACTCAGGTGAGTCCCTGATACCTGGAGTCCTTTGTCAATCCGACTCAGGTGAGTCCCTGATACCTGTCAATCCGACTCAGGTGAGTCCCTGATACCTGGAGTCCTTTGTCAATCCGACTCAGGTGCGTCCCTGATACCTGTCAATCCGACTCAGGTGAGTACCTGATACCTGGAGTCCTTTGTCAATCCAACTCAGGTGAGTCCCTGATACCTGTCAATCCGACTCAGGTGAGTACCTGATACCTGGAGTCCTTTGTCAATCCGACTCAGGTGAGTCCCTGATACCTGTCAATCCGACTCAGGTGAGTCCTGATACCTGGAGTCCTTTGTCAATCCGACTCAGGTGAGTCCCTGATACCTGTCAATCCAACTCAGGTGAGTCCCTGATACCTGGAGTCCTTTGTCAATCCAACTCAGGTGAGTCCCTGATACCTGGAGTCCTTTGTCAATCCGACTCAGGTGAGTCCCTGATACCTGTCAATCCAACTCAGGTGAGTCCCTGATACCTGGAGTCCTTTGTCAATCCAACTCAGGTGAGTCCCTGATACCTGTCAATCCGACTCAGGTGAGTCCCTGATACCTGTCAATCCAACTCAGGTGAGTCCCTGATACCTGGAGTCCTTTGTCAATCCAACTCAGGTGAGTCCCTGATACCTGGAGTCCTTTGTCAATCCGACTCAGGTGAGTCCCTGATACCTGGAGTCCTTTGTCAATCCAACTCAGGTGAGTCCCTGATACCTGGAGTCCTTTGTCAATCCAACTCAGGTGAGTCCCTGATACCTGTCAATCCGACTCAGGTGAGTCCCTGATACCTGTCAATCCAACTCAGGTGAGTACCTGATACCTGGAGTCCTTTGTCAATCCAACTCAGGTGAGTCCCTGATACCTGGAGTCCTTTGTCAATCCAACTCAGGTGAGTCCCTGATACCTGTCAATCCAACTCAGGTGAGTCCCTGATACCTGGAGTCCTTTGTCAATCCAACTCAGGTGAGTCCCTGATACCTGGAGTCCTTTGTCAATCCGACTCAGGTGAGTCCCTGATACCTGTCAATCCAACTCAGGTGAGTCCCTGATACCTGGAGTCCTTTGTCAATCCAACTCAGGTGAGTCCCTGATACCTGTCAATCCGACTCAGGTGAGTCCCTGATACCTGTCAATCCAACTCAGGTGAGTCCCTGATACCTGGAGTCCTTTGTCAATCCAACTCAGGTGAGTCCCTGATACCTGGAGTCCTTTGTCAATCCGACTCAGGTGAGTCCCTGATACCTGTCAATCCAACTCAGGTGAGTCCCTGATACCTGGAGTCCTTTGTCAATCCAACTCAGGTGAGTCCCTGATACCTGTGAATCCGACTCAGGTGAGTCCCTGATACCTGGAGTCCTTTGTCAATCCGACTCAGGTGAGTCCCTGATACCTGTCAATCCAACTCAGGTGAGTCCCTGATACCTGTCAATCCGACTCAGGTGAGTCCCTGATACCTGGAGTCCTTTGTCAATCCGACTCAGGTGAGTCCCTGATACCTGTCAATCCAACTCAGGTGAGTCCCTGATACCTGGAGTCCTTTGTCAATCCGACTCAGGTGAGTCCCTGATACCTGTCAATCCGACTCAGGTGAGTCCCTGATACCTGGAGTCCTTTGTCAATCCGACTCAGGTGAGTCCCTGATACCTGTCAATCCAACTCAGGTGAGTCCCTGATACCTGTCAATCCGACTCAGGTGAGTCCCTGATACCTGTCAATCCGACTCAGGTGAGTCCCTGATACCTGTCAATCCGACTCAGGTGAGTCCCTGATACCTGTCAATCCAACTCAGGTGAGTCCTGATACCTGTCAATCCGACTCAGGTGAGTCCCTGATACCTGTCAATCCGACTCAGGTGAGTCCCTGATACCTGTCAATCCGACTCAGGTGAGTCCTGATACCTGGAGTCCTTTGTCAATCCAACTCAGGTGAGTCCCTGATACCTGTCAATCCGACTCAGGTGAGTCCCTGATACCTGTCAATCCGACTCAGGTGAGTCCCTGATACCTGTCAATCCGACTCAGGTGAGTCCCTGATACCTGGAGTCCTTTGTCAATCCGACTCAGGTGAGTCCCTGATACCTGTCAATCCAACTCAGGTGAGTCCTGATACCTGTCAATCCGACTCAGGTGAGTCCCTGATACCTGTCAATCCGACTCAGGTGAGTCCCTGATACCTGTCAATCCGACTCAGGTGAGTCCTGATACCTGGAGTCCTTTGTCAATCCGACTCAGGTGAGTCCCTGATACCTGTCAATCCAACTCAGGTGAGTCCTGATACCTGTCAATCCGACTCAGGTGAGTCCCTGATACCTGTCAATCCGACTCAGGTGAGTCCCTGATACCTGTCAATCCGACTCAGGTGAGTCCCTGATACCTGGAGTCCTTTGTCAATCCGACTCAGGTGAGTCCCTGATACCTGTCAATCCAACTCAGGTGAGTCCTGATACCTGTCAATCCAACTCAGGTGAGTCCCTGATACCTGTCAATCCGACTCAGGTGAGTCCCTGATACCTGTCAATCCGACTCAGGTGAGTCCCTGATACCTGTCAATCCGACTCAGGTGAGTCCCTGATACCTGTCAATCCGACTCAGGTGAGTCCCTGATACCTGTCAATCCAACTCAGGTGAGTCCCTGATACCTGTCAATCCGACTCAGGTGAGTCCCTGATACCTGTCAATCCGACTCAGGTGAGTCCCTGATACCTGTCAATCCAACTCAGGTGAGTCCCTGATACCTGTCAATCCAACTCAGGTGAGTCCCTGATACCTGTCAATCCAACTCAGGTGAGTCCCTGATACCTGTCAATCCGACTCAGGTGAGTCCCTGATACCTGTCAATCCAACTCAGGTGAGTCCCTGATACCTGTCAATCCGACTCAGGTGAGTCCCTGATACCTGTCAATCCAACTCAGGTGAGTCCCTGATACCTGTCAATCCAACTCAGGTGAGTCCCTGATACCTGTCAATCCAACTCAGGTGAGTCCCTGATACCTGTCAATCCAACTCAGGTGAGTCCCTGATACCTGTCAATCCAACTCAGGTGAGTCCCTGATACCTGTCAATCCAACTCAGGTGAGTCCCTGATACCTGTCAATCCAACTCAGGTGAGTCCCTGATACCTGTCAATCCAACTCAGGTGAGTCCCTGATACCTGTCAATCCAACTCAGGTGAGTCCCTGATACCTGTCAATCCAACTCAGGTGAGTCCCTGATACCTGTCAATCCAACTCAGGTGAGTCCCTGATACCTGTCAATCCAACTCAGGTGAGTCCCTGATACCTGTCAATCCGACTCAGGTGAGTCCCTGATACCTGTCAATCCGACTCAGGTGAGTCCCTGATACCTGTCAATCCGACTCAGGTGAGTCCCTGATACCTGTCAATCCAACTCAGGTGAGTCCCTGATACCTGTCAATCCGACTCAGGTGAGTCCCTGATACCTGTCAATCCGACTCAGGTGAGTCCCTGATACCTGTCAATCCAACTCAGGTGAGTCCCTGATACCTGTCAATCCAACTCAGGTGAGTCCCTGATACCTGTCAATCCAACTCAGGTGAGTCCCTGATACCTGTCAATCCAACTCAGGTGAGTCCCTGATACCTGTCAATCCAACTCAGGTGAGTCCCTGATACCTGTCAATCCGACTCAGGTGAGTCCCTGATACCTGTCAATCCGACTCAGGTGAGTCCCTGATACCTGTCAATCCGACTCAGGTGAGTCCCTGATACCTGTCAATCCAACTCAGGTGAGTCCCTGATACCTGTCAATCCAACTCAGGTGAGTCCCTGATACCTGTCAATCCAACTCAGGTGAGTCCCTGATAGCTGAGTACCTGATAATACCACATTTCTGATAAAGTCAGGGGAGGTTGGGTAGCCTCACGGTTAAAGCGTTGTCTCATCACAATGAAGACCTGGGTTCGATTCCCGACATGGGTCACTGCGGTAACACTGGACTCATTGTTAGTTTTGTCATCAATGGGTACACATTGGAAACATCTCTTCTTAATGTACAAACTTTTCTTTATGATTCTATGGTTCGCGTTTCTTTTGTCGGTCAGTATATAATGTGTGTTGATAGTAATATTAAGTCTCATCGTGCATATATATTTCCTTAAATTCATTAAATAGCAAAGACAATCAGAGTGATCTCCCCTTGGTAAGTCTCAATGAAACCGACCCAACCCTGAGTACTTGAGCACTTGTTAAAGCCCAGCTGATGAAGGGTAAGCAGGAAATAAGTTTGGAATCAGACCACTTTTCTATATCCCAGTGTAATCCCAATGTTTGTGTACAGGCTGAAGGCATGCTTCAACTCCTCCTTAAGCTGGGCGTCATGCTGCCGTTCCCTGCCACAGACAGCTCCTCACAGTGCTACGTCCTGACGTCTCATCTTCCCACACACCCTGCTGTGGAGCTGGTGAGTGGACACACTTTGTTAATGATCATTCATAGGGATATTGTAGGGAACATGCATTATTCATCTGTTTATTGTAGGGAACATGTGTTATTCATGTTTGTTGTGGGGAACATGAATTATTCATGTGTTTATTGAGGAGAACATGAATTATTCATATGTATATTGTAGGGAACATGAACTATTCATGTGTTTATTGTGGGGAACATGTATTATTCATATGTTTATTGTAGGAAACGTGTTATTCATATGTTTATTGTGGGGAACATTCATTATTCATGTTTTTTTGTGGGGAACATGTATTATTCATATGTTTATTGTAGGAAACGTGTTATTTATATGTTTATTGTGGGGAACATGTTATTCATATGTTTGTTGTGGGGAACATGAATTATTCATGTTTATTGTGGGGAACATGAATTATTCAGGTGTTTATTGTTGGGAACATGAATTATTCTTATGTTTATTGTGGGGAACATGAATTATTCATGTGTTTATTGTGGGGAACATGAATTATTCATGTGTTTATTGTGGGGAACCTTAAATTATTCATGTCTTTATTGTCGGAAACATGCATTATTTATTTTGTATGAAACATGTTATTCATATGTTTATTTTGGGAAACATGCATTATTAAAACTACTCATCTGACAGAAGCCTCTGACAGGCTGATGAACGTATGTATTGGTTTCATGTGCTGTGGCTTGAATGTCTGTGATTGTCTGCTATGATGTTGTTACAGTCCCACCTCTGGGAGGACGTCTGCCCACACAGCACACTCCAGGGCCAGAAGTTCTACACATTCCTGCCTGGCCTCCCACAGTCCTTCTTCCCAGTCTTCATCAGGTAAATAGTACATCATATATGACTGAATTCTTATAGGCTCCATTGTCTAACCCTTCTCTTCATGTTGATCTGTCTAGCCCTGGTTCACAAGACAGTAACATCTTGATGAGTGTTATCATGGTTGACATGTCAATAATGTCTTGATGAGTGTTATCATGGTTGACATGTCAATAATGTCTTGATGAGTGTGATCCTGGTTGACATGTCAATAATGTCTTGATGAGTGTTATCATGGTTGACATGTCAATAATGTCTTGATGAGTGTTATCATGGTTGACATGTCAATAATGTATTTATGAGTGTTATCATGGTTGACATGTCAATAATGTCTTGATGAGTGTTATCCTGGTTGACATGTCAATAATGTCTTGATGAGTGTTATCATGGTTGACATGTCAATAATGTCTTGATGAGTGTTATCCTGGTTGACATGTCAATAATGTCTTGATGAGTGTTATCATGGTTGACATGTCAATAATGTCTTGATGAGTGTTATCATGGTTGACATGTCAATAATGTCTTAATGAGTGTGATCCTGGTTGACATGTCAATAATGTCTTGATGAGTGTTATCATGGTTGACATGTCAATAATGTCTTGATGAGTGTTATCATGGTTGACATGTCAATAATGTATTTATGAGTGTTATCATGGTTGACATGTCAATAATGTCTTGATGAGTGTTATCCTGGTTGACATGTCAATAATGTCTTGATGAGTGTTATCATGGTTGACATGTCAATAATGTCTTGATGAGTGCTATCATGGTTGACATGTCAATAATGTCTTGATGAGTGTTATCATGGTTGACATGTCAATAATGTCTTGATGAGTGTTATCATGGTTGACATGTCAATAATGTCTTGATGAGTGTTATCCTGGTTGACATGTCAATAATGTCTTGATGAGTGTGATCCTGGTTGACATGTCAATAATGTCTTGATGAGTGTGATTCTGGTTGACATGTCAATAATGTCTTGATGAGTGTGATCATGGTTGACATGTCAATAATGTCTTGATGAGTGCTATCATGGTTGACATGTCAATAATGTCTTGATGAGTGCTATCCTGGTTGACATGTCAATAATGTCTTGATGAGTGTGATCCTGGTTGGCATGTCAATAATGTCTTGATGAGTGTGATCCTGGTTGACATGTCAATAATGTCTTGATGAGTGTGATCCTGGTTGACATGTCAATAATGTCTTGATGAGTGTGATCCTGGTTGGCATGTCAATAATGTCTTGATGAGTGTGATCCTGGTTGACATGTCAATAATGTCTTGATGAGTGTGATCCTGGTTGACATGTCAATAATGTCTTGATGAGTGTGATCCTGGTTGACATGTCAATAATGTCTTGATGAGTGTGATCCTGGTTGACGTGTCAATAATGCCTTGATGAGTGTGATCCTGGTTGACATGTCAATAATGTCTTGATGAGTGTGATCCTGGTTGACATGTCAATAATGTCTTGATGAGTGTGATCCTGGTTGACATGTCAATAATGTCTTGATGAGTGTGATCCTGGTTGACATGTCAATACAGTCTTCTGGTGTCTCTAACCTTGCTTTATGTATACTAACAAACCTCCAGTGATGTCTTTGTCTCCCCACTGTCAGTCATGTTATTGTTTATATGGGGGCCTTGTATTCTAAGAATAAAAGCAGGGACTGTCTACACAATGGGATTTCTACAGTAAGTCCCCCTGCCCTAGAGATAATCTACAGAAAGTCCCCGTCCTAGGGATAATCCAGAGAAAGTCCACCTGTCCTAGGGATAATCTACAGAAAGTCCCCCTGTCCTAGGGATAATCTACAGCAAGTCAACCTGTCCTTGGGATAATCTACAGAAAGTCCCCCTGTCCTAGGGATAATCTACAGAAAGTCCCCCTGCCCTAGGGATAATCTACAGAAAGTCATCGTCCTAGGGATAATCTATAGCAAGTCCCCCTGCCCTAGAGATAATCTACAGAAAGTCACCCTGCTGTAGGGATAATCTACAGAAAGTCCACCTGTCCTAGGGATAATCTACAGAAAGTCACCCTGTCCGAGGGATATTCTACAGAAAGTCCCCCTGCCATAGGGATAATCTACAGAAAGTCCACCTGTCCTAGGGATAATCTACAGAAAGTTCCCCTGTCCTAGGGGTAATCTACAGAAAGTCCCCCTGTCCTAGGGATAATCTACAGAAAGTCCACCTTTCCGAGGGATAATCTACAGAAAGTCACCCTGTCCGAGGGATAATCTACAGAAAGTCCCCCTGTCCTAGGGATAATCTACAGAAAGTCCACCTGTCCGAGGGATAATCTACAGAAAGTCACCCTGTCCGAGGGATAATCTACAGAAAGTCCCTATGCCTTAGGTATAATCTACAGAAAGTCCCCCTGTCCTAGGGATAATCTACAGAAAGTCCCCATGCCCTAGAGATAATCTACAGAAAGTCCCCCTGTCCTAGGGATAATCCACAGAAAGTCACCCTGTCCTTGGGATAATCTACAGAAAGTCCCCATGCCCTAGAGATAATCTACAGTAAGTCCACCTGCCCTAGGGATAATCTACAGAAAGTCACCCTGTGCTTGGGATAATCTACAGAAAGTCACCCTGTCCTTGGGATAATCTACAGAAAGTCACCCTGCCCTAGAGATAATCTACAGAAAGTCCCCCTGCCCTAGGGATAATCTACAGAAAGTCACCCTGTCCTAGTGATAATCTACAGAAAGTCCCCCTGCCCTAGGGATAATCTACAGAAAGTCACCCTGTCCTTGGGATAATCTACACAAAGTCCCCCTGCCCTAGGGATAATCTACAGAAAGTCACCCTGTCCTAGAGATAATCTACAGAAAGTCCCCCTGTCCTTGGGATAATCTACAGAAAGTCCACCTGTCCTTGGGATAATCTACAGAGGAGCGGAAGGTCCGGAGTTCGATCCCCGACCGCGTCATACCAAAAGACCTTAAAAGATGGTACTTGCCTTGAGCACACACGCACCTGTGTTTCCCTCTAGGGATAATCAAATGAAAGTCCCTCTGTTCCAGAGAATCATTTTTTGGCATTTCACACAGTCAATATTACACACATTACTAATGAAGTCTGGTGGTGTCTAACCCTTCACTATATCCTAATGACAACTGCTTGTGTGTTGCAGACAGTGTATGAAGGTGTTTCCCCCCACTCTGTTGTGGAGGACCGGGGCTGTCTTCCAGCAAGGGCCTGTGTGGGTGTTGGTGGAACTACAGACTAACAAGGGCACCGATGTCGACGGTAGGAGCAATACACAATGCAAAAAGCAGTTTTGAACTTTGATAAGACAGTGTTTATGTTTCAAAGAGGGAAATATTGTTAAAAATGATGAGCTAGAAATTGTCACACTCAAATGCACCCATATGCTTGATGTGTGAGATGCCCCAATTGATATGTTTTATCAGCTGAATATGCAAATCGTTTCGTGTGTAATTGTGCCAGGCCCTGCCAATCTTAGCCAGGCCCTGTAGTCATTTTATTTTACCTTATCCTGACTCATACTAATTGCTTACCTACACTCAAAAAAAATAAAACTGGAGTACCCTCCCAGCCGGCCCCTCGGCCCCTGATGTGTGTTGGTCGTCAGGTAAGGGATATGAGAGAGTGACGAGTATACTGGCTTGGTCACATGGTTCCAGTGTGCCTGCGCGGCCCGGGGGTTGCATTAGAGTGAGATCTGTTCTCTGGGAAGACAGCGCAGAAAGTTTCCTCTACATTACGGAAATGAGATGAGATAAGCCATTAGTATTAGACAGGATAAGTATTAATGATATTTTTACTCTAAAAATACATATTATAGTGGAACATCAAATATAAATAAACCCATGAACTTTAAAGGTATCTTCAAAAAGTAAACATGAAACCTTATAAATAGACAATAGTTACTTTAAACCAAATGATATTCTTTTACCTGGTTTGACTAGTATATCAAACATGAAAGAATATCTCACGTGATCATCCCGCATGTTTCCAGGGTCGCCGGTGATTGTCCTCAGTGCCCGTCTGCCATGTTTAACCACAGCCAACCACACAACGACAGAGTTCTCAAGATCAAGCCTCTTCGCAACTCTCAACATTGTCAGTCACTGTGTGGAGTTTCTCATCCGAAAGTTCAATGTCTATGCCTATGTAAGTCATAATGTCTCTGTGTATCATTTAATGTGGAACAAATTTAAAATCACTGTGAACATCGCACTTTGGGAAAATAGGCATTCTGCGTGCAATGAAAGATCCGCTTCCAGGGTAGAGTGGACGACAGTGGGGTGTGATGCCATGCATGTGGAGTTCGTGATATTCGTGTATTCATCAATGCACCACATCGGCACAAGCACTGTCAGGTTGTGATTTATCTTCAGTTTGGTTTGCAGTAGTGAAGGAGCTTAGTTCTCAAGCCAAGTTCTGGATTACATGAAACGTTATACCAAGAATGTAATGGGGTGATATATTTGTAAACATCCTGTACTTTTCAACACAGTATTGTTATAAATGTTCAATTCATTGAAACTCCACATAACTCAACTGAACAAAGTTCTGCCACATTCCTAGGTGACGACACCCTGTCGGAGCTGTTTTGCTGGGAAGAGTCACGAGATGGCGCTGGAGAGAACACTGATTTACCATTTCAGTGTAGCCATTGTCTTGGCTGGGCATGACCGTGGACTCCACTGTAAATACGAGAAAGAGAAGAGTAACGCAAAGAAACGAGCTGACAAACTGACGCTGCTTGGAGAAGGTGACTAACAGTGCTGGGGAATGTGGGATACAGTGTTGGGGATGTGGGATACTGTGTTGGGGATGTGGGATACTGTGTTGGGGAATGTGGGATACAGTGTTGGGGAATGTGGGATACAGTGTTGGGAATGTGGGATACAGTGTTGGGGATGTGGGATACAGTGTTGGGGATGTGGGATACAGTGTTGGGGATGTGGGATACAGTGTTGGGGATGTGGGATACAGTGTTGGGGATGTGGGATACAGTGTTGGGGATGTGGGATACTGTGTTGGGGAGTGTGGGATACTGTGTTGGGGATGTGGGATACAGTGTTGGGGATGTGTGATACAGTGTTGGGGATGTGGGATACAGTGTTGGGGAGTGTGGGATACTGTGTTGGGGATGTGGGATACAGTGTTGGGGAATGTGGGATACTGTGTTGGGGATGTGGGATACAGTGTTGGGGAGTGTGGGATACAGTGTTGGGGAATGTGGGATACAGTGTTGGGAGTGTGGGATACAGTGTTGGGAGTGTGGGATACAGTGTTGGGAGTGTGGGATACAGTGTTGGGAATGTGGGATACAGTGTTGGGGAATGTGGGATACAGTGTTGGGGGTGTAGGATGCAGTGTTGTGAATGTGGGATACAGTGTTGGGAGTGTGGGATACTGTGTTGGGAGTGTGGGATCCAGTGTTGGGGAATGTGGGATACAGTGTTGGGGATGTGGGATACAGTGTTGGGGATGTGGGATACAGTGTTGGGAATGTGGGATACAGTGTTGGGAGTGTGGGATACAGTGTTGGGGAATGTGGGATACAGTGTTGGGGATGTGGGATACAGTGTTGGGGATGTGGGATGCAGTGTTGGGAATGTGGGATACAGTGTTGGGGATGTGGGATACAGTGTTGGGAATGTGGGATACAGTGTTGGGGAATGTGGGATACAGTGTTGGGGATGTGGGATACAGTGTTGGGGAATGTGGGATACAGTGTTGGGGAATGTGGGATGCAGTGTTGGGAATGTGGGATACAGTGTTGGGAGTGTGGGATACAGTGTTGGGGATGTGGGATACAGTGTTGGGAATGTGGGATACAGTGTTGGGGATGTGGGATACAGTGTTGGGGAATGTGGGATACAGTGTTGGGGAATGTGGGATACAGTGTTGGGAGTGTGGGATACAGTGTTGGGGAATGTGGGATACAGTGTTGGGAATGTGGGATACAGTGTTGGGGAATGTGGGATACAGAGTTGGGGATGTGGGATACAGGAATATATACCACTGGAAATACATATAAAAATTTGAAAGGGAATAGTTACCCTATATACAGCACACCTCAGTGTTAAATCTGGATGGTTAAACAGGGAACAGCACCATCTCGATACTCAGTTCATCACTGTATGAAAGGCAAAAATAACTGTCATCAGTATTTACTCAACTGGACCTGTTTTCAATGATATAGTCACCTTTGCTCAGCAACAAGACTGTAATTGTCATGAATATTATGACATGAATTTGGAATTTTTACCAATATTTGTCTGGATCTGGTGCTGAATATATCTGCCTCTAGGAATGCTGTGGAGGGGTTTGGTAGGTCTTCAGCAACCCATGCTTGCCTTAAAAGGCGACTATGCTTGTCACAAGAGGCGACTAACAGGATCAGATTGTAAGGCATGCTGACTATGTTGATGCATGTCATCTTATCCCTATTGCGTGGATCGATGCTCAATGTCATTCGGGATGGTCGGGTAGCCTTATTGTTAAAGCGTTTGCTCATCACACCAAAGACCCCGTTTCGATTCCCCACATAAGTAAAATGTGTGAAGCCCATTTCTGGTGTCCACGCCGTGATATTGCTCAAATATTGCTAAAAGCAGCATAAAATCATACTCACTCCCTCACTCACTCATTCCCTGACTGGTGTAGGTGTTAAGTCAACTCTATCAATGTGTCTCCATGTCTTGTGTGCCCTGCAGACATTGCCAGTATCGTCCCCTACCACAACTACAGCTACCTCGCCGCCATCAACACTGTTGTGGAAACAGGGGACCCCGGAGAGGATGTTGTGGACGAGGGGTCCGCTCGCCGGAGGAAGATCACCGTCAGTCTTCGGATAGACAGGTAGCTCATCGTTGTCTTGTCGTGTCTTGTCTCACCAGTCAAATTACAAATTATCAGAATACTGAGGTTATTTTATGCTTTGACCTTTTGACTAATTATGTGATGTTGTTTTGAAGAGACATTGCTTGTAAACCCTTACCAGCTTCACCCACATGTTAATTATTTATTTCTTCTTTGATAGGCATTTAGAAGTTGGAGTACTAAGTCAGGATAAGAATTTATGGATGAACAACTTCTGTATTACAATTAGCAGCGACGTCTCAGTGTAGGTTCTAACACCGTTATCAAGCAAGTGATGTACAGAGTATGGTTTACAAGTATACAGGTTGAAGGCAGTGTTTATACAGTAGGGTAGATATCAGATGTAGTTAAACTGGAGTTGAGAAGCCTGTTATGTAGACACAAGGGTAGTAATGATAATAATCAGTGAAGTCAGTGACATAAACAAAGGATGAAGCCAGTAATATAAACAACAGGATTATGGCTGATTGGGGTCTTTGATGAGTTGATGGTACGCCGGGGGGAATGTAATAGCCTTGGTCATGGTTGATTGACGGTTGGAGTCTTTTGATGTTGATGGCTTCTTGTTGTTTTCTGATTTTGAAGTCTTTGAGGTTGGTGGTGAGGGCTTTGACTTTATCCCACTGAATGCTGTGGCTTGGGTTGTCACAGATGTGGTGTTAAAAATTACTTGTTTAAGATCAAAATGTTATTAAATTTCATTAAAATTTCATAACATTTTTATTTAAGACAAATATAAGTATGTAGTATTATATTCACTCCACATATGATGTTTATTTCATCATGGGTCAGCAGCCATACGTCACATGACACGTGCCAGGTGTATCTGTCACTCAGTGTTGTGGGGTGAGTGAGGGAGTAAGTGCAGTCATGGCAGCCGGCTGATATTCAAGTCAGGGAATGAGGCCAAGCACAGGTCATACACTTTGACCACCCAGTCTTCACTTTAGTAAGCTCTGGTGACAAGCATGGGATCCTAAGGAGGTACTGGCTGTGTTGTAGGAAGTAGACATTGTAGCACCAGTACATAGATGTGTGCATCTTCCCAAGGCAAGGGAGTTAACTGACTATAAAAGTCCAGTTTCAACCCTTGCCGAACTAGGCTGGTATTATGGAGCTACATTTTGGCTGGACTAACTAAACGAAATCGAAATCTGGTCAGTAAACTGTCGTGTAGATTTCATGATTTCCAAAGCATATATCACACCATAGAAATTGATTTTCGATCTAATCGTCTTGACTGGGCGCTGCCATTTTACAAATGCAAGTGATACGAGAGGTGGATTCTGATTGGTCCATAGGAGAGGCTTAGAAAGTTCATGAGTCGTAATAACCACTGGTGGCGCTACAATCGAGCCCAGGAATTACAGCCTAGTTTGGCAAGGGTGGAAACTGGACTATTAAAGTCAGTTAAATCCCTTGCTTCGGGAAGATGAGATGTGTGTTTCTCCTTAGGTGCTGCGTGTGTGACGTCGGCCGGGTGCTGCTTTCTTGTAGAAGTAGACATTGTAGCACCAGTACATAGATGTGTGTTTCTCCTCAGGTGCTGCGTGTGTGACGTCGGCCGGATGCTGCTGTGTTGTAGAAGAAGATATTGTAGCACCAGTACATTGATGTGTGTTTCTCCTCAGGTGCTGCGTGTGTGACGTCGGCCGGGTGCTGCTGTCTTGTAGAAGTAGACATTGTAGCACCAGTACATAGATGTGTGTTTCTCCTCAGGTGCTGCGTGTGTGACGTCGGCCGGGTGCTGCTGTCTTGTAGAAGTAGACATTGTAGCACCAGTACATTGATGTGTGTTTCTCCTCAGGTGCTGCGTGTGTGACGTCGGCCGGGTGCTGCTGTCTTGTAGAAGTAGACATTGTAGCACCAGTACAAAGATGTGTGTTTCTCCTCAGGTGCTGCGTGTGTGAAGTCGGCCGGGTGCTGCTGTGTTGTAGAAGTAGACATTGTAGCACCAGTACATAGATGTGTGTTTCTCCTCAGGTGCTGCGTGTGTGACGTCGGCCGGATGCTGCTGTGTCATCATTGTGGTATGTGTCGCAGCTGCATCGCCCATCTTGCAGTAAGTAAACTTGAGAATCCAATAATCTTCTTCTTCTTCTTCTGCAAAATATTTTTTTTGTGTCTTTTTTCAAATATTTTGTTTCATTTTCCTTACATGACAGAGCTGTGAAACATAGTCAATGTTTGGAGATGGGGGATGGTCGGGTAGCCTGGTGGTTAAAGCATTCGCTCGTCACACCGAAGACCCGGGTTGATTCCCAACATGTGTGAAGCCCATTTCTGGTGTCCCTCGCCGTGATATTGCTGGAATATTGCTAAAAGCGGCGTAAAACCATACTCACTCACTCAATTTGGAGATGGATTACTGGTCAAATGGGACCAGCACCGAAAAAGACCAGCCAATTAACACTCTGTCCAAAGAAACATTAAGCTCAAATTAAGCCTAAACTATTTTCTCATTTCAGGAAATAGAGAATTATGTGAAGCCAAGTTTCCTGGGACCCCACCATATTGCAATGCGGGATTTATCGCGAATAAAGAAAGAGAATATCAGAAAAGATGGCCACTTTATTCTGCAAAATCACATCAAAACAGGCATCTCTGGGTGTATGTTGTGGCCGAGCAAAAACATTGAATATCACCTACTTCACCCTCTAACGCCAACATACTTCAATACAGTTACATTTGTGCCAATCATTGGAAGAGATCTGAGCCTGAGGCTGACCATGTAAGTGATGTTATTAAGAAGAAGAAAGCGTTCTATTCCATTTGTCATGTTTGCTTCCTGATTAGAACAGATTTTTTGTCATAATTATTCAAAATATTGAAAGATGATGTTAACTAATAGTGTAATTATTTCTTATCCTGCTGAGACTGTCTGGAATTACCGACTTGTTCTACTTGTTTTGGAATCCCATAACACAGCGCCAAAACACTCCCCACCGGAATCACTCACCGCGCACACTCCCATCATGCCATGCACCTCCTCTTCCTCCTCGTCACTCCGACCGGTCAGGGTTATGGGTTGCTCCCCAGAATCCTTTTTGTCTTTTTTTGGTATCTTCCTTTCCTTTCAGCTATGATTAATTTATTTAATATCCACTCAGGGATGACGGCTGTCACAAAGTGGAGCTGAAACCTAAATGCTTTCTTACCACATACGTTCCAACTGGAAACTCTCCTTGCATTGATTTATTTACCACCCGGATCAACAACAACCAACTGCCAGTCTTTTCTCTCCTTTTTCGGACCAGCTTGTGAGAGCACCCTTACCAGCAGTGATTTTATTTAGGAATCAGCGCAGGCTGTTGTCCAGCACTTTGCAAATTCCCTTGGTCTCTATATAATAAGGCAGTGGGACCTGCAAAGAAATAGGTTATTATCCTTTTCGGGCGCTGCTCAGTTCGTCACTGATTCCCTCTTCTCTCTTCATTAACTTCAGAAGTTAAGGGGCTACTAAATCTCACAAAGTATATCCAGACTTCGCCTTCAATGTGTCTCAAGTCAAGTTTGAGAGACGTCAAAATGGCAAGGTGCTTTAGGCTCAAAACCTTTATTGCTACGAATCAGTTATCATGCGATATGCCAAGGAGAGGCATGGCCCACCAAGCTGTGGATGCCCGTGCACCCAGGTAGGTGGCCAAAACAGTGACTACCGCCGCGGGCCCAACAGACAAGACAACTCCCGCCCCCGGGCCAATATAAGTGACAATTGGTTGCCCAACATATTTACGATTCCACGGCTGAAAAGTCGGGACAGACCAGGTTCCCACTGAGAAGCAGGTAGCCTTAAGCGCGAGTATTAATTTGGAAGCAAATCAATTTGTTACTATCAGTATAGCCCACAAGAACCCCCCACACCTCGACATAGTTTATTGTTGAGACAGGTATTCACATATATACAGCTATTTATTAGGCATGTTTATTTACATGTATCAAAATTGTTTAGAAGGTAGTAATTTACGTATATACAAGCACCCTGAAAACCTATTAGTTACATAGATAAAGCATTGTTGAACCATTTTTACATATGTACAGGTTTATTTACATATGTACAATCTGGTCTGCTGGTACCTGAAATAGATCCAAAGCGATTAGTTGCAGTGAAGAGAGACGATGCGTGAATGGTGGACTATAGAGATGTAACAAAGGAGGGAGGACGCTTGCACGGGGCACGGGGCAGGATGCTGACCCGGGGATCATTCAGTTACAAGGGGTGATTAAGTTACAGACGTAATTAGCCAATGGTTTGGATATATGTGATAAAGTCATTTAGTAGTTAATATTAGATGCAACAACTTGACCAGGACAGACCTTTAACCATTGCACTGATATCTCCTATTTTCGGGGAACAGGATTTAGAAGGTTTATCACTGTAACCTGATAGAGCGTTGAGGTGGAGCCTCCCTTTGAGTGACATTGAAATCATTCTTTTTACGAAATGGTTGACTATTATTCAGGTTTCCAAGAAGACTTTGGCATCCTTGTTAAGAATTCCTATACTAGAGACATATGGACTTTCTGATCTACTGCCACTGGAAGTCACAACTCTCTTGGTATTAGGGCGTTGACTTCGACATTGGCTCTGCAATTTAGGATCTCTTGTGTTGGTTCAACAACTAACCAATCCTTGAAAGAGATGATAGGTACGTTGTTCCCATCTCTTGCTGCACTGGGTTAAAACCTTTTATGGCTTGCCAGGGCGAGTTGATGGGGTCTATTTATTGGGTTAGGGCTGTGGTGTCAAGGACTGTATTCTCATTGCAGTGCCTACTGTTTTCTCACCTCTCTACACCCTAGTACACGTGGTTTAGATGGAGACTAGAGAAGAAAGAGCACCGCACAGTTGGACCAGGGTTTAGATGGAGAATGAATTACAGTTAGACCTTGGATGGAGATAGTGTAGTCTGTTACATTCGGCAGTCACCATCTGGACTTCAGCTTGCAGCTTTTGCCAGTTCCCACTCCAACTGTGTGATAATTGCAGACAGTCTTGATAGGATAAAAAATAATTTGCAGTCATCTAATATTAATGATGTTGGATACTTATCCTGCTGAGACCACCCTCTAGGACCCACCCATCCATCCCGCTTCAGGAACCTGCCCTGTTTGGTGCTCCAAGTAGGAAGAGGAAGGTGCACGGCAAGCGGGGAGCGTGGGCTGTGCTGGCTTTCTGGCGGGAGTGTTTGGGCGCTGTGTTATGGGATTGGGGAACAAGTAGGAAGAGGAAGGTGCACGGCATGGGGGGAGCGTGGGCTGTGCTGGCTTTCTGGCGGGAGTGTTTGGGCGCTGTGTTATGGGATTCGGGAACAAGTAGGAAGAGGAAGGTGCAAAGCATGCGGGGAGCGTGGGCTGTGCTGGCTTTCTGGCGGGAGTGTTTGGGCGCTGTGTTATGGGATTGGGGAACAAGTAGGAAGAGGAAGGTGCACGGCTTGCGGGGAGCGTGGGCTGTGCTGGCTTTCTGGCGGGAGTGTTTGGGCGCTGTGTTATGGGATTGGGGAACAAGTAGGAAATTGTAGACAGTGTTAATAGCAGGATAAGTATCTAATATCATTAATATTAGATTACTGTAAAATTGTGTGTGATATCATGAAAAGCTCTATGACCAAAATGTGCATGACTTGAAATAAGGGTTATAACAATGTATTGTATGACCTCCTTCGGGAAGGGCTACAAATCCATTGTAGCATGTGACCACCTCCAGGAAGGGCTATAAATAAAATATTGCATCCAACCTCCTCCAGGAAGGGCTATAAATATAATATTGCATCTGACCAGGAAGGGCCTTGATGATCCTGTGGTGTACGACTTCATGTTGGGCACCATCACTGACACTGATCAGGAAGATGATGAGAGCTGGAAGTGTAGAGATGGCTGCCCGGTGCAACTGGAGATGATGGATGCTAAGGTGGGAACGGTTCCATGTTGTTGTGTAATCATTACATCAATATGTAGTAAATACATGAGGGATGGTAGCAAGCACCTGCTGGACATTCAATGAGAGGAACATCGCCAGAAGGCTTAGTGATGTGGTAATTAGGATCAAGTTGCATTATTGTATTCACAACGTCCCGTGAAGATTCCGGGTTAGAATAGGTCTTCAGCCACCCATGTTTGCCGTAAAAGACGACTATGCTTGTCGTAAAAGGCGACTAAGGGATCGGATGGTCAGGCTCGCTGACTTGGTTGAAGCATGGTCATCGATCCCAATACATGGATTGATGCTCATGATGTCAATCACTGGATTGTCTGGTCCAGAAATGATTTGTTACAGACCGCCATCATATAGCTGGAATATTGCTGAGTGCGGCGTTAGACAACCAACCAACCATCCAACTTTGCCTGTGAAAATCTCTTCTTATTCAGTGCGGAGCACGGGTGACCCGGTCATCTAAGGTGCTGCAATTTACTGTGCAGAGTTGCGTCCCTTGGGCACAGCAGAAACCTATGATGGTTGGTTCGAATACCGGTTCGCCCCGATTAGGTTTGTCAGCATAATACCTGTGACATGCATCATTTCCGATTTACTCTCGCAGTAAGCTGACACGCCATGATATAACTGGAATGCTATTCATTGCAACATTAACCCCATCTCACTCACTCATGCTTGTTCATTGTAACAGTGTAATTTACATGGATACTGACTGTCTTCTTGGTATGGTGTTGTAGGAGGCGGACATGGTCGATATCGTCATCAGTTTGTGTGGGCAAGAGATCTGGCGGAGAGCATACAGATGTTCAGAAGCCTTCGTCATACTGAGTTCGAACGACTCAGGAAGCGTCATCATGCATGCACCTTGTATAAAGGTTTGTTGCTGCACTGAAAGCACAATGATAGCCTAAATTGTGTCATTAATGTCAAATTCTGAGACTATAGATTGTACAATGATAGTGTGTTGGGTAATGCATGTATGTGATATGATGTAGTGTAGGGTAATATATAGATGTAGTCTGGGGTAATATGTAATATGATAATGTTTTGGGTAATATGTAATATGATGCATTATGATCTGCTTGTAAACTATCCCACCTGATTAAAGCATGTGTTTCTTTGGCAGTGGCGCCAAGGGCCTCGGTATGAGACTGGTATGCAGGTTGCCATCATGACCCAAGACAAGCATGGCATGGAGGGTGTCAGGGTCGCAGAGGTCGGAGTTCCAGACACCAACTCAGCTGCAGGATTTCTCAGGCTTACTGCTGGTGAGTCCACACCCTCTAGGTCTTCTCAGGCTTACTGCTGTGAGTCAACACCCTCTAGGTCTTCTCAGGCTAAATGCTGTGAGTCAGCACTCTCTAGGTCTTCTCAGGCTAAATGCTGTGAGTCAACACCCTCTAGGCCTTCTCAGGCTAAATGCTGTGAGTCAACATCCTCTAGGCCTTCTCAGGCTAAATGCTGTGAGTCAGCACTCTCTAGGTCTTCTCAGGCTAAATGCTGTGAGTTAACATCCTCTAGGTCTTCTCAGGCTAAATGCTGTGAATCAACATCCTCTAGGTCTTGTCAGGCTAAATGCTGTGAGTCAGCACTCTCTAGGTCTTCTCAGGCTAAATGCTGTGAGTCAGCACTCTCTAGGTCTTGTCAGGCTAAATGCTGTGAGTCAACACCCTCTAGGTCTTCTCAGGCTAAATGCTGGTGAATCAACATCCTCTAGGTCTTCTCAGGCTAAATGCTGTGAGTCAACACCCTCTAGGTCTTCTCAGGCTAAATGCTGTGAGTCAGCACTCTCTAGGTCTTCTCAGGCTAAATGCTGTGACTCAACACCCTCTAGGTCTTCTCAGGCTTAATGCTGGTGAGTCAACACCCTCTAGGTCTTCTCAGGCTAAATGCTGTGAGTCAACATCCTCTAGGTCTTGTCAGGCTAAATGCTGTGAGTTAACACCCTCTAGATCTTCTCAGTCTTAGTGCTGTGAGTCAGCACTCTCTAGGTCTTCTCAGGCTTGATGCTGTGAGCCAACACTCTCTAGGTCTTGTCAGGCTAAATGCTGTAAGTCAACATCCTCTAGGTCTTCTCAGGCTTAATGCTGTGAGTCAACATCCTCTAGGTCTTCTCAGGCTAAATGCTGATGAGTCATCATCCTCTAGGTCTTCTCAGACTTACTGCTGTGAGTCAGCATCCTCTAGGTCTTGTCAGGCTAAATGCTGGTGAGTCAACATCCTCTAGGTCTTCTCAGGCTTAATGCCGTGAGTCAACACTCTCTCGGTCTTCTCAGGCTAAATGCTGGTGAGTCAACATCCTCTAGGTCTTCTGAGGCTAAATACTGGTGAGTCATCCTCCTCAAGTCTTCTCAGACTTACTGCTGTGAGTCAACACCCTCTAGGTCTTCTCAGGCTAAATGCTGTGAGTCAACATCCTCTAGGTCTTCTCAGGCTAAATGCTGTGAGTTAACACCCTCTAGATCTTCTCAGTCTTAGTGCTGTGAGTCAGCACTCTCTAGGTCTTCTCAGGCTTGATGCTGTGAGTCAACACTCTCTAGGTCTTGTCAGGCTAAATGCTGTAAGTCAACATCCTCTAGGTCTTCTCAGGCTTAATGCTGTGAGTCAACATCCTCTAGGTCTTCTCAGGCTAAATGCTGATGAGTCATCATCCTCTAGGTCTCCTCAGACTTACTGCTGTGAGTCAGCATCCTCTAGGTCTTGTCAGGCTAAATGCTGGTGAGTCAACATCCTCTAGGTCTTCTCAGGCTTAATGCCGTGAGTCAACACTCTCTCGGTCTTGTCAGGCTAAATGCTGGTGAGTCAACATCCTCTAGGTCTTCTGAGGCTAAATACTGGTGAGTCATCCTCCTCTAGGTCTTCTCAGACTTACTGCTGTGAGTCAACACCCTCTAGGTCTTCTCAGGCTACATGCTGTGAGTCAGCACTCTCTAGGTCTTGTCAGGCTAAATGCTGTGAGTCAACACCCTCTAGGCCTTCTCAGGCTAAATGCTGTGAGTCAACATCCTCTAGGCCTTCTCAGGCTAAATGCTGGTGAGTCAACACTCTCTCGGTCTTGTCAGGCTAAATGCTGGTGAGTCAACATCCTCTAGGTCTTCTCAGGCTAAATGCTGTGAGTCAACATCCTCTAGGTCTTGTCAGGCTAAATGCTGTGAGTTAACACCCTCTAGATCTTCTCAGTCTTAGTGCTGTGAGTCAGCACTCTCTAGGTCTTCTCAGGCTTGATGCTGTGAGTCAACACTCTCTAGGTCTTGTCAGGCTAAATGCTGTAAGTCAACATCCTCTAGGTCTTCTCAGGCTTAATGCTGTGAGTCAACATCCTCTAGGTCTTCTCAGGCTAAATGCTGATGAGTCATCATCCTCTAGGTCTTCTCAGACTTACTGCTGTGAGTCAGCATCCTCTAGGTCTTGTCAGGCTAAATGCTGGTGAGTCAACATCCTCTAGGTCTTCTCAGGCTTAATGCCGTGAGTCAACACTCTCTCGGTCTTGTCAGGCTAAATGCTGGTGAGTCAACATCCTCTAGGTCTTCTGAGGCTAAATACTGGTGAGTCATCCTCCTCTAGGTCTTCTCAGACTTACTGCTGTGAGTCAACACCCTCTAGGTCTTCTCAGGCTACATGCTGTGAGTCAGCACTCTCTAGGTCTTGTCAGGCTAAATGCTGTGAGTCAACACCCTCTAGGCCTTCTCAGGCTAAATGCTGTGAGTCAACATCCTCTAGGCCTTCTCAGGCTAAATGCTGGTGAGTCAACACTCTCTCGGTCTTGTCAGGCTAAATGCTGGTGAGTCAACATCCTCTAGGTCTTCTCAGGCTAAATGCTGTGAGTCAACATCCTCTAGGTCTTGTCAGGCTAAATGCTGTGAGTTAACACCCTCTAGATCTTCTCAGTCTTAGTGCTGTGAGTCAGCACTCTCTAGGTCTTCTCAGGCTTGATGCTGTGAGTCAACACTCTCTAGGTCTTGTCAGGCTAAATGCTGTAAGTCAACATCCTCTAGGTCTTCTCAGGCTTAATGCTGTGAGTCAACATCCTCTAGGTCTTCTCAGGCTAAATGCTGATGAGTCATCATCCTCTAGGTCTTCTCAGACTTACTGCTGTGAGTCAGCATCCTCTAGGTCTTGTCAGGCTAAATGCTGGTGAGTCAACATCCTCTAGGTCTTCTCAGGCTTAATGCCGTGAGTCAACACTCTCTCGGTCTTCTCAGGCTAAATGCTGGTGAGTCAACATCCTCTAGGTCTTCTGAGGCTAAATACTGGTGAGTCATCCTCCTCTAGGTCTTCTCAGACTTACTGCTGTGAGTCAACATCCTATAGGTCTTCTCAGGCTAAATGCTGTGAGTCAGCACTCTCTAGGTCTTGTCAGGCTAAATGCTGTGAGTCAACACCCTCTAGGCCTTCTCAGGCTAAATGCTGTGAGTCAACATCCTCTAGGCCTTCTCAGGCTAAATGCTGGTGAGTCAACACTCTCTCGGTCTTGTCAGGCTAAATGCTGGTGAGTCAACATCCTCTAGGTCTTCTCAGGCTAAATGCTGTGAGTCAACATCCTCTAGGTCTTGTCAGGCTAAATGCTGTGAGTTAACACCCTCTAGATCTTCTCAGTCTTAGTGCTGTGAGTCAGCACTCTCTAGGTCTTCTCAGGCTTGATGCTGTGAGTCAACACTCTCTAGGTCTTGTCAGGCTAAATGCTGTAAGTCAACATCCTCTAGGTCTTCTCAGGCTTAATGCTGTGAGTCAACATCCTCTAGGTCTTCTCAGGCTAAATGCTGATGAGTCATCATCCTCTAGGTCTTCTCAGACTTACTGCTGTGAGTCAGCATCCTCTAGGTCTTGTCAGGCTAAATGCTGGTGAGTCAACATCCTCTAGGTCTTCTCAGGCTTAATGCCGTGAGTCAACACTCTCTCGGTCTTCTCAGGCTAAATGCTGGTGAGTCAACATCCTCTAGGTCTTCTGAGGCTAAATACTGGTGAGTCATCCTCCTCTAGGTCTTCTCAGACTTACTGCTGTGAGTCAACATCCTATAGGTCTTCTCAGGCTTAATGCTGGTGACTCAACATTTTCTAGGTCTTGTCAGGCTAAATGCTGTGAGTCAACACCCTCTAGGTCTTCTCAGGCTAAATGCTGGTGAGTCAACATCCTCTAGGTCTTCTCAGGCTAAATGCTGGTGACTCATCATCCTCTAGGTCTTGTCAGGCTTAATGCCAGTGAGTCATCATCCTCTAGGTCTTGTCAGGTTAAATGCTGGTTAGTCATCATCCTCTAGGTCTTCTGAGGCTAAATGCTGTGAGTCAACATCCTCTAGGTCTTGTCAGGCTAAATGCTGTGAGTCAACACCCTCTAGGTCTTGTCAGGCTAAATGCTGGTGAGTCATCATCCTCTAGGTCTTCTCAGACTAAATGCTGGTGAGTCAAAACCCTCCAGGTCAGCTCGATGAAAAGGATAGGGGTAGTTATTATCTAGCTAATAATGAAATGTGATATTCAATAAGTTTGATCGTAGTATTCTCCTTGTTGGTTTTACTTAAATTGTAAAGGCCACACCGAACCATCTTTGTGAGTGTTCCATGGTAGACATGAAAATAGAATTGTTTGTGTATTTTTCAGTACACACGCCTGTGACAGACTTCCTGGTGAAGGTCGTGACAGGGAACAAGGTCGACTGCGGTACAACGGCCAACGTCTTCATCCAGCTGATCGGCGACAATGCCGTGACAGGTTCGTGACAGGACGTTGACTTATATCACACCAGTAATAGTTTAGCTATTAATTGCACAAAGTAAGTAAGTATATTCTGACCAGAGATGGAATAATGTTTTATGCCATGGTCAGTAATATGCCAGTAATTCCATGGAAGAAATTGTCAGGGTAAGATGACACACAATCATCTATATGACTATCACTATCAATTCGTTCAAGAAGCCGCCTCTGACTGCAGTTATGTCAAGAGGCAATCTCTGACTGCAGCAGTGTCAAGAAGCCGCCTCTGACTTCAGCAACGCAAGAGGCAATCTCTGACTGCAGCAGTGTCAAGAAGCAGTCTCTGACTGCAGCAATGTCAAGAAGCCGCCCTGACTGCAGCAATGTCAAGAAGCAATCTCTGACTGCAGCAATATCAAGAAGCAATCTCTGACTGCAGCAATGTCAAGAAGCCGCCTCATAAGTTTTGTCCTCCCGGAATCTTGCTCATCAACAGATGTAGTTATTCTCATAATGATTGTTGTTGTATGGTAAATACTTCAGGGTAACTCCAGGGTAACATCCATCTTTTCCTTCAGATAAAATACCCCTGAAGAACACATCGGACACATTATTCCAGAGTAACTCCGAAGATGAGTTCAGGATCTCGACACCAGACATCGGGACCGTCACCAGCATCAGGTGGGCATACAAGTGCTGTCTTTGTAGATTGGAGGGCTCAGTCGTCTATGGCACTGTTCAAAGCAGATTTAAACTGAACTCCCTCACTCACTCTTTATGGCTCATCGCTGATCTGCTTCTGTCACAGTTTTATCTCTGTAATGTTATTTAAAATCTTATATCTCTAAAGTTCTAAAAAGGAATAATGTTCCTCAAGTTTCGGAGTTGAGCTAGTGTAGCATGAAATTACTCTGGGAGTTTCTGTGAGACTGGCTTTATTTTTGTAAAAGGCAGTTTGACCTCCTCTGGGTCTAGTGGATAGAGCGTCTGCCCAGAGAGTGGAAGGATGGGGCTTTCAATTCCCAGCTGCGTTAAAATGTTGAAAGATGGTACTTGTAGTTACCCTGCCTGTCACTTGGCATTAAGGAGATAAAATAAGGACTGTTTAGCTTGAGGTCAGTATACTGTATCTGTGTAGGGTTTTGATGTCAAACTGTTTCCTGATGTCTCAGTGGGCTAGCACTATAGAACAGGCATTAGTCCGGACGAGTACAAGAAGCCACACACACACACACACACACACACACACACACACACACACACACACACACACACACACATGCATGCACATTGCTGTATGAGTGCAATAATCTTGAACGTGACATTAAACCCCACTTCACCTCCCCTTAACTGCATCTTTTGTGACCCCCCTGTCTTCCCCCAGGCTCGGCCATGATGGCATGGAGAAGGAGGACAGCTGGTTCGTGAAGAATGTCGTCATCATCACCCCCATCCTGGAGTTCGCCACCAACTTCAACTGCAACTGCTGGTTCTCAGCCCACATGCAGGACAAGCAGGTGGTCCGGGTTTTCTATCCTCAAAGCAGCCAGATGAAGGGTAGGTTGTCGCCCCTGTCAGCTGAAGGGTAGGTTGTCCCCCCTGTCAGATGAAGGGTAGGTTGTCCCCCCTGTCAGATGAAGGGTAGCTTGTCCCCCCGTCAGATGAAGGGTAAGTTGTCCCCCTGTCAGATAAAGGGTAGGTTGTCCCCCTGTCAGATGAAGGGTAAGTTGTCCCCCCTGTCAGATGAAGGGTAAGTTGTCCCCCCTGTCAGATGAAGGGTAAGTTGTCCCCGCGTGATATGATGGGTAGGTTGTCCCCCCTGTCAGATAAAGGGTAGCTTGTCCCCCCCATCAGATGAAGGGTGGGTTGTCACCCCTGTCAGATGAAGGGTAGCTTGTCCCCCTGTCAGATGAAGGGTAGGTTGTACCCCCCGTGAGATGAAGGGTAAGTTGTCCCCCCTGTCAGATGAAGGGTAAGTTGTCCCCCCTGTCAGATGAAGGGTAGGTTGTCCCCCGTCAGATGAAGGGTAGGTTGTACCCCCCGTGAGATGAAGGGTAAGTTGTCCCCCTGTCAGATGAAGGGTAGCTTGTCCCCGTGTCATATGAAGGGTAAGTTGTCCCCCCCGTGAGATGAAGGGTAAGTTGTCCCCCCTGTCAGATGAAGGGTAGGTTGTCCCAGTCATATGAAGGGTAGGTTGTCCCCCCTGTCAGATGAAGGGTAGGATGTCCCCCCTGTCAGATGAAGGGTGTGTTGTCGCCCCTGTGAGATGAAGGGTAGGTTGTCCCCCCGTCAGATGAAGGGTAGCTTGTCCCCCTGTCAGATGAAGGGTAAGTTGTCCCCCTGTCAGATGAAGGGTAGGCTGTACCCCCCGTGAGATGAAGGGTAAGTTGTCCCCCCTGTCAGATGAAGGGTAAGTTGTCCCCCCTGTCAGATGAAGGGTGGGTTGTCCCCCTGTCAGATGAAGGGTAGGTTGTCCCCCTGTCAGATGAAGGGTAAGTTGTCCCCCCTGTCAGATGAAGGGTAAGTTGTACCCCCCTGTCAGATGAAGGGTAAGTTGTCCCCCCTGTCAGATGAAGGGTAAGTTGTCCCCCCTGTCAGATGAAGGGTGGGTTGTCCCCCTGTCAGATGAAGGGTAGGTTGTCCCCCTGTCAGATGAAGGGGAGGTTGTCCCCCCCGTGAGATGAAGGGTAAGTTGTCCCCCCTGTCAGATGAAGGGTAGGTTGTCCCCCTGTCAGATGAAGGGGAGGTTGTCCCCCCTGTCAGATGAAGGGTAGGTTGTCCCCTCTGTCAGATGAAGGGTAAGTTGTCCCCCTGTCATATGAAAGGTAGGTTGTCCCCCCTGTCAGATGAAGGGTAGGCTGTCCCCCCTCTCAGATGAAGGGTAGGTTGTCCCTCCTGTCAGATGAAGGGTAGGTTGTACCCCCTGTCAGATGAAGGGTAGATTGTACCCCCTGTCAGATGAAGGGTAGATTGTCCCTCCTGTCGGATGAAGGGTAGGTTGTCCCCCCTGTCAGATGAAGGGTAGGTTGTCCCCCCTGTCAGATAAAGGGTAGATTGTCGCCCCTGTCAGATGAAGGGTAGGTTGTCCCCCCTGTCAGATGAAGGGTAGATTGTCCCTCCAGTCAGATGAAGGGTAGGTTGTCCCAGTCAGATGAAGGGTAGGTTGTCCCAGTCAGATGAAGGGTAGGTTGTCCCAGTCAGATGAAGGGTAGGTTGTCCCAGTCAGATGAAGGGTAGGTTGTCCCAGTCAGATGAAGGGTAGGTTGTCCCAGTCAGATGAAGGGTAGGTTGTCCCAGTCAGATGAAGGGTAGGTTGTCCCAGGAGGTTGGTTGCAGTGTAACATTACATGCTGAGTTTTCCTGTTTCATTATACATGTGAAAAACATGGCACCGGCGATTGTCCTGTATTGGTTATCTATTCGCTTCATAAGATATCCATGGGTTAATGATGATGAGGCCCTTCTGTGTTGCAGGTACCCTCAAGGAATACTACAGCCCACTGAGTGACAGCATTCAGCCTCTGTCTCTGCAGCAGTGGAAGGACATCACAGGACACAGCGGTGACATAGGTGATGCATCACAACACTGCAGCACAGTACACTACTGTTCATAATACACTGCAGCACAAAGTACACTGCAGCACAAAGTACACTACAGAGCACAATACACTACTGCACAAAGTACACTGCAGCACAAAGTACATTACTGCACAAAGTACACTACAGCACACAATACACTACTGCACAAAGTACACTACTGCACAAAGTACACTGCAGCACACAATACACTACTGCACAAAGTACACTGCAGCACACAATACACTACTGCACAAAGTACACTACTGCACAAAGTACACTACAGCACACAATACACTACTGCATAAAGAACACTGCAGCACACAATACTCTACTGCACAAAGTACAATGCAGCACACAATACATTACAGCACAAAGTACACTGCAGCACACAATACACCACTACACAAAGTACACTACTGCACAAAGAACACTGCAGCACACAATACACTACTGCACAAAGTACACTACTGCACAAAGTACACTGCAGTACAAAGTACACTACTGCACAAAGTACACTACAGCACACAATACACTTCTGCACAAAGTACACTGCAGCACACAATACACCACTGCACAAAGTACACTACTGCACAAAGTACACTGCAGCACAAGGTACGCTACTTCACACAGTACGCTTCAGCTTATAGTACACAACATCACACAGTAAACTACTGCACAGTGTACACTGCAGCACACTACTGTGTATAGTACACTAAAGCACACAGTACATCCCAGTTCATAGTACACTACAGCTCATAGTAAACCCCTACTGATAATGCACCACTGCTTAAGATACACTGCTGTTTACAGTAGAGCAGGAGCAGTAGTACATAGAGAATAAATCTGTGTAAACAATGTCAGTTCCGGTACTTGCACACAGTTAATTCAGTAGTGGAATATACAGTACCCAGTTTCACTTTCTCAAAAATGAAGATTTATGAGACGCTTTTTTTTTTCAGAAAAGGGAAGTGCTCCACGTTTGGCTCCAACTTGGCTGTTCTATGGAGTAAGAATCTGAACACCTTTAATTTATATATACTTCCTTGTTGGGACATGTGACAGAAACATTTGACACACTCAAAAGTCATATTTCATACAGTACTGCTATCAGCTCCCTCTGTAACAAGAGATATAACTCGAAATAGCCACTGGTGGTGCTACGATCAGACCCAGGAATTCCAGCCTAGTTTGGCAAGGGTGGAAACTGGACTTTTCAAGTCAGTTAACTCTCTTGCCTTGGGAAGATGAGAGATACATTGCATAAAAAATTTAGACTCATTTTCTGTCCAACTTTCCGAGTTCTAACTGTTTATGTAATTATGGCAGTATTTAGATATAATGTCTGATTATTTGAAAGTCGACATGTATACTGAAATGTTTGAAATAAAAAAAATGTTACATTACGAGTGAGTGAGTGAGTATGGTTTTATGCCACTTTTAGCAATATTCCAGCAATATCATGGCGGGGGACACCAGAAATGGGCTTCACACATTGTACCCATGTCGGGAATCGAACCCAGGGCCTTCGGCGTGGCGAGCAAACGCTTTAACCACTAGGCTACCCGACCGCCCCTTTATATTCCGAACAAAGGCGAGAAAAATAAGATGTTTGTAATCTGCACACATGGCGATTTTTACACAAGTAAGTTGACCTCAAACTTCTATCTTTATGACATCACAGCACAGTTGCATCCGAGCACCCATGAGGTCTCTTTTTTCCTGGTTTGTCACATTTACCATTTAATAATGTGATGATTTAATGGTGGAAACAGAGCTCCAAATAACTGTTTGAGCAACTGAGTTTTTACTCTAGGGTTTCTATTTTAATTAGGTTATTACATTTTTCATTGGGTAACCAATATTTCTTCACTCATCTATTCATCACTCTATCGGGTATTTCCCCAAAAGAGTGAACATTTTAAGATTTAATCTTTTTGGATAGATCTGGAATCTTGGATGGAATTGTGTGAATTGAGAATGGACAGGGAAACAGGTGGGCTTGTGAAGTGATGGATGAAGGATTAGTTAGAGTGGCAGATGCTACCAGTAGGGCAGGACATGTGTAGGCTTTTTCGTGAACACCTGATGCCATCACTGATTTTCAGCGATCCATTCATATATTTTAACCGTTATTTTGTCTTTTATGCCAAGTGGAATCCGTTTCTTTGGATAATTGAGATGAATTGGTTATTGTCCAGCAGTGACATTTTAGTTTTATGAATTGACAAATGGTTAATGGTTGATTTCCTTTTGAATGGTTTATGAACAGTTATCATTGATTGATGGGTGTCTCATGTGTGTTTTACTTCCAGACCCAGATGCATAGGGATTATCGAGCCTACCTCACAAGCAACATCCCCAATGTCAACGATCTCATCTTGCCCTGCACTGAAGTACCACTACCATCAGGTTAGTAGCTGTGAGAAGTGAACCAGTTCATGGGCAAGTGAACCAGTTCATTGTCAAGTGAACCATTTCATTGTCAAATAAACCATTTCATTGTCAAGTGAACCATTTCATTGTCTTTGTGAACCATTTCATTGTCAAGTGAACCATTTCATTGTCAAATAAACCATTTCATTGTCAAGTGAACCATTTCATTGTCAAATAAACCATTTCATTGTCAAATAAACTATTTCATTGCCAAGTGAACCATTTCATTGTCAAGTGAACCATTTCATTGTCAAATAAACCATTTCATTGTCAAGTGAACCATTTCATTGCCAAGTGAACCATTTCATTGTCAAATAAACCATTTCATTGTCAAGTGAACCATTTCATTGTCAAATAAACCATTCATTGTCAAGTGAACCATTTCATTGTCAAATAAACCATTTCATTGCCAAGTGAACCATTTCATTGCCAAGTGAACCATTTCATTGTCAAGTGAACCATTTCATTGTCAAGTGAACCATTTCATTGTCAAGTGAACCATTTTATTGTTCACCCAGATGTTTTTCCCAGGGAAAGCGTTTTTCCATACTTATAAACCGAAAAAAGAAACTTAAAACAACATTTATCAACATTTTTATGTTTCGAACATACTTTCCATGAACCTTAGGAAACGCACGTAAAATATCTGTTGCTGGCGTACGGATCTTGAAAAGGACATTCTAAAAACCAGTGAGGCTTATCAACACCTCTGTAGCCTCGTGGTACACTCACTGGGCTACAGATATGAAGGTTGCGAGTTCGATCCTCGGGAATATAAAGAAAACAGTTGTCATTTGATTTTACATTTCATTACATGTTACAATCTGAACGGAAGTTATATTAATAAAATACCCAGGACATCATATAAAATCCCTGGGATATTATAACACATTATATAGCAAATATGACTTGAATTTCCTATAAAATCCCTGGGATATTATATAAAATCCCAGGGACATTTCAACGTCCCTGTTTATGAGATTTAACCCGACTTGAAAGTAAAACCTCACAATAGGTTTCAATGCCTATAGAAAGAAGTCTCTTACTTAATAGCGATTCCAATGAATAGGTTTATAAGTTGAGTTAATGATATAAAACATTACCCATAGGGTTAGGAATAACCAAGTTCATAAAAATTGCATGTGCATTAGTGCCAATATCACTTCATAGCACACCAGTGTATGGTTTACTTCATCTGGACGACATTGTTGACATCATTCAAATCTTATTGAGACGTAAGGTGGAATGATGTCACACTAGAAACATCATCATTGAAGATTGTTGACGTCATTCGACAATTGTCATTTTCAAAGACAGCGGTAGTGATCAGTGGATTTTTCTAAAGGGGAGCTCAAAAGGTTTAAGAAATAATGGGTAATAGAGAATTTTTTACACTCAAGGAACTCGTGTAAGAATTCATGTATTACCTGGCTCTTGCTCGGGGAATACTAGAATTCTGAAACTCATTTCATAAAATCAGTATGACACACATGCTTGTATATTAATTTCTGTTAATACTAATGTGTATATTTGTAATGTGCCAAATACTCACCCTAAAGCCTGCCCAAAGGTCTACAGTATTACCCTGGTCAATGGATCAGTGTGCATTCTCAGCTCCCTGAGGAGTATACAACTCAAACTGCCTTATGGGGTGCAAAAAGGTTAAAAGCCAGATCCTACCGGGTACCCATTCAGTGCTGGGTGAACAGAGGCATATTTTGAACAAAGTCTCCTGAGTGAGGAGACACCACAGGTAGCATGTGTTTCAGTTTCCCCTTGATAGGTAGCCATATGCTGTTCACTGGACCACTTGCCACCTCATGTTTGTTGACATGTGGTCCTATGCACCCCGAGCGTACATGTCACAAATCAAATAAAGTTGGTACGGAGAGTCACTGACAGTCCTTGGATGGTAGACCGCGTTTCGGCAGCTTGGCTCCTGAGAGTTTCTAGGGCTTCGGTCCTGCCCCACACTGAAGCACATGTACCACATGTGGATCTCCTTGGGCAAGTGACTTTGTTCGAAATGTGCCTCTGTTCACCCAGCAGTGAATGGGTACCGGGTAGGATGAGATGGCAATATGGCTGTTCTAGCGCCTAACAGGCAGCTGGGGTTGTATTCTCCCCAGGGAGTTGAGAATAATTCTTGAGTGCACATTGACACAGTGACTGGGGTAATAATAGCGCTTTGAGCTTGCCCCTGAGTGGTGTGGAAATATGCACAATATATATGGCGGATTATTACATTGTAGTGTAGTGTTTATAGTTGTGAGATGAGTTGCCATTGTTGTGTATGGTTGCAGTTGTGTGGTGTAAGATGATGAAGATGAGAGACAAGCTGGAGAGGATCCTCTTTCAGTATGAGAGCATTGACTTTTCAGGTACGTAATTTTGTACATTTGTTTTGGAAGCTGATTACAGAGCTTGTGATTGCAGCACTTTCACTTGGACATTAAGCACTTTCTACGAATATTAGGAGTTTCCCTCTCTTGGAAATTAACTAAATGCATCCAGGAAACTTGATATTCAAACAAAATCAGAATCATGTTTTTCAGCTTACTGGCGGCCCTTTAAGGCAAAAGATGTTCAGAATCACTGCATTATTATCATGTATGAAGAAATTATCATTTCTTGAAGGGGCTTATTTTAGACCACATACACTTCATAGGGCCACATTTGTTTAATACTGCTTTGAACAGTATTTCAGTTATATCACAGCACGTCAGCTTGATGTGGGAGTATTTCAGTTATATCACGGCACGTAAGCTTGATGTGGGAGTATTTCAGTTATATCACGGCGTGTCAGCTTGATCTGGGGGGAAAGTCTTAAATGTTTACCAATTTGATGGAATTGGGGGCACCGGTATGTTGCTGACAAACCTAGAAACCCAATCAGGGTAAACCACAATTCAAACCCACGACCTTCTGACAAGGGACATAACTCTGCACAACAAATTCTATCACCTTACACAACTCGGCTACCCATGCCCCCTTAAAGTATGTAGATCGTTACATTGATGTCTCTACCAATACCTGTAATCAGCCCCACAGTGTTACAACAACTTGATACCTAAAGGATTCTTTCATCCTTCCCCAGGCAGCTCCAGTGTCCTGCTGCCGCAGGAGGTGACTGAGAAGGAAGCTGACTGGCCGTCACCGCAACTGATGACCAGGCCCACCAACATGCACCCACTCTGTTATGTCCGAGGTGATCCGCAATCAACAATAATACCGTCTTTTCACAGCTAATCCAGGCAGAGACAGTTCTGAAGGGACTATGACTGTCATGTTTACTGTGAAAGCAAATACCACGTGTATCTGTGTCCTGTCAATCTAGTCAAATATTATTTGAATCTTATCAAGAATAACAAAACATGAGATGAATTAGGAATTTGATAGGCATTTAGAAGTTGGAAGAATATGAAGAAATGAAACTTTTATGGATGGATGCTAGAAATATCCCTGAAATGGCGTTTCCAATAATCGGGAAATTGCCTTATAAAACATGCCTTCGGAGAGAAATTCTCCAAATTCCTTTTGAAATCATTAAATTCAATTTACTTATTTTATTATGTAAAAGAATATAAATGATTGACCCTTTGAACAATAACATTGATTACTACTTAAATACAGGTTTCTCATGCAGAATATAAAATAAACTTATTAGGGGAATATATTTTATGGAATGTATTTCCTGATCTAGGTGACATGAGCACGGTAGTGACGCTGCGGCCGACGTACACTCTGCCGGACTTTATGAGGCCATTCTGGGCCTCCCATCTCATCAGCACCCAGGGCTTTCCCTTTGACCTTGACCCCAACAGCACCAACACTGTGCCTGTCATGTGGGCGTGGCACTTCGTGCTGTCACTCAACAAGCAGGTTAGCGCTACAACTATTTTAAGTCTAGAGTATGGGAGGCAGATAGTTAATGCTGTCCATCTCGGTCTGGTTGATGCACAGCCTGTCTCTCCTTATGATATTAACCCAATGTATGTCTGTGTACACCTCAGTGTTTAAAAAAGTTTAAAACCCCCAAAGACAGTCGGGCAGGTGACCATAAGTGTTGCCTGCCCATCTTCAAAGTTGCTTGCCTGCATTTCGACATTTCAAATATTGAAAAATTGCAACAACAAAATAAGAGACAAATCGCATCTTGATTCAGTTGAAATAATGCACGCAAGAATCTACAAGGAGTTATAATAAATCTGAATTTTAAGTAGTCTTAAAATTATCTGTCAGACAGAAAAGTGACCTGGCACAGGCAGGAGGGTGGGCAGGCAGGCAGACAGTTATTTGGGACACTGCACCTGCTGCATAATGTGCATATTTTATCAAATTTAAGCGACTTCTCAGATGCTCTTGCATGTTTCAACTGAACCAATACTTTGCAATGTTTTCATTGATTTGCAATAATTTGCATAATGTTAATGAGATTTTAGATATTTGATAAGTAGAACAGGCTTGGCAAGGTAGTTTGGATTTATGGTGGTAATAGATTGTGTTTCAAATAACTGTTTAAGATTCTTTTGACTCTTGACTGTCCTGGATTCCTCTTTCAGTTCAAGCTGCCAGATTATACAGAAGTGTTCCTGAACTCGGACTCTCTGCCGTCATCTGACAAGGTTTGTTCTGTGCAACAAGTTGTATACAGGTAGAAGGAATAGGATATGTCGTATACAGATACTATTGAACATAGAGATTTGTTGAATACAGATAGTATCTAACATGATGATATGTTGAATCCAGATAGAATCTAACATAGAGATATGTCGTATACAGATAGTATCAAACATAAAATGATGTTGTATACAGATAGTATCAAACATAGAGATATGTTGTATACAGATAGTATCTGACATAGAGATATGTTGTATACAGATAGTATCAAACATAGAGATATGTCGTATACAGGTAGTATCAAACATAGAGATACGTCAAATACAGATAGTATCAAACATAGAGATATGTCGAATACAGGTACTATCAAACATAGAGATATGTGGTATACAGATAGTATCGACCAGAGATATGTGGTATACAGATAGTATCGACCAGAGATATGTGGTATACAGATAGTATCGACCAGAGATATGTGGTAAACAGATAGTATCGACCAGAGATATGTGGTATACAGATATTATCGGCCAGAGATATGTGGTATACAGATAGTATCTCCCATGCTATTGCAGCTGGTGTCCCTGCTACAGTTCTACCTCACCCAGATGTGTTACCGCCTCTTCCTCACTCTGGATCCTGACTTCTCAATGGAGTACTTTGATGATGACGACGTTGTCACTCAGGCAGTTGGGGTGAGCAAACATGTTGCAGATCCTTGAAGGAAAAAAAAGGAATTTTAAATCAATGAATTAAGAGTGTGTCCTAACTAAAGGATGTCATGTGACACGAGAAATGTAGCTAAATAGAAGCACACTTGTGGGGACACCTGGTAAGAATTAGGCACCAGCAATCTATGCTGGTCGTATAAGGTGACTTAATGGGTGATCAGGTTCAGTGACATGGTTGTGTCAACGCACCCTAACAGTGTGGATCTTTGCTCGTAATAATCATCACCGGCTTGCTTGGTCAAAACTCAGTTTTTTTACAGGCCACACATACAGTTTGGGTGCAGCGTTAAAAAACAAAGAATAATATAACTTCTTTGATCTGAACCAATCTACCATATGCGCCTCATCCTGTGGATCATCAGGGGCATAGGGGTTCCAGTCGTCTAAGGGGCTGCAATTTGCTTGTCGTGGGTTCGAATCCCAGATCGACCGATTATGTTTCTAAGTTTGTCAGCACTATACCTGTGCTCATGGGTTTCACCAAAGTGGTAAACGTCTGAGACCTGCAAGACTTCAGGCTTTCCTACCACATTAAGCTGATACGCCGTGATATAACTGGAATACTGTTCAAAGCATCGTCAAACCCAATTCACTCACTCACTGTGGATCATCCTGTGGCTGGGGCACGCGATTTGCTGTGCAGAGTTGCGTCCCTTGGGCACGCCAGAAACCTATGATTGTGGGTTTGAATCCCGGTTCGCCCCGATTATGTTTCTAGGTTTGTCAGCACCATGCCCGTGCTCGTGGGTTTCACCGAAGTGGTAAACGTCTGGGACCTGCATCACTTCGGGCTTTCCTCCCACATTAAGCTGACACGCCGCGATATAACTGGAATACTGTTAAAAGCGGCGTTAAACCCAACTCACTCACTCACTCATCCTGTGGCTACGGTGGCTCAATGGTTTATCATGATTTGTTGTACAGAGTTGCAGGCCTTGATTACTGTTAGATTGTGTGTTAAACACGGAAAATAGCCTGTGTCTCTTTAGGAATTCCTCTACTATTAATCATGTGCCATGATTGTTACAGTCAGTTCGCTACCCTGTCCTCGAGAACTTTGACAAGGCAGGCCTTGAGAAGATGATCACCCTGTTTGGCGAGGATGAGATTTATCTGTGTGCGTCTCACTACAATGCATGGCAGGCTAATAAGGAGCTCACTGAAGTCCCGCTCCCGAAGATCAGCGACTACTCCGCCTACATGCTCTCCCTCCATCTCCAGGGCAACCAGCTTTCCTCCATTCCCAAGCAACTCTTTGAGCAGCTCCCAAACCTCCTAGACTTGGATATTTCCACCAATCTAATTCTAGACATTCCTGAGGAAATCGGTCTGTGTACAAAGATGTTGAATCTTTCATTGCACCGAAACCAAATCCGTCATATTCCTGAAAGCATCACAAACATGACCCAGCTGAACAGGCTGGACATAAGCAACAACCTTCTGAAAGAAGTCCCAGCATGCATCTGTAAGTTGACAAAGCTCGTCTGTTTGTACATGAGGACAATGCAGCTGACCTCGCTGCCTGACGATATAGGGAACCTGACGCTTTTGGAAAAGTTTTATCTGAACGAGAACGCCATATCAGAGCTACCCCCCAGCTTCACTAAACTCACTAACTTGAAGGAGCTCTCTCTGAATGGAGTAAGCTGGGTCAAAATCAAGGCCAACACTATTCTGTCCAAGAGAAACTTTGAGAATACACTGAAGGCAGCCAATCTCCAACACTGGCTGGACAGGAATGAACAGGTATGACGTTTACATCATGCGACTTTCAGATTGGGAGAGAAGGAAATACTGATGAAGTGCAGGGACATATCTAGCTTTCCCCAGTATGTTAGTCGTAGGCGCTGTCTTGACAGTTGCTGATAATGTAACCTTACTGATTGTGTGAATCGTACCCCGAAGGTGCAGTTTTCCTTGCTCACTCTATCATCCACTGGTTGTCTGACCCAGACTAAAACACAGACCACTATGAAATAGCTTGATCATTGCTGACTGACATTCACCCACCTTTCAACTCTAGAATATTTATCTGTAATCAAATTGTCAAAAAGACTTTATGCTCCCCCACCCAAAGACAATGTAGAAGTCTATTGTTTTCCTTGGTATATCTGATGTAATATTAAGCAGTACATCAGCCCCCCACACTGCTTGAGATTACATAGTTCCGTGTTTGTCTGACTGCAGGACAGGGCAGCAATTTTCCAGTACTTCGATGAGAACACCAATGGAACGCTGGAGCCAGCGGAGATCGGGAAGCTCAATGCAACCATCTTCTTCACCTTTCCAAGATTTGGGTACATGGGCACTGAGCCTCCAGGTCTGTTACCTGACATGATTCTCTCTGATACAGTATAGCACATGACCTTTCTGATAGCACATGACCTTTCTGATAGCACATGACCTTTCTGATGGCACATGACCTTTCTGATGGTACATGACCTTTCTGATAGCACATGACCTTTCTGATAGCACATGACCTTTCTAATGGAACATGACCTTTCTGATAGCACATGACCTTTCTGATAGCACATGACCTTTCTGACAGCACATGACCTTTCTGATAGCACATGACCTTTCTGATAGCACATGACCTTTCTGATAGTTCATGACCTTTCTGATAGCATATGACCTTTTTGATAGCACATGGCTGAATGGTAGTGAATGACTTTTCTGATGGTACAATACCTTTCTGATAGTACATGACCTTTCTGATAGTTCACGACCGGATGGTAACGTATCACCTGATGATGGTGCATGATCCGATGACGGAACATGACCTGATGAAAGTACATGCTGTTGTAGATGAGGACACGCCGTGTGGGTTCCCAGAGGAGCTGCTGTGCCTGGAGAACTTGGAGTATCTGAGTATGCAGTACCACGGCATCGTGTCGGTCCCGGAGGGCATCAGCCGACTTAAGAACCTGAAGGTCCTGAACCTGAGCCACAACCCATACCTGCTGTCCATCCCCGCTCAGACCGGCAGCCTGCCTCTGAAACGTCAGTAGATTCATGGCAACATATCTAGTGCTACATCTTCATGCTAGGCCTGGGATGGGTAACTCGGGCACTAGGGTCGGGAGGGTACTGAGTAGGACCCGGGTACCCACAGGACTACCCGGACCCGTGGTTAGTCACGTGATATATTGTTCAATGACAAAAGTTATCTTTACTGCAAGTCACTAATGTTCGCATTTGTTTTTGACTATGCACCCATGCCTTTGACTTCCATATGTATGAAAAAAGATATATAACTTCAGTCAACTTCAGTGTATGCATGACCAGATCTTTTTTTTTGGCATCTAAATTCATTTTGCAAGGGCTGTGGTCAAACTATTCCCAATTTGACATTTTCTACCCATCTCTTGAGACCTACAGCAGGTACCTGGGTAGGGTAGGGTAACAGGGAGGGGTTGGATACCCGGGTAGTAAATTTGGACTCGTCCGAGCCCTACTTCATGCTCTCTGTATCCTTAACACAATATATTTGTATCATGTCATACTGTCATATCTTTACACCCTTCTGTTGTGGTTCCATGGTAGAATAGGTTCCTGGACTCCATGTTTATCAAAAGAACCATTTGTGTTCAGGACTTGAGCTTGAAGAATGTCCAATGCTGAAGACCCCTCCCAAAGAGATCCGAGCCAAGGGATTCTCTGCCACATGTGCCTACCTGCGCCGTCTTCTGAGCGGATCTGTGGAATGTCGGAAAACGAAACTCATGATGGTAGGCCTTGGAGGTGCAGGAAAAACCAGGTAGGGCTATGTTGAGAGTCTGTGTTAAACTTGATCACATTCAGACTCATGTGCAGCTTTACTGATTGCAGCAAGGTTGTGGAATCTGTCACGTCTGTTGTGTGCCTGGGTCAGTGAGCTTCAGCTTCTGTGGGGATTCGGTGGCTGAGTAGTTCCAGTAGCCCATGCATGGTGTTGGGGCCATCTTCATTGAGTATTGGGTTGTTTAATATGCGATCTTGCTGATTGTGTGGTGCATTTTTGCTCATGCCATTAACCACTGGTTTGTTTAGCCCTGTCTGTAAAACCAGGTAATATAGGTGTAGTCTGGTGGCCAACAAAATACAATGATAAATTGCAATGTACTCTCAGAAAATTGCAAATCATTTGAAGCGTGCACTTTTACTGGTAGACTTAGGCTTAGACCTGGTTCTTCATGTGACTGCCAGGACCTGTAGACCGGCAAATAAAGTACCTTAAAATCTTTGTTGTTAAACAAAACATCGGCGATATTCATATAAGCATCAACAAAGTCAGTTTGTTTTTTGCAATCAGGATTTCTCCTTGTCTATTTTTAGTGCAAGGGATTATTATTTCGCTTTGCTTCAAGATAAACATGTATTTGAAGTGACTTTGCCTTGAAATAAGAACAAGAAGAGAAATTGTGACTGAACTTTGTGTGAATGATGTTTAGATCATACTGAGTTACTTCAGAGATGAATTGAACTTTGCTTCGAAATATTTAAAAAAACAAGAAAAGAAATTGTGACTGAACTTTGTGTGAATGATGTTTAGATCTTACTGAGTTACTTCAGAGATGAATTGAACACGATTTTGAAAGAATTAAAAGCAAGTCATTTTTATAAGTTTTTTTATTTGTTTGAATTTGGAACTGACAAAAATTAGAGGGGAGTGGTAATTTTTGGAGTTGCCAGTCCACGAGGAATGTCAGTTTCAAAAGCCAGCGGGAACACTAAAGAGACTTTTGTTTGTGATGCAGTCTGGTGAAGGCGTTACTGAGCGGCAGCCACAAGACGAAGCTGAGTGTTGGAGAGGACATCACGGATGGTGAGATCACTTCATTCTCTAAAGCTGGGGGAAAACAATATCCATGAAGGATTTCCGCCACTTGACATGCCCGTGGGTCTTGATATCTTCATCTATAATCTGATTGGGACTTGGGACAGACTGATCACACATATTAAATTGAAATGCTTGGGACAGTGATGCGTCACATCACTGTATCTCAGCTTAAAGGGGGAGGAAAACCCAATGGTCTGAGACATTTAGCACTTAGCTGAAGACACAAGAATCAGTATGGTGTAGAATATTGCCACTCATGCCCCTTGATATATACATGTAGAATATTGCCACTCGTAACCCCTGATATATAGAATATTGCCACTCGTGACCCTCTGATATATAAAATATTGCCACTAATCCTCCCTGATATATATAGAATATTGCCACACGTGACTCCTGATAAATAGAATATTGACACTCGTGACCTCTGATATATATAGAACATTGCCACTCATCTCCCCTGATATATATAGAATATTGCCACTCATCCCCCCTGATATATATAAAATATGGCCATACGTGACTCCTGATATATAGAATATTGCCACTCGTGACCCCTTATATATAGAATATTGCCACTCGTGACCAATGATATATAGAATATTGCTACTTGTGTCCCTTGATATATAGAACATTGCCACTCTGACAGTTTTCTTCTTTCTTTTGAATTGAGTAATGTGTCGCTCGTCACGCTGAATGCCTGGGTTTGATTCCCCACATGGGTACTATGCTTGATACCCATTTCTGCTGTCCCCCACCGTCATATTAATTGAATATTTATAGGAGAGGCGTAAAACCATACTCACTTACTTTTTCCTTTGAAAGAGCATTTTCAAAAAATTATTTTTGCTGCTATGTGAGTATTTGTTGCCAGGTATTGACATCTGTCCGTGGACCGTGACGACCGACGAGGGTCAGGTGACATACAGCGTGTGGGACTTCGCCGGTCAGACAGTATACTACAACACACATCAGGTGGGCATATCCTGTAGTTTGTTTGTTGGTTGTTTAACGCTGCACTCAGTAATATTCCAGCTATATGACGGCGGTCTGTAAATAATCGAGTCTGGACCAGACAATCCAGTGAATGACATCATGGGCATCGATCCACACAATTGGTATACGATGACATGCATCAACCAAGTCAGCGAGCCTGACCGCCCGATCTCGTTAGTCACCTCTTAAGACTAGCATAGTCACCTTTTATGGCAAGCATGGGTTGCTGAAGACCAATTTTATCCCCGCCTCTTCACGGGTATGTCCTACAGTACTCACCAATACGGTGGTAGCTATTTTCTTATCTGCAAAGTACAGAAGTAGTATTTTGTTGACTTGCCGAACCATGCTAACATTAATATTAAAAATTAAGCAGACAATCATTTGGTTTTTGAGTGATGTAGCAGGACGTTGTCATCCCACAGATGACATCCTTACCTTGTCAGCTTGTGGGTTTAACCTCTCGTCATGTGGACAAGATGTTTATCCTTGAATCAGAAGATTCAAAATCCCATCACAGGATTTGGAAATGTTGTGGTCACTACATGGGGGAACAAATGAGTTTTATCAAAACCATGCTCCAAACAACTATTGAATCTTTGTGTCTCAAAATATTTAAAAAATAGAAGTGAAATTGTGGCTGAACTTTGTGTGAATGATGTGTAGATCTAATTAAGTTACTCCAGAGATGAATTGAACATGATGTTGAACTAATTAAATGCAGTTAATTTTCATAAGTTTGTTTTTTTGTTTATATTTGGGACTGCCAAAAGTTATGGGGGACTGGTAACTTTTAGACTTGTAACTCGTGGTTGTGACATGTGGGAACAAGTGAGTTATATCAAAAGCAATTAAATGGTTGTGACTTCCATGATCCCAAGGTATCACAGTAGGTAATGATTTAGGTGTCTAGGATGGACCTCATCACTTTGGTGACTAGGTTAAGATTCTGAATAATATTCTGATATGAAGGTAATAAAATACACAATGGTGAAGGAACACTCAGAATGTTAATAGTGAACCCTTTAAATTTGGTTTTCATGGCACGAGGCACGTTTATTGGAGCAAGATGCTTCAAACATGGATTATGGTAGAATGTTTTTCTTTCAGTTCTTTCTGTCCGACCGATCCATCTATATGCTTCTGTGGAACATCCGACTGGGGCACGAACATGCTGGACTCGACTTCTGGCTCAGCTCCATCTCCGTGCATGCGCCCAAGGCTCCCATCTTTGTTGTGGGAACACACGTTGACCAGGTAGGCTTGATGGGCAATTCTAGCCCCCAGCAGCAGTTGACCAGGTACACATCATGGGCAGTCCTATCCCCTAACAGCAGTTAATCAGGTGGGCTTGATGGGCAGTATGGTCCCCAGCAGCATTTGACAAGGTAAACTTGATGTTATGGATATAAACTCCCCATTTCCCGACTCCCGGGGCTTACATTCTCCGTCAAGACGGAGGGGTGAGTTTATATCCTACTTATGAACCTAAATGCAAGAAATACCAGGAAAAATGAGAAAACATTGACATACCTTACAGTGACACAATACAGTGTGTCGCAGTATGAAAGGAATTTGCTTTAAGCGAGCGAGATAAAAAACATGTGCAGCCTGGACTAGATGAAGTCATGACAGGATAATCTGAACAAATTCTCATCACCTGCCCCATTAGCTCACTGGAAAACAGTTGGTAACAAGACTTAGCACGATATATGAGGTAGCAGGTTCCATTTACATCATGGAATTTTCTTGTTTAAAACAAATTTCTGACTTTTACCAATCATCAAACACAATCAGTAAGTTAAAAACCTTAAATTTCACTGAATGTCCGCTTACCCGGGCATCCTTAAGCTGAAATGCCCGCTTACCCGGGAATAACTCCATTATGGTTTACCCGAGAAAGGTGGAACCTACATGCCTAATGGGCAGACCTAGCCCCCAGCAGTCCCTCACAGTGATGCATGATCTCTCTTCCGTCTTGACAACCAACAGTCACATGATGTTGCAGGTGTCCAAGGTGGAGATTCCAGCGAAGGAGATGCAGACACGGTATCCCCGCATTGCCGGCTTCCACTTCATATCCTCCCACTCCGGACAGGTAGCTATGTCTGTGTGCTGTTTGTCTGATAACATGCGGGAGAGAGATGAATCACTGTACAGGTATAGTGAGAAATCTCGCCACCATGACATGGAGTAGGAGTAGTGGGAGATCATGTCAGTTGAATGTCATGTAGCTACTTATAGGAGCGTTGGCCAGTAGATAGAGCATCTGCCCGGAGAGCAGAAGGCTGGTGGTTTGATCCCTGGCCGCATGATGCCAAAACATGTTAAAGGGTGGTACTGGTTATTTCCCTGTCAGGCATTAGGCATTAAGTGACCAAAAGAAGGTCAAGTTGGCTCCGAGTCAGTATGCTGTGTCTGAGGTATCCATGTCACACTGTGCTATGGTATCTTAGTGGGCTAGCAAGGTAAAACTGATATGTGTGTAGTCAACAGGATAGCACCTAATGTCCTACTGCACAATCTGGGCCAACTCTCTGCATTTCTGCAGAAGGAATAGCTCCATACAATGTCAGCAGTTGTTTGGGTCCGGGGATCCACCACCGCTCCTAACTTTCACTCCTTCACATCCGGGATGTTACATAGCTTTTAGACCTACAAGCTATGTCAGTCATTGAGACATGTTTATCTCCATCTGTGACACACGTAGATCCCAGTCTGTGACACATGTATATCCCAGTCATTGAAATACATGTCTATCTCCATCTGTGACACATGTATACCCCAGTCTGTGACACATGTATATCCCAGTCATTGAAATACACGTAGATCCCAGCCAGTGAGATATGTTTCGTATCCCCCAGGGTGTGAAGGAGCTGCAGGACCATCTCCTGGATGTGACCCTGCAGCAGCAGTACATGGGGGAGAAGATCCCCGGGGTGTGGCTCAGCTTTGAGGAGCAGATCAAGAGGTAAGGACAGGACAACACAAGGGTGAACATAAACAGGACAAGATACAATGAAATAATTTAATTCTCCGGGAGAATATTAAATATCATGTTTCTCTCATTGTGACAGGGGAAAAGGAGATATATCCTCTCCCGGCACTCGATGAGAGAAACATGATATTTTACTAGACACATGAAATATCCTCAGACCTGCTTCTCAGAAATAGGTCAACATTTCACCACAGTGAAATGCTGTATGGGGAAATAGGTCAACGTTTCATCACAGTGAAATGCTGTATTGGGAATCACCACAGTGAAATGCTGTATGGGGAAATAGGTCAACATTTCACCACACTGACATGCTGTATGGGGAAATAGGTCAATGTTTCACCACAGTGAAATGCTGTATGGGGAATCACCACAGTGAAATGCTGTATGGGGAAATAGGTCAACGTTTCACCACAGTGACATTCTGTATGGGGAAATAGGTCAACGTTTCACCACAGTGACATGCTGTATGGGGAAATAGGTCAACATTTCACCACAGTGACATGCTGTATGGGGAAATAGGTCAACGTTTCACCACAGTGACATGCTGTATGGGGAAATAGGTCAACCTTTCACCACAGTGAAATGCTGTATGGGGAAATAGTCAACGTTTCACCACAGTGAAATGCTGTATGGGGAAATAGATGGGATAGAGCTAGACTGGTACCCTGCCCGTCGTCTCCTAGCAGTTGCAGGTGAGGAACGCAAGTGTTCTAGGGCAGGTAAACCAGGCGAGGACAGAGCGTGTCTCCCTCTTATGATTGTTGCCGACTAACATAAACATGTTTCAAGTAATAATTTTCAGTAAGCAATGTTTAAAAAAAATATTTTCGTGATTACTTACGTATTTTGTATATATACGCATATCATCATATATATGTGAGACAAAGATAAAGTTTCTTTTAAAAGTTGGGTTACATCTTTCCAACCATTACTCATCCCTATGTTACTTTCTAGCCTGAAGGACAGCAGTGTGATAGAGTACAAGGACCTGGAGAAGAAGGCCCACATCTCAGGGATTTTCTCCCAGTCCGAGGTCAGTGGCACAACAGAGGTGGTCCCTTAGCCAGTTAATTCCCCTTGGACCTGTGGAAGATCATGGTTAGAATTGGTCTTCAGCCACCCATGCTTGCCGTAAGAGGCGAATATCGGGATCGGTGGTCAGGCTCGCTGACTTGGTTGATGCATGTCATCATATCCCAATTGCGCAGATTGATGCTCAGTATTGCTGAGTACGTTGTTAAACAAACAAACAAACAAACAAATAATTCCCCTTGGTGTAGCAGCCAATAGCTGCCGGCCCGTTACTCCTTGACTGGCCGTGTTATTTGGGACCAGGTTATGTATCAACGCAGTATTGAATATTTCTTGCTGCAAAGCCTGCATGGGCACTGAAGGCTGCTGGTAGGTGCGGGTGGTGGGGTAGTCTGGTGGTTGAAGCGTTCACTCATCATTCCGAAGGCCTGGGTTTTATTCCCCACATGGGTACAATTGCCGGTGTTCCCTGGCATGATATTGCTGGAATAAAGAGTCAACAATACTCACTCACTCCTGGTAGGCCTGTCTGGCATTTGGACATACACTGAGGTCAGCTTTTAAGTACGTTTTGAAAATTTGGATTCTTTCAAAAGGCTTTGGAAATAATTGATATGATCTGCAAAGGCCAAGCATTTTGTGAATCAATTCCCATCTGAATTAAATTACTTGAAAATTTATTATATATTTTCATGTTTTGATTTAACAAAAATCACTTAACAACTTTGAAGTAAACAACTTTATGTAATCTGTCACTAAGCAGTAACTACAGAGTCACATATGCCAGAACCTGTAACAATGGATGTGTTGGAGGTGTACTATGTCTGTGTTCCGTCTGGTGGGATGGTTTGCTAGATTGTACCCACATGTGCCACACAAGGTTAGTCAGTCGTCATGGGGAATATTTCACTTGCATGATCTTGAACTTGAGGGAGGGAGTTTTTGAAGAGATGTTGATTACTGTGACTGCTACCTGTACGAAGTCGGCGTGTCCTCCAGGTGTCCCAGGCGGTCCAGTTCCTCCACGAGCTTGGGTCCCTGCAGTACTTCACCAACAACTACCTCAAGTCCTACGTGGTGGTCAACCCACAGTGGATCGTCGACGTCATGGCATGTGTTGTCTCAGTCAAAGACTCCCATATCAAGGTTTGTGAGAATGTGTCAGTTTGTATTCCCCATTAAATAAACAACAAGTCAAAAAGATAATGTCTGAAATATAATAAGACCAAAAAAACAGAAACACCAAAACTTCTTTACACCAATGAATAAATCCCTCCAAATTACACTTTTTCTGTATATTCAATTGAATAATTGACCACTTTCTATCGCAAAATGGTATTAACTTCCCGAAAATGGAAGTTCTCTCAAATGTTATCAAAGCAAATTCCAGACTGGAGTCCAATGGACGTCTTCGTCCCACAACGATAATATGTCAATTCATAATGTTACACTGTTCAACTTAGTCTCTCAAATACAGAGCATGAAAAGCATGAGATTAACCAGAGCAGTATGTATGTTAAGAAGATATGTTTTCAATGTGTACCAATTAATGACAAAACTAACGATCAGTCAAGTGATCCTAATCACTAATCAATCAAGCTAATCCTGCACGAGACATGGTACATCTCGAGTCATGGTTCTATGATGTCACATGTGAGCATTGGTTCACACAACCTACCAGTATGTTCGTTTTTGCATCAAACAAGTCAAATATCTCTTGAATATGAGTAATTCTTTATGTATAAACCAACATATATGGTATTCATGTTTCATTGGTCAGTGAGTATCCTCACGTCAATTACATGTAACTTTTCTCTCAATCTCTCTTGCTTTTGGATGTGATCTTTCGGCCATTGTGTTTTTCTGTATAGCCCAGCTGCCTCACTAGACACTCCCCTCTAAAAAAAAATAAAGTCGTCCTATATACGACGTCATCAAGTTGCGAGCGCATGTTTGAATCTGCAAAAATGACGTCATGATAGAATAATGTTTTAGCGTGAAATTAACCAGACTTCGTGCTTCATTGTTCTTTACGTTTTATTGCATAGCTATCTTATATATGTTGTGAAAACCCTGATACCTGAGTCCAAGTTGTGACCACACAACCACAGGCCAGTATATATGGTGCACTCACTTTTTTTAACCATAGCAACATTTGTTTCAACAGTTTCAGTTCATGAGAGATAATCATCTCTCTTTTTCTGTCTAAAAAGTCAAATTCTGATAATCTAGTTCAATGCATCTTTGACTGGTAACTTCAGTAGTGCAAGATTCCTAGTTTAACCCAAGATAAACTACGATGGTGATCATAGCAGGTCTGAAACAGTCCTGGCCCATCCTGTACAGTTTGTGAACACTAGTTTCTATTTTTTCAGGATGGTCGCCTGAGACATGATGAGATACAGAACGTATGGCGAGATTACCCAGAATCCCTCCACAGTTGGATGCTGCGATTGACGGAGGAGTTTGACCTGACGTTCCAGCTGGCATCAGAAGAGGTCAACCTTGTGCCCTGCTTGCTGCCGGAGAGACAGCCCGAGGTACAACACACGTTCATTGCCATTCATACCATAGAACAGCACATGTTATACGTAATTGTCATTCATACCATAGTACAACACACGTTATACGTAATTGTCATTCATACCATAGTACAACACACATTATACGTAATCGTCATTCATACCATAGATAAACACGTTATACGTTATTGTCATTCATACCATAGATAAACACATGTTATACGTAATTGCCATTCATTCCATAGAACAGCACGTTATACGTAATTGTCATTCATACCATAGTACAACACACAATATACGTAATTGTCATTCATACCATAAATAAACACATGTTATACGTAATAGTCATTCATACCATAGTACAACACACATTATACGTAATTGTCATTCATACCATAGATAAACACATGTTATACGTAATTGTCATTCATACCATAGATAAACACATGTTATACGTAATTGTCATTCATACCATAGAACAACACACGATATACGTAATTGTCATTCATTCCATAGAAAAACACACGTTATACGTAATTGTCATTCATACCATAGATAAACACACGTTATACGTAATTGTCATTCATTCTATAGATAAACACATGTTATACGTAATTGTCATTCATTCAATAGAAAAACATATGTTATACGTAATTGTCATTCATTCTATAGAAAAACACATGTTATACGTAATTGTCATTCATTCTGTAGTTAAAACAAGTTATACGTAATTGTCATTCATTCTATAGATAAACACATGTTATACGTAATTGTCATTCATACCATAGAAAAACACATGTCATACGTAATTGTCATTCATTCCATTGTACAACACACACTTTACGTAATTGTCATTCATACCATTGTAACACACATTATACGTAATTGTCATTCATACCATAGAAAAACACACGTTATACGTAATTGTCATTCATTTCACAGGAAAATACACGTTATACGAATTTGTCATTCATTCCATAGGAAAACACATGTTATACGTAATTGTCATTCATACCATGGTACAACACACGTTATGAGTAATTGTCATTCATACCATTGTAGTCACTGTATCCTTTGTTGTTATTCATACCATTGTGCAATGCATGTTATTCTTCCTTGCCCTCTGTACATTACATGGTGCTGCTTGCTCTGTCAGTACTACAACGATGCTGGCGTCAGGTGGCATGATAAAACTGAAATACTGGACCTCAGTTATATCCAACTCTTGTACCCTGGTTCTAAAAACAAAGGGTCAGAAAACAGAGGTTATGTTAGTAAATGCTGACCTTTCATCCTTCTACTTCAAATTAATTGTTGTTAAGACCTGACTTAATAATTTCTCCCCTGCATACAATGTGGAGGATGCAGCTAGCAGAATATATCTGTCTATTGGTACGCATCTTTTCTGGAGCAGAACTGTTCACTCTGTTCACTTTTTTCATGAAACTTGGTATAAATGTCATCCAGATGGTGAACTGGTGTTCTTCACTATTTGGGGCTTGATCTTTGCTTTGTCTTTTCATTTCCATGGAAATGTATGGGACTTCAAGAATTACACAAAAGTGATTGTAGTTTGTTTTGGTACTCTGTTATGTGATGCTGATTGAGTTCCTTTGTTTCTGGCCGACAGTTCACCTGGCCGGAGATTGAGAAGAATGGATCCAGTCGTGAAACCAAAATGGTGTACCGCTTCGACTACCTGCCTGCCGGACTCTTCAACAGGGGCCAGGTCTGGAGGACATCATTCCATCCGTTAAAAATATTACCATGTTTATAACATCTACTTTCCGCCAAACACACAGGCATGTCAATCAGCTCTGTTCCCACATTAAGCTGACTCCCTGACTTTATTTGTAAGACCTCCCTTGCAACCCATGGTTGTCTACTTGTGGGGATTCTTGGTTAAATAACTCCCTAGCAACCCATGCTTGTCTACTTGTGGGGATTCTTGTTTAAATAACTCCCTAGCAACCCATGCTTGTCTACTTGTGGGGATTCTTGGTTAAATAGCTCCCTAGCAACCCATGCTTGTCTACTTGTGGGGATTCTTGGTTAAATAACCTGCTAGCAGCCCATGCTTGTTTACTTGTGGGGATTCTTGGTTAAATAACTCGCTAGCAACCCATGCTTGTCTACTTGTTAGGATTCTTGGTTAAATAACTCCCTAGCAACCCATGCTTGTCTACTTGTGGGGATTCTTGGTTAAATAGCTCCCTAGCAGCCCATGCTTGTCTACTTGTGAGGATTCTTGGTTAAATAACTCCCTAGCAACCCATGCTTGTCTACTTGTGGGGATTCTTGGTTAAATAACTCCCTAGCAACCCATGCTTGTCTACTTGTGGGGATTCTTGGTTAAATAACTCCCTAGCAACCCATGGTTGTCTACTTGTGAGGATTCTTGGTTAAATAACTCCCTAGCAACCCATGCTTGTCTACTTGTGGGGATTCTTGGTTAAATAGCTCCATAGCAACCCATGGTTGTCTACTTTTGGGGATTCTTGGTTAAATAACTCCCTAGCAACCCATGCTTGTCTACTTGTGGGGATTCTTGGTTAAATAGCTCCCTAGCAGCCCATGGTTGTCTACTTGTGGGGATTCTTAGTTAAATAGCTCCCTAGCAACCCATGCTTGTCTACTTGTGGGGATTCTTGGTTAAATAACTCGCTAGCAACCCATGCTTGTCTACTTGTGGGGATTCTTGGTTAAATAACTCCCTAGCAACCCATGGTTGTCTACTTGTGGGGATTCTTGGTTAAATAACTCCCTAGCAACCCATGGTTGTCTACTTGTGGGGATTCTTGGTTAAATAACTCCCTAGCAACCCATGGTTGTCTCCGATGAGGATTTCAGGTGAAATAGCTCCCTAGCAACCTATACAGGTCACCATTATACAGGTGGAATATTGCTGAGTGTGACGTTAAAAAACAAAAACACTTTAATTCCAGGTGCGCCTGCACCAGTTCAGTGACAGTTCCATGATATGGAAGAGGGGCTCATTCCTCCGGAAGAACAAGCATATATGTCTGATACAGCAGACCAGGTAACCATGGTAACAAGCATATATGTCGCATACAGCAGACCAGGTAACCATGGTAACAAGCATATATGTCACATACAGCAGACCAGGTAACCATGGTAACAAGCATATATGTCGCATACAGCAGACCAGGTAACCATGGTAACAAGCATATATGTCTCATACAGCAGACCAGGTAACCATGGTAACAAGCATATATGTCTCATACAGCAGACCAGGTAACCATGGTCAAAAGAATATATGGCTCATAACAGTACAGATGAATCTAGCAATCAGAAAAATACAATCTACATTCGTGTGACTAGCCACTTTGGTATGTGATAATGGTTTGAGCCTGTCACATAGTCTTGTTGAACCAGATAACAGATTTTACTTACCTGTTCAGTAATTTTTGTCAGATTGATCTCAGACGATTAAAGTGAACAGGCAAGTTCTTATTGATTTCCCCCCTGGTTTGCAGGGAGTCGGAGCTGATTGTCCGAGCCCAGGGTCCGCGGCCCGAGAACATCGTGTTCCTTGTCCACGAGGTGTTCGAGACACTCATCATGGAGTCCTTCCAGGGTGTGACCTACGACTACCTCCTGCCCTGCCCCGACTGTCTGAAGCTGGTGAGGAGAAGGCAGTGTTTAGTTGTGTCAGCGGGGGCCAGGCCTACAGCAGTCCCACCACACCCAATCTGTTGGCTGATTGGTAGTGCCAGAATCACCCACTGTATGACTGTCTCTGTCGGCAACAGAGACGTAGATGACTACAACCTGTGTTACTTGGACTGGGTCACCTTCAGTAATCGGACACACTGGGTTATTGTTTATGTAGTGTTAATAGCAGTGTTCACCCTGACTCCTTAACATACGCGTCCACCTGGAGAGAGGTTCTATCCCTGGCCGTGTCATATCAAAAGACGGTACCTCTTGTTACCCTGCATGGCTAAACAAGGACTGGTTGGCTTGGAGTCAGTATACTTTGTCTGTGTGGGGTATTCATGTTATACTTCGGCATAGTATCTCAGTGGGCTAGCACTATAAAATCGGCATTAGTCCGGACTAGTACAAGCAGCCACACACATCAAACATGCACATTGCAATATAAGTGCAACAATCTTGAACGCAAAGTTGAATCCCTTTTCACCTCACCTCACCTCACCTCACCTCACCTCACCTCACCTCACCTCACCTCACCTCACCTCACCAAACACTAGGTTTATATTTTTCATATTAAGTCACGTGTATTTTCTTTTTCTTTTGATGTCCATACGTTGTGTATGTTTACGCCCTGGTCCAGTGCTGTAGATGTCTCTATGATGAACACTGCTATCTATGTACAGGTGTTGAAGGATCCCCACATGTTCGCAGCATCCACCATCAGACGGGCGACAGAGCTGCGGGCACCGTTCCTGCAGTGCCTCAAGTACTTCCACACCATCTCCCTCGTGGAACTTCAGGGTAGGTTGACATCCTGCCTCACCTTGTGATCTCTTCGCTGGTGATACTGTTCACTTTTAGACCTTAAGCAAATGTGTGGTGATATAACTGAAATACTGTTGGCATTAAACCAAACTCACTTTGGTCCAGGATCGTGGTGAGGACAAAAGGTCAAGGTTAGGATTGTAGAGATGCAAACCTTTACATTTCCGGCAGAATCATGTATGTTTTACAACTTATTGAACATAAAGCTCTCTACATTGAGTTACTGCCTCCTTCACCTTAGAAACTTAGGACATTGATATTTAGCTGGAGAGTTTGAATTTTAAAAACTTTTTCCTTCAATTTTTGGTTGGCATCACTGCATATGTGATGGGAAATGTAAAACTGTTGAATTAGTTAATATTTGAGGCAAGGGCGTTAACTGCCTATAAAACACTGACCGAACTAGGCTGGAATTTCCTGGCCCTCAGTGGCTATGACAAATTATGTCCCTTCTGTGTCCCTCCTATTGACCAATAAGATTCCATCTCTCATATCACTTGCATTTGCTTTAAATAAATTCCAGCCCATTTTGGCAAGAGTGGAAACTGGACTATTATAGTCAGTTAACTCCCTTGCCTCAAGAAGATGGCACCTCCATGACTGTTGCTGATGTTGCAGGAATGATGCCGCCGGACTCCCACGCCGCCTATGACATCCACCTGGTGCAGGCCGTGCAGGGGCTGAAGGAGCTGTCCAAGGACTTGGTGGCAGGTTGGTCGCTGGACACTCTACGGAGTTGGCTCTTGGGAAAATAAGTCCTGTTCTGTTAATCTCCCCATGGTGATTCCAGGGTAGAATATGTCCCCAGTACCTCATGCTTGTTGGCCGAAGCAATCTGATGTTCACAATGCGGATCTTGGTGATTTTTGTTCAGTATATCAACCACTAGTTCGCTTGATTCAACTGCATGCCTTATCTACAACTACACTTGGTACAGCTGGACTGGTGCTGACAGTTGTGTAAAACAACATTCAGACACTAAATGATGATGATGATGATGATGATGATGATGATGATGAAGTGACTCTCAAAACCTCATCATCATTACCGATCTTACCCCAAAGATACCTACATTTTGTTATTATTTCCAAGACATAACTGTATTTCATTTTGTTGATCATTGTGTCCATACTCCCTAATACTGTCAGTAAAAACGACAAATGCGCGTATGGTTGGCACAGCACAGGTCGCGAACTAGTCCAGATTTCTGGGATATCATCCAGGTATCCATGGGAAAAAAGACAATAACAAAGGCAGTCTTGGTGAATTGTCAGAGATCAGTGCCCCTTTCAGCTGCCCCCAGTGTGGTCATCCATTCATTTACTCTCCATGACCCGTGCATACCTCGCATCACCATGATCGTCTCCCAACATCTTGGTCACACACACTTGCACGCTAGTTGACCTACATGCACTGATCACATGGTTTCCAAGCCAACTCATACTCTTTCAAATCCCCACATGAATGTGACATGTTTGTTTTGGGGTTTTTTCTGCGATTTTTGCCAAATTACAACGACTGGTTTGAGCGATGCATTAAACACACAAACAAACAAAGAGGTAACCCCAGAGAAGACCTTCCAGCATATGTCCTCTCTCCACAGATATCTTTGTGTCCTACTGCGAGAAGAATGCACCTGAGGATCGGACTAACAAGATCATCATCCACCCCTCTACTGTGTGCAGCGACCTGCAGAAGGCGGATTATAAATGGTAAGTTGTGCCACAAGTTCTGTGAGACCCCTCTACTGTGTGCAGCGACCTGCAGAAGGCGTATTATAAATGGTAAGTTGTGCCACAAGCTCTGTGAGAACCCTCTACTGTGTGCAGCGACCTGCAGAAGGTGGATTATAAATGGTAAGTTGTGCCACAAGCTCTGTGAGAACCCTCTACTGTGTGCAGCGACCTGCAGAAGGCGTATTATAAATGGTAAGTTGTGCCACAAGCTCTGTGAGACCCCTCTACTGTGTGCAGCGACCTGCAGAAGGCGTATTATAAATGGTAAGTTGTGCCACAAGCTCTGTGAGAACCCTCTACTGTGTGCAGCGACCTGGAGAAGGCGGATTATAAAAGGTAAGTTGTGCCACAAGCTCTGTGAGAACCCTCTACTGTGTGCAGCGACCTGGAGAAGGCGGATTATAAATGGTAAGTTGTGCCACAAGTTCTGTGAGAACCCTCTACTGTGTGCAGCGACCTGCAGAAGGCGGATTATAAATGGTAAGTTGTGCCACAAGTTCTGTGAGAACTGGACCTTATTCAGAGAAGAAGTGACGAATCCAGTGATTGTTATGCTTACCTGGGCATTCTGAGTGGATAACTCCTTTGGAGAAAAGTTATATTTATAACAGTGACATAGTTAGAGGTTTATAAAGTAGGTGTAGAGCTTCGCAGTCTGTATAGTCTGTATGACCTGATGAACTTTAGTTGCCGTCCTTCACAGCTGGTACCAGGAAGACGCCCACACATACACCACGGATGAGATGGTCAAGGCGTTGATGGACTCTGGGGTCATTCTCGTCTTCATCTCTAATGAGTATGTCAATGATGAGAGTTGCTGTAACCTGTTTAAGTATGCCCGGCTGACGCTGCGGAAACCCATCATCCTTGTCGTGGTGGGATCCGGCATGGAGTGGAAGTCCAGCAGACTTGGGATTCTGCTGGCAGATGAGGTGAGAGGGTGATGGAGCTGGTAGTTGTCCATGTGGTCCTGAGTTTACTGCTGGTGAAGACATAACCATTGATAAGCATTACAGCTAGCATTCCATGAGTGAAGGAAAGAAGACAGGAGTTAGGTGATTTATTGCAAAGGGATCCACCTTTTGATGTTCTGTGATTTTTTGTAGCTATTATTCCATTTTTGCTGTTTTGTTGACAATTATTCATTGGAAACAAATATTTTCACTGGACATGCTGATGTCCCGAAATTGCAGATGATCCTGAGTCTTGAATATCTAACTTAACTTTACCATGTGGGAGAGCCTGGTAATGCTAATCTTCCCTATCCCTGTCTGCAGGTGTATGTGGGCATGTGGGAGTGTCTGGTAATGCTAATCTTCCCTGATCCTTGTCTGCAGGTGTATGTGGGTATGTGGGAGTGTCTGGTAATGCTAATCTTCCCTGATCCTTGTCTGCAGTTGTATGTGAGCATGTGGGAGTGTTTAGTAATGCTAATCTTCCCTATCCCTGTCTGCAGGTGTATGTGGGCATGTGGGAGTGTCTAGTAATGCTAATCTTCCCTATCCCTGTCTGTAGGTGTATGTGGGCATGTGGGAGTGTCTAGTAATGCTAATCTTCCCTGATCCTTGTCTGCAGGTGTATGTGGGCATGTTGGAGTGTCTGGTAATGATAATCTACCCTATCCTTGTCTGCAGGTGTATGTGGGTATGTGGGAGTGTCTGGTAATGCTAATCTTCCCTGATCCTTGTCTGTAGGTGTATGTGGGCATGTGGGAGTGTCTAGTAATGATAATCTTCCCTATCCCTGTCTGCAGGTGTATGTGGGCATATGGGAGTGTCTGGTAATGCTAATCTTCCCTGATCCTTGTCTGCAGGTGTATGTGGGCATGTGGGAGAGTCTGGTAATGCTAATCTTCCCTGATCCTTGTCTGCAGGTGTATGTGGGTATGTGGGAGTGTCTAGTAATGCTAATCTTCCCTATCCCTGTCTGCAGGTGTATGTGGGAGTGTCTGGTAATGCTAATCTTCCCTGATCCTTGTCTGCAGGTGTATGTGGGCATGTTGGAGTGTCTGGTAATGATACTCTACCCTATCCTTGTCTGCAGGTGTATGTGGGTATGTGGGAGTGTCTGGTAATGCTAATCTTCCCTGATCCTTGTCTGTAGGTGTATATGGGCATGTGGGAGCGTCTAGTAATGCTAATCTTCCCTATCCTTGTCTGCAGGTGTATGTGGGCATGTGGGAGTGTCTAGTAATGCTAATCTTCCCTATCCTTGTCTGCAGTTGTATGTGAGCATGTGGGAGTGTCTAGTAATGCTAATCTTCCCTATCCTTGTCTGCAGGTGTATGTGGGCATGTGGGAGTGTCTGGTAATGCTAGTCTTCCCTGATCCTTGTCTGCAGGTGTATGTGGGCATGTTGGAGTGTCTGGTAATGCTAATCTTCCCTGATCCTTGTCTGCAGTTGTATGTGAACATGTGGGAGTGTCTAGTAATGCTAATCTTCCCTGATCCTTGTCTGTAGGTGTATGTGGGCATGTGGGAGTGTTTAGTAATGCTAATCTACCCTATCCTTGTCTGCAGGTGTATGTGGGCATGTGGGAGAGTCTGGTAATGCTAATCTTCCCTGATCCTTGTCTGCAGGTGTATGTGGGCATGTGGGAGTGTCTAGTAATGCTAATCTTCCCTGATCCTTGTCTGCAGGTGTATGTGGGCATGTGGGAGTGTTTAGTAATGCTAATCTTCCCTGATCCTTGTCTGCAGGTGTATGTGGGCATGTGGGAGTGTCTGGTAATGCTAATCTTCCCTGATCCTTGTCTGCAGGTGTATGTGGGCATGTGGGAGTGTTTAGTAATGCTAATCTTCCCTGATCCTTGTCTGCAGGTGTATGTGGGCATGTGGGAGTGTCTAGTAATGCTAATCTTCCCTGATCCTTGTCTGCAGGTGTATGTGGGCATGTGGGAGTGTCTGGTAATGCTAATCTTCCCTGATCCTTGTCTGCAGGTGTATGTGGGCATGTGGGAGAGTCTGGTAATGCTAATCTTCCCTGATCCTTGTCTGCAGGTGTATGTGGGCATGTGGGAGTGTTTAGTAATGCTAATCTTCCCTGATCCTTGTCTGCAGGTGTATGTGGGAGTGTCTGGTAATGCTAATCTTCCCTGATCCTTGTCTGCAGGTGTATGTTGGCATGTGGCAGTGTCTAGTCATGCTAATCTTCCCTGATCCTTGTCTGTAGGTGTATGTGGGCATGTGGGAGTGTCTAGTAATGATAATCTTCCCTGATCCTTGTCTGCAGGTGTATGTGGGCATGTGGGAGTGTCTAGTAATGCCAATCTTCCCTGATCCTTGTCTGCAGGTGTATATGGGCATGTGGGAGTGTTTAGTAATGATAATCTTCCCTGATCCTTGTCTGCAGGTGTATGTGGGCATGTGGGAGTGTCTAGTAATGCTAATCTTCCCTGATCCTTGTCTGCAGGTGTATATGGGCATGTGGGAGTGTCTAGTAATGATAATCTTCCCTGATCCTTGTCTGCAGGTGTATGTGGGCATGTGGGAGTGTCTAGTAATGCTAATCTTCCCTGATCCTTGTCTGCAGGTGTATGTGGGCATGTGGGAGTGTCTAGTAATGATAATCTTCCCTGATCCTTGTCTGCAGGTGTATGTGGGCATGTGGGAGTGTCTAGTAATGCTAATCTTCCCTGATCCTTGTCTGTAGGTGTATATGGGCATGTGGGAGTGTTTAGTAATGATAATCTCCCCCTGATCCTTGTCTGCAGGTGTATGTGAGCATGCAGAACCCAGATAGGTACACATTCAAGTTCGACGAGTTGGTGAAGGTGTTGAAGGTCAGGGTCAAGAAGGAGACCGAGGACCAGGACTTCCCGCCATGTTTCATCAGCTACTGTTGGCAGAACTCGGCCGAGGCTGTGGCTAGGGGGACAAGGTGAGGCGTCCTTGTTCTCCGAATCTTTGTCTTACAGCTTTAGACCATTGACTATGTGACAGTGTCGTCCTTCGAGGGGATTGTGGCCTGGAGGATAAAGGTGTCCAAACTCAGGCCTCTACTAACTGTATGGCACCTTGATTTGCATATATATAGAAACCTATGATTAAGGGTTTGAATCCTGGTTCGCCCCGATTATGTTTCTAGGTTTGTCAGCACCATAGTCGTACTCATGGGTTTCACCGAAGTGGTAAAGATCTGAGACCTTCACTTCGAGCTTTCCTCCCACACTAAAACTGACACGTCATGATATACCGGTGACTGGAATACTGTTCAAAGTGGCCTTAAACCCATCTCACTCACTCACTCACTCACTCATCAAAGAGGCATTTAAACCAAACTTACTACTTTCATCAAGGTTTGGGTTTGTCTGCCACGTGTGTTCTCTATCATAGCTGGTGAGGGGTGGATGGGGGCTTTGGCAAGGGTTGGTGGCCAAGTGTCTTCTAAAGCACTGCAGCTCACACAATCACATTAAAATCAGGTCTTAGTTTTTGCTACCCCTGAACAAAGATCTGAGGACATGCCATGACGGTCACGTCAGACTGACCTTTCCCGAATTGGGAACAACCAATAGAATGACTGGCAGCTTTTTCGTGCTTCACCGCACTAGTTTTAAACTGGTGAGAATGCTTTGAAACATATTTTGACAAATTTTCAATTATAAATTGGAAAACAGAACAAACGAATATTCTGGAATGGCTAATAGATGGTTTAGATTATATGTATTCAGTCATAAAGCCTGTAACTGTCGTTCAGAATACTCCGTGTTAAATGTTTCAAGGTTGCACAATCAGAAATCACATTCCGACTTACTTTCGTGATCTGGTAAGCAATGCTCTGATTGGTCGGGTGAAAGTTCATTCTGAAGAGATGTCCTCAGATCTTCGTTTAGCGGTCGCGAGAACCGAGATCTGATTTTAATGAGATTGCAATTCACAGAGTTGTTTCCCTCAGGCATGCCAGAAACCTTTGGTCATGGCTTTCAATCACAAGTTCCCCCCTGATTATGTGTCTAGGTTTGTCAGCACCATACCCGTGCTCATGTGTTTCACCGAAGTGATAAACACCTGAGACCTGCATCAATGAGAGCTTGCCTCCCACGTTAAGCTGACATGCTGTGACATATCTGAAATACTGTTCAAATCACCCTTAAACCAAACTTACCCACTTTTATCACAGGGCTCTTATATCTGTGTTGTTGAAGAGGGAACTACATTAAACATTTCGGCCATGTTAAAGAAATGACTTTGAACAGCCTTCCCACCAATGTCAACATCACTTTGTGATTTGTGCAGATCCACACAAGGTGCTGTAGGATTTGGTGATCCACGCGCTATCAAGAAATACCTCGATGACCAAGGGATCCAGTGTTGGCTGGATGTGGAACGGGTTGGCCTGGTTAGTGGATCATCATCATCATCACCATCATCATCATCATCATCCATATCCATCGCGTCCCCAACTAGCATATCTTATTGCCCCATAACTACCTTCAAATGTTCACTATATTTGCTTAGTGGTCCAACCAACTGATGTTCTGTGGGAGGGGAAGCTGGGATGTTTAAAAATAACAACTTTTCCCCCAAATGATGGAAAAAATTGGCCAGTTTGGATGTTTTGAAAAGTAATGTCGTGATGCCCCCAAACCTCTTTGCCTCCTACTTTCAGAGAACATTTTCTGTATGTCTTGAAACACTGACAGAAAATATATTTGGTTCAAACAAAATTCCAGATCCCTCACCCCAGAATATTAAACAGTTGATCCCTAAGAATCAATAGCATCTACATGTCTGTTGTATTTCAGCATGGCCTCTTTGAGGATATCGCGGAGGGTCTGCTCAATGCTCGGGTTGTGATTGTGTGCGTCTCCGACCAGTATGCTGAATCAGCAAACTGCGCCATGGAGTTCCGCTACGCAGCCAACACTCTCAAGCTACCTATTGTCCTCGCTGTAGTCGGGACCGGAAACAACTGGAGAGCATCAGAGGTCAGTTGCCATGGCAACTTCTTGTTAGAAATAATGGATGCAGTATCTTAAAGGAAACTAAGCAACAGTGACCTGAATCTGTAAAGTCGTAATCACATTGTTATCAACAGTGAGGGATTAGTATGATGCGGTAACGTTGTCATGTCATGAGATGAGAGATAAACTTTCTATTTGTCAAGAAAATACAAATGTGACCAATCATGAGATAAGGACCTTATGGGTGAAAAATCACATTGTGACTTTTCATTATATTTTAAAACTACAGCATCTTTGGAACACAAAAATACAAGCTTCAATTTATATTTATTACAGAGATACATGAAATCACACATGGCAATCTGACGTCAAACAACTGACGTCATAGCACAATTGTCCCTTTTCTCCTGGTGGGACACAAATATCCTCTATATCACAGTTTACATTATATATCTTGTTTGTGTTCTAGATTGGTGTCCTGTCTCTGAAATACCCCATTGTCAGCTTCCAAGAAAACAACCAGAATGCCTTTGAAAAACTCCTTACTATTATCAAGGAGACACTGGCTTCGTCCACCATTGCTCTCACTCCGCAACAAACCAAAGACAAAACCAAGGAAGAGCAGAAGGATCTGTCTTATCAGGTGTGTGACCTTCATCAATACTGCACAGGGTGGCATAAACTATGTATGCCACCGCCTGTGGATACGTAGGGTTATTTTGTGGTGATGTCACTGTTGTTAACCAGTGAATGAGGCACAGACCTGGTTAAAGGAGACCCATTCAGACCAATGAGCATTCAGCTTACATCTTGCACAGAGTAATGTGGTGAAGGTATTCCCTTGACAATAAAGGCCTCAATGTCAGGCAGTGGTAGACTTTGCACAATGTTCATGCATGGAGTCTGGCTCAGATGGCGTTCATGAGTTATGAATGGCTTCATTTCATTTCCGTCCTCAAACAAGAGGCGTCCATGACTATGACACCACTTGGAGAGTTTTTACTTACTGGTGATGGAGAATTACATGTGTATTTGGTGCCCCAAATCCATCATTGCCCAATACACAAATATTTGCTTAATCCCCAAGAATTGAGTACCCAAGAATGAGCAATTCTGCCATGAATTTGGAAAATACTCCATTTTGATTGGTCAGTCAGAGGTATCAAATGACAATAAACCCCCTCTGATTGAAAAAGCCCATTTAACGGCCACTTCACCGTGGAAGCTAATATTTTTACAATAGTATTTCTTTTACAGTCATTGATAGTAGGCATATTTAAATAATTATATGTGCAATCATAGGCTACATAATGCAAAGTTGCGGTTATTACCCTTTTCAAAGGACATGTGGCAATATATTTCGTGCTGAAAATACAAAGGATCTACAAAGAGAATGTATTTCAAGTTTTATGGACAACAGAGAGCTTGCTATTTGGTGCTTTTCTATATGCAGCTGTGATGTCATATCTTTTGCATCACATTGAGCAAGATGGCGTCATGATAGAGACGCACGGTGCAGAAAGAAACCCTTTGAAGGATTGTTTATTTTTCTTTAAGGGTGCCCTCTGAACTCAACCCATGCCGCTTAACTCAATATATACTGAACTGCAAAAGAAACATCACCACAAGTAACATTCCATGAAAAGCTGTCATTTTAATATCTGGGTAATTTTTGTCAAGGTTTTTAAAATTTAATATTACCTTGTCCAGAAAAATGAAATTTGATGATTAAAAAACAAAGCAGATGATAATAAAACTGATCGCCCAAACGCATCACGGCAATGGCCATGGTAACCGGGTGCATGTGAGTTCCATGCAAATTGAAATGCACATGCATTCCCCCGTTTCTTGCCCTATAAAAATCCACCCAGATCGGATAACATTCATTCGTTATTGAAGTGATACCACATGCCAAGATTGACAAGAAATCAGTGACACCAAGCCATTGGACGATTGCAAGCTGGACAAACCGCCTGGCAAGTAGCCGATGCATTTCAATTCCACTTAAGGACCATATACAGGCTCCAGCAAGGGTACCTGACTACCACCACTACAGATGACCAACCACGTAGTGGAAGATCAAGGGACACCACCAGACGTCCGGATCTTCAGATTGTGAGACAGCATCTTCAAGATCGCTTTGTTACTGCTCCGGAAACTGCTCGACAGACCATGGGAACACACCAGCGACACATAAGTGCGGACACTGTGCGTCGACGATTGACGAGCAGACACCACCACTGTCACAGGCCACACCCAGGACCCATTCTGACACCACGTCATCGCCGGGGCCGTCTTCAGTGAGCAACACAGCACCGGCATTGGCGCCACCAGCAGTGGAGAAGAGTCCTCTTCTCAGACGAGAGCTGTTACTGTATCTCAACAGCAGATGGCAGAGAGAGAGTCTGGCGACGCCGTGGGGAACGTTATTTGGATGCTAGGTTTGTTGAGAGAGACTCGTGGGGTGGTCCGAGCATCATGGTGAGGGGACGAATCGGTCTTGCACAGAGGGTCAGCCCTGTGGTATTCCAGAACATCGGTCCAGGGAGAGGCAATGGTGTCACAGCAGCTCGGTACATTGATCAAGTCTTGAGACCACACGCTATACCTCATTTGGCAGAATGGCACCAGAACCAAGCAGTGGCCTGCACTCAGTCCCGATTTAAATCCAATTGAGCACCTGTTGGACGAGATTCAAAGACACCTGAATGACGTCCGACCAAGGCCAACAACTGCAGCTGAACTGCGTCATGCATTCCTCAGAGTATGGGCTCAAGTGCCTATGGCCTTCATCAACTGCCTCATCCATTCCATGTATCGACGTTACACGGCAATCATCAATGCACATGGCGGACACACAAGATACTGACTTGTGATGCCATTTTCCCAGAGACAAGTGTTGTGTTTCACTTTAAGAACATTTGACACTTTAATATCAACCTTGATGATCAGTTTTGCCAAGTTTCATTTTTTTAATATGTCTCAAAGTATGTTTACAGTGATTGGACAAATAAGGTTTCTCATATATCTATCCATTGTGACGTTTGTTTTGCAGCTCAGTATATATGCTAACACCAAAGATTTGGTGTTTTGTTCAGTCATGGTAGAGTTTGTTTATTATGTGCCTTATCATGATGAGGATCTTGATAGATTGAATAAGTAATGATCAACTTGTGTGCCTTCTCCCAACCAGGAGCTCTGTGAGCTGGCACAGAGGAAGTTCCTGCGGCAGATTGTGCAGTATGCAGAGGAACAGGATGTCACAGCGCCGTATCCCAGACTCTTCCTCATCGACTTTGTCAAGGAGGAACCATGTAAGTAGAGAATCAGTCAAGCTCTTGTTCCACTTCATTACTATCTGTCATGTGTACAGCCGCACTGGGATTGTGGGTCAGAACTGGTCCCCTGCAACTTAAGCTTGTCGTAAATGGCCATTTAAATTATCGGTCGGTCAAACCCGATTCGAGGGAAGTTGTTTATAATATCCAGCTTGTGAATCCATGGACATCGCCATTTTAGGTCATGTGACCAGCTATGCTACACTAACTCCTTACACACAATACAAACTCCATGCATCGCACACAACTTTCCACATATAACACTTTTATAAACTTTGACTGTTCTTTCCGTTATTTGTCTTTACGCTAGCATCCGAAGGATGTTATAATATATTTGACGAGAGGGCATGGATGGCCCAGTCATCTAACGCACCGCCATTCACATTTCACAATTGTGGCCCTTACTTTATGGGATCATGAGTTTGAATCCTGGTTCACCCTGCTTAAGTGTCCTGGTTTGTAAGCATTATACCATTATGATTTCACTGAAGGAGTAAGCGTTAAAGGCCGTGCAATTATAAACAATCTTGACGTGTTGTTTGTGGAGTGGTGTTGCACTCTGGGACATCCTCTTGATGACAGTGTTGTGATGATGATGATGTTATCTGTGGAGTGGTGTTGCACTCTGGGACATGCCCTTGATGACAGTGTTGTGATGATGATGATGTTACCTGTGGAGCATGTGTGTTTCATCGGATCACAGGTTTTCGGACATCATACGTTTTCGGACAACCATGGTTAGGCTAAAAAAACAACATAGTCTTGGTTCTCAGACACCGCCCCCAAAATCATAAAGTTAGCCTCATGTTTCATTTTTATTTCCATTTTTTTTTAAAAACCACAAAATCCATAAATATTCCAAGTCCAACAGTATTCCAGTGTTTTACTCATCAAGGAATACATTTATATAGGGAGGCCCTTTTTCTGGTTGAATGTACACAATTGTTTATTTATTGATTACACAACTGTTTATTGAATACAAAAAAGACACCCGCCCTCCCGCACTATATTTTAAAAAAAACAATTCTTATAATTTTTTAAACCCTATCGCAATAACTCACGCTATATAACAAGGGATGTGGCGTCACACAGACATTTTAAATACTCAGATGATGACCTGTTTGTAAGATAAAGTCAGTGAGATGTTTTACAGTTCTTCTTCTGATTAACTAGAAAATTACAAAGGTTGCTAAGCGTCTGAAACCGCATAACACAGGGATATATGATGTGTGTACTGCAGCTGCCAACCAGGAGACACCACAGAAGGAGACGCCTGATAAGGAGACACCGCAGAAGGAAACGCCTGACAAGGAGACACCACGGATGGAGACACAGCCCTCGGGACATCATGGCAGCAAAGACTTCCTCAAACACCCTCTCTGTATCCACATACTCTGTGAGCATGATGAGGTACGTGTTTTGGGGATTTGTTGAGTGTAGGATAAAACAGATCTGAGGGTTTTAATGATATTTTGTTGTTTGTTTATTTGTTGTTTAATGCTGACTGTCTGTAAATAATCAAGTTTGGACCAGACAATCCAGTGATTGATATCATGAGTATTGATCAACGTAATTAGGATTCGATGACATGCATCATCCAAATACACATCTGAGGGTTTTAATGATATTTTGTTGTTTGTTTATTTGTTGTTTAATGCTGACTGTCTGTAAATAATCAAGTTTGGACCAGACAATCCAGTGATTGATATCATGAGTATTGATCAACGTAATTAGGATACGATGACATGCATCCAAATCAGCGAGTCTGACTACCCATTGCCGTTAGTGGCTACTTACGACATGCATAATCGCCTGTTACAGCAAGCATGGGCTGCTTACCCGTATCTTCACAGCCCCTTTTGAGATTTAAAACACTCATCTGATCATGCTAATGCTGTTATGATAGTGTAAAACAATATTCATAATAAACATATTATCTTATTCTTGTTAGAATTGACAGATTTTCTCAAATAAGAATGATAATTTTCTGAGACAGTGTTTTTTCGTTTTGTATTGCTGACCCATCATAATATAACCTCTTGTCTCCCCTCCCCCAGGGATGGCACAGTTGTGGGGAGCCCCTCCCCCTGGTGTTCAGCACCACCACCCTGGAGAAGTGTGTGCCGTACATCGCCAGGATCACTGGCATCGCCCAGTACAGCAAGAAACTGGTCCTCAACTGTCAGGCTACAGAAGCAGGACGCGAGTTTATCCGCTGGGTGGAGGAGGTAAGTGTTGGTCCTGTACTCAGAGCAATGTACTATAAGCTTAAAAAAATAAAAGAATTGGTTCTCAGCAATCTCAGGCAATGGCTTTTGAAAATATGGTGTGGGCGGGTTTGTTTGTTTTTTGCTTGTTCCAACTTATATGTAACCAAATAAACATTTGTGTACCATCAACCTCGGAAAGAGCCTCCCTACATAAACAAGTATACAAACTCCTATTATCACTATGACCATAACACGAGATGTGCAGTAAAGCAGTTCACATGTAAAGGGAAGTAATTAGGATTTATTAGTAGTATTAGGATTTTAGTATTTTTGGGGGGAAAATGGAAATAAAAACGAAAAGACTTTCTGATGATGCAGGCGATGCCTGAGAACCAAGACTTTTAATTTTTTTAGCCTTACATGTTCAAAAATATAGGGTTAATATAAAAGCTACAACAAAGTAGATGGTTATGATGGAATCCTCTTCACAGTACCTAGATGTAGTGGAGTAGCCTCGTGGATGAAGTATTAGACTGTCTCACTTTAGGTCCTGGTTTGATTCCCCACGTGGGTATAGTGAATCCCATCTTTATAAAGTAGATCCCTAGTAACATTTCTTGAAATATGAATAGTTGAAATGTTGCCTGAATGTGGCATTGTGGGTATAATGTTGAGAAGGCTATACGGATGCTCCAAGTGTTTGTTCCAAGATGTCTGTGTTCTTCAGAGCCCCCTGGTGGTGGACTGCTCGGACTTCGGCCAGATCTATCAGGACATCCGACAGGAAGTGATACAAGCAGACCCAGACAGAGTCATGGGCAAACTGGCAAGGTAAGTTCTGGGAAAACATGGCTTGTTGCTTCCACCCTTCAGTGATGAAATTTAAAGTAACGAAGTTGGGAGGTCACTCTGAGAATGTCCTCTGTGGTTAAAAGATATAAACGATTTTGTATATTTTAAGGTTAGTTTTCCTGTTCAATGCACGGCACCATGCCCCATGCTTTATTTGTTTTTAGTTTTAGAAAGTTACATGGGAATGAATAATAGTTGAAAAGACGAAAACAAACATTTTTGAAAGAAACTTTATGTTTGTCTCACAGATGTATAATAATATGCGTAAATGCAGAAAAAAAATTGAAAATATTTTTAAACATTCTTAACTGTAAATTATTAGACTAAACATGTTTGTGTTATTCGGCAACAATCATAAGAGGGAGACGCTCTGTCCTAGGCTGCGTTACCTGCCCTTGAGCGCTTGGACTCCTCGCCTGCCGCCGCTAGGAGGCAAAGGCAGGCTACATCAGTTGCGATGTTTTCACTATACTTGTCCTTTAATGTGTACCATGTGTGTCTCCCTGCAGGTGCCACCTGCCCAATGGGAAGACAGTTTGGCTGTGTGAAGAACATCGCAACCAGATGCGAGTGACGGTGCTGAGCGACGAGGCGGCAGTGACCTCTCACGTGCCAGGTGACCTGGGCAGGGTGGACTACATGCTGGAGGCAATGAAGGGGCTGGACATGAGGCAGGTGCCTGATGGGATACGCAGCCTCGTGGTGGAGAAGAAGCCAAGAAGGACCACACAGACTGAAGGAAGCAATGGTAAATAGTCCACTCGTAAAATGTTCAGGTCATAGGATTACCTACTTAGGGACAACAGCATGGGATTTTTGAATGAGACAGAGTAAATATTGTGTCAGCGAATCAAGACATTTAATTTTTTTATTGAAGTGCCAGACAATCAGTTTTCATAACATCCAACATGTCCAACAAATAATTTTGCCATCATTTTCCCCGTAAAAAATATTTTTTTCAAAATCATCCAAGCCACCCCAACCTTCTGTTTGTATGTTTTTCTTACAACAAATGTTTATTCATCAGTTTCTCAAAAAGACGAAAACCCTATTTTAGAAAGAATTTGTATGACCGATAATGGCCATTAGTTTCAAATGTACTCACAATCAAGAAAGTTTTGACAATACTTTCTTCATTGTGAAGCAAACAGCAGGTACCGGTACTCTTATTTTCATCTGATCGTATTTTCATTGGACCAAGATGTTATTTAGTTTGCACTCTAAGCTTTCTCTGAAATACGAGCTATATTGTTATTGGACTACATGTTTACATGTTCACTATGGTTGTTTATCATCTTCACTTCAGGACCAGAGGTTCCTGGTAGCCGAGATCAGGTTGATGGTGCTGGAGAAGACCAGGAGAAGCCCGAGGAAAGACCATCAAGTGATGGATCAAACACATCCCAGACATCAAGTCAGCGTTCAGCTCTTAGCCAGCTCTCACAGTCCAATATGTCTCCTGCACTCAGGTCTCTGAAACCACGGGGGTCAGGTGGACGTCCTCGCATCGGGAACAAGACGAAGAGTAGAGCCTGTACAGTCATGTGACAAGGTCATGTGACAAGGGTCAGGTGGACGTCCTCGCATCGGGAACAAGACGAAGAGTAGAGCCTGTACAGTCATGTGACGAGGTCATGTGACAAGGGTCAGGTGGACGTCCTCACATCGGAAACAAGACGAAGAGTAGATACTGCACAGTCATGTGACGAGGTCATGTGACAAGGGTCGGGTGGACGTCCTTGCATCGGAAACAAGACGAAGAGTAGAGCCTGCACTGTCATGTGACAAGGGTCAGGTGGATTGGTCTGACTAGCCTTTGTCATGGGACCTGTGATTGCATGAAATGTTTAACCTTTTCTTTCCACTACATTCATCCATGGACCCTTTTGTATTGGAGCAACACAGGTCCAAGATTTTGGACTTGAGTACCTGGGGGATGAGAGTGGACTTATGCGCAAGTACTCTCATTTTGATGAAAATGGTCATTGAGAGAAATATGTAAACACAAATGTATTTATCTATGTGCAAATAAACTACACACTAACCTTTAGCAATTGTTTAACTTTAGATCAAAGTTCCATATGTGGTTAAAACATTTGATAAAATTATATACAAAATTATATTAATTTTTATACAATACTGTTAAAACCTTGAGTGTTTTCACAATATGCCTATATAGGAAAATGTGATGTAGTTCAAGAAGCCCACTTTTATAATAATAAATTCAAATCATCTTTATTTTGAAAATACCAATCTTTAAAAAAAGATTCAGTGCCTGGATTCAGACATATACATATTTAATGTATTTATGATAGGGCAAGTATTTCCCATCACAGTTCCTGTTGATAGTGGATCAAGTTTGAGTGATGTGAAACAAAAAGGCAAATATCACCAACATGTCAAGATAATGGGCATTACATTTGGATCTCTCCATTGCTCACTCACAACACATGACATTTTGCATGAAACAAGTCGCTTCATTATCACATCATAACTGACTAATTACCGTTCCCATGGCATTGACAGAAATCCTTCATCAGTATTTTATTCAGGGAAGGTAACTGATATCAAGATATTTGATATGAAACTTAATTCTGTGAACATATTGTTTACTTTCCTGGCGAACCAGGCAACATCTGTGATACTAAATGTCAAAGTTCATGTGTACATCTGTGATCCTGCTTGTATATATACTCAGTCTACACAAGCTCAGCACAATCATTGGCGTAACCTTAGAAACAGTCATGTAGATTCTTCATTATTTGGAAGTATACCTATACCATGATAGATATTTATACTTTTCCTGACAGAAAAATATATATTTATATGATGTATATGTTTATGTTACATTTATTATTATATTCATCATTAACCAGATCATACTCTCTGTGTCATAGGAGATATTGCTACAGTTAAATTTCATCAGTATCACAGGCCACTGTGATGTCATTGGTTACCATGGCATCAGAATCGAATGACATCACTAATCACTCTGCCACTGAAGCTGGTTAGCTGTACTTTTGACACTCAAGACACTGGTTATTACTGTTTACGAACTAAAAACGTTGATTTCGGATGATAAATACAATATCACTCTTACGTCTTAGATTTTCTAGTTAGACATTACCTGATAGGTGATATATTCTGTTGAAGATGTCATCTGATATTATTAGATTTTTGTACCTGTCCACTTCACTAACCCCCCAACAAATCTCACCTAATTGTATTTTCCTCAAGTTTGTACCGAGATGAAAACAATTGCTGTGAAGTTCCTGTTGTATTCAACTCGCCTGAACAAATACACTGTACATGTGTTCCCACAGTCATTGTATAGAGATGCCTTGAATTGATTCAGTTTAACAATCTGTTTAATGATGACTGCCACAGTTACAAACATCTTTGTTTGACCGGTATGTATAACATTTTACAACTTTTTTTCTTTTCTCAAATGACAAATATAAAAATAGAAACTTATCCGTTATGTATGGGGTGAAAGTGCCCCGCTGCCTATGAAAGGATTTAATATGATCAAGTTTTTATATATATATATATATGTGTGTGTTTGTGTGTGTGTATATATATATATATATATATATACACGTAAGACCTGTTTTATCACAATATAGATTTTGATTATTGATCTGATTGTTTTGACTGGGCCAGTTGTTGTGACATATCAGGGGCCAGTTGTTGTGACGTCCGATCGAGGGCCAATTGTTGTGACATCCCATCTGGGGCCAATTGTTGTGACATCCCATCTGGGGCCAGTTGTTGTGACATCCAATCGAGGGCCAGTTGTTGTGACATCCGATCGAGGGCCAGTTGTTGTGACATCCATTCGAGGGCCAGTTGTTGTGACATCCAATCGAGGGCCAGTTGTGACATCCGATCGAGGCCAGTCTGGGCATGCTGCGGAATGTTTCACTGTAACCTCAGTCTAATGCAATGTTCACAACGTGTGACAGCATACAACTCCCTCAAACATCAGAGGACAACAGGCACAGACGCTCACCTTCAGGAGAAACAATTTCCTCAGGAAAAAAACATGAAACATTCCAAATAATCACCATATGGCTTCCTTACCAGGTTGATATTAAGCTGTTAATAATGTGATGTTGTCATATGAGACAAGAATGTTCAAGTGTTATTCAGATGTGTGGCCTGTGTTCACCAAATATCCCTCTATGTATTTTAGATGCTTATAAACCTCCAGCGACATCATCCTATTGTTCTCCAGTCGGGTTAAATCTCACAATCAGGGATGTTGTAATGTCCGGGATTTTGTTAATTCAACTTCCGTTTAGATTGTAACATAAATGTTTCTCGCTTGATATTTATTTTGCATTTATACACAAGGTACTGAAATGTAAAATCAAATGACAAGTGTTTTCTTTGCATTCCTATGGATCAAACACAACCTTCGTATCTGTAGTCCATTGAGTGTTCTCACTAGGCTACATAGGCACTGATAAACAAGCTTTTAAAAATGTCTTTTTCAAGTACCGTACGCCTTTATCCTGTGGATGCAGGTTTTAAATATCATAAAAACCCACAGATGTGCTTTACCCAAAACATAAATACCTGTGAAAGATCTTATGTCAGTGAACTACCATCAGGTGTGTGACTGTTTGCATTCACATAATGTACAACTGCACATATATTTAAAATGAGAAAGACAAAAATGTGTCCTTGTCAAAATCTCATCTCGTTGTCACATGATTATGAAAGTTGCTTTATTCAACTCCCTTTGTTCCGTCCATGGTGAAGATCTCGGAGATTGTTGTGTATTTGTCTATCTGGCTCTTCATTCTAGCAGCTAGCATTCCTGTGATATTCACTGTATTATTATTCTTAGCAGCATAAAGCATGTCAATATTTGTCAAAGTTTGTTTTTATTTTTTGATTGAACATGGTATGTTTCCATGTATGAAAAATATCATGTAGATTTTTAACAGCACCTTGAAGTCTATCATTTATAGATGACATTTCACCACAATAAATGGAAGATGTTTTTTTAAAGTTTGTTAAATATGTTGTCTATATTTCTGCAATACATGTGCAGTTGTTTCATATCATGTGATTTTATATTATACTGACATTTATTGTCTTGAAGTCAACTGTAGTCTTTAGCGGGATTAGGTTTTGTATTGTTGCCATGTAACAGATGTGCGACACTTTGATATTTGTTTCAACCTCACTCTAGGTTGACCTCTGACTTTCAGTGTTCTGGCACTGTGATGATGCCTGGAATCCATGTTTCCCTGATTTAGTTCGTTGGTTTGCAAGTATTCGAGACTCACCATGATAAATCCTGGAATAAACTTCATGCTTATATTTATTTTGGAAGGTTCTTTGACCCAGTGTTTATCCAAGGGAGCGGTTGTTTTGTATTACCGTATTCGACGTAATAAGCGCCCTGCTCTAATAAGTGCCCACGGCGATATTTGATAATATATTGGCAATTGGCACCCCTTCCGATTGATCAATGTACACAAGACTTATTTATTCGCGTATAATACGCACTCGTGTGTTATATGCACCCTTAATTATGGGCAATTAAATTCTGGAAAAAAATATCTGTCGTACATTTCAGGCCGTCAGCATAAACCGCAAAATTTATCTTTTATCTGTTTTTTTTTCCACCAAAATAATATTCTAATAAGAGCTCCCTATTTCTTGTTTTGAGAGCGCCCTGGGCGCTTATTACGTCGAATACGGTAGTATATTTTTCAGTATTGAGTTATTATTTCTCCTCAATGTCTGTTCGCTGCGTCGGCTGACCTAGTGTTATTTCTACAATGTACCGTAGGTTACAAAAGGCAGACTTCACTTCAGCAGCATAGCATGAAACACCAGTGTGGAAGAAGTGTTCATTTCCAGAACAGAAGTCATAAACAATTCCATATTTTACATACAACTTCATATATCAGGCAGCTGCTGGTGCCTTTTGCTCTTCGGTAATTTAAAGTTTTTAGTTTTTTAAGTTTCCCATGCAGGAATTTCAACAGAAGGTAGGGTTCATGCCCAGTGACAAACTTAAAGACTTTTCAGTATTTCTCTTAAACATTCTAATTATTTCATACCTTCACATTGTTGGTTTTGTTTCAAGAGTATCATTCTCAAATCTTTCAGTATTGTTTTATCAGGAGGATTTGAAACATCATCCTATAGTGCCTTTTGTGTCTACATCAAACTAGTGAGTGACTAGTACTATGATAAGTGTCAAGGTAATTTCAACCAGTTCAATTCACCGTTGATTTCCATCAATACATGAAGAGTAGATTGCAGTCAAAAATAAAAGGGATCTTTTCAAGTATATGTTTACTTTGCTCAAAACCTTTTTCAACATCATAATCACTATACACTATAATATAGTATACTGATGCCAATGGTTTGGCCAGTAATGGAGTTTGGCCGGTGCATGTTTCAGCCACCCTCTGACACCCCCCTACTCTGTCACTGTCCCAGTTGGGGCATAGACCTCACTTCATAACCTGCCAGTAATAGATGCCAATAGGTTTTGATGCTCTGCATCACGTCATGTGCATGGATTGTCATGTTGGTACATAATTACTTGAAATAAAATTCAGTATTTAACGATCACAAAGTTGTGTAATTAATTGAGGAGTCGCATCCATGCAACATGTGCAAGTGCCTTGGGCATATTAATTACTCATATAATATTCTGGTCAATTCTGGGTGTTAATGGCCCAGTCAGGCATGTTTCCAACAGTCAAGACTTGCCGAAGACCCTGCATTCCAACTGCCAGGCTGGAACAGACGACTCACACGAAGCAGGCACATCCATCACTGGAGGCATAGGCTCTGTGTGTGATCCACAAAGGGCGTTAATGACCAGAGGTTTCTGCTTGAGGGTGGCACAAGCAGTAGTGAAGGCACATTGTAATTCTACCAGAGTGCTTTATGACCCTAAATGGGATTCGTTGACTACTGTAACTGGAAGGAAATACATCCTTCAGAGGCTACAGTTCAGTTTACTGCTGATTATTTGCTGTGTGTACAATACAAGGAAGTTGTGGGGAGGTACTGTGGATATATTTGCATTTTTTGTTTATTTGTTGATTAACGACTTCTCAGCAATGTTCCAGCTATATGACGGCGGTCTGTATTCCTAACAAACGCCGGCTACACCCTGTAAAATTTGTCTGTTTGTTTGTTGTTTAACGCTGCACTCAGCAATATTCCAGCAATATGACGGCGGTCTGTAAATGGAGCCTGGACCAGACAACCCAGTGATTGATGAGCATTGATCCACGTAATTGGGATAAGGTGACATGTATCAACCAAGACAGCAAGCCTGACCACCTGATCGCCGTAAGTCGCCTCTTATAACAAGCATAGTCGCCTCTTATGACAAGTATGGGTTGATGAAGACCTATTCTAACATGGATCTTCACAGGTTGGTATATTTATGGCATCTGTCAACTCTTTACTGGGAGCATATACACTGGATAAGATTAACACTCAGTCCTCACCTTGAGGATTAGAAACGCTGCTTAGACCTGCATAGGATCTGGGTGTGGTTTTAAAACACTTAATCACTGATCCCTATGAGCCACTAATAGCAGCACCGATATGGTTTCTTACTCAGGAAACTGTATCTGATTACCTAGGCACGGATGCATGCATTGGTGAGGTTGACGGGTTAGATGTGATCCAGGTGTAGTTTGACAGAGGGCCTCATGGGAAAGTGCATGTGGGTCTCATGTGGGATTTCATTGCCAAGAATCAGCAACTCAGACAAGAGAACTGCCATTCCACTCTGCCATTTATGTCTCTGGTCTTGGGTCAGGGAGATAAAGATAAATTTAACTTTGTGCCCAGTCCGGACTTTGAGGGTTACAAGACTTCAAAGGAAACGGTTCTTTCCACCATTGGTGCTTGGCAGCAAAAATGAGGTCTTCAAGAACATTCATGGCATTTTGGTATGTAGACATGCAGGATTGGATCCACCTAAGGCTCACAATGTGCACGAGATTAGAGCGTTAGCATCCACCATGGCCTCATATTCCATTTGTTCTGTTGTAGACGTCATCAGGGAATTGTTTTGGTGGACAGATAGTATATTTAAAGAATTACTATCTACAGGATTTGTCAGTAGAAGATGTGGAAGGCATTCATCAGTTTAGACCGCTTGTGTTTGTGAAATAATTGACGATGCCGCGGACAGCAAGAATTGAACTACAATGTTACCAGATATTTCGTCTTATGGCATGTCAAAATAAATATTCTGAGGGACTTTGGGGCTTTTGTTTCGACTGCCTACATCTTGATGTTCTGATCCTCAAGGCATCAAGTATTGTATGCCACTCAGGTACTTGAAGATGAAGCATGACGTTGCATGTTAGAGCAAGGATATGACAGTGAGAGAGTTAAATATAACACCGAATCTGCATTATTTCAGCCATATAGCAACAGGATGTGACAGGTGATGCGTGATCAGTGAAGATGGAGCACTGATGAAGCCGAAGTCTCATCCATTAAGGAATCCAGTCCAGGCTACAGACATTAGCATCGCAAATTACAGACGACGCAAACTGTGGGATATGTTTGTAGAGGTTTTATCAGGATAAGAAATAATTTCGTTATAATCGTTATTCATCGTTATAACTATTGTTTACTGTAATATGATAAATCTTTTAATTTATATAATTCCACAGTACAAAAGAAAAGGAACAAGACATCCATGACCTTTCATTTACCTTAATTTTAAAGTAGTATCACAAAATATTGTACATTTTCTTGTTCACGTGAAGGCATTACAATTTGTTAATCAGAATTATTTTTGAAAAATTGAGGATGCAGAGGGAAAACATGAGCTGTTTCTAAACAAAAAATATACTTTACCTTGTGAGGCTAAAAACAATAATAGCCTTGGTTCTTAGACACAGCCCACATCATCAGAAAGTCTGTCACACTTTTCGTTTTTATTTCCATTTTCCCCCCAAAATACAAAAAAAATAATACTACTAATAAATCCTAATTACTTCCCTTTACTTGCGCATGACTTTACTGCGCATCTCGTGTTATTGTATGCTTGTTTATGTTGGGAGACCCTTTGCCAGGTTGATGGTACACAACTGTTTATTTGGTTACATATAAGTTTGAACAAGCAAAAATAACAAAAAAACACCACCCGCCCTCAGTATATTTTGAAAAGTCATTGCCTGAGAACCAATGCTTTCATTGTTTTAAGCCTAATATTGACTTCTTTACATATACATACATATTATCATATATTCATATTTACATATGAAAGACACACAGGTATCAGGCCAGCTTTCATTCAGTTTCTCCGCGATAAAATGTCACATTCTTGTCAGTTTCATGAACTTTCACTTCATAAAGTAAGTTGTCAGGGAGACGTGATTTCAGCTGATCCCAGATATAGACTGCGATGTTCTCTGCAGAACTGAAACATACAACAAGTAGACATGTTGCCAAATACAAGGTTTATGTAATAACTTCCCGTCATGATCAATGATATAATGCACATCAACAGACATTATTCAACGGTTTACCAGACACATCAATGTCAGTCAGAGCTTCATATACGCACCTCACAACATCCTTGAAGTATGGGACATCTTTGTCCAGATGCTTGTGATCTACGATGGCCATGACACCTTCCTGTAATTAACATCAGTCAGAACATATTTTTGAGAAAGTTCCATAAACTGCATGCATTTATCCACTAGACACAGGGAGACAGGGAGACTTAATGGAGACCTCCATAAGGAGGGTGTTGTCACATAGGCATGACAAAAACATTATCAAAACAAAAAATGGACCTACTTAACAAAAGAGAAACAATAATGCTCCATTGATCACGATTTTGTAACTTGTGACACTGATCTATGTAGCCAGCTGACCATGTACCCGTACATACTTACTGCCATATATTTTTTAAGATCAACAAGATTGAAAACCATTCCTGTCACTGGGTCCACCTGAAAAGGAAATAGATATACAGTAAACGATATATGTGGTCAAATGACTTTTGTCTTCTGGTTTGGTTACAAGGCTGGTTTATTGAGAAGCTTCAAACATCCTTATAAGAATTATATATAACTGGTGAGTTGAGTGACTGACCGCCACTTTTAGCAGTATTCCAGTTATATCACAGCGTGTCAGCTTAATGTGGTAGGAAAGCCCCAAATGATTCAGTTGTCTACCACTCTGTTGAATCCCACGAACACGGGTATGGTGCTAAAAGACCAAGAAACAACCAGGGTGAACCAGGGTTTAAACCAATGATCATTGGTTTCGGGTATGCCCAAGGGACGCAACTCTGCACAGCGAATTGGGGTGCCCGAGACAACAGTCCACCCGTACCCTCAGATACATAATTTAAACATGTGTTGGTTGTTGAACACCACACTCAGCAATACTGCAGCGGTATGACAGATGCCAGTAAATAATCAAGTCTGGACTAGACAATCAAGTGAGTGGAACATACTTATACGTCCTGTTGTTTCTGAGAATCATGGCATGTACATCCAAAATAGGGTGTACCATTGAGAGGAAATGTGCGATCCATGGTGCTTTTAATTTGCTAAGATTGATATTTCCGAATTGAGGTGGTAAAGAAATGAGGCTGAATTATTTTAGAAAGCTGACATCTGATTGGCTAAGTTTGCTTAGAGTAACCTGACGTGACCTGCATTCTCGTCAGACCTTTACGTAGAGAGGTATTGTATAAGAGCAAAAGATATAATAATAATAAGATTGAATACGCTAGAACATTTCTATTAATGTACACACATCTCATATTCACTGAAACAAATACCCTCCCCGGGTGCTTAGAAAATTCACATAGAAAATTCACAAAGGAGGACACTTACTAAACATGCTAAAATCAAATGCAAGTTTAACTGTTTGTCAGAGATAGAGCGGTAGAAAAAAACTTTCTTTACAAAAGTTACAAGGCAATCAAATAACAGCTTTCTACACTGTAAAAAGATCTGAACTATACACAAGACAATGTAGATAGTCTTGTAAATCTTTGGGACATGAGCACCTGTACAGATTACCTACAGATTGGTTTACAAGTTGGTTAGGGGCGTACTGGAGCAGAGCGCTCAATATGGCGAATACGGTACACAACTAGCCAAGCATGCCTTGACTATGGACAACAGCTGTATGATATACTCACCACCAAAAGAAACGCAAACCATAGAAACGTTAACAGGAGTATTTTATGTTAAGAATGTGTAATGTGTACCACTTAATGACAAAACTAACAATAAGTCAAGTGTTACTACCTAATATCTTTATTCTTAATACAATATGCTACACAGGATTTCCAAACTTTAGAAGTTAATTCTGCACAAGACAAATGGTGCATCTCGACTCATGGGTGATGCGTTCATGAGCGTCGATTCACTCTGTGTACTAATAGTATGTTCGTTTGTGCTTCAAACCAATCTAATATCTCTTGAATATGAGTAAATCTTCATATTTTAACCAACATGTATGGTATTTGCGTTTCTTTTGTTGGTGAATATATATATATTAGCTTCATGACATTGATATGACAATGGTTGAGATTGTTACTTACTGGCCCACGTAGTACCACTTCAACTGAAACAGACATGTTTTAGATGTACATACATATCAACTTAACATATTCACTCTCCTCCATTGAGGACACATTGCAATTGGGAGGGGTTGGGAAAATAGTATCAAACAAAATGAATTTAAACCATCCATTATCAATCCAATCCAATCATACACTCATATTTAAACACAAATCAGGAAACTATACTATTATATGCTAATTTATCATAATACTCACAAATTCTAACAGACTGTTCAGTGCACATGGTGTCCGTGGAATTAATGTTATTTTCATGCTCATTGCATTTGGCTTTGACTGATGTTATTGAGTTTCACTGCATATAACATAAGTATTGATTGCATACAATTACACATACAACATAAGTATTGATTGCATACAATTACACATATAACATACCGGGTACAGGCTTTTTAATTTGTTTCATCTCAAATGCCAATTATCACTTGATTAACATGATAGCCACCTGTCTCTGTCATTAACAGGATTAGAAATTGGCACTAGTCATATAGTCCTTGCCAAACTGCCCAATGGTAAAGGTATCATAAGGACAAGTAGAAAATTGCCATTGATAAGGGTTTTGCTATATATGTTATCATTATAAGGACTAGTGGACGAAAACTGTTAGTTTCTAACGCTGTTATAGGTCTTCATACTGACATCACATGTAACCACATTGATAACCTTGAACAGAATAACAGAGCTTTATGATCCAATGTAATAACTTTGTCAGTCATTCTCAATCAAACCATTTTCTTTGTAGGTGTGACTTTTTGAATGTTTTTCAGAAAAGATTTTCTAAACCAGTTACCATGGTTCCCAGTACAATGAGTAAAATAACATAGCATGGCATTACTTAAAATCTGTCTAACCCGCCACCAATCAGGAGCATCACATCCAATCAGATCTGTTAATACAGGACTATATTTACAGTCCAGAACTTAAAAGGTTCATTTAGCGTCAAGAAACATCTGTCCAATCAAGAGTTCCTTCACTTTGTGGGACAAAGGACCAACTTATTGAGAAATTGATGCCCTCTAATCAAGATTAATTTTCCATACATCCAATAAACCATATATAGATACAGATATATATGAAATCATGAGTTACAAAAAAACAGATTACAAGCTTAATCAATGGTTTCAAGGATACTTCTTTCAATTTCTTTGTCATCATTGTTGATACTATGGATACTGGGAACTGATTCTTGTATAATTGCTTCTACTGTCTTTGATTCAGATTAACGCTTAGTCTCTGAAAATCTATAATTTGGATAGAAGCAAACAGGTACATATAAATTGAGAAGGAGTTCGAGTGAGATGGGAGATTCCTGAACCTCAGCCAGAGGAAAAGGTAGACTTGCTTGGACACTCTATCTATCATGTGGACAGGACACTCTAACATGTGGACAGGACACTCTATCATGTGGACAGCACGTTCTATATGGTGGACAGGACGCTCTATCTATCATGTGGACAGTACATTCTATATGGTGGACATGACACACTATCATGTGGACAGGACACTCTAACATGTGGACAGCACACTCTATCTATCATGCGGACAGGACACACTATCTAACATGTGGACAGCACACTCTATCTATCATGTGGACAGGACACACTATCTAACATGTGGACAGGACGCTCTAACATGTGGACAGCACACTCTATCTATCATGTGGACAGGACACTCTATCTATCATGTGGACAGGACACTCTAACATGTGGACAGGACTCTCTATCATGTGGACAGCACACTCTATCTATCATGTGGACAGGACACTCTATTTATCATGTGGACAGGACACTCTAACATGTGGACAGGACGCTCTATCTATCATGTGGACAGGACACTCTATCTATCATGTGGACAGGACACACTATCTATCATGTGGACAGGACACTCTATCTATCATGTGGACAGTACACTCTATCATGTGGACAGGAAACTATAAAAGGTGGACAGCACGCTCTATCTATCATGTGGACAGGACACTCTAGCTATCATGTGGACAGGACACTCTATCTATCATGTGGACAGGACACTCTATCTATCATGTGGACAGGACACTCTAACATGTGGACAGGACACACTATCATGCGGACAGCACACTCTACCTATCATGTGGACAGGACACTCTATCTATCATGTGGACAGGACACTCTATCTATTATGTGGACAGGACACTCTAACATGTGGACAGGACACTCTATCTATCATGTGGACAGGACACTCTAACATGTGGACAGGACACTCTATCTATCATGTGGACAGGACACTCTAACATGTGGACAGGACACTCTATCTATCATGTGGACAGGACACTCTATCTATCATGTGGACAGGACACTCTAACATGTGGACAGCACACTCTATATGGTGGACAGGACGCTCTATTATGTGGACAGCACACACAAGTTACCTTTGTAATTGTGTCCGTGGCCATTTGGGTTGTTGCATTTACCGAACACCTCGGCATTCTCTTCATCTGTTAATTTGTTACTGAAATGTGAGTGTGATAATACTCATGTGGCAGTGTCATTTCAATAATTTATCTGTATATATATGGTATTGGTTTTAGACAGTGTAATTGGTGTATCTTATTAGATTATGTACGGTACAAGTTTCCAGCCTGATTACTCCAAGCTGAACTTGGGCTGGTAAGTTCTTTTGTTTATTGTGAGGGGCGAGAGTATTCTTTTGTCTTGCTTTTAGAGGGCAAGCTTCTATACTAACACAAGCACTAAGTCAGTCTACTATATACAGCTCTCTCTGGACAGTCACGACATGAGACTCATATTTTGACACGTATTGTGCCCAGGACTTTCACAGCTTCATCTTCACTATAAATCTCCAAAGGTTAGTTTTAATACTAGATTATAAACATTATGTAGGATGTAATATTTGTTTTAGTACAGCATGTATAATTTAAACATTATTTTAGTGTAGACATACTTGTGTGATTTGAGTGTATGAATGTAATTTATGTCATAAGTACAGTAACGATAATAAACACAGCATTCATGTTTATGATTCTCTGATGTAATGTACTATAATATGTTTTTATGATAAAGCAACAGATATAAGTATTTGTGTACGCCATATTGTTTGCCATCAGAAATGTGTGTTGTGTATAATCATATTACAGCACAGGTATTTTATGTAGGTTTATCTATGACATTCTATTTGAGATAATGTTGGTAGTATGTTTAGATTGAATTAATATGGCAGTAGATTACTATGTATATTATTTTATGATATTTATATTAAAGTTAGAATGACATGTGTATGTTATTTATAGATGGATCTGAGTGACGAGTGATTTGGCCTACTATCACCTGAGTGCCATACATTCGGTAGGCATAATAATTTAGTTATTCAGGGTTTATATTTCATGTATGTATTATATACATCTTGTATATTCAAGTGCATTGATGCAGTTGAAGTAATATGGAAACCATCATATAATAATATGGTGAATGCATTTTAATTATTATATACATAACGGTGATGAGTGCAATGTTTCAATCAGCATAATTATTTATTTATTAATTGTTCAATTATGTTCCAGGGTGAATATTGGTATGGAAAATAAACTTGTGGCTTTTTGGTCGCAACTCACCCCCAGCAGGCGTTGGTCTTAACTGTGATATTTGCACCACCCTAACCTGCTACACTCACATTGTGTAACATCTGGTCATATGAACATAACTGTCATTATACATATGTGTATGTCATAAACATTTGCGGGGTAGGGCAATTAAGCCCCCAAGCCAAAACAAAGAAGGCCCAGTTCAAAGAAAACGTGCGGGAGTGAGTATGGATTTCAATGTTGCATTTAGAAATACTCCAGTAATATCACGACGGGGGACACCAGAAATGGGCTTCACAAATTATACCCATGTGGGGAATACAACCCGGGCGATTGCTTTAACCACTAGGCTACCCCACAGCACCTTGAAGAAAACAGACACATAACATGCTGAAAGAAGCCCAAAGTGATTGGCGAAAACTGTCACATATAACTAAATGTAAATATTCAAACAATTAAATTGTTCCACATAAACATAACAATCATTAACCCCGTCGTTATGTGGAATTTATCATGCTTTTCAGGGCTTGACATAATCAAACTGTCGGTACTTCAAGTTTATGTGCACAGGTTTCAATATTGATAAATTTATAGGACCAGGGTGCAAACTAGATTTTCATGCCAACATGCACCTGGCGCAAGTTAAATTAAGTTCTATAAAACGAGCCCTCAGGTAGTCCATCAGTAGATGTCCTTTGGAATCCCAGAAAACCCAAACAATCGCCTTGCAGGTGAAAGAACAGACTGTGCCTTCTCCAGAGGAGGAGACCGAAGATGTTTACACTGCTTTAGCTGTTGTTAAGTCTCAGCTTGGCCTCCTTCAAAATGATATAAATTCTAAGGAAAAATTATGAGACTGGAATGTTTCTGATCAGTAGCCAGAAGCCCTTGAACCAGGTATGCTGAAACCTTTGTCATGAATGGTTCATTCCTATGAATGTCCCCAATTCTCTTATGCCTACTTCATTGAATGTGAGTTGTGTGATGAGTCGTGGGTCAACTATAATCATGACATGTATTTTATCAAAAGTTTCCTTATTGCCGGCAGTTGAAGGTCTTCCTGATCTTAGATCACCTTTGAGGCTCTTTCTTTCCCTCCTAAAATCCACTGTCCTCCTAGCATTGGCAAAGGAAGGACTATCACCCCCAAATCTTCACACCATATCTTCTTCATGGATGGCGGTTGGAGCCCTATCAGTTAGTCACTTTGATGCCTTCAGACATGCTTCAGTCTTGCATGACAACGGTATAAGGATCTATACCAAAACGTCACCTTTACAGCATTAAAGAAGTTGTTATCCATAAATTGTGTTTTCTTTGTCAACCGTCAACTTCTAATAGTAATGCCTATCATACAATTCAGACATGCTGCAAGGTTATGTATTTGGTTCAATGTATCCTTCGTAGAGGCTCAGAATCTTTCAGCCACCATTGTAAAATCCTGAATAAATACTCACACATCATTATGACAAGATTGCATCCATCAGTGACTCGACTCTTTACATACATTTCACATACATCTCTTATAACCCTGACGTACATACCTATGAAGTCTGTGACAGGCACTAAACGATTCCGTCCTGCTAATGTACACAATTGGTCCCATGATGCACTTCAAGCTGAATAAAGAATATGTGGTACGCAAATACGTCGGGCACACAAAATAATTATTCGTGAACTAAGTATGGCGCAAATAAATCCAACAGAAAACCGCAACACTTCGCGATGACAGCTGACAAGCAGACAGCTAATCACACATGCGCATGTGTTTACACCGGAAGTGAGTGTCTGTTTGTATTATTGGTTGTGATTGGCTAAAACATAGGACTGGAAATAGGATAAGCCAATGAAGCTGTGTCTAACATCTCTCATGCAACTCGCATACGCACGTGCTTTAGCCTGTTATGTACTGAAAATGTCAACACGGGAAATTGTTACATTACAGATCGGCCACTATGCAAATTTTGTTGGCACGCATTGGTGGAATATTCAGGTGAAGGAATGTGAATATGTGTGTTAGCAGAGTAATTGTCTGTCACTTCATATGAACAACAACACTAGTAATCTGACTGTCAGTTGCAATTTGAAGATAATAGTTAGGACACTTGTACATGGATTTCAACTTTTATTTCAGCACAGATGCTGGTCCCTTGAAAAGAATATGTAAGGAAGCTAAAAGCCATGTCTACTGTCTTCATAGGAGGAGCTATAGAATATGTTCGCCACGATTTTTATTCAATGATTCAAGGGCTTATTGTAGAGTTGGGGGTAACCTAAACTAACCTTAAAGCTATCTATAATGGCAGCTCTTTATAGTCTGTCTCTGATGATATATGAATAATCCTGTAGACAGCTAACCTGGCGATATTATGCTGCAAGTTAATTCGTACAGGTAGTCGTTATGTGTACTTTCTACACTGGACATGCTAAATTAAGACCAGCTTTGACGTGTATTGCAGGGTAAGACGATGCTAAGACAACTGCATCAGTCTTAAAGATGAAAGATAAATGAATATTTGCAATGTGCTATTGGCCATCTGTTGACGCAGGCTCAAAGTGCTAACACCATTAATTGTTAACCCAGTCAGTGCATCAGTGTGTACTCAATTACGATCAAAGCTCCCCAGATAGTATACAACACTAGCTGCCCATGAGGCTCCATCTCATCCTACCGTATACCCATTCACTGATTGGTGAACAGAGGCATATATTGAACGAAGTCGCATGTGCTAAATATGCTTCAGTGAGGGGCAGGACAGAAGCCCATGAAACTCTCAAGAGTGGAGCTGCTGAACAAGGTTACCCAAGATATGAGACTGACATGTTACCAAACTGAAACATCAAAAGTATTTTCTAGTTCATTGCTAACAGGAATAGGACCTTACAAAATGTATTCTCTTAAATTTTGAAACCTGGAAGTGGAACACATGAAATATGACCTTTATCTTGTTAAGTTATACATTTATTTTCAGGAATCATCCTTTGTGTACACGCCTCAGGCTCTCACAGGGCCCAAGGAAATCAACCATGATGTGCTGTTTAGAGAGGGACAGACATTGCATGTAGGTATAACAAAACAAACAAACATGTCAAACATAAGCAAGTCTCACTGTGGCCATCTTGTCCCTAAGCCATGCCACCATATTTGTACTTGCTCTGTGATGTGCTGTTTAGAGAGGGACAGACATTGCATGTAGGTATAACAAAACAAACAAACATGTCAAACATAAGGAAGTCTCACTCTGGCCATCTTGTCCCTAAGCCATGCCACCATATTTGTACTTGCTCTGTGAATCTAATCTAATCTTCCTGAAGCAAGGGCGTTAACTGACTGTAAAAGTCTAGTGTCCGCGCTTGCAATACTTGACTGTAATTTCCTGTAGCTCATAACAAATTATGTCACTCCTATGTCACTCCTATTGACCAATCACATTTCACCTCTCATATCACTTACATTCGCTTCAAACAAAATGGCGGTACCCACTCAAGACTATCTCATCGATAATTGTTGACTTCGTTATTTGATTTTGATTGGACTATGCATAGACTCATTAGTCCAACCCAAAAATAACAGGGCAGTTGGGTAGCCTAGTGGTTAAAGCGTTTGCTCTTCACGCCGAAGACACGGGTTCAATTCCCGACATGGGTACAATGTGTGAAGCCCATTTCTGGTGTCCCTCGCCGTGATATTGCTGAAATATTGCTAAAAGCGGCGTACAAGCGTACTTCCTCACTCATCCAAAAATAACTCCATAATGCCAGGCTAGTTCGGCAAGGGTGGAAACTGGACTTTACAGTCAGTTAACTCCCTTGCCTTGAGCATGTTGGGAAGATGCCATATTACTTAATCAGTTGTTACTTAGGGCATATGTCTCCCACCATGTATATGCCAGCCTGTGTTTTGGCTTCTTCAGTGTTTATTTTGCATTCATAAAATATTGCTATGGGAGGTGTAACTTATTATGGGGGATGGGGGCGGGGGAAGAGAGATTGGCCTAGTATAGGTCTGTATCATATTTTGCTGACACCCCCATTTCGTGCAACACTTTGACATTTACTCAGTTTACCCAATCCTGTACCACATCCCCTCTTGCTCTCTTGATTAATACCAACTTGGTATTTGTCCCAGGGTGAGGTGACGTACACACCTCGTCTCATAGCTGTTGATCTGAAAGGGAGTCTGAAGGCATTGAGAAGGGAGGGAACTCTGTATGAGGCAGGACAGGAGGAAGACGTGAAGTGGTAAGTTGTATGTGCTTTTAGCAGAATACTGCACAACCAGCCTGCTTCATCTGCCGTGGCACTCCACAAACTAATGAACAGTAGTCTTAGTGGTATGTTGCATTCAGTTGACATGATAGCTTCTAAGCAAGTGAGGGACGGTCGGGTAGCCTAGTGGTTAAAGCGTTCGCTCATCACACCGAAGACCTAGGTTCGATTCCTTACATGGGTACGTGTGAGGCCCGTTTCTGGTGACCCCCGTCATGATATTGCTGGAATATTGCTAAAAACGGCATAAAACAATACTCACTCACTCACTCACTCACTCTAAGCAAGTGAAGTATTTGACTTGCCAGGTTTTTGTTGATTCAAGACCATCTTCATTTTCCCTGAGTTACATAATGATTATTTGTGATTATGTTTACAGTGACGTCTTGTACAAGTTGTAGATTGAACGTGTAGCATCCTAGCTGTGTTAATTGTGCTTTTGACATGTTTAAGATGGATATGTCATAATTGAAAATGTGAGGGAAATCTGATAAGTAAGCATTGAATGGTTTTGAACTTGTTTTCTATATGAATATTCAGTGTTATGTGGAGATGAACAGCATCTTTCTAATCATGCTTCTGTAGGGAGAGTGATGTGACACTTCATGAGTCCAGCCCAGTTGAGAAGAATGAATTCCTTGAAGACTTGGATCGTGTTGAGGTAAGTAACCCAGTTGAGGTGAGTTACCCAGTTGAGCTAAGCTCCTCACTTGAGGTGAGTTATGCAGTTGAGCTAAGCTCCTCAGTTGAAGTGAGTTACCCAGTTGAGCTAAGCTTCCTCAGTTGAAGTGAGTTACCCAGTTGAGCTAAGCTCCTCAGTTGAAGTGAGTTATCCAGTTGAGCTAAAGGATCCATGTATGTAGAGCAAGTCTTTTTTGTGTCTTTCATTAAATGATACCAGTAGATTACAAAATGAAATTGTTTAATAAAATTTTTGAACACTGAGGTTCTGCTGTCCTAATAATCAAAGTCATTGAGTCACCATCTTGATGTTTTCAAACATTTTTATAATTTAAGGCCATTTAACTTCATATTTCAATGTTGTTGTGCCATTTTACGTTAGAATTAGATAGTGGGGAAGCAATGGAGGATTTATTTGGATTTGTGTTTTTCACAACCACAGGTTCTTTGAGATAGAACATTTGATGTTTTGTTTCAGGCGGAGCAGATGTCAGATGTCCCTCGAAATCTAGAGGACAAACTTGAAGACCCTGATAAGAAACCAAAACTTGGTAGGGCTACTTTGAACTTGCTGATTCCTTTCTAATTCAGACATAGAGAATCTGTCTGCTTATGGTGGGGGCACTGAACACAGCAGCTATAGACAGATAGGTTTCAATATATATGGTTTCATTATTAGAGAGGAGTTCTGTTCAAACTTGAGGGAGACGGTACGGTAACCAAATGGGTAAAGTGGTTGCTTGTCACGCCGATGGCCCGGTTTGCATTCCCCTCATGGGTACTATTTGTGAAGCATATATTATTGTCCCCTGGTGGAAAGCTAAATGCAGCGTAAAACCATAATCGCTCACTTTAAGACTTGATTGAAATGCTTGTTGATAATTGTAATGCTTTCTGAAAGACCAAAGAACTTGAGTTATCTGCTATGGTGCAGCTATCCTGCATTTGGCAGATAGAGCTCCCCTCCTCTGAAGGGATTCCAGGTTAGGATTGGTCCCCAACAATCTTTGCTTGTCATAAGAGACAACTGTATGGATCAGGCTGTCATAATATAAACCACTGACTTGTCTGGTCCAATATTTACATTATACCATGTAGGGTATCCAATATCTACAGGCCACCATAACATACAGCTGGAATATTGTTATCCTGCCTGGTGATCGGCATTAAAGGGATAAAACAAGGACTCTGATTTAGAATACCTTGTCGGGGTCCATTATTTACAGGCCACGGTCGCATACAGCTGGAATATTGCTGAGTGCAACATTAACCAGCAACGAAACAAACAAACAAATCCATTTTAAACAACACTAATTTGTATTCTGTAACCATGGTAACCACATTTACTGATGTTCCTGTATTTCATCCATTGTTACCTCAGAGAAGCCTGAGACAGAAGATGCCGTGTTTGGTCGTAAACTGTACGATCTGGACGACACTGTGTCCGTGTGGTCCGACTTCCTGCGCGTTCACCTTCATCCCAAGTCTCTGCACATAGTGGATGACTTCATACACAAGAAGTGAGTCAATTCAAGTCAGTCTGTGATGGAATGAAACCTTGTCAACTCCAACTCTCCTTGTGTTGTTCAGACTGTGTGTATACTGGGGTCTAATGTTGGCACTGCACTTGTCTCAAACTGGACTATGGAGTTAGTGAGTGAATTTATGCTGTATCGGCCACCTTGCATCTATTTTAGCAATGGATGTGTATATATGTGTATATATATATATATATATATATATATATATATATATATATATGACTGTGTAGTACCAAAGTTCTAGACTGACTTCCTGCTTGGAGAGCGGAAGGTGGGTGCTTCAATCCCTGGCCATGTCACACAAAAGGCATTAAATTATGGTACTTATCATTTTGATGTCATCGCAAAACTCTAACATCATAACAGATTCAGCCAAATATTTGTACTATGCACATATGGAAAGAAATGTACAGCCTAGGCTAGGAACCTGGGGTGATAAGTGATCTTCACACAAAAGCTGGCCTTGATGTAATGTCAGATGAGATGTCAGATGAGATGGGGGCATGCCCGCTCCACTTTTAGAGTCAACCAATTTCCAGCACTTTCCACACAGTGCCAAACCAGTCAAGTGGCACTTGAACATCACAGAATAACCCACATGTCTCTCTAATGTTTGACATCCATCTATGCTGTCCCGAAACTTTACAGATAATTCAAGCATATATATAAAATATGATAACTTCCTCCCCATTGCTTACATTAAATAATACTATATTCCTGACAACTAATCATTGTCCAAATACAATGCAATGAACAGAAACAATGTAATACAGTTACAATCATTGTTTAACAATAGATTACACTGCCATATGATGATAGTATGCAGTATTGATTAGGGCTTGGACAAGTCCAAATTTGCTACCCGGGTACCCAACCCCCTATTACCTGAACCAGGGAATTGTTTTACCAAAGCCCTGGCATAAACTATTTAGATACACGTATAGAACAATCCATTCATACATACACTGAAGTTGACTGAAGCTTTATCTTTGCTCATATAAAAGTCAGAGAGAAATGCAAACATTGGGACTTGTCTAACCGTGGGGTTTTCTTCCGATTGTTATTAAACAATCTATCACATGACAAACCATGGGTCCGGGTAATCCTGTGGGTACCCGGGTCCTACTCAGTACCCACCCAACCCGAGTACCCGAGTTACCCATCCCAGCCAAAGTATTGATACAAGATCTCATGATGCAACACGAGGGTTTCTCACACAACAAAGCTCCCTTATGACAAACACATTTGTACATTGCTTCACCTGTGCATTGCCTGAGGTTTATGAACAGCCCTGTGTTCCAGTGAGGAGCAGCCGTTTGACATGTTCCAGCTGGGTGCCGGTGTATTGAAAAATGTAGATGCGATGGACGCCATGGAGGACCAGATTCGATTCTTTGTGGAGGAGTGCGACCACCTCCAGGTACACAAAATGGGGGCAGTGTGTAGCCACTAGTTTGTTTGTTTGTTTGTTTGTTTGTTTGTTTGTTTGTTTGTTTGTTTGTTTGTTTGTTTGTTCTTCAACACCGCACTCAGCAGTATTTCAGCTATATGATGGCGGTCTGTAAATAATCAAGCCTGGACCAGACAATCCAGTTATTGACATCATAAGCATCGATCCATGTGATTGGGATTGATGACATGCATCAACTAAGTCAGTGAGTCTCACCACTTGATCCTCTCATTTGTAGCAATTAGTACCAGCACACTGAGATGTAATCTTGCATGAACTCATGTGCTCCATCTGTGTCCATAGGTATAATGGACCTGTGAAGATTCCGGGGTAGAATATTTCTTCAGCAACCCATGCGGGTGGTCAGGCTCGCTGATTTGGTTGATGCATGTCATCGATCCAAATTGCGTGGATCGATGCTCATGACATTAGTCACTGGATTGTCTGGTCCAGACTCGATTATTTACAGACCGCTGTCATATAGCTGGAATATTGCTGAGTGCTGCGTTAAACAACAAACCAACCAACCAACCAACCATAGGTATAATGGTAAAACTCTACATTGTCTGTCACCTTCATTCTTAATGTGAGAAGAATCTGTATATTGGCATGTTCACATCTGTTCAGTGCATTCAAACTCGGCTTTCTATATACTGGCAGGCAGAGATGCTGTTTAGTCTCCACCAAATCTTGTACATGTGTTTTGAGATGTTATGTTATTGTGGTTCTATGGTGTTTTTGTCTGTCATTGTTCACCATGTTCACTCGAATGTTTATGAATTCACATCACCAGCAAATTAATGAAAGCTTTCATGACCATCACATTGCTACTCGCAGTTCCCTGAAGTATGTTCAAGGTACATGGTGGCGTGTTGTGTGTGTTGCAGGGGTTCCACCTGCTGATGGACTGGTGTGATGGGTTTGGGGGGTACGGGGCTGGCCTCCTCCAGTACTTAGAGGATGAGTTCACCAACAAGGCTCGGATGACGTGTGCTGTGTCACCCGCCATCATGCCTGATTCTGTGAGTTTGCCAATAAACATCATGCAACTGTTAGTTTGAAATCTCTGTCTTCCATGTGATTCCTGCTTAGAAGGTTTTTTGAAAACTTACATGGGCAAGGAATGGTAAGGTGCCTTGAGATGTCCATAATTCAGGAATTGAGGATTTGTTTACAAGTTATTGTTGAAGTATCCATGTGATTATATGAACGAGCTTTAGATTTTGTACATTTCAACACTTATATGTTTGGGACTACATGGATAGGTAAGATTCAAATGGCTGATTGAAGAAGTTTTCTTGAAGTGTTTTTCTATAACTTGAAGGTAGCAAATCTTTGACTGAAGCAGATGTTTTTAGGATATTTGATGGAAAAAATGCAGACATGCGGTAACAAATTCATTGGGTCACAGACTTTAAGATTTCCAGTTGTCCAAAAAGGGCCCTTAACCTACGCCATCCCTTCTGGAAATGATGGTCAATGAAGCAATCTCACCGGAACAGTACCGTTCAGATAAAAGTACCGTTCAGATAACAGGTTTTCACTGTGCATGTCTGTGTTAAGTTGGTGTAATAGAAGTTGAACAGGAGTGCCTAAGGCAAATGAACAACGAACCCCTTTTCAGATTAAATCATTTAGATATCTTTGAAAAAGTCAAATATTCCCAGTACAGTTCAGGGAATATGCTTGAAGGAGCACTGCTGAAATTGAAAAATCAATCACTATTGAAAACAAATATGAAAAAGCCAGTCCATCTGGCGAAAATAGAAAATAGAACTCTACTTTTGTGATTCTTTTTGGTATATATGAAGGATGAAAATGAAAACACATTTGTAGCAAACTGATGCTCTGTTTCAGACTGTTCGACAGCGTGCCAACAGAATCATAAACAGCGCATTCTGTCTAGACAAGGGAGGTAACTTGAGCTCTCTGTTTATCCCAATGTCTCTGACTGACTCTCTGTGGAGGAAGATGGGACCACCTCGGGACTTGCCCCATCTCAGCTACAAGGTAAGAAGCTGAAGGGCAGAATATTTATCTAAAACATCATTTTTAAACTTTTAAAGTACAAAATATGTTTTCGGTTGTGATATGTAAGTCATAGTGATGTGTTATCCTCCAGGTCAGAACAGGTCTCCAGTACCCCCTGACTCTCCCTGTGGGGAGTCCAGGTCAGAACAGGTCTCCAGTACCCCCTGACTCTCCCTGTGGGGAGTCCAGGTCAGAACAGGTCTCCAGTACCCCCTGACTCTCCCTGTGGGGAGTCCAGGTCAGAACAGGTCTCCAGTACCCCCTGACTCTCCCTGTGGGGAGTCCAGGTCAGAACAGGTCTCCAGTACCCCCTGACTCTCCCTTTGGGGAGTCCAGGTCAGAACAGGTCTCCAGTACCCCCTGACTCTCCCTGTGGGGAGTCCAGGTCAGAACAGGTCTCCAGTACCCCCTGACTCTCCCTTTGGGGAGTCCAGGTCAGAACAGGTCTCCAGTACCCCCTGACTCTCCCTTTGGGGAGTCCAGGTCAGAACAGGTCTCCAGTACCCCCTGACTCTCCCTGTGGGGAGTCCAGGTCAGAACAGGTCTCCAGTACCCCCTGACTCTCCCTGTGGGGAGTCCAGGTCAGAACAGGTCTCCAGTACCCCCTGACTCTCCCTTTGGGGAATCCAGGTCAGAACAGGTCTCCAGTACCCCCTGACTCTCCCTGTGGGGAGTCCAGGTCAGAACAGGACCCTGGTACTTCCTGGTGGTCTCCCTGTGGAGATTCCAGGTCAGAACAGGACCGTACCTCCTGCTGGTCTCCCTGTGGGGAGTCCAGGTCAGAACAGGACCCTGGTACTTCCTGCTGGTCTCCCTGTGGGGAGTCCAGGTCAGAACAGGACCTGGTACTTCCTGCTGGTCTCCCTGTGGGGAGTCCAGGTCAGAACAGGTCCCTGGTACTTCCTGCTGGTCTCCCTGTGGGGAGTCCAGGTCAGAACAGGTCCCTGGTACCTCCTGCTGGTCTCCCTGTGGGGAGTCCAGGTCAGAACAGGTCCCTGGTACCCCCTGACTCTCCCTGTGGGGAGTCCAGGTCAGAACAGGACCCTGGTACTTCCTGCTGGTCTCCCTGTGGGGAGTCCAGGTCAGAACAGGTCCCTGGTACCTCTTGCAGTTCTACCTGTGGGGATTCCAGGTCAGAACAGGTCCCAGGTACCTCCTGCTGGTCTCCCTGTGGGGAGTCCAGGTCAGAACAGGACCCTGGTACCTCTTGCAGTTCTACCTGTGGGGATTCCAGGTCAGAACAGGTCCCTAATACCTTCTGCTGGTCTCCCTGTGGAGATTCCAGGTCAGAACAGGTCCCTGGTACCTCCTGCTGGTCTCCCTGTGGGGAGTCCAGGTCAGAACAGGACCCTGGTACCTCCTGCTGGTCTCCCTGTGGGGAGTCCAGGTCAGAACAGGTCCGTGGTACCTCCTGCTGGTCTCCCTGTGAAGATTCCAGGTCAGAACAGGTCCCTGGTACCTCTTGCAGTTCTACCTGTGGGAAGTCCCTGTGTGTCATGGTGCCCCACTGTGTGTCATGGTGCCCCACTGTGTGTCATGGTGCCCCACTGTGTGTCATGGTGCCCCACTGTGTGTCATGGTGCCCCACTGTGAGTCATTGTACCCCAGAGGTGTGTGACATGGCTGATCGTGTCATTGTACCCCAGGCGGGCCGATGATCATGTTTTCACTCGTAGAATTAAATATGGGAAAGTTATTACACTCAATCTTTGAACATTTGGCGGATATATTGTATTGATACATTTGTATTTGTATTTTCAATGACAGGGACAACTAGACTACCACACCAGTGGTATCCTGGCAGCGTGTCTGGACACACTGTCCCTCCCATACCGGCAAGACGGGTACTCCACTACGCTGGCCGATATCACTGGCTCATTTAACAATCTCGGAAGAAAGGTACGTGTGAGCCAAGCCACTGTCAACTTCACCAATGCATCGGTCTTCATCTGAATATGTGTACAGACAATCCAATTCAGTTTTGAATCTTGGAAATAAAGTGTTCAGTATTGTCTAGTTCAAAAGATTGTATCCTCCCAGAATGCTGTGACCGACTTTATTGATACGAAAGAATCAGGTGTTCTTTAATTTCTTTTAGTAATATGTATAGCTGGAACATTCCTGAATGCAGCATTAAACAACAAACATATTGAATTGACTTGATAGAGTGAAGAAAACAAGTTAAGCTTCATTTGTGAAAGCTTGTGTCGCCAAGTAACCAAGTTATGAAACAGAATGCCTGAGGGTCCCCCTTGTATCCCACAGGTGTCAGCTGTCTACTCGAGCCTCCCCTTCCCACTCACCCCCCAGGGGACGTTTGTTGAGAGTCTGATGTCCCACAAGGACCAAGCCCCCTGGTATTCCCTCACCCCCCATGTTGGCACCTGCCCTCACCCCTACATGCAGTCGTGTGTGGTCAGGGGGGTTCCAGCCCACAGGATAACCAGGTGAGGGTGCCCTGTAACACAGAGGCATGTAACAGAGGCATGTAACTTAGTAAAATCTAAATATTTTTTACATTTGTATACTTATCCTGCATTACTCCGTATTGCATTTACTGCTGTCTTTGACAGAGTGACGAACTGTGTGAGATCCAGCTGCTGAAGAAAGTTGTCCCAACCAGTTCAGGAGGCAGCGCCCTCTCACAGTCGGCACGTGACCCGGAAGTCATGACGTCACACAAAAACACATAACTGCTTTAAACATAACATCTGAAACTTCGTGGGGAGGTAGCGTAGCGAAAGGGAGGGCACTTAGACTTCGTAATGCAGGATAAGTATACAAATGTAAAAAATATTTAGATTTTACTAAATTTTTTAACTTATCCTGCATTACTCCGTATTGCATCTTTATCAGACGGCATGGCCGGTGGGCATACCTGCAGATGTGAACCATATTAAACCCTCGTCTAGGTCCGATGAATCCGCACCGCATACAAGTGATGACCGGAACATCTACGACCATTCCTGTCTTCAGGAAACAAGAGTCGATGCAAAAACGAAACGCCCGAATAGGTAACCGAAATACAATGAGGCGTGTTGCCAAAATATATAACTTACCGAAGAGCGAAAGCGAAACGCAGTAGAGCCCTCTAATCTGAGGCGATAAACACCAGAGAGTTCGACGGGCCCCGCTCGGGGAATCGAAGAATCAGCGGCGTCGGCGGCAAAATTTACGACCAATCCCTTGAGCGAATGCGAAACGCAGGAGAGCCCTCTAGGCTGGAGGCAAGGAACACCGGTGAGGTCGACGGGCACCGCTCAGGTATCAGAGAAGCGTTGGCGTCGGCGCCGGTGTCCACATCTACTACCATTCCTGTCGTCAGGAAACGAGAGTTGATGCAAAAAGTAAAACCCGGATAGGTGACAGCAATAGAATGAGTCGGGTAACCCAAAACTAAAACTGACCTAAGAGCGAATGCGGAACGCAAGAGATCCGTCTCGTCTGGGGTGATAAACACCAGAGAGGTCGACGGGCCCCGCTCAGGGTATCGGAGAATCAGTGGCGTCGGAGATAGATGACCTGTTGGGCTACAACCAGGGACCAAAACTGTGAACGCCGGCGACAACTTTCAAGGCTACATCACGGAAGTAGTGGTTGGTGAAGGCGGTGTCCGATCGCCACGAACAGGCTTCCCTGAACGACTGGATGGAACAGTATACCGTGAAGAACCATTGTAAATACGATCGCCCTGATCTCATTTTATTTCAGGTGATAGCCTTTGGGGGGAGGGTCCAATCCGGCGGCTCATAAGCTTTAAGGATGACCGTCCGGAGCCACAGGGAAAAGTATTCCGGCTGACCAACGACTGCGACGAAGGGGAGACCGGCAGAAAAAGGTGTTTCCTAGACTTGCGGCAGTCTTTAGATCGTAGAATAACCTTCAGTGCCCTTACTGGGCATAATGACGCTCATCCTCATCCTCGGCACCCACACTGGATGAGGGGGGAGGGGACAAGGAATGATCTATCAGGCTGTCCTGGGAGTTGAGTCTTTACGCTGACGTCCCAGTACGGTCCATGATGAACGGCGCCCTGGGTACCGCATTCGAACCGGGCACGGGAGACGTCGAGGGCGTGCTGTACATGGACTCGAGCGGCAGTAGTCAAAACCAGTAGAAATACCTGTCTTCTACTTAAGGTCGTAGAAGGAAGACGAGGGGAGTGGTTCGAAGGGCGTTGAAGACCACATTCAGATCCAACGCAGGCGGTCCGAACTTGGCCTTCAGGTCTTCAAGACTGAACGAGCGCAGCCAGGCCCGTAGGTCAGGAATTTTCGTCTTTCTCCGATCGTCCGAGATGGCCAGAACGGAGTAGATGGCGACCAGGTGTGTGGGGGTGGTAAGCCCTTCAACCGACGGGTGCTACGCAAGTACAGAAGGAACTGATCCAGGATCTGCGGTGACGCTGTCATCGGATCCTGGTGTTTGTCAGAACAAAATGCCTGGAACAAGCATCATTTATCAGCATACAGTCCCCCTGTAGATGGACGGTGGGCTGAAGCAATAGCCTTGGTCGCTATAGCCGAATAGCCCTTGGCTTTCTGCAGGTGTGTCAGGCGTGCAGACGATAACATGCGGGTATGAGGGTGTGGCAACAGACCGTGTGGATGGAGCAGAAGGTTGGACCACACCGGAAGTTCCAGGGGTTGTCTCTGGGTATGTTTCGGAGGTCGATAACCCAACTTCTGGCTGACCAATAAGGCGAGACCAAAGTCAATGGCAGGGGTCGAGTGGCCTGGATCTCTGAAGAACCATGGGAGGGAGAACCGGAGTCGGAAAAGCGTACACGCGTAATCCTTCTCAGGAACGAAGGAAGGCTTCGACTGCCACAGCGGTCGTATCCGGCACAGGTGGAATGGAAGACGACAGCTGGCCACATTCAGATATGAGGCAAACAGATCTAGGGTTGGGGTGTCGACCGTTTGACATATTCTGGCCCGAGGCGCCGGAGAGCGTGAGGCGTCGGAGAGCTTGAGGCGCCTGGAACGCCGAAGATGGTGATTCTCGGGGGCGCCGGTCGAGTTTGTAGCGCCGGGAGAGGGGCGAGTACTCTGGGTCCGCAAACACCACACTACGGTGACGTCGTCAGTGGACACGATCAACAGGGCGTGACCGAGAAAGCACTGTCAGCAAGCGACGTCCTGGATAAGCCTTTATCTCGAGGCTGTTGCTGTGCCAATGGTGTTGATCTCTGGATCACAGGTGGTCACAATGTGGGCTGGTGTGGGCCACTAGCCACTGACAAGGTGGCAGGGGAGGTAGTCAGCAACAGGGGTCTGCGATTGCGTACCGTCGGTACGATTCGGAAAAAGGTGTGATGGCCTGCGAGCCAACCTCAAGTAGACGAAGTAAACCAGCTTCACAATCGACCGCCGGGGCATCGACGTAACCGGGTAGTAGGAAGTCGAGGCAATATGGCCATTGCACGAAGTAATGAGATCGTTTTCATCCCTGAAGCGGCGTATAAGTACTCCTGTTCTTATATCGAGGTGACGATGGAGGACGACAACACGATACGAGGCAGGTATGCAACAGGGGTCAGTGGGACGGCCGAGGGACTTTAAGTATCAAATCGACACTGTGTCCGGTAGTCAAGGCGGAAGATAGGAAGGTGTCGTAGTCGAAAAGATCAAACCGGACGAAGGAAGGCGATCTTTTCCATCCCTTGAACGCCTATAGGCGCTATCGTTCTTACAGCGAAGGGTTGATGAAACAAGGTTCCTCGTGACAGCCGTGTTGGTAGAGGAGGTCTATTGTTTCCAACATCCGTACATGGATGGACTGCGACAGGCGCCTGGTTGAGTGGTAGCACCAAGCGTACAGTTAGACATGGAAACCAATCTGTAGAAATACATGGCACCCCTTGCCATGGTAAGTTGACCTAATTCCGGTCGGAGTTGTTGACAGTCCGAGTACTTGACACGTGACATGTAAATCACACTGCGCAGTAGCCGAGAAAACCGCCTTGGAGTCGGAACTGAGGTGCAAACTCCACACACAGACAATCCTCAATGAACTGCGTGAGAGGCGATCAAGTGGTGTACCCGAGTTTTGCGATAAAACACGGAACCCCATGGGCGTCGTGGAAAACCCGGTGAGCGCCGAGGAAGAGTCTCTTTCAGGAGCGCTGGCGCTAGGGTAGGGTAGAACAGCGTTGGTGTCGGCGATGTCGACGAAGTAAACTCTTTGTAAGTGGATGTCGTCGTCGAATCTGATACAGACGCTGTTCACATGACGCTCTGTTTCGATGGAAACCCGCAGGTCATCTCTCCGGAATCATAGCGCTTTAAACGACGGGATTATGGATAACGTCTCAGTGGGCAAGTTGAATCAGACCAACTGTCTATTGGTTGAAAAGATTCCACCCAGGAAGTAGAACGATAGTCACGATCCCGAAGACCGACGGGAGAGTAGCGACAGGAGCGGCGACAGTTGTTTCACCATGCTTCTCCGTGTGACGAGTTATGAGACGGCAGCAAGAGAAGAGGGCAGCAAGAGAAGAGGGCAGTGGCGCCGGGGAGGCGATTGCCGATGGTGCCCCTTAAGCCGCAGTAGAAGATCGGATAGTCGGCTCGTTGATCTGAGCTTGATAAAGCTTGTTGATCTGGGCGCCGGAGGTCATCTTAGGCGCCGGATATATCATAGGCGCTTCTTCCGTAACTCTTGAGGCGCCGGAGTAGTCAGAGGCGCCAGAGACATTAGAGGCGTCGAAGATCATGAGATCAAAGACCTTAGAGGCGCCGGGAGCGCCGAAGACATCAGAGGATGCGGAGGCGCCGGAGCGCGGAGACATCAGAGGCGCCGGGAATTCACGAGGCGCCGAGACATCAGAGGCGCCGGGAGCGCACGAGGCGCCGAGACATCAGAGGCGCCGGGAGCGCACGAGGCGCCGAGATGTCCCGGCGCTCCCGGCGCTCCCGGCGCTCCCGGCGCCTCAGATGTCTCGGCGCCTCGTGCGCTCCCGGCGCATCAGAGGCGCCGGAGGCGCCGGGAGCGCCGAGACATCGGAGGCGCCGGGAGCGCCGGGAGCGCCGGAGGCGCCGGGAGCGCACGAGGCGCCGAGACATCAGAGGCGCCGGGAGCGCCGGGAGCGCCGGGAGCGCCGAGACATCGGAGGCGCCGGGAGCGCACGAGGCGCCGAGACATCGGAGGCGCCGGGAGCGCCGGGAGCGCCGGGACATCAGAGGCGCCGGAGGCGCCAGGGGCGCCGGAGACATCAGCGTTGATGTGGTGGTGTTGGAGACCGTGAACGGTCGTATGTCGTGCCAGGGGAGGCAGACTCTACGTTGGGAGCGCTGGAGCCGCCGGTGGAGTAGGAGACCGTGAACGGTCGTATGTCGTGCCATGGGAGGCAGACTCTACGTTGGGAGCCGCCGTTGGTGCTGGGAGCACTGCGAAGCTCCGCTGAGCGCTGCTGCCGTCAACGTAGGTGGGGGTCGACGAGCACGTTGAGCGAGGTGTGTCCTGGATACTCGCATGAGCTGAAGGATCACAGCGACGAATGACTGCAACATCGGCACTGCCTTGTGAAAGTACAGGGCGTCGTACAATCACGGCAGAAAGGGGCGGCCCCGACCAGATTTGTTCCCGCGGCAACAAGTGCAGCGAGGCAGAAAATCTGGAATTTAAGCAAAACATAACTATGTGGCAAAGCCACAAAGTGCGGGAAGCATAATGTGATTCAGAAACTTTGTATTTCAATGAAGTTTATGAGATCAAACAATGACGCTAAAAGGTAGCGAAAAAGCATAGCTTTAAGCAAACACATAACCATGTGGCCAATCACAAAGTATGGGAAGCATAATGTGATTCAGAAACTTTGTATTTCAATGAAGTTTATGAGATCAAACAATGACGCTAAAAGGTAGCGAAAAAGCATAGCTTTAAGCAAACACATAACCATGTGCAAACACGTAACCATGTGGCAAAACCACAGAGTACGGGAGACATAATGTAACTCAAAAACTTCGTATTATATTGAAGTTTATGAGAAGAAACAATTACGCTGAGAGGTAGCGGAAAGGCAAGGCTTTAAGCACACCAAAACAACATACATAAATGTAATGTATTACCCAAGCCAAAGAGAGAATTCAAAACGCAGAACACGACATTACGTGGCCACGTGGTGAATGGCCAAAATGGCGGGAAAGAAAACAAAATGGCGGGAACAACATTGCGCCCGTAAATTACTGTGACGTGAGCCACAGACGAGCGATAAACGTTACAATTTACGAATGGGAAGACCCTAAGGTCACGGCCCATAACAGGTAACAATGTAGCAGCATATAATGAATGTAGAAACACGCAAAATATAAAAAACAAATAATAAGCTTTAATTTCCACAAGGGATACACAGTACGTCCGTCCGTGGAGGTGACAAAGCAGTTATGTGTTTTTGTGTGACGTCATGACTTCCGGGTCACGTGCCGACTGTGAGAGGGCGCTGCCTCCTGAACTGGTTGGGACAACTTTCTTCAGCAGCTGGATCTCACACAGTTCGTCACTCTGTCAAAGACAGCAGTAAATGCAATACGGAGTAATGCAGGATAAGTTAAAAAATAAAGGCATTTAACACCATCATGTAACACAGCAATTTAACACAGGCATATAATGCAGGCATTAAACACAGCCATGTAACGAAGGCATGTAACACAGGAATATAACACAGCCATGTAACGAAGGCATGTAACACAGACATGTTACACAGGCATGTAAAGTACAAAGTACACAGGCATTAAACACAACCATGTAACGAAGGCATTTAACACAGCCATGTCACTCAGCCATTTAACACAGGCATTAAACACAGACATGTAACGAAGGCATGTAACGCAGGCATGTAACACAAGCATGTAACACAGGCATGTAACGCAGGCATGTAACACAGACATTTTACACAGACATGTAACGAAGGCATGTAACACAGGCATTAAACACAGACATGTAACACAGACATGTAATGAAGGCATGTAACACAAGCATGTAACACAGACATGTAACGAAGGCATGTAACACAGGCATTAAACACAGACATGTAACGAAGGCATGTAACACAGGCATTAAACACAACCATGTAACACAGGCATGTAACGCAGGCATGTAACACAGACATTTTACACAGACATGTAACGAAGGCATGTAACACAGGCATTAAACACAGACATGTAACACAGACATGTAATGAAGGCATGTAACACAAGCATGTAACACAGACATGTAACATGGCCATGTCACACAGCCACTTAACACAGGCATATAATGCAGGTATTTAATGCAGGCATCTAAAACAGGCATGTAACACAGACATGTAACGAAGGCATGTAACATGATATTTCATGCTGATTTCAACCTTTAAATAAATGACATTTTTATGTCAAGCTTTAGATAATGCCTGTTTGTTTAAGAATTATATACAGAATTGTTTGCATTTATGGAGGGAATATGTAAAAAAAACGGTGTGCACACTGTGTGTGAACACAAAATAGATTTTGAAGTAAATTTTTGTAAAGACCGAAATAATTTCACAGGCTCCTCATTTAACCATTAACATAAAAGAACTGTACACAACAATAAAGCAATAATGCAAGACATTCCACTCCATTCTAGCAGCAGCCAATCAGGGACCAATAGTCTGTAAGTGGGCATGGCTTTTTCATTTTTCTCTTTATAGAAGCATAAATGCCAAAACATTTTTATGAAGTTAAACTTGTATATTGTTTGTGTTTTCAGATCTGAGCCGACACCTAACATCCCAGGAATACTGACAGGCTGTTCTTCTCTCAGTGAGATTCTCCACCTGTACCTGTCAGAGACCTATCCACGAACCCTAAAGTAAGTCACACAAAGTTGTCTCCCTTGGTTTGAAACTCACATTCCAAATCAGACCTTGTTTTTTTTCACTGAAACCTTTAGGAGATATAACCTTCTTTAGTGAGCCACAAGATCTAATATTGTGATATAATAATTAATATATATACCCCTGTGATTGTTGTTTTGATATCCATGCTGAAACTGATAAGGTCACATGTCTCTCATATTACAGTGCTGGCTGTACAATGCGAGATGCTTGTAAAGTTGTCTCCCCTTTCCCACACGTTTTCTCCAGCAAAGTGTCCAACAATGGCTACATCTGTGATACCGACCGGCCATCATACCAAGGTAGCTACAAGAGTTTTCTTCTCTTATTAACAGATAGCTTCTTTTAGAATATCAAGACATGAAACTTTTAGGTTGATATCAAGGGCAATATTCTTCAGACTATTCAAGTGCCCTTGCTAATTTTTCAAATTCAAATACGATGTAATCATGTCATCTCATTTTAAAACGGCAAAGGTATTTTGTTGAGCTTCTCTATTTCCTGTTTCATGGCAATTACTGGAGATCAAATGGTTGAATAATTTAGAAAAATAGTTTTCATGATTGATTATTACACTGTAGCTATGCTAAAATAGTTTTGAGAGATTGCTTTGGAACATTAATGTATTGACAACATGTGTCTCAATTTCATGACTTATTCTTGTAGCTATTTAGGAAATGTAGTTTTCACGATTGCTAAAATATGTTTGATAGATTGCGTTTGAACATTAATGTATTGACAACGTTTCTTGGTCTGTGTCTATTTGGCTGAAACAAGGACAATGCACCGTTTAATTTTCACCAAAGAGAAACATACATTTTGTTTCAGGCGTGGAGTCAGTTCCTGTAATGACATCGCTTCAGTCTAATGACAGTGTGTACAACCTGACCAGTAGTCTCCTCAGCGAGGCGGCTCGGTTCAACATCAGGAAGCACCATCACTACCTGGAGGCAGGGCTGGAGGAAGATGAGTACCAGGAAACACTGGACAATGTGTCCAGCCTCGGGCAGTGCTACCAGACAGATACATCCGCAACCTGACACCTGCTACAACAACCTGGACATAGCTCTGGACTACACTGCACTGTTTGATACAGGGACAGGACCCCATGACCAGACTCTGAGATGCTTTGTTGCTGTGTGACCCGTGAAGATCTGGGGTAGAATACATCTTCAGCAACCCATGCTTGCTGTATGAGGCGACTAACGGGATCGGGTGGTCAGGCTTGCTGACTTGGTTGATGCATGTCATCGTATCCTAATTGCGTGAAATGATGCTCATGATATCAATCACTGGATTGTCTGGTCCAGACTCAGTTTTTATCAGACCACCATCATGTAGCTGGAATATTGCTGAGTGTGGCATTAAACAACAAGCAAGCAAACAAACCATCAGTCATTGCTGTGTTCATCTGAAATTGTCAGTGCAGTACTCTGGAAGCTTCATTAAACCATCCATTGATATCCAAAGATGATCCTTGTTAGGCCAGTATTTGAAAATACGAGAGGTCTTGAGGTCCTTGAGGTTTGCCCTCACAGAATTTGAAATAATCCTTATCTGTTAACATTAACAACTAGTACCAACAGTGTCAGATTGTGCATGAATGTTGATTTGTGTGATGTGTGAGGATAACATGATGGTCTACCACACCGTGAGTGAGTGAGTTCAAATTTAAGGTCGCACCGTCATTTTTTTAATCATCTTGCAACAAGAGCAAGTTGTTTATATATACTACTTAAAAGAAGTTAAAGAACACCCAATGCTTTCATATTACTATAGGTTATCTGTCGTGGCAGAAACAGGTGTCACACATGGAAATAGGCCACCTCTGTAGTTATAAGTCTGCAGAATGTTGAATAATAAACCAATGATGCATGAGTGTCACATGTATTTTTTATGATTTCGGTTTTGATACTTGATGATGGCTAAGTGTGTGTCCATCATTTATTGTGACTGAATATTGTTTTATGCCACAGTATTTCAGCTGAATGATTGTCAGTGCAAGAGGAACCAAAGGAAGATTTGACAAGCCAGGATCTGTGTCACGAGGGCATTCGTCACCACTCGCCCCTTTCCGTAACCTGCCCCCCTATCGATGAATGTCATGTGTACGACAAACCAATCAGAATACGTGTATGATTTTAAGTTCTTCCTCAAAGAATCCCTCAGAAACTATTTTTGATTTACATATGTCTTGCATCTAAAAATATACCCAAGACACAGTTAAATGTGTTCAATCATAATGTATAATTCCGCATGTCCTGATGTGCTTTAAATTGCATCTGAAATACATATAATATATGGGGAAATATACTCAACAACAAAAGTTCCTGTGACCAATATTTTAGTGTATTTTTCAAACAAGTACAGTTTGTTTTACAATATTGTAGTATATGTATGGAATCAAGTCACAAAAACGCAACTGCTACAGAAAAGCATGTATTCCATGCAAAAGTTGACTTTTATGCAAGCCCCATGCATTGCACTACCCAAGAATGGGTATAAAAACATGTGCGTTAACGGGATTCCTTATGCATTGTTTGGCATCGAGCTGACAACAACCACTCAGAAAAACAACAAAATTTCACAATTATTCAACATTATGAAATGCCACGCCTGTCCGGAAATGAGCGTCTGCGAGCCATTGGTATGTTTGAAGCAGGATCGAGTCAATGTGATGTTGCAAGACAATTTAACGTCCACAGAAACACCATTTGGTGTTTATGGCAACGTTGGCAACAGACGAATGCAGTCAGAGACCATCCTCAGAGTAACAGTAGATTCCAGCCAGCAACAGTGACTGCAAGAAGCATCCCTGGCCTTCCACGAATATCTTCACAAACCGTACGTCGTCGTCGCTGCAGATGTGCAGAGATTGTCGCCAGAAGACCAGCCAGACGTCCTATTTTGACAGGATACAACCGTCAAGCACATCTACAGTGGTGCAGACAGCATCTACGCTGGACGGGCATGCAGTGGGGACCAAGTTCTATTCACTGACGAGTCTCGTTTTCACCTCAGCCACAGCCATGGACAGATTCGAGTGCACCGACGTCGAGGTGAACGTTACGTCAATCCTTGTGTCATGGAAGAAGATCGGTTCTAGGGCGGCAGCGTTATGGTATGGGGTGGGATTACAGCAAGGCAGAGGACCCGTTTGATAGTGGTAGAGGGAAATCTCAATGGACAGCGCTACCGCGACGAGATCATCGGCCCTGTTGTTCTACCGGTTTTTGCGTTGTCATGGCCCAAGCATTACCTTTCACGCCCAGCGTCATATTGCTCGACTTGTTCAGGACTCTCTTCAACAAAACAACGTGAATGCCATCCCCTGGCCGGCTCGCTCCCCTGATCTCTCACCAATCGAGCACATGTGGGATGAGATGGATCGGCGCCTTCGACGTCAACCACGTGTTCTACAGACTCTCCATGAACTTCGAAACATGCTCCAGCAGATATGGACAGATATCCCACAGGACTTTGTGCGACGCCTGGTCCATTCCATGAGACAAAGATGTGTTGCTTGCATCGCAACCAGAGGTGGACACACACGCTATTGATTTGTAAATTAACATTTTGGCATGTCCATGTTTTGTTTTGTTTATGAAATCACGCAAGTCAGTATGGCAAATTAAACCATTTGAACACTTACAGGAGTCTTTTATCTGTTGCAAACCGAAATTGTTTCAGATTTTGTAAATATGTGAACCATTACCCAACGAGTTGACCATTGTTTTAGGTATCCCCGTTTGCGCTAACATGGAACCTGGTCGCAAAATGGCTATGAGAGGGGCACGAGTCGCTATTCGGCTTGTCCCGGAATAACATCACTTATGTCATGAAGGTTGAATATCAATCAGTGATATCGCACATATTGGTCCCGTTAAATGAGTGGTCCACTTGTTCCCTCCATGTCACCAACTGTTTTGCACAAGATGGACAAAATTACCTGATTTCATCTTAGGCTTATTTGTATGACCTGCCTCACTTTGACACACCGATATTACAGAAATCATGGTTGACCCACATTCCACACAACCTTCTCAATCACTCCCTCACATTAGACTAATATGGTTATTTAGAAAAAAACACCATTTTGTACTGTATCGTCTGAGATTGTTAATAAAAAATAATAAGACACTCTATGTAATTTGATACAGATATCTCTGTCAGAGGAGGGGTCAGCTTCAAAAACTTCAAGAACTTGAATATCATTGTGTCAAATGCATGGGATTTATTTCATTCCCTTCAAAACATGTAACAGAACACCCAATGCCACAGATCATGTTAAAGGTTTCATCTGTCTCTTCCTGTTGCGATTGATTTCCGTACTATAGGAGTTGAGGGAGATTTAACCATATAGTTAAGATTCAATGGAAATCTGACCCGTGAAGATCCGGGTTAGCATATGTCCTCAGCAACCGTGCTTGCCGTAAAATGCTTGTTGTAAGAGGCGACTAGCATGATCGGGTGGTCAGACTCGCTTTCTTGGTTGATGCGACCCATGAAGATCCCTGGTAGAATAGATCTTCAGCAACCCATGCTTACCATTAAAGGCAACTATGCTTGTCGTAAGAGGAGACTAGCAGGATTGGATGGTCAGGCTCGAGGACTTGGTTGATGCATGTCATAGATCCCAGTTGCTTGGATCGATGCTCATGATGTCAATCACTGGATTGTCTGGTCCAGACTCGATTATTTACATGCCGCTGTCATATAGCCGGAATACTGCTGAGGGCGGCATTAAACAAACTGACAAAGACAATAGAAATCTTGTGTTGTTCGAATGTCTCTAACAAAGGGGTTCAAAACTTATGGTGTGTTGTCTGTAAAAAGCTCCTCAGCAACCGCTGCACCTATGCAACGGAAACTTGGACCAGGTTTCCACCAAGCATGATATCAAACCTTGTTTTGGAAATCAGTAATCTGTGTGGCAACAATTACGTTACACAGATGTTATTATTTTCCTATCGACATTTGACTACATACCCATGTGAGCTACAATGTCTTATGACTATTTTCCCATAATGCATTCTACCAACGGAGTGCCACTAATAAGATTATTTCAAATTTATGATAGTCCTACATCGCCTTAGTTATTTTTAATATCATTTGGGACGCACTTTTATTCAGGACATCTTGTGTACAATTTATGTCTTCACATTCTTCCAACTTCTAACTTCAAGACATCAACCCCAGAACATAACATGTCTCAGATTTCATTGGGCGTTAAAGGCAAAATAGTGATGGAAAATTGTTTGAATGTACAATCATTGATGGCATCACATGAACATGTGTAAGAAGCATCTCCTCTCAAGTAGCACCTGTCACTCGCACAATTTCCATAAAATGTAATTACTTTTGTTTGTTTGTTGTTTAACGCCACAATATACCAGCAAAATGAGGACAGTCTGTAAATAATCGAGACTGGACCAGACAATCCAGTGATTGACATCATGAGCATCAATCCACACAAGTCCGCAAGCCTGACCACCCGATCCCGTTAGTCGCCTCTTACAGCAAGCATGGGTTGCTGACGACCTATTCTACCCCGGCGTCACGGGTGAGGAGTGATCAATGGTAAGAATGACAGTTACCTCTGCTCCACTCTGATTAGCTGTCGACTACACAAACTCATTACCCCAAATCTAATTAACTTTTTCATTTTTAAACCTAACAGTTTTAATTTTGAGGTTTGAAGTCAGCGAGCCAGACCACCCGATCCCGTAAGTCGTCCCTAATCACAAGCATAGTCGCCTTTTGTCAAGATCACCCTGCAGTACCTGTTTAATTTGATTTTACTGTAGACATTCGTGTGGACTGATGTGTGCAGATTGTGTAAGTGGCTTGGGGTTTGTATGGCACAATTTTCATAAAAACAAGTATGTGTTTATTTGTTGCCTCGCCCTGCATTAAATGCCTGTCAGAGATTTATCCTGAAGCACCCGTTGTGACATCCTAACAAACATCAGCAGTGTGTGACATCAACACTTCAAGTGCACATACGTTTTCACTGATTGTTACATTTTCCTAATGCCCTGGATTGGGATTGAAAATCCATATTCGACATAACACTACAAATGTCGACATAACACTACAAATGTCGACATAACACTACAAATGTCGACATAACACTGCAAATGTCGACATAACACTACAAATGTCGACATAACACTACAAATGTCGACATAACTACAAATGTCGACATAACACTACAAATGTCGACATAACACTGCAAATGTCGACATAACACTACAAATGTCGACATAACACTACAAATGTCGACATAACACTACAAATGTCGACATAACTACAAATGTCGACATAACACTACAAATGTCGACATAACACTACAAATGTCGACATAACACTACCAATGTCGACATAACACTACCAATGTCGACATAACACTACAAATGTCGACATAACACTACAAATGTCGCCAGTTTCTGCTTCTAATACGGTGAATGTTTTTTGGCATAAACACTCCTCAATATGATACCCCATTCATTAGAAGAGTATATATTTGCACCTTGCGCCTTTCACTTTGCTTTACCCCAAAATCATCAAAAAAACTACTGTGGTAGGTGGGATCTAAGCATTAATGCGGATAAAACAATCTGATATATTCATGAAGGGCTGTAGGCAAGCTAAGAGTGAAATGTGGTTCCATGGTGGACAATCGCTTGAGGTAGTTAATCAGTTTAAATATCGTGTCTTAATATTTTCTTCTTCACACGCCCAAAGGCATTAGTAGATCAAGCTTGAGAATCAATTGCTTCTATTTACATTTAGTACTAGACCCTCAAAAACAGGTTGCGCCATCCAGAATTTAAGCTTCTCGGGCAACCCCCAGCAGCTTTCAATCCATTTACCACACTCAAAGTCTGATCAGTACAGGATGGGGACAACAGTTACAATGTCACCTATACCAGGTAATCCGCTATGTCCGGTAGTCGCCATCAAGCACTACCTGGAGGCGCGCCCCTCCGGCCCACAACATGCATTCGTCCACTTTGACCATTCCCCCGTTACAAGGTACCAATTCCAGGCACTCCTAAAAAAGGCCTTAGCACACAGCAACATAAACACGGCCTGCTATTCTTCGCACTCCTTCCGCATTGGGGCAGCCACATCAGCAGCCATGAACGGGGTGCCTGAACACCTCATACAACAATACGGCAGGTGGAAATCAGATTGCTACAATGCTTACATACGCCTACCAACAAATTCAATGTTGCACAATTAAATCAAATAGTCTTTCATGGTACTTACTACACTTCTTATTGTTTACAGTTTGGATGGTGGGATCCAGCTACATGGCCAGGGCACGGCAGTACTTGCTCCTGAAGGGCACCAGCCCGAACCAACCGAGGATGCTATGGCTGGCACGAGGGGGGATGAGGTGGAAGGAGCTGGACACCATTCTGGATGCACAGGTCAAGGCGACACGGCGCAGCCCCAGAGCCCTCATCATTCACCTGGGCTCCAACGACCTGTGCTCGGTCAAAGGCAGCCAACTCTACCTTGACATGGTGGCATCAATCCTTCGGATACAACTCCAGCTTCCTGACACCAAGATCATCGTATCCTCAATGCTGCCCAGGCGCTACTGGCACGATGCCAGGGATCCACGAAAGATCGAGGGGATGCGGAAGAATATCAACCGCCGACTGACCAACCGAGTCAAAGAGCTCGGCGGTACAACAGTGCCACATCCCCAGATCCTGGCATCTGACAAGACATGGTACGCCTGGGAGGGCGTCCACCTCAGTGACAAAGGACTGTGTGTGTTTACGGACAATTTATTGCATGCCCTGGCGCTCGTTTTGCGCCAGTAAGGATATTATCTCCACAGGTTAGTGTTTCCTTTCAGTGCATAAGCAAGCCGGGCAACAATGCTATCTCCGCGTATCGCGTGGCCGTGGGTGTGGGGTAGCACTCTGGTGCTTTGTGGCGGGGTTCTTGTGGGCTACACTGCTAGTAACAAATTAACTTGCTTCCAAATTAATACTCGTGCTTAAGGCTACCTGCTTTTCAGCGGGAACCTTTCCGGGGTTACCTGCTTCTCAGTGGGAACCTTGTCTTTCCCGACTTTTCAGCCAGGGAATCGTAGAATAACATACGTTGGGGCAAACAGTTGCCACGTATATGGGCCCGGCGGCGGAAGTCGTCTTGTCAAGCGGTAGCTGACAGTTGGGTCCGCGGCGGGAGCCGCACAATGGTTTTGCTAATGGGGCCGGGCAGTGTGATCTGCTTTGGCCGGCTACCTGGGGCCGGGCAGCGGCAGTCTGACTTAGGCCAGCAGCGTGGAGCTGCTTTTGGCAACGTGGGAGTTGCCAAGCAATGGTAGCGTTTAAATATGCTACCGTGGGGGCCGGACAGCGGTAGCAGTCTCAGGCCAGCAGCGCTAGCTGCAATCGCCGTCGGCCACGCGCGTGGCCATGGCAACGGTAGCATTTTTGGTATATACAATTAGCAGCTAAGTAGCCCACTAGTACCTGCACACCCTCGGCCATTTAACCCAATCTCATCTTCTGTTTTATTACAGGCACGGGCACCAACGGCTCGGTGGCCCGTGCCTCTCCTTGGCATATCGCGGGATAATTACATTTAGTACTAACTACTAAATGACTTTATCGCGCGTATCCAAACCATGGGCTAATTACGTCTGTAACCCAATCACCCCTCGTAACTCAATCACCCCGGGCCACCACTCGGCACCGTGCCCGGGGAATAATCCCGCGCAAGCATCATCCCGCCCTTTGTTAGTCCGTCATTCGCGAGCAGCCCTTCCCCAAGTACACACGTGTGTCACTGTATCTAATCGCTTTCCCACCCACCCACCCAGCTTGCCACTCCTTTTTCTTTCCTTTTCAGCCTGACGTGTCCTCTTCACCTGCAATGCTAATCACTTCTTTTCTTCAGCGTTTATTCTATTACAGGTACCAGCAGAGCGGATTGTATATATGTAAATAAACCTGTACATATGTAAAATAGGTTTTCAGAGCGCTTGTATATATGTACATACTTCTAAACGATTCTGATATATGGAACTAAACATGACTTCTTAATAGCTGTATATCTGTACATATGCAATACCTGTCTCAACAATAAACTATGTCGAGGTGTGCGGGGTTCTTGTGGGCTACACTGCTAGTAACAAATTAACTTGCTTCCAAATTAATACTCGTGCTTAAGGCTACCTGCTTTTCAGCGGGAACCTTTCCGGGGTTACCTGCTTCTCAGTGGGAACCTTGTCTTTCCCGACTTTTCAGCCGGGGAATCGTAGAATAACATACGTTGGGGCAAACAGTTGCCACGTATATGGGCCCGGCGGCGGAAGTCGTCTTGTCAAGCGGTAGCTGACAGTTGGGTCCGCGGCGGGAGCCGCACAATGGTTTTGCTAATGGGGCCGGGCAGTGTGATCTGCTTTGGCCGGCTACCTGGGGCCGGGCAGCGGCAGTCTGACTTAGGCCAGCAGCGTGGAGCTGCTTTTGGCAACGTGGGAGTTGCCAAGCAATGGTAGCGTTTAAATATGCTACCGTGGGGGCCGGACAGCGGTAGCAGTCTCAGGCCAGCAGCGCTAGCTGCAATCGCCGTCGGCCACGCGCGTGGCCATGGCAACGGTAGCATTTTTGGTATATACAATTAGCAAATAAGTAGCCCACTAGTACCTGCACACCCTCGGCCATTTAACCCAATCTCATCTTCTGTTTTATTACAGGCACGGGCACCAACGGCTCGGTGGCCCGTGCCTCTCCTTGGCATATCGCGGGATAAATATCGCATATTGTATAGGAAGTCCCGTATTTTTCTATATGTATAACTACAGTTTGTTCATGTTATGTTCACTACTATGTTTGTATTATTGCTCCCATTGTATGGCATGGTTGTGATGTTTGGGGATTTGGAGAAGCAAAAATTGTAGATCGTGTCTATTGGGGGTGTATAAACGTATTTCACACCGTCTACGTTTGTATACGTGGAATTGGGAATATAACCACTGACAGTACCTAGACTCTGGAGAATCGTACACACTGCTGTGATACATCAAACAAACCTTTTACCTGAATGTCATACATAGCAATGCAAATAGGAAAGCCGTCTGATTATTGTCCATTTATCCCATTTATACCAGTACAAGCTGTCCGCCAATAGTAAATGACCAGTTACATATTATAATGGTGTATTTCGCCATGTGGCTCTGTGAGACAACGGGCATACTTTAACATATCATTCTGTGAGACAATTGGTATACTTTAACGTATCATACAGTGAGACAACGGGCACACTTTAACATATCATTCTGTGAGACAATTGGTATACTTTAACGTATCATACAGTGAGACAACGGGCATACTTTATCATATGGTACTGTGAGACAATTTGTATACTTTAACATATCAATCTGTGAGACAATTGGTATACTTTAACATATCATACAGTGAGACAATAGGCATACTTTGACAAATGCTATGAGACAACGGGCATACTTTTACATATCATTCTGTGAGACAATTGGCATACTTTGACACATACTGTGAGACAGCGGGCATACTATGACATACACTGTGAGACCACGGGCATACTCTGACATATACTGTGAGACAACGGGCATACTATGACATATACTGTGAGACCACGGGCATACTATGACATATACTGTGAGACAACGGGCATGCTTTAATGTATTGCCATGCTAATGGATGGAATTGTGTGGTACATGTAGATCACATGGGCATATGAACAATTATCATATAGATGAGAGGGAAATACATACAACATGATATTGTCATCACATACGTGCAATGGGTAAGCGATAATGTTACATTGGACATGAGGGAAGTAATGCCCCATACTATGAGTGATCGTATCAGTTGCACCATCAGCTGGGATAATGTTCCATTGGATGTGAGAGAAGTCAGTGAGTGAGTGAGTTGGGTTTAACACCGCTTCTAACAATATTCCAGTTATATCGCGGCGTGTCAGCTTAATGTGGGAGGAAAGCCCGAAGTGATGCAGGTCTCAGACGTTTACCACTTCGGTGAAACCCACGAGCACGGGTACATTGCTGACAAACCTAGAAACATAATCGGGGCGAACCGGGATTCAAAACCACAATCATAGGTTTCTGGCGTGCCCAAGGGACGCAACTCGGCACAGCGAATCGCGGCGCCTTAGACGACTGGGCCAACCGTGCCCCCCATATGAGGGAAGTAATGCCCCATGCTATGAGTGTTCACGGATGTCGCATCAGAAACAGTAGTACTGCTGTATCAGGGGTGATAGGTGAGGTGAGGTGAACTGAGGTTCAACGTAGTGTTCCTACTTTACTTGATTTGCCAAATGCGTCTCCTTTGAAATAATTATGACAAACATAGCCATTTGGATACAATCTGACTGATTGGTCCATCAGTGTTCTTGGTGTATCTAAGTAGAAAGACTAAGGTCTACGCAGTGGGGGCATTGGACTACGTATTTAATCATTAACGCACACAGCTGTAGACAGCGATACGAAATCAATGATTATATACAACAATAGTGAGCAATTATCCAACACAAGCCACGCACATTCTACGATCAGCCAATCAGGCAACAGTATTCCGCTATTTGGTGTTTTAGATTTATGGACATAACTTAAAATGGATCGCTTGGTTAACCAATGAAATGAATCACTAATATAAGGGAATGAATTTAGGCCCATTTTCATTTAGTGTTGTAACTGTATTAACACTGCAGGAGCGCCACACATCTCCACGACCGAGGCCAGCAGGTACGTGTACGTTGACCGCTAGGTCAAAACACTAGTCATAGCGTGCTGCAGGCGTTCTGTAGAGTGAGTGAGTGAGTTGGGTTAAACGCCGCTTTTAACAGTATTCAAGTAATATCGTGGTGTGTCAGCTTAATGTGGGACAAAAGCCCGAGGTGATGCAGGTCTTAGACGTTGACCACTTCGGCGAAACCCACGAGCACGGGTACGATGCTGACAAACCTATAAACATAATCGGGGCGAACCGGGATTCGAACCCACAATCATAGGTTTCTGGCGTGCCCAAGGGACGCAACTCTGCACAGCGAATTGCAGCGCCTTGGACGACTTAACCACCCGTGTCCCCCGTTCTGTAGAGGCCACACAATCTACAGTAGTCAATAGTGAGCAAAACTACTTGTCTCGGCAGAAAATCTAGGTTGGTCATTCTCATGCATTGGCAATTTATATTAACATGTTGGGTGCTTTGGGTGTGCCGCCCTGCCCACCGATTGTATCTGTCTTCTTTACCTCACACCTACATCAGGTGGCACAGGTGGTGGGTCCAGTCGTCTGAGGCGCCACAGTTCGTATGTAGAATTACCTCCCGTATGTGAGTCTTCTACAATGGGTTCGAATCCCATAACCTATTTATTGTTTTAAATCTACAATTCGTATGCTGAGTTCATAGGCGTCTCAGTAACCTGGAGTCATGGATTCGAATCCCATTAACAATTAGTTGTTTTAAACCTACAGATATTGTTGCCACATGATGTACTGTATGAGAGAAATAGCCTCATTATTTTTTAACACGTGAACAATGGCTGACGTACCTGAACTCGAATGTTGACTGTGACTTGTACTATGCATGATTGGACGACTACTTTAACTGAATGTCTTTACGACATATTCCAGCTTTATGGCGGCGGTCTGTAAATAATCGAGGCTGAACCAGAAAATCCAGTGATTGACATCATGAACATCGACCCACGCAATTGGGATAAGATGACATGCATCAACCAAGTCAGCTAGCCTGACCACCCGATCCCATTAGTCGCCTCTTACGACAAGCATAGTCGCCTTTCAAGGCAAACATGGGTTGCTGAAGACCTATTTTACCCCGGAATCTTCACGGGTTTGCAACGTGGAAAAACCTATCTGCAGCTGAAGATGATTCTCCTGTTTGAAGTTGGCCGATGGCGTTGTTGCGTTGGGCTTCCGTCAGTCGTGGCATGTCAAAGAGCGTCATAAGACTCTTGCTCCGAAGTCTAATCAAGGTTACAACATTCAAGGCCTCAATAAGCTTTCACAAAGTTGCCTTTGCATGTGTTTGTGACGGGTCCAACCGTAGGGGAAGATACGTTCACACCTGGTATCATGTGTATGTGATAGGGATTCATAAACACCTGCTCATGATTTGGTCGGAAACATACAATTGACTCTGCTTTATGCAGATATTTCTATTGGATATGGAAAGGGTTTTGTCGCTTCATTTGCTGTTCACTTGCTGTTAGACTGTGATGATATGCAAATGAAAATCCCACTTGGATTTTGCACCTGCATTTCATGTTGGTGTGTTTCGGCGCCAGGCTCTCACGCGGTTGTGGTTTTGCGATGTTTCCATTTTTTCTCCATTTCTGCATTTGCTCATTTCTTTCCACATTCTTTTCAGAAATTCAATTTTCATTGTATACAGTTAGGAATGGAGATATTATATACTGGAAAATCGAGGATGGCCTACTCCTCTCTTGCAGGACAATGGAGCCGACTGAGGACAGAATTGTTTACATCAGCAGAACGGAAACATTCAGCGCCGCACACAGGCTCTTCAAGTAAGGGGCGGTGGGGTAGCCTAGTGGTTAACGCGTTCGCTCGTCACGCCGAAGACCAGGTTCAATTCCCCAAATAGGTACAATGTGTGAAGCCCATTTCTGGTGTCCCCCGTCGTGATATTGCTGGAATATTCTAAAAGCGGCGTAAAACCATACTCACTCACTCTTCACGTAAACTTCAAAACGTATATTTAGAGTGTGGGAACTGGCCACAGTGCCCATAAAGAGGGTCGGTGGTTTTACAATCACGCCGTGTTTAAGTAAAAGTGGCAATTGTGAGGGAGCGAGCATTTATGCTGCGTTTAGAAATATTCCCGCCATATGACGGTCTTCACACTTTGAAGCCATGTTGGGAATCGAACCCGGGTCTTCGCCGTGACGAGCTAACGATTACCTATGTTGCTCTACTGCCACCAAAGGCAGCATTATGATGATCTGGCAACAAGTACTATTGTTTAGAAACTGAAGTCCTGGCTACTTTAGACGTGTAACATCTGACATTCACTGCAGCTAGAGCCATACGTTTGCCCGTCGGTTTCATTAGTAGTGGGGGGCACAGGTGGCCCAGTCGTCTAAGCCGCCGCGATTCGCTATGCAGAGTTGCGTCCCTGATTGTGGGTTCCAATCCCGGTTCGCCCCGATTATGTTTCTAGGTTTGTCAGCACCATACCCGTGCTCGTGGGTTTCACCGAAGTGGTAAACGTCTGAGACCTGCACCACTTCGGGCTTTCTTCCCACATTAAGCTGACACGCAGCGATATAACTGGAATACTGTTAAAAGCGGCGTTAAACACAACTCACTCACTCACTCATTACAGAGTGAACATCTCCAAACTGTGGCTCTATTCCTCCAACTGACACACTGATTTTCCATAACGGCTGCACAATGGGTGTTAAACTCAACTTTTAACAAAGAAATAGAAAAACTTCCGTGACCTAGCACAAGCTTAGAATGATAACATAAAACTACAGTCACACAATGAAGTCACTGCTGCCCAAATTGCGTTAAACCCATTTCGATCCCAACAGATGGAACCAGACACAAGCTGCTGAATCCATAAAACTCCCATACCTACACCATACTTAAATACACTACTCAAAAAACGTTTAAGAACATCCCATTCTTTCACATGACTATATGATATCTATTATCGTAATACTATGATATCATTTGAAAGAATCGCGTGAGTGGAAACCTCTTTTGAGTAGTAGATATCCGGAACGAGAGTGTATCATTACTTATGTGATACCAATGATTGACCCACCCCAGCATACACTGTAACCGTGGCAGTCCATGCTGATGATTAGTTTATCCAGACATTTGTTAATGCGGACGATTTCACTGGGAACTGTACTGTCTGGATTAACAAGGTTTCACTACTCATGTAAACATTCAAATCATTGTTTGTATAAACATTTCTTTCGTAGTGAAAAGCTGACAGATGTGGAAAATGAGAAAGTATTTGGAAAATACCACTCAGTAAATGGGCATGGCCACAACTACAAAGGTAAGATCAGTACAAAGGCGAAGTGACATGCATAATGTGTCGTAAGAAATGTGGAAAAAGTCAGATAAAGAACAAAGTAGCAACGTTTTGTGTTTCATGTAAAATGCCTTTAAGATGATGATCAAGAGCACTGTGATGTCTGGTTGATGTTGTAGAAACATCCCCCATGGATACCCAGTATACCATTTATTCCTTCCTGAAATACAACTTTTGTTGTTAGATTTGTGTTTCCTGTTTGCGACAAATTACATTCTCCCATTTTGTCACCAGTATGTTGATATTAACTTTCGTAATGTTTCAGCCATTACACTACGACATCATGTTTTAGATTACATCAGTAGGATTGCTTGAGTTACGGATGGGGTTGTGCTCTACACTTCCCTCTTCTTGTTCACAGTTCGTGTGACGCTGCGTGGACCGGTGAGTAGAAAACATTCCTTCCACAAACTGACCATTGTCCTGTCTAGGATATCACACTGAATCTTACACATACAAATTAATGCTTCCTTCCACAAACTGACCATTGTCCTGCCTAGGATATCACATTGAATCTTACACATACAAATTAATGCTTCCTTCCACAAACTGACCATTGTCCTGCCTAGGATATCACACTGAATCTTACACATACAGATTAATGCTTCCTTCCACAAACTGACCATTGTCCTGCCTAGGATATCACATTGAATCTTACACATACAGATTAATGCTTCCTTCCACAAACTGACCATTGTCCTGCCTAGGATATCACACTGAATCTTACACATACAGATTAATGCTTCCTTCCACAAACTGACCATTGTCCTGCCTAGGATATCACATTGAATCTTACACATACAGATTAATGCTTCCTTCCACAAACTGACCATTGTCCTGCCTAGGATATCACATTGAATCTTACACATACAGATTAATGCTTCACTCACTGAATTTCTTGAACACTTCTACCTTGATCGGACATTGACTGGTTAAAATGTTCTCACCACAATATGCAATATCCGTGTCTTCATGTCCGCAATGTCCATGTCCTCAAGACTTCAATGACCATGTCTCAAGTCTCCAATGACCATATCCTCAAGTTTTCAATGACCATGTCTCAAATCTCCAATGTCTATGTATCGAGACTTTAATGATCATGTCTCAAGTCTCCAATGACCATATCCTCAAGTCTTCAACGACCATGTCTCAAATCTCCAAGGTCTATGTATCGAGACTTCAATGACCATGTCTCAAATCTCCAATGTCTATGTATCGAGACTTTAATGATCATGTCTGAAGGCTCCAATGACCATATCCTCAAGTTTTCAATGAACGTGTCCTCAGGTCTTCACTGACCATATCCTCAAGTATTCGATGTCTAAAGTCTTCAATGTCCATATCATCAAGTATTCAATGTCCAAAGTCTTCAATGTCCATGTCCTCAAGTCTTCAATGTCCATGTCTCCGGTCATATGTTTCAGGTTCATCCAGTCACAGGGATGGTCTTCAACCTTACCATACTAAAACGTCTTATGACTGTAAGAATATGTATATAAAACTATGCCTGGTTGTGTGTGGCTGAGTATCTGTGCCCGAGTGTGTCTTTGCAAGTGTATATCCGTGCATATGCATGTGTGTACCTGTGTACTTGTGCGAATCTATACATGTGTGTATCTGTACTTATGTGTATCTGTACATGTCTATATGTGTGTATCTGTGCATGTCTATATCTGTGTATCTGTACATGTCTATATGTTTGTATCTGTACATGTCTGTATCTGTGTATCTGTACATGTGTGTGTATCTGTACTTATGTGTATCTGTGCATGTCTATATGTGTGTATCTGTGCATGTCTATATGTGTGTATCTGTGCATGTCTATATGTGTGTATCTGTGCATGTCTATATGTGTGTATCTGTACTTATGTGTATCTGTGCATGTCTATATGTGTGTATCTGTACTTATGTGTATCTGTGCATGTCTATATTGTGTATCTGTACTTATGTGTATCTGTGCATGTCTATATGTGTGTATGTGCATGTCTATATGTGTGTATCTGTGCATGTCTATATGTGTGTATCTGTGCATGTCTATATGTGTGTATCTGTGCATGTCTATATGTGTGTATCTGTGCATGTCTATATGTGTGTATCTGTACTTATGTGTATCTGTGCGTGCATGTGTATCTGTGCATGTGTCTGTATGTGTGCATGTCTGTGTGTCTGTGCATGTGTGTGTATGTGTGCATGTGTGTGTATCTGTCATATGAGTCTGTCTGTGAATGTTTGTGTATCTGTGCATATGTGTGTATCTGTGCATATGTGTGTATCTGTGCATGTATCTGTATCTGTGTATGTAAGAGTATCTGTGCATATATGTGTATCTGTGCATGTGTGTATCTGTGCATGTATGTGTATCTGTGCATATGTGTGTGTCTGTATATCTGTATCGGTGCATGTGTTAGTATGTGCATGTGTGTGTCTGTGCATGTGTCTATCTGTGCATGTGTGTATCTGTGCATTTGTGTGTCTGTGCATGTGTGTGTCTGTGCATGTGTGTATCTGTGCATGTGTGTGTCTGTGCATGTGTCTATCTGTGCATGTGTGTATCTGTGCATTTCTGTATCTGTGTATGTATGTGTATCTGTGCATGTGTCTATCTGTGCATGTGTGTATCTGTGTATTTCTGTATCTGTGTATGTATGTGTATCTGTGCATGTGTCTATCTGTGCATGTGTCTATCTGTGCATGTGTGTGTCTGTGCATGTGTGTGTCTGTGTATTTCTGTATCTGTGCATGTGTCTATCTGTGCATGTGTGTATCTGTGCATGTGTCTATCTGTGCATGTGTGTGTCTGTGCATGTGTGTGTCTGTGCATGTGTGTGTCTGTGTATTTCTGTATCTGTGCATGTGTGTATCTGTGCATGTGTCTATCTGTGCATATGTGTGTATCTGTGCATGTGTCTATCTGTGCATGTGTGTATCTGTGCATGTGTCTGTCTGTGCATGTGTGTGTCTGTGCATGTGTGTGTCTGTGCATGTGTGTATCTGTGCATATGTGTGTGTCTGTGCATGTGTGTATCTGTGCATGTGTGTATCTGTGCATGTGTGTGTCTGTGCATGTGTGTGTATCTGTGCATGTGTGTATCTGTGCATGTGTGTGTCTGTGCATGTGTGTGTCTGTGCATGTGTGTGTCTGTGTATTTCTGTATCTGTGCATGTGTGTGTCTGTGCATGTGTGTGTCTGTGCATGTGTGTGTATCTGTGCATATGTGTATCTGTGCATGTGTGTATCTGTGCATGTGTGTATCTGTGCATGTGTGTGTCTGTGTATTTCTGTATCTGTGCATGTGTGTGTCTGTGCATGTGTGTGTCTGTGCATGTGTGTGTATCTGTGCATATGTGTGTGTCTGTGCATGTGTGTATCTGTGCATGTGTGTATCTGTGCATGTGTGTGTCTGTGCATGTGTGTGTCTGTGCATGTGTGTGTCTGTGCATGTGTGTGTCTGTGCATATGTGTGTGTCTGTGCATATGTGTGTGTCTGTGCATGTGTGTATCTGTGCATGTGTGTATCTGTGCATGTGTGTGTCTGTGCATGTGTGTGTATCTGTGCATGTGTGTATCTGTGCATGTGTGTGTCTGTGCATATGTGTGTGTCTGTGCATATGTGTGTATCTGTGCATGTGTGTATCTGTGCATATGTGTGTATCTGTGCATATGTGTGTGTCTGTGCATGTGTGTGTCTGTGCATTTGTGTGTGTCTGTGCATGTGTGTATCTGTGCATGTGTGTGTATCTGTGCATTTGTGTGTATCTGTGCATATGAGTGTGTCTGTGCATGTGTGTGTCTGTGCATGTGTGTATCTGTGCATATGTGTGTGTCTGTGTATTTCTGTATCTGTGCATGTGTGTATGTACATCTGTGTGTCTGTGCATGAGTGTGTATCTGTGCATATGTGTGTCTCTTTATGTCTGTATCTGTGCATGTGTGCAAATGTGCATGTGTGTGTATCTGTGCATATGTGTGTATCTGTGCATGTCTGTATCTGTGCATGCGTGCGTATGTGCATGTGTGTGTCTGTGCTTGTGTGTGTCTGTGCTTGTGTGTGTATCTGTGCATATGTGTGTGTCTGTGCACATCTGTATCTGCGCATGTGTGTAGATGTGCATGTGTCTGCGTGCGTGCGTGCGTGCGTGCGTGCGTGCGTGCGTGCGTGTGTTCATATGTTTATCCACAATCATGTGTACCTGTGCATGTGTAGCTCTGTGCATGTGTCCATTTACGCATGTGCTTTGCGAATGTTTGACCTGTAACGGATCATGTTTGTAAATGTGTTTGTAGAAGTGCTTCTTGGATTACGCATGTTTAATTTTAGAGCCTTTATTAACGCATTAAAACTATCTTATGGAAAGCAACAATCGCGAAAAGTAGAAACATAATTTTACAGAACGTGTGAACTGAGGAGCAGAAGAAACTACCTCTCAGTTGCTTTTATCATATGGATGATTTTCAATTAAAAACTTGCCATACAATATAAAAAATAAACTGTGCTGGCGCTGAGTCAGCACTCAAAGAGTACTTCTAGGTACAAGGTTATAGTTTTTAAAAATATGATTTGACTTTTGTAAATTAAACAAAAATTCGCATTATACACAAATGCTGATGGGCATCTAAGAAATCTTTGAAATTTACCACTTTTTAAACGTAGAAGGGGTCATGTGGTTAAAAAATCATGTTTTTCCCTGTCGTCGTTGAACCAAATTATTTTACACAATATCGCCCTGCCTCAGATTACTTTTTACAACTGTTGCAGGAATGAGTGATGGTTAAGTGGACATGATCAAATTTAACAAGAGTTCTTTCAATGTTCAGTTACATAAAAAAAAAAATAGGTATATTCACTGTTGCCCCTCAGTTTATAAACAGATGCTTAAGTGATCTGATGAAACCTGTTATAGTTTGCGAAAAAAGGCAATCAATTTCTTTAATTGTGAGTTTAAATGGAAAAAAGAATATTTACTGTCTAAAGATTGGACATAAAACTTTTAGATTTTTATATAACTGATTTCTACATACAAATATCTACACAAAAATATATTATTAACTATGAATCTTGTGAGAAACAGCGTATGTAGCTTTTAGAGTGTTGTCAGTGGAAACGTCTGTCATGTCTTTTGGGAACGTGATAAAACTTTAAAAAACTGACGGGCAAAAGAAACTGTACCATGGTATTAAATCGCTCTAGTTGAAAAACCACAAAAGATAGATGCATGAAGTACAAGGTATTGAAAAGATTAAAGTCTCAACGAAATCTGCATTTATAGTGTTAGTCATACATCTTATATTAATAGACAAAACGTAATGGAAAAAACACACATAAAAAATCGCTCAAGTTGAATGACGCGTCACATTAATGGCGTGTATGACCACCTCCTGCTACAAGACACGTAAATACTCGCCAGCGCACAGGAAAAGTTAGTCGTCTGACGACGTCACACAGCATACGTCGCCATTCTTCTTGCTGTGCCTGGATCACTTTCTTGTCGGTTGGCTGGAGGATGTGGTCCCAGTCGAACACTACGATCCATGACATCCCAGATGTGGTGTCAAAGGAATCAAATCGAAAACAGATGTTTCTTTTTGAATTTGAAATATGACACTGTTTCAAACCCTTTAGAATTTACAGATTGTATTGTTTCATCCTAGTGCTATCCGATACATGTCCTAAACGAAAACTATATTACTTTACAACAACAACAAATAAATTAAAAAGTGTGTCGTTGTAAAGACGTGTTTCTCTAATGATTTATATGTGATTATGTTTCTTTAAATATACACGTGTGTCGCTCTAATGGTGTGTGCTCACAATTGTATTAAAGTCCTTGGCCACCCGCAAAACCGTATAAACAGGATTATGATTCAGTTATGATTCCAGGAATGCATCATGGATGTCCTCGACCACAAGAACATCAACGTCGACGTCCCCCACTTCCGGCATACAGTCCCGTGAGTCGGCTAGCCTCGTCTTCAGATGTAACAAATGTTATATTTGTGATAACACTTTCTTAGTTTACAGATTCTAGTACTATTTTGGGTTGAGTCCCGTCCGGGATTCGAACTCACACTTGCCAGAGTGAGGCACCTAATCGCCAGCACACAAAGTCAGCGATCTAACCCACACAGCCACCAAGGCTTCCACAAAAATGAAAGTCCGACAACTGGTAGTCTAGATCACGTACTTTGAGTTTTGCGCTGAAAAAATAGCTCATCTCTAAACAAAATCCCATCCCACCCCAATGCCCACACACAGAATGTCAAGTATGCTCTATCCCTAAGTATCCTCTGTGGGGTGTGCATTTCGCTGGTGACTGATTACAATTGTTATTATCAACTTTGTTATTACGTGTATTTTAACATATTGAATATCGATTTATTTGTAGAACCTCGGAGAACATTGTCATCTTCATCTGGAATCAGTTGAAGAGTAAGCTCGATGACGATCTCCTGTATGAAGTGCACATGCAGTCCAAAGAGAGTGACGCGGCCACGTATCGCGGGGAGAACGCGGCCGGGCTTTCTCAGTTACACTAGTCGACGCTGCAGCTGATCGCGAGACACACGGGAACCTGCCGCGGAGAGAACGTGCACGTCCGCGGAAAGCTTAATCTGCTACCCTGCAGTCTATCGCACATACGTTGCACGAATATGTTCAACATGCCCTTTCTGGAATATAAAATGCATTATTGAGTTGTATCTGTTTGTTCTTTCTTATCACATCGAAAGAGGAACATAAGACACAATTAGTGTAAAATGTATAACTCAATGAAAACAAATGTGGAATCCTCTAAACAAGCAGGCCGTCTAATAGAGAGATGAAGAGTACAATGGAGCGGGTAAACATTCCTGGAAGATTCTTGGAGGATTTTGAACAATGGCCGGTGACTTAGCGCTCTGTACGTACGCTGTAGGCTATAGATGATGTGCCTAGCATAAAGTCCACTGTGTCACAGGACTTGAGATATTTCGAAAGATTATCCTCGTTTGAGGATTGGCCGAGACGATTGAACCAGTCGTTGGAAGATATGGCACATGCTGGACGCGTCAACTTGAACCGTGCTGATAGCTGCTATTATTTTAGATGTGACATTGGTCTGAGAGGATGGAAAGCCACTGACGACCCATATGTAGAACATGAAAAGTGGTTTCAAAACAGACTTCCTAAAAAGATACGTGTGGATAAGGGAAATGAATTTAAATATACATTTCAGTACTTTGAAGAGAACCAGAGCATCACATTAATCGTGACACACAATGAAGACATCAAAGCCAATTATGCAGAGAGAGTGATAAGGACTTAACGATCCCTAATATCAAGGTATCTGACCCACTATAACATAGAACGGTACGTGGATGTTTCATCAGATGTAGTGTTCATCTACAATCACACGGTACATTGAAGTTTGGGAAAATGGGTGCCCGCCGATGTTACCAAGCGAAACGAAATCGAGGTATGGGCAGATCTGTAGATGAATCCAGTTTTGAAAAGCATTCAGAGCAAGAAGAAAATCAACAAATTTCGCTTTAAAGTGGGCGATATAGTGGGAATAAGTAATTGTTATTTAAGAAAATGCTTTAGCAACTTGCGTTGGACAGAAGAGTTGTTTGAAATTACCTCGCGAACACGTCGACAAAGCATACCACTTTACAGATTGCAAGATTTTTATGACTAATCTGTGCAAGGACGTTTTTTTCACGAACAAGAGCTTCGGAAAGTCGAAAAAGATTTAGAGGTGGGTTGGTTGGCCATTCAGTTTCGATAGTTGGGTACTCGAAAGTGTAGTGGAAAACGTGCAAACATGGATAAATATGTCCTATTTAGCAGTTCAGATTCCAGGATTACTTTTCCCAATTCCCCCTATTGTTACCGTGCTGTCTCAACGCCCACAGCTAGAAGGAATGTGGTTGGTGGCTTTAGTAGAGTTAAAGTTTGGCAAGCTAAACTTGAAAGACATGAACAATTCCACTGTAGATAGAATTGATGTGCAATCTGTGCGATAGTTCTCACGTCGGAGAGGATTTAATCCCTTTTGTAAGAAGTGTTGATTTGCGGTTCCAATTACTATTTCTATCTACCACGGTACATACTTGCGGAATTCAAATATATATAAAGTGTGCAGAGGGTGCCTCACACTCATTTCTGAAAGGCGTGAACGTGTCCCGTGTCTTGCGTCGCTATCCATTTTTAGACTGAAACTGTGGAACGCAAATTGTATATACCGAGCCTAGTACATTCATGCACTTCTTTTAAAATCGATCGAAAGGTTCTAACGCACCAGTGATGAAGGGACGTCCTCGATTCCAAATCATTTCCATTCTACCCAGAAAGCCCCCAGCCTCAAAATCGGCTAGATCATCGGTCAAAATGAAAGTGACGTCACACAGCCAAGATGTGGTTGAAAAAGCAGAGGCTGCACAGTAGAGAACCAACGCTATAAAAAGGCAAGTAGGTGAATAAATTGTCACACCGAAGAAAGTTCGTCGGGAAGGCCATCTCTGAAGTTTAACAATACTCCAAGCATTGGTAAAAAGGACATTTTCCCCCAGTAACATGTCGGTACTCACAGAGAAGCAGTTTATAGAAACTCTCCCTTCTTCTCTGGATTTGTTTGAACTGGATTCCTATCAAACTAGCACCCTACAAGTATTACGACAATGTTCGCCCTCTCTCGGGCATCACGGACTCCAGTCCCGTGGAATTCCACATTGACAACGCTGGTAGCGCTTACATCGATTTGTGTCGAACCAGAATTCACGTCAAACTGAGAGTGACTCGTGCTGATCATTAGCATCTCACTGATAAGGAGAAAAACCGTCAACCTGACATTGCAGAGTCTTTGGTCTCAGATCAGTGTTTACCTACAGGGACAGCAGGTGAGCTCCAGCAATGGGGGTTATCGTCACAAGACCATGATGCAATCCCTTCTGGAGAATGGCATGGATGCCAAGCTTAAAAGTCAACTATTTTACAAAGATACCGGAGACACAGTGGCCGATTTTTATGACACTGATCCAACACATCCTTCGTCTTGATGTCGGGAGAAAGCAGTAAGTAATATAACATTGAACTGCCGACGTGTACCTGAAAGTTTATGACGCCTTAATCCTTGCTCACAAGTCCCATCGGCTCATTTGTCCTACACATGGGGCAATATGTTTCTGGATGAAATGCCTAGTCGACTCATTATGTCCCTGGTCAAAGGTGATGGGGTTCGAGGTTCCTACACAGTCAACCCTTCAACACCCTTTCTGTATTGAAGGAGACATTGTCAAATGCGTGGGTCTCTATCTAAATGCTACCAGTGTCCCAGAACGTCAGCTCGAGACGGATGACATCGAAGCTTACACCAGCCTGTATTACTTGAACAATGCACAGCAAAAAGACAGAGGCCTCGGTATTGAACGCACAGAGTTTTCTACTGGCTACGCCCTGTACGTATTCAGTCTTCAAGACACAGTCACGGATGAGGACTACCTGAACCTGAACCTAGTCCGGTCCGGCAATCTCCGCCTGGAAGTACAGTTCACCCAGGACCTGACCCACACTTTCAATATCACAACCCTAGTCAAGTTCACGACCGTCATAGAAACGTGTCTCTGAAGTAAACCATGAACAAAGGGGAATTGTTGTGTGCTATACAGAGTGATCCGAGTCTTCGCTAACGCAAAGTCGGGTTGTTAGCCCCAGATACCTTACCCTCCTCATCACAACATGGAGCTTGGAGATGTGTTACCACCACGGATGTGGCGCGGTCGAGAGGACAATATTGGGTTGCTTTCTATTTTGAAATCGATGTTGCAGATTTCTTTGATAGTTTTGGTCACAAACCAGATTATTATAACCGAGAATTTACTCCATTTAAAACGAAACATTGTCGTCATTATCGGTAAAACACGAAAGCATTACAACAATCGACGTCCAAAACTTGTGGATTTCACTGTTTATTTTTCTTGCTTCAAAGATGAAGAAGTGGAGACTGTGATCGTGGCTACGTTTAGTGCAGATAAACTACGAAATGATATGTTGGTGTCACGGTACATCTGCAACTACCTAACCAAGCTCTTTGTACATCCTAATAGTTTACCTACTCCTATCTCTGTATTGTAACCAAATAACACTAGAATAGAATTAAAGGTTGAAAATTATTATTTAAGGAGGAACTAAGTTTAACTTTCGATCGAGAATGGCCAGATATGTGCTGCATCATTACACTCCTCCTCAGATAGCTCATTCTACCCAATGATTATGACTGGACCCTTGATGACATACATGGTATGTCTAGAGATCAAATCAAAGCTGTCAAAGCGATTGTCAAGCTACTTTTAAATGGACGCATACCCGTTACTCGTAATGAAAACGCTTATCTGAGGATTTTACGGCCCATCTCTTTCCTTAAAACTCCCGATTGGAGTGTCATTTGTGTCATGGAGTGTCATGGAGTGTTATTTATATGTTTATTGCTTAACGCCGCACTCAGCAATATTCCAGCTATATGACGGCGGTCTGTACATAATCGAGTCTAGACCAGACAATCCAGTGATTGACATCATGAGCATCGATCCATGCAGTTGGGATACGATGACATGCTTGAACCAAGTCAGCGAGCCTGACCACCTGATACCGTTAGTCGCCTCTTTCGACGAGCATAGTCGACTTTTACGGCAAGCATGGGTTGCTGAAGATCTATTCTACCCCGGATCTTCGCGGGTGAACATTTAGGAGCGTATGAAACGTAGCATAATTTGAAACCTTGTCATACACGATTACATGGGCAAGGTTATTTGTGCTAATTGTTGTGTAAACAGCATTTACGATTATTGCATACGTTAGAAAAAACAAGAAAAACGATGTCTATATTTACACACCTCTGTCATGTATGTTCATAGTCGCTAGAATGCTCTTTTATTTCATGAACTGCGTAATAAGTGCAAATTTGGCGGCGAAGTGACCCGTACATTTCAAACGTTGTTCAGATGGACCCCGGATTACACGTTCATTTCCTAGCATGCAAAAATATGAGAAATAAGTGTGATGAATAACTTTGCGTCTACTGACCAATATGTGTCAGAGTAATGTCTCATACTGTATGTACGTGTTTGATAAATGTATGACCATGAAAAAATGTTTAGTATTGTAGAATGTAACGACATTACGACTAACTTCAAGAGTAACGTCATGGAATCCTCCCGAATCCAGCCTGGTTCCCTGGGTATGCTGCGCTGGCGCTACACTGACCCAAGGCAATGACTGTACAATGGCGGCCTCCACTAGACAAACAAACATGGCGGACACGACATGTATTTACTGTAGAAAAACGCTAGAACTGTTAGTTAAATGTGTTTTTTAGCATTTTCATAATACTGTTGCGATGTATACGCCACGAGAATAACGTCCATTGTTTCTTTTTAGTGAAGGAAAACTAAGTTGTTTCGAGACACATTAGTGAAATGTAAACAATGACACACACCATTTTCAACAGTGATATGTGCGTTAATAGTTCGTGTCAGCCCGCTATTGTCCCGACATCGTGTACATAATACATGGAATAAAACGACCACGTAAATGAAATACCGCTAGCATCTTTATTTTATCAAATTCGAGTCGACTCCAAGGATGTTCTTGGTGAGAGATGAAGTTTACAGGCACAATGGTGTATAAGGAGGGTGGTGTATAGGCCGCAGTGATTACATCGATGCTCATGATATTAATCACTGGATTGTCTGGTCCAGACTCGATTATTTACAGACCGCCGTCATAAAGCTGGAATATTGCTGTGTGCGGCGTTAAACAACAACCAAACCAAACCAAACCAAACCAAACCAAAAACATATTTGACATGACGTCTCCTGAAGCACAAGCTACATAGTCATGGCCTTGGTACAAATCATCATCGTTCTAGATGAGAACTATTTTGTTTTATGTTTGACCAGACAATTCACATGATCATAAATTTATCATAATTTGGCAGGATAATGGAAGTCATTTATTCGGCTCACAAACAGAGACAAAGACAATAAATAATAATGTTTACTGTTCAGAATATTTACAGGACATATGGAGGTGAACTGAAAGTTTCCAGTTACAGATCAGAAGGTCCCCACGTTATCACAATACCTACGCTGAACATGGCGAATGTACGTGATTTGCATCTTGTTAAAATGTGCCGTGAATAGCCAACACGTGGTAGAATTCGCTGTTCTGAACACTGATTTGTCCATGAAATATCATAACAGATATTATGATTACTCGAATATATTAATTCTTTGCACCGATGATGATAAAACGTTCATGCTTTATAACATCCATTTTACCCCGTTTCTTTGTCCTGTTTTCGTTTGTTTTCGTCCGTTTCGTATTTCGTGCAATTTTATACATCCAGTTTTGTACGTAGAGTATAATGGGAGATCACCGTCGAAGGGGACGGTCGCACGTAACATCGCTCAGAGAAACGTGCTACTTATCTCATGATCTATACAGCTGTACAGCTTGAGAAAGTTCCTCCTAACAACTGAGCATCACAGGAAAACAATACCGTGAAAACGAAGTTTCTTGGAAAGTGAGTTTATGTTGTTTTTTTGGTCGGAATCTGTAAAAAGACATCTTTCTATCTAGCCACACATGTGTTAACAACCCAACTCAACTTAACCCAACTCAGACGCACAGTGAGCGCTCGGGTACTGATTGACCAACAATAGAAGAATCCGACGAGGTCTACAGTGCACAGCCCAGCGATAAACAGGACAGAGCCATGTATCTGGAGATTAAGCAAAAACTTAGACACAAAGAAAAGCGATCATTCATGGAAAGCCTACTTAGTTTTACGACAAAAGCATGAATGATATCAATTATGTCCGCGAGAGCTTGTACGATTATGCATGGGATAATTGTGACAACTTTCCAACAGGATCGCTTTTCAAACGACGAAATACAAATGGCGATGTTCACAATGCCCTCGATAAATGTGCACAAGATGTATATAAGCTTTTTCACTTCATTTAAGGAGGTTTACCAGAATGTGTCCTCTGGACTGAAGTACTCCGAAATATGTCTTTGTCAGCTATACCTTGGAATGACAACAGACTGTTGTCATATAGCTGGAATATTGCTGAGTGCGGCGTTAAACAACAAACAAAAAAAACAAACAAGTCTTACAGAGTGTACAAAGACTAAGATATACACAATTTTATGGATAACAACTTCTTTAATACTGTAAAAAGCGACGTTTCGGTATAAACAACGGGTATGACAACGGTATAAGGATCTATACCGAAACGTCGCTTTTCACAGTATTAAAGAAGTTGTTATCCATTAAATTGTGTCTATCTTGTCATCCGTCAACTTCTAAGTAATGCCTATCAAACAATGTACAAAGACTAAGTTTTGCGGATCTACACAGTGAGCGCACTGGTTTTTAAATTCAAAAATCCATAAACGCCCACAACAATCATAACTCCACGGGCTGCATACTTCATCGTTAACACAACCAGTTGCAGACAACGATACGAATCAGTGATAATGCAGTACAACAGTGAGGCTAATGTACGCCCACGCTATTATCAGCCAATCAGGCAACACTACTTCGCTTTTTGGTGTTTAGATGTGTGGACATAACGTAAAATGAAGTGCTTGGTTAACCAATGAATTGCCACGGAATCACCTGTGATATGTTTATATGGGGGAATAAATTTAGACACATTTCATTTAGTGTTGTAACTGCATTGACACTGTCCGGTAGCGTTACACATCTCGACGACCGAGGCCAGAAGGTACGTGTATGTTGACCATTAGGTCAAAACACTAGACATAGCGTGCTAGAGGCGTTCTGTAGAGGGCACAATATAGTTGATATTGACCAAGACTGAGCACTTGCTTAACATGTTGGGTGCTACATGATGTACTGTATGAGAATGTTACCCAGGTCACATTCACTCAGAATGGCTGAAAACTGAAAACAACAAGAATTTGGGTCACGTTTGTTTTATATTTGATAAAACATGGCTGACAAAGATACGTCATGTTAATACATGTTTATACTTCAAGTTTTCAACTTGGTGTGGCGCAACGGATAAAATATCAACACTCATTAAATATACTAGGCATACAATAAAGTATTATAATACCCAACTAGTTCTTGGTTACTTATATTTTCGATGTCAACATTAGATGACAAGACCCATCAACACAACTTGCAATGGAACTAATTGATAACATTAATATCAACTTTCAAGAAACCTTAAAAGATAAATCCATGCATTCATGGTAACCATAACACCAGTGAGATGCTAAATTTCCATACTGTATTACAACATTGCATAAATCATCAAATACTCTATAAAAGTGAACTAATTATATACTTGGCATATGTTATGTGTGAAAATAATACCTTAATGAATTATACTTCCAATAGTTTGTTATTACAAATGAAAACTAAGAAATTACAGATTATCTTATAAATGAGTATTGAGTCAAACTGCATTACATTGTGAAGTGTCGTAAAATCAGTGTGTAAACAAGACAACAAGAATTACCTCCCTTTAACTAAAACATGCTATGCTATGAAATGGGATGTGTTGTAACTTATTTTGGTTCAGCTCAATTATAATGTTTTAATGCAGAAAAATTATATTTACAATGATTATGCTATATGCTTGAAGTGTGTTCTTACAAAATATACAACGAAGGTATGCCAAATGATGTACATGAAAATGTGGGAGGTCACGTGACCTCAAATATGAACGATCAGCGAGGTGTGGACAAATATAGCTTTTTATCCTAACTTTTGCTTGAAAACATTGCCTGAGGAGTGTGTGTACATGTTTGACAGCGATACACATCATATATATTTGTGTGAGTACTCAAACGACAAATGACCTTGACTGTCCTTCGCTACCATGTCTTCCGCGAACACTGACTGGGCGAAGCGTTATCGTTAAGCAAGTAATTATCTAATTACAACATTATCTATACAGCCAAATATGGTTATTTCAAATCTACATGTTCTTATCTACATAAATACCTATGTTGTGGTCTTATCTTTACCGTTAATTATCATACATACCTGAAAACAACAAGAATTTGGGTCACGTTTGTTTTATATTTGATAAAACATGGCTGACAAAGATACGTCAGCCAATGACGTCAGCAAATGACGTAAGCGCTTTCAATTTGACAGTGCGCTAAGCGGCACAACTTCCAGAGGACTGACAGAGTGATTTCCCTTAGACCGTGGACGAGCCACTCAACATGTATCTACTTACACCCTTGAAAATACGGAATATATTACACAGGGGATGCAAAATTTAACTGAATGCACTTACAATGGGTGAAAGGTACTATAATACAACAAGAACAATAGCCTCATTAATATTTAACACATGAACAATGGCTGGTCATTCTCATGCATTGGCAATTTATATTAATATGTTGGGCGCTTTGGGTGTGCCGCCCTGCCCACTGATTGTATCTGTCTTCTTTACCTCACACCTACATCAGGTGGCACAGGTGGTGGGCCCATTCGTCTAAGGCGCCACAATTCGTATGTAGAGTTACCTCCCGTATGTGAGTCTTTTATCAAGGGTTCCAATTCCAAAACATATTAATTGTTTTAAATCTATTGATAGTGTTGCTACATGATGTACTGAGAAAAATAGCCTCATTAATATTTAACACGTGAACATCTACCTGAGCTCGTATGTTAATAAACAATTACTTGCTGTCACTCGCACATTACTGTTAACGTAATACAGCTTTCTAAATTAACGTCTGTATAAGTAATTTTGTTCTTATTTGGAACATTTGTTGTTCGGCAACCTGAATATTATTCATGCTAAGGCCACGTTGATCCTTTGGTAAAACTTGAATAGTTTAACATGCTTATATAGTACAGTACAGTCAGTGGATTGTCTGACCCAGATTGTTTACAGACTGCCGTCAAGTAGCTAGGATGTTGCTGAGTGCGGCGTTAAACAACAAACAATGAAAGTACAACCACTAATGGGAAATTAACGAAGCCACTTTCACGTCCGATTGACAGTGGTTAATGGCAGACCAAATTCAAGATCATAATAATTGTTATTGTGATTTGGTCATTATTTCAAAGTCTGCGTAAACTCGTGGTAATAATCTACAGAGCCACCACAGTTTCGTTTCGGAAGTGACGTCACCATTTTCATCTCCCCTAACAGCAGCTCATGAGTGTAATCTGATTGGACGACTTCTTTAGCGGCATGTCTTTTGACCATGGTTCATAACGAAGCTTGGTGGAGATTCGGTGCAGGGTATTTGTCATGATAGAATGGAGCTATATAAAACCCTGGATAATCGAGGATGGTCTGCCCCTCTCTTGCAGGACGCCAGGTAACAATGGAGCGGAGCGAGAACAGAATTGTTTACATCAGCAGAACGGAAACATTCAGCGCCGGACACAGGCTCTTCACGTAAACTTCAAAACGTCTTTTTAGTTAGTGACAATAGTAAACTGGTGATAGTGTCCATAGGAGATAGTCTGTGTGTTTTCAATCATTTCGTGTATAAATATATGTTGCAATTGTGAGCTTTTATGCTACGTTAGTAATATTCCCGCCATATGACGGTCTTCACACTTCGAAGCCATGTGGAATCGAACCCGAGCTAACGATTACTTGTGTCGCCCCACCGCCACCAAAACAGGTGAGGTGAAATTGGGTTTAACGTCGCGTCCAAGATAATTGCACTTATATAGCGACGTGCATGCACGTGTGTGTGTGGCTGCTTGTACTAGTCCGGACTCAAGCCGATTTATAGTGCTAGCCCACTGAGATACCATGAATACCCCACTGAGACACAGTATACTGACGGGGTCACGGGTGGCCCAGTCGTCTAAGGCGCCGCGATTCGCTGTGCAGAGTTGCGTCCCTTGGACACGCCAGAAACCTATGATTGTGGGTTCGAATCCCGGTTCGCCGCGATTATGTTTCTAGGTTTGTCAGCACCATACCCGTGCTCGTGGGTTTCACCGAAGTGGTAAACGTCTGAGACCCGCATCACTTCGGACTTTCCTCCCACATTAAGCTGACACGCCACGATATAACTGGAATACTGTTGAAAGCGGCGTTAAACCCAACTCACTCACTCAGTATACTGACTCCATGCCGACCAGTCCTTGCTTTACCACCTTAATGCCGAGCGCCAGACAGGGTAACAACAAGTACCATCTTTTAACGTCTTTTGGTATGACGCGGCCGGGGATCGAACCCCGGACCTTCCGCTCTCCGGGCGGACGCTCTACCACTAGACCACGGAGGCGGTCCCACCAAAACACAATTATGAGGATCTGCTAATAAGGACTGTTGTTAAGAAACTGAAGTCATTGCTGCTTTAGCCGTGTAACATCTGGCATTCACTATAGCCACTTGTGAGATTACTGCCCGTGGGTTTCATTAGAATGGTATACGTCTCCAAACTGTGGCACTATTCCACACACTGACGTAACGGCTGCCTAATGGGTGTTATACGTCATTCACACACTTATGTAAAAGCTGTACAAAGGGTGTTAAACGTCACTCACACACTGATGTAACGGCTGCACAAAGGGTGTTAAACGTCACTCACACACTGATGTAACAGCTGTACAAAGGGTGTTAAACGTCACACACACACACACTGACGTAACGGCTGCCCAAAGGGTGTTAAACGTCACTCACACACTGATGTAACGGCTGTACAAAGGGTGTTAAACGTTACTCACACACTTATGTAACAGCTGTACAAAAGGTGTTAAACGTCACTCACACACGGATAAAACAGCTGTACAAAGGGTGTTAAACGTCACACACACACTGACGTAACGGCTGCCCAAAGGGTGTTAAACGTCACTCACACACTGACATAACAGTTGTACAAAGGGTGTTAAACGTCACCCACACACTGATGTAACAGCTGTACAAAGGGTGTTAAACGTCACTCACACACTGATGTAACAGCTGTACAAAGGGTGTTAAACGTCACACAAACACTGATGTAACGGCTGCCCAAAGGGTGTTAAACGTCACTCACACACTGATGTAACAGCTGCCCAAAGGGTGTTAAACGTCACTCACACACGGATGTAACGGCTGTACAAAGGGTGTTAAACGTCACTCACTCACTGATGTAACAGCTGTACAAAGGGTGTTAAACGTCACCCACACACTGATGTAACAGCTGTACAAAAGGTGTTAAACGTCACACACACACTGACGTAACGGCTGCCCAAAGGGTGTTAAACGTCACTCAGACAAGGATGAAACGGCTGCCCAAAGGGTGTTAAACGTCACTCAGACAAGGATGAAACGGCTGCCCAAAGGGTGTTAAACGTCACTCACACACTTTTGTAAAAGCTGTACAAAGGGCGTTTAACGTCACTCACACACAGATGTAACAGCTGTACAAAGGGTGTTAAACGTCACCCACACACTGATGTAACAGCTGTACAAAGGGTGTTAAACGTCACTCACACACGGATGTAACAGCTGTACAATGGGCGTTAAACGTCACTCACACACTGACATAACAGTTGTACAAAGGGTGTTAAACGTCACTCACACACTGATGTAACGGCTGCCCAAAGGGTGTTAAACGTCACTCACACACTGACGTAACGGCTGCCCAAAGGGTGTTAAACGTCACTCACACACTGATGTAACGGCTGCACAAAGGGTGTTAAACGTCACTCACACACTGATGTAACGGCTGCACAAAGGGTGTTAAACGTCACACACACACTGATGTAACGGCTGCACAAAGGATGTTAAACGTCACTCACACGTTAGCGGTGTGATTACTGCCAGCACCACACTTTCACATATACACCACACTAGCGACAATATAATTTGATTAATTTTTAAACTTATATACACAAAGAAAAAGGTTAAGCACACCCCTATTTCTGAACCATGACAAATGGCAAAAATCATGGCATGGGATGACTGACCACGTGAGCTGGGCGATACCAATATCATCGGATAGAACAAACATTTGACAACAAATAAAGAAGATTTTGGCAAGTTGTGATTGAAATTTACTGACAAAAACATCATGGTAACACAGGTACTGTTCTTGACCTTAGACAATGCCTCAAAAAAGTATGGAGCTGAAGGATTAAGTAATAGAGTTACGTTTGATGTTTCATGTGAAAATGTTCCTGAAAGTCTCTACTTGACATGACGCGTGAAACAGTTCAGTCGCGGGTATAACCGCCACGTGCCCGTCACCCTACGTCTCATGGCTCCAGTCATCACTGGTTTGAGCATATTTCTCGACTAAACGGCTTACGACAGTGTGATGATACCCTAAATTTCGACCAATGGCATTACAAGACATTCCTGCGTTATGCATGCCGATTATTTGCCATCTTGTGACGTTTGATAATCGCCTTCGTTCAATGGTCACACAATGTCATGGAATAACTGTTTAAAACCAAGCTTAAGAAAGCAATTTTAACGTTTGGATATACTGTTTTTAGAGGTACGCGAGGGTAGCATGATGCACGGGCATACCATGCATGATGCAAGGGCATACTATGCATGGCACGTGAGCTTTCGTCACGCATGACAGATTACATCATCTCGAGAAAACAAATTCTTCCCGTAATTATATCTTTCATTACTGTTACAAATATTGGGACCAAACAATAATGACATAGACTAGGGTGTACTGAACTCTTTTCTTTATGTATATATACTTCTTAAAATAGTTAAAGAACATCCAATTCTTTCATATGACTATAGTTAACTGTCTGGATTAACGAGGTTTCACTACTCATGTAAACATTCAAACCATTGTCTGGATAAATACTTCTTCCGTAGTGAACAGCTGACAGATGTGGAAAATGAGAAAATATTTGGAAAATGCAGTTCTGTAAATGGCCATGGCCACAACTACAAAGGTAAGATCAGTACAAGGGCTAAGTGACATGCATCATGGGTCGAAAGAAATGTCAGAAACAAATGAGATAAAGAACAAAATAGCAATAATTTTGTTTCATGTAAGTTGATGATCAAGAGCACTGTTATCCGGTGGAAGTTGCAGAAACAGCCTTTATGGATACATAGTGTAACATTAGTTCATTGTAATAAATACAACTTTTGTTGTGTTTTTGTTGATGTTTTTGATGTTTTGTTGTTGTTTGTTTGTTTTGTTTTGTTTTTGTGGGGAGGGGGTGGTATCGCGATGGCGGCTAATTATATTGTTTCATTTACATCGATGTAACTATCTTGTTGATGTTCAATTTGGCATCCATAATATTTCAGCCATATCGCGACAGTATCCTATTTTAAATTTCATCAGTAGGATTGCTTGACTTAGGTAATGTAATTGTGCTCTACATTTCCCTCTTCTTGTTCACAGTTCGTGTGACGCTGCGTGGACCGGTGAGTAGAAAACATTCCTTCCACAAACTGATCATTGTCCTGCCTAGGATATCACATTGAATCTTACACATACAGATTAATGCTTCCTTTCACAAACTGACCATTGTCCTGCCTTGGATATCACATTGAATCTTACACATACAAATTAATGCTTCCTTTCACAAACTGACCATTGTTCTCCTTAGGATATCACATTGAATTTTACAAATACAGATTAATGCTTCCTTCCACAAACTTACCATTGTCCTGCCTAGGATATCACATTGAATCTTACACATACAAATTAATGCTTCCTTTCACAAACTGACCATTGTTCTCCTTAGGATATCACATTGAATTTTACAAATACAGATTAATGCTTCCTTCCACAAACTTACCATTGTCCTGCCTAGGATATCACATTGAATCTTACACATACAAATTAATGCTTCCTTCCACAATGCCCTCAAATCTCCAATGAACATGTCCATATGTCTCCAATGTCCATGTCCTCAAATCTCGTTTGAAGATGTCCTCAAGTCTCCAATGATCATATCCTTATGTCTTCAATGACCATGTCCTCAAGTCTCCAATGATCATGCCCTCAAGTCTCCGATGATCATGCCCTCAAGTCTCCAATGATCATGCCCTCAAGTCTCCAATGACTATGTTTCAAATCTTTAATGTCCATGTCCTGAAGTCTCCATTGAACATGTCCATATGTCTCCAATGTCCATGTCATCAAGTCTCCAATGACCATGTCCTCAAGTCTTCAATGACCATGTCCTCAAGTCTCCAATGAACATGTCCATATGTCTCCAATGTCCATGTCCTCAAGTTTCCAGTGACGATGTCATTAAGTCTCCAATGATCATGCCCTCAAGTCTCCTATGACTATGTCTGAAATCTTCAACGTCCATGTCCTCAAGTCTCCAATGAATATGTCCATATGTCTCCAACGTCCATGTCCTCAAGTCTCCAATGAACATGTCCATATGTCTCCAATGTCCATGTCCATATGTCTCCAATGTCCATGTCCTCAAGTTTCCAGTGACGATGTCATTAAGTCTCCAATGATCATGCCCTCAAGTCTCCTATGACTATGTCTGAAATCTTCAACGTCCATGTCCTCAAGTCTCCAATGAATATGTCCATATGTCTCCAATGTCCATGTCCTCAAGTCTCCAATGAATATGTCCATATGTCTCCAACGTCCATGTCCTCAAGTCTCCAATGAATATGTCCATATGTCTCCAATGTCCATGTCCTCAAGTCTCCAATGAACATGTCCATATGTCTCCAATGTCCATGTCCTCAAGTTTCCAGTGACGATGTCATTAAGTCTCCAATGATCATGCCCTCAAGTCTCCAATGACTATGTCTCAAATCTTCAACGTCCATGTCCTCAAGTCTTCAATGACCATGTCCATATGTCTCCAATGACGATGTCATCAAGTCTCCAATGACCATGTCTTTATGTCGTTAACGTTCATGTCTCCAGTTGTATGTTTCAGGTTCATCCAGTCACGGGGATGGTCTTCAACCTTACCATACTAAGACGCCTTATGACTGTAAGAATATGCATGTAGAAATGTTTCAGTTTATGTGTAGATGTGCATGTGTGAATATGTTCAGCGATGCATGTGTTTTTGCGCATGCTTTGAACTGTAATGTGTCATGTTTGTAAATATGTCTCTGTATTTGTATGTATCGGTAAAAGTGTCTTTGTAAAGGTGTATTTCTCTATTGATGTACTTTTAACTGTGTTTCTATAACTGTATGTCGCTCTAATGGTGTGTTAACAATCGTAATAGTCATTCCTTATCCATCATTGGTAAGGAACGTGTTACTTTTCAGAAATCTGTATGAACAGGATTATGATTCAGTTATGATTCTAGGAATGCATCATGGATGTCCTCGACCACAAAAACATCAACGTCGACGTCCCCCACTTCCGGAATACGGTCACGTGAGTTGACTAACCGAGTCTTGAGATGTACAGCCAGTATTGGACTCAGTTAAGGACAATGACTTCTGAGCAGAAGATGGACAATTTTTGGACCACAACCTTTTTGTTTTACTGCAATCGTTACGTTTGTGTATAGGTCCTTCTACCGTTGCTTCTCCGTTAACAGGATCTATATTGAAACGTTGCGATTACATTAAAATATAGACGTTGTAACCCATTAATTGTGTTTACCTTGTCACCCATCTAACATTTCGTCAAAAATGTAGACAAATGTCCAGTTAAAGGCACTTTTTGTTCCCATCGTGTCTGAAAACTACAATTACAAAACTAAATTACAAATTATTTCCCTGACATAGACAAATGATTCAATCTCAATTATCAGTAAATGTTTGATCGAAGCGTGAAACACAGACGCTTGTAATAGTGCTTTTTTCCGGTCATCGTATCCCAATTGCTCATGATGTCAATAACGATTGTCTGGTCCAGACTTAATTATTTACCGTCATACAATTGGAATATTGCGTTGAACAACAAACACACACGAAAAATAACATGTGAGAGGAGTTCTCGGAAACACAGAAGGCCCCCTTAGTTTTATTGCTCGACACTGAGAGAGAGAAAGAAATGCCATTTAATGCTTAATTAAAAGGAAGAAATGATATAATATGTTACCTCAAAAGCAATGGGGCATCGAGCGTCCTTATTTCTAAAAATATAATCCATAAAGACATTTTCTTTTTGCTCATTATGTCGGTGATAAGTATCTTGCTGTTTTTCATGTCTTCAAATATAATTCTCACTGATCCGTTGATGACATGTCATGACTTATAAGAATTCTCTGTGGTGATCTTTTCGCTAGTGACTGGTTACCATTGTTATTATTAACTTTGCCATTGCATTGTACATCGATTTAATTGTAGAACCTCGGAGAACATTGTCATCTTCATCTGGAATCAGTTGAAGAGTAAGCTCGATGACGATCTCCTGTATGAAGTGCACATGCAGTCCAACGAGAGTGACGCGGCCACGTATCGCGGGGAGAGGGCGGCCGGGCTTTCTCAGTTACACTAGTCGACCCTGCAGCTGATCGCGAGACACACGGGCACCTGCCGCGGAGAGAACGCGCACGTCCGCGGAAAGCTTAATCTGCTACCCTGCAGTCTATCGCACTTACATTGCACGAATATGTTCAACATGCCCTTTCTGGAACAAATAAAATGCATTATTGAGTTGTATCTGTTTGTTCTTTCTTATCACAGCGAAAGAGGAACATAAGACACAAGTAGAGTAAAATGTATAACTCAATGAAAACAAATGTGGAATCCTCTAAACAAGCAGGCCGTCTAATAGAGAGATGAGTAAGCATTCCTGGAAGATTCTTGGAGGATTTTGAACAATGGCCGGTGACTTACCGCTCTGTAAGTACGCTGTCGGCTATAGATGATGGACGATCTCTGTACGAATTATGTGCCTAGAGAACGCGCACGTCCGCGCAAACTTGTATCTTCTACCCTGCACTCCATCGCATTTACGTTGTACGAATATATATATTCAACATACCCAGTCTGGAACAAAAAAAATACATTATTGATTTGTGTGCTTTTTTTTTCTTCTCTCACTGACAAAGAAACACATAATATGCATTTACATTCATAGGTGTGTTTCCATACGATCAGCAAAGAAAACACCTTTTGAAAGATGCAGACGAAACTCTGATGAACTGTAACTGCAGATTTGCACCCCTGCTCCATGCCATCATCCGTTAAATTTTGGTTCGAGTCCCACTTTTGATCTTTGGTCTGTCAGCACCTTACGCATGCAAATGGATTCAACCAAGAGGTCTACGACCTGCATCACAGTGTAGTTTCCTTCTTATGTCAAAGACCGCTGTTATTAAGTTAAAATAGATCCCAAAAACATTGTTAAAATTGTAACAAAAAACATAGCTATTTGAATCATAATCCTGTTTATACGGTTTTCTCAATAGTAACTCGTCCCTTACCAATGATGGATAAAGAATGACTATTACGATTGTTAACACACCATTAGAACGACATACAGTTATAGAAACACAGTTAAAAGTACATCAATAGAGAAACACACCTTTACAAAGACACTTTTACCGATCCATACAAATATTTACAAACATGACACATTACAGTTCAAAGCATGCGCAAAAACACATGCATCGCTGAACATATGCACACAGGCACACCTACACACATACAGACACATTTCTACATGCATATTCTTACAGTCATAAGGCGGCTTAGTGTGGTAAGGTTGAAGACCATTCCTGTGACTGGATGAACCTGAAACATACAACTGGAGATATGAGGTTTAACGACATAAAGACATGGTCATTGGAGACTTGATGACATCGTCATTGGAGACATATGGACATGTTCATTAGAGAACTGAGGACATGGATGTTGAAGATTTGAGACATGGTTATTGGAGACTTGATGACATCGTCATTGGAGACTTGAAGACATGGACGTTGAAGATTTGAGACATGGTTATTGAAGACTTGAGGGTATGGTCATTGGAGACTTGAGGACATGGACGTTGAAGATTTGAGACATGGTTATTGAAGACTTGAGGGTATGGTCATTGGAGAATTGAAGACATGGATGTTGAAGATTTGAGACATGGTTATTGGAGACTTGATGACATCGTCATTGGAGACTTGAGGACATGGACGTTGAAAATTTGAGAAATGGTTATTGAAGACTTGAGGGTATGGTCATTGGAGACTTGAGGACATGGACGTTGAAAATTTGAGACATGGTTATTGAAGACTTGAGGGTATGGTCATTGGAGACTTGAGGACATGGACGTTGAAAATTTGAGACATGGTTATTGAAGACTTGAGGGTGTGGTCATTGGAGACTTGAAGACATGGATGTTGAAAATTTGAGACATGGTTATTGAAGACTTGAGGGTGTGGTCATTGGAGACTTGAGGACATGGACGTTGAAAATTTGAGACATGGTTATTGAAGACTTGAGGGTGTGGTCATTGGAGACTTGAAGACATGGATGTTGAAAATTTGAGACATGGTTATTGAAGACTTGAGGGTGTGGTCATTGGAGACTTGAGGACATGGACGTTGAAAATTTGAGACATGGTTATTGAAGACTTGAGGGTGTGGTCATTGGAGACTTGAAGACATGGACGTTGAAAATTTGAGACACGGACATTACAGACTTGAGGACATGGTTATTGAAGACTTGAGGGTATGGTCATTGGAGACTTGAGGAAATGGACATCGAAGACATTAGAACATGGTCACTGAAAAAATGAGGACATGGACATTGAAGACTTGCGACATAGTCATTGGAGACTTCAGGACATGTTCGTTGGAAATTTAAGGACATGGTCAATTGAAGGTGTGACACATGGCCTTTGAAGACGTGAGATATGGTCATTTCAGAATTGGCATATAAGACATGATGGCATGGTCGATGAAGACTTGAGGACATAAACCTTGTGTTGTGTTCACTAGTGTGTGAGATGCGGTACATGCATGTTCGTGGAGACAGTTCAGAGTAAGGACCAATAGAACATATACTCGTTGACTTAAATGACACTTGGCTGACCAGGCGAGCTGTAAAGTTAAGCTTACACTGACCATGACGTCACGGAAAGGCAATACATTTAAGTAACGTTAACACAATTACCACTCCCTCTGTGGTAGTGGATAGGGAGTTTACCCCGAGAGGGAATGGTCAATGGTTCGATATCCGGCCGCATCATACAAAACGAGCCACTACTTGTTGTTACCCTGACTGGTGCTCGGATAAATAAAGGACTTGGCGACTCAAATTAGGGTCAGTCTGAGTGGGGTATCCATGTTAAACTACGACACGGTATGTTATGACAGGCTCATTATTGTGGACATGCCAGCTGCTGCTCTGGAAGGTGATGAGCATCAGTTGTCGGCTCCATTCGAAGTTAGGGCGTACAAAAGAATCAGCAGAAAATAACTTTCCGGACAATTCCTTCTGAACTAATTGACTGATTTCAATTAAACATTGTACACGTGGCCGCTTCAACAAGTTGTTGGGCACATTGCAATTGTTTGTGTGTTTTTTTCATTTTGGCCGAGTTATTGCCTTTTATTACTTATCATTTCAATTTGTCTGGACAACTTCTAAACTACTACATCGATTTCTTTCAGGTATGTACGTAGGTGTAGTTACGGGTACTGTACGACATGCCTTCATTTATTCCCCATAGGACAGTTCTAGTTAGCTTACTTTTTATCCATACATGCAAGATGACCTAAAGGATTATATGACGTATTGTCATCTGTCTTTGTACGGCGTGCGTCATCCGTCATCCGTCTATTCACAATCTATTCGCTGAAAACATGTGGTTTAATTTTGGCAAAACAAGAGATTTTAACATTAAATTCCGGCCGAGGTGAGTTAGGTGTCGAACTAACCGAATAAACATTCGTGTTTTACAATATCTAAAAGGCTCTATATATACTACTCAAAATTTGATAAGGATCGTAGATATTTTTCTGAATAAAAAAACAAAATAACTGCATAACTGGCAATATTGTGTTCAAGTGAAATCAAAAACGTCTCCAACACACGTGCACGTGCATTTCATGCCATGGGAAATGCGTTTCACAGCACAGTTCTTGCTTTTGCTACCATTGCACGATTTCCAATCAGGCAACGGTGTCTGATTCATTCTGAAACTGTAAACTCAATTGAGTGTTTACACTACGTTTACCTACGCAATGCCCCCTCAACGTGTAAGGCGTCGCCTGACGACAGAACAACTGGGCAGATGTATTGGAATGCTTGATGCTGGCTATTCACAACGTGACGTTGCCAATGCACCAAACGTCAGCCAGAGCGTTGGAAGCAGGGCCTGGTCCCGACAGCAAACTTTTGGTACAGCAGCACACCGACATGGGGGTGGTCGTCCGAGGTCGACAACCCAACGCCAAGATCATTTTGTGGCTCTTCAGGCACGACGTCATCCCTTCTGGACAGCAACCAGCCTACGTAACGACCTCCTGAACGCCTCGGGGGTGAATGTGTCCACTCAGACGATACGGAATCGTCTTCACAATGCAGGTCTCTACTCGAGAAGGGCATGTGTCCGAATCCACCTGACTGTTCGACACCGGCGGGAGCGATTGGAATGGGCTGAAGATCATGTCACTTGGACACGGAACGATTGGGTTCCAGTTCTGTCCACCGATGAGTCCAGGTATTGTTTGGACTTTACAGACAGGAGGCAGCGGGTGTGGCGACGACATCGTGAATGTTTCCATGATGCCAACATCAGTGAACATGACCGTTATGGTGGTGGTTCCATCATGGTATGGGGTGGAATCAACAGAGATGGAAGGACAGATCTTCATGTCCTGGAGAGAGGAACAATGACGGGGGTGAGGTACCGGGATGAGATCCTCGATGTGTACGTCAGACCCTACGCTGGTGCTGTTGGCCCTGAGTTCATCCTGATGGATGATAACGCCCGTCCTCATCGCGCCAGGGTGGTTGAGCAGTATCTTGAGCAGGAGACAATTGTCCGCATGGATTGGCCAGCGCGCTCGCCGGACTTGATCCCGATTGAGCATGTCTGGAACATGCTGCAGGTTGCCCTTTCACGCCGTAGAGCACAACCCACGACTTTGGCAGAGCTCGGACATGCCCTCGTGGAAGAGTGGAACAACCTTCCCATTGGGAACATCCGGGTGCTTATTGACAGCATATCTCGACGTTGTCAGGCCGTCATTGATGCAAGGGGAGGTCATACTCGATATTGACACTTCATCGACTAAGTGTAATGATGGACTATCCCTCATAACTGTGTAATTCTTTCTCTTGTTTGCTGTTAACATTTTTTAATGAAATGCCTTTTGGTGTTTGCAGATTTCAAACATTCCATATTGATACAAGTTCATGCCGTTCATGAATTTTCATTCATAACATGATTAAACACGTTTCTGAGTCAGAGTCATGTATTTTGTTATGTTTGTGGTAACTTACACACATATCACCTAGTGATCCTTATCAAATTTTGAGTAGTATAATTCCAATCAATCATGTCTGCTAACTCAAGACAATAGGATATTCCAAGGAGGGCAAATAGACCTTGAGCAGAGTTTAGTTTCTACTGTAGATATAGCTTTATTCTTGATCTTTCTCTCCACCCTATCCATCTAAACCGTGTCTCATCAATGTTAACTTTTAGTCCAGGGAATCGTGCAAAAATTAAGTACTTGTAGACTGCGTGTAGACAGCGTTCAGATGCATCTGGTACAAGTTGTATCGTCTACAAAGTGATGTACATGTATAAGGAAGTGGACATTCCCAAACTGTATTCCCTACATGTGCATTATTTCTGACCATTATTCCAAGTATTTCGGCAAACAAAATGAATAAATAAGGTGAAATCGGATCTCCTTGACGACAGCCCCTAAATATACTGAACATGTCTAATCCATAACCATTAACTAATACATTGGATTGAATTCCTTCGTGAAATACAGTAAATAATCTGCGAATATAGCATGTCCTAAATTAAAGAAGAACAATGTTTAGCAATAATGTCCAATAAACTGAATCAAATGTCTTTTCGATGTCAATTAGTAGCAGTAATCCTGGCATTTGAAACGTTTCAGTTCGTTCCATCAAGTCATAAATTAGTCTAGTAATCTCACCCAAGTGTCCTCCAGATATAAAACCTTCTTGGTCCTCGTCTATTAACCCACGTGGGTCTTACCCACGTTTAGGCCATAAACACGATTAGATGTTCAACACAATCCAAAACGTGTTTAGACCTTAACATGTCAATATTATGGGACAAGGAACCTGTTTACATTTGTGTTTTTTGTTTAGGATCTAAATATTTCCGAGTGCGGCGTTTAACTACAAAACACAACTGAGATGTTGCATGAAATACTTGGGTACGGAACACACAACATGGAGCTATTCATGCAGGCCCCTTGACTACATTGCATCTACTACATTGTAGTTTAATGATAAATAGGCTACCCTTGTAGTGAACATCACTACCTTAACTTCGTTTTGGACTCGAATCGAATGATTAATAATCGACTGTCAAGTTACTCTGGAAGAGCGACAGTAATTCTGTGCGAAGTACCCGAATGGGTACGGGGAATGGCGATATAATACACTGAATAATCGAAGATGGATCGGTGACTGCAGGAAACTTCGTAGATGTATGCGACCAATAAATACAGGAGATTAAATACAGAGCATTATACAGCTAGAGAGTTGCAATGAAGGAAGAATCCAAATTGGGAAGAATTGGGCGGGAAAGGGAGGCAACTCTACACATCTTCTCATACCACCGACTCGCGCTGTCGCTGACATTGTTTACTTGGTGGTCGACATGTTTAGTCGTCAGCCCGCGCTAGGCCACATTGCACAATAATGTCTACCTGTTCTACACAATCACTTGACTCGAACACTACAGATGAAAAGGAAATGGACGACCATTCTTTAAGCGTCGAGTGAGCTAGCAGTGGATTGTGTGTCCGGACCATATGTTTATGTCTCTGGGGTGTCCATTGAGGTTCACAGTGGCACGCTATCCAAGACAATACATTCGGTGGATGTGAAGTGTCAAATGTACCTAAATATTGGTTGTCGAAAGCAACATGATTAAATGACGGTTACACTTGGATCAATACTCGCGTCCGATTTCAAAACCACGGACGAGCCAGGAGACCAAGGTTTTCCCCAAGAATCCAAATATTGATAAGGAAACTCGATCACCTCGTCACTGATATGAGATAGAGGTGAAGTGAAAATGACTTTAACGTCGCGACCAAGATTAATGCACTCATGTGTGAGGCTGCTTGTACTATGACGATTTATAGTGCTAGCTGACTGAGATACCATGTCGCAGTTTAACATGAATACCCAACTCAGACACAGTGTACTGTCTCTAAGTCGAGTTGTTGTTTTAACAAGTACCATATTTTAACGTCTTTAGGTGTGACGCGGCCTGGGATCGAACCACGGACCTTCCGCTCTCCGGGCGGACGCTCGATCTACCACTAGGCCACAGAGGCGGTCTGATATGAGATACAGCACAAGGTACAACCATTCTTGAGGCATCGAGTTTATCGGGTCACGTTACAGATGACACAAATATAACTGTTGAGAATTTGAGCTTAGTAGTTAAACCACTAGAATTGTAGTATGATTAAAAAACAAGATCTCGTCATGAGAAAATGGAATTTTGATAATTTTGATCATATATTATTGTGTAACCAATGAATGACTCACGTTTGTGTCACACTGTTTATAAAGACAACATTACCTGAATTATATGCCCCCGATTGTGTCGGAATAATTTTTACAGAACTGATCTGATTTTTAAATTGTCCGTGTTCGCAGCCACACATGTCGACCTATCCACATGCATCCAATATATGTTTGTCTGTCTGCGTGCGTGCGTGCGTGCGTGCGTGCGTGTGTGTGTGTAATTCAGTACACACTGAGTATGTCCAAAGGGTTGAAACATGGTGTATGTTGGTAGTAACACTTATAAGTATAGAAATGATTCATGTCATACCGTCTCATGAGTTATCTTAGATATTAGTCACAATGACTACGGGCCCAGAACATGTATTGGAATCGGGAATACGAGCTGCCGTGGGCGTGGGCAAAATAGGTCACTATAGATATATCTTTTCCAGTTACGGAAATTGAGTTGCATACGACCCATTATCCACGTCGATGACTAGCGATGCAGGTGCCTATTAAGCTGGTGAAGGGAGGGGAAGTGTTCTACGTGGACGTCGAACAATCCGACACCATGAGAGAAGTGAAGAACAAGATAGAGCAGAAACGGGGGTATCTTCCTGATGACCAAAGGTTGCTCCTTCCGGGGAAAGGGCTTCTTGACCACCACACTGTGTCGTACTATGGGATAAGCGAGGAATCATCACTTCACTTGGCACTCCGGTTTAAAAAACTGACGGTAAGGGAGGTGTTGTAGAGATTTAACGGTCGCTTCCATCAGTTGACAAATTTGTACCCAGGTTCCTTACCAGATCACACAAAATATTTAGCATACACAGATATATGAACGACTTAACTCATCGTCAAATCTATACCTATCGGGCCCGGGTGGACATGCCATCTAAGGCGCCGCAATTTTCTATAAAAGTTGCGTCCCTTAGCAGTGTCAGGATACGAAGCTTCCCGATTCTGATTGTTTCCCCCACATCAGCTGACACGCGGTGATGTACTTGAAATACTGTTCGAAATGGATTTCACTCGCTAACTCTAGTGATGTATGTGAGTGTCATAAGTGGAGATGGACTTCCACAGCCAGCGCTATAAACATCTTGGCGAACATAGTAGAGAGTCCCTTCTTCATGAATTATATTCCTATTTCTGAATCTACACACAAATATTTACCTATAATACACGAAGTAATTATTTTGCCTAATTCCAATATTATATATTAGGAAGCCGGAAGCAGCCATCAGTCATCACCCTAGAGCTTTACACGTGCATCAATCATCCAACAGTCTCCAGCTGCAGTGGTTGCATTGCACGTGTGACGGTCCCAGTCGCCACTCTTCCTACATATGGCTACAGTCTCCAGCTGAATGTATGTATATATATATATATATATATATATATATATATATATATATATATATATATATACCACGGCGGAAGGACGTGACAGTTCCGAGCAATGTGTCTGTTTACTGTTACAGTCTGTACACGCCATTGGGCCACACGTTGTTGATTGTGTCAGGGTGTCTATATATAGAACAAACCCACATCTGTATACCGAAACGTCGCCTTTACAGTAAATAAAGAAGTTGTCAATAGATTGTGTCTACTTTGTCATCAGTCAACTTCTACGTAATGCCTATCAAACAATTCAAGAGTTTATGCTTGTAAATATCCAGTGAGTTATACATTTCTTCCAGTGACATAACCTAAATGTACAGGATAAGAGAGTGTATCGGTGACCTCGCCGTAGACTGATTCACACACACAGCGGCGAGTCGCCATCCACACTATGTCCACAGACCCATGGAGGTCACGAGGCGACAGTAATCACATCGCCAACAAGGACCGGCTGACGGAGAACAACGACAGTGACATTATATCGTGAATGTGAAACCGTTTAAAGTATATGTACATTAATCTGTCACACAAATGTTTTACTTATGCAGGAGTATAAATCATACACTTCATATGATAGGGATATTTATTCATCTTTCCATGATACACAAACATTTTTCTCATAATATGACCAGTGTATATTTAAATATACTCTCAGAAGGGGATATTCGGAAGTAACGTAACATTTCAAAAATTGTGGGGCGGTTGGGTAGCCAAGTGGTGAAAACGTTCGCTCGTCATGCCGAAGACCCGGGTTCGATTCGCGACATGGGTACAATGTGTGAAGCCCATTTCTGGCGTCCCCGCCGTGATATTGCTGGAATATTGCTTAAAGCGGCCTAAAACCATACTCGCTCACTCCGAAGTTGTAAGAGATATTAGTTTCTAGTAATAGTTGTATGATAATAATGAACGAATTAGGAACACATACAACAGGTAGTGAAGTGTGACAGTAGATGTTATAACCGCCAAAGATATTGAAGGACGATAGGGCAAAGAAGGGAAATTGACGTTTTTGGATCAGTAGTGCGTAATACCACCACGATTTGTCAAACATGCATTCACTCGACTGCGTAAGATTCTGCCAATGGCGATTTGGGGGAGTCTGTTCCACTCCTCATGTAAGTCATGGCCTAGTTCAGCCAATGTGGTCGGCGGCCTATGACGTTGACGCACACGTCTCCCTATCATGTCCCAGACGTGAACATTGGGGGGGGGGGGGGGTCGACCCTCACGCCGTGCAAATGGGACGCCAAGGGGTATCAGTATGTTGTCCCGATAGTACCTTCCTTGCATAATATGGAGTGGGATTCACTCAGTCATAGTGATGCCACCCCACACCTTGACCGACCCACCGCCAAATCTACCAAGAAGTCTCAGGACATTGGTTTGACGTTCATTTAGACTTTGCCAGACACGACCACGCCAATGAAGGAAGTGAATCGGGACTCATCCGAAAACATGACAAGCGACGATGTATGCCATTTACGTTTGTTGACAATGTGATGATTTGTAAGGAGCGGCACAACACGTGGCCGTCGAGCATGGCGATGAGCTGCACGCAACTCGTACTCCAGTCACCGTTTGAGCTCCATTTCGGAAAGCCTGGTCTCGGATCATTCGGTCCTGTACTCGAATCGTTGATCTGGGACGCCCTGAACGGGGTTGATCGTCATCATTTTGGGTTTGTTGGTACCTGTTCCATAGTCTACTAGTCACAGACTGAAACATTGAACGTATTGGCCACTGCACGCTTACTCCTGCCAGTCTCCCCGTATATAGCCCGTAGACACACCGCGTGTTGTTGACGCCACATACACAAACAATGAATGACATCAAGTAAATCACAACTGTATGATAAGTAGAATCAATACGATTAACAGAAATAATTGTCCACAGAGCTCAATCGACCTTCCTTGAATGTGCCAAAATCAGGAACAACATCATACGCACGTGTGATGCACGTGCAAAACTATAGGATTAGTTTTGGTATTAAGTTTTACAGATATGAACGGTGTTGCAAATGATGTTTGTAGTCAACATGCATCTTTGGTCTAATACATGGTATTAGTCCGGACTGATGTCGACTTATGGTGCTAGCACACTGAGATACCATACCGCAGTATAACATGAATACCCCATTCAGACACAGTATACTGACTCCGAACCGACCAGTCCTTGTTTTAGCCCCTTAATGCCGAGCACCAGACAGGGTAACGACAAGTACCGTCTTTTGGTATGACGCGGCTGGGATCTTCCGCTCTCTGGGCGGACGCTCTACCACTAGACCACGGAGGCGGTCTATATAAACTAAGCGGCAAAAGAAAGTATAGGTTGGCAATTTGTAATTTTCCTACAAACAGCGATAACTAGTGGAAAGTTGGTATTGGGAATATGACTGCCCAAAAACAGGTACCAAAAAACACCTCACCCGAACGCGCCACCTTTGAAGGCGCTCGTGCGATGACAAAAAAAATGGTGAAACAGGTTTCCCGCCTATGGCATAAACTGCACGTGCATGTTAGCTGTATAAATGCGTTCGTCTGCAGGGTATAGCCACACGTGATGAAAGCACTTAAAAGAAATGTCACGACTGTCACAGGAGCAGAGCGAGAGAGCCATCGGTATGCCCGAAATGGGGACAACACGGGTCCAAATTGCCAGGTTTGGTTGTACACCATTGACAGTAGCCAGACAGATTCAACGGTACAGGCAGACAGGGAGGACACAGGACAGGCCTAGAACCGGACGACCCCGAGTAACAACACCACTGGAAGACGGTCAGATACGGCTCATTCACCTGCGAAACAGATTCGTAACGGCGACGGCAGCGACGGCTATGACAGCGTTCGGACATCCCATTAGCCAACGTACAGTACTACAACGACTTCGTGCTACTGGAATCCGAGCGTATCGTCCTTTCCGAGGAATGGTACTGACTGCTCATCATCGACGCCTGAGACTGCAATGGGCGAGGCAGGTTCGATGCTGCCAAGTGAGAAATTGGCGTCGAGTGCTGTTTACTGATGAAAGTCGAACTTTTCTCGAACATGAACGAGTTTATCGACGCAGAGAGGAACGTTTGGCTCCGGCGTGTATTCGAGAGGTCCATCCATTCGGCGGGGGAGGTGTCATGGTGTGGGGCGGTATTTGTGGAGATCAGAAGAGTGATTTTGGTGATTATACAGGGAAACCTGAACGCTGTACAGTACAGAGACCAAGTGTTGCAGCCAATTGTGCTTCCGTTCTTACAAAACCAACAGCAGGGGACATTGTTTCAACACGACAATGCCAGGCCCCATACTGCAAGACTGACTCGGAACTTTCTAAACCAGGAGAACGTTGACGTTTTGCCCTGGCCTGTCCACTCATCCGATATGAATCCTATTGAACATCTGTGGGACCATCTTGACAGACAGATTAGAGCACACCATCAGCCTCCCGTCAACAGGCCCTGAGAGACGAGTGGCAACGGATTCCAGTCCACGTCATCAGAAGACTGACGTCATCGATGAGGCGGCCTATCACAGCATGCATTGAGGCAGCTGGAGGTCATACACGCTATTGAAGGCAACTGTGTCGACAATGAACTTGAAGTGTGTCTGACAATTTTTGGACAACTTTTGAAAATGAAATTTGTTACCCCGCCATTGTTTACCTTGAACTTACATTACCTGTGATTGCACAATTTCATTCAAACTGTGGTTGATCAATCATTTGTTACCCCTCCCTAGATTATATTATAATTCACAACAAAACCTCTTCTTGTTATTTTTTTTATCGATCATGGAACTCGACCTATACTTTCTTTTGCCGCCCAGTTTATATGTGAAATATCTGAATATCACTATCAAAAGTTGAGTAGTATATTGCACAACGGTTGTACTGGACCTTTTCTCTGTATGAACATGTGATTATCACAACACAACCAGTGATTCATTCGGTATCAAGGTACACCGGTGACTTCAGAACAGCTGACTCTGCACTTTGCAATCGACACGTGATCATGATACAATGATTGTTTGGAGCAGCCTCCGCCAGACGATTGCTGTTGTCTTTCTGCAATAACAGTCAACACTAAACAGCGCCTTGTTATTGAACTGACACCAAGTTCGCATCCCGTTAAACCGGACACCGAGTATTCAGGACAATTATTTGGACATTTATATCTTAACAAAGGCACCTCATGCGTGAATGTTGTTTTGCGTCGTTGTCAGCAATATTCCAGGGCTGCCTGTGAATATTCAAGTCTTGGCAAGACAAGCTATTGTGGTTGAAAGGATGAGCGTCGCGTCACGCCTTTGGACGATGACATAGCCATACGATATTATAGCCATCTTGTTATCAATATTATATGTGGAAAATGTAACACGTTGCTCGTGTACCACCAGCGGCGGTTTCTGTAGAAAAAGATTTCTCTGAATTTGAACTTTAAAAATGTTAGTGGGAACACAAGTGTCAGTTATTAAAATGTAACCAACGGGGTTCGGATGGCAAAGCCCCGAGACTCGGTGGATTGTGTGCCCTCGTACCACACGTGGCGGCGTCCAGGCTCCCTGGACAACAGATGACCCTGTTAGAGCTGGAATAATGCTGTGTCTGTGTCTGTCCATCGAGTGGTACGTGTGTGCATGTGTGTTTATGTGTGTATGTACGTGTGTGCGCGTGTCTGTGTGCATGTGTGGTGCGTGTGTGTTTATGTGTGTATGTACGTGTGTGCGTGCCTGTGTGTTTATGTGTGTATGTACGTGTGTGTTTATGTGTGTATGTACGTGTGTGTGCGTGTCTGTGTGCATGTGTGGTGCGTGTGTGTTTATGTGTGTATGTACGTGTGTGCGTGTCTGTGTGCATGTGTGGTGCGTGTGTGTTTATGTGTGTATGTACGTGTGTGCGTGCCTGTGTGCATGTGTGATGCGTGTGTGTTTATGTGTGTATGTACGTGTGTGCGTGCCTGTGTGCATGTGTGATGCGTGTGTGTTTATGTGTGTATGTACGTGTGTGCGTGCCTGTGTGCATGTGTGATGCGTGTGTGTTTATGTGTGTGTATGTGCATGTATAAGTATGTGTGTTTGTTTGCGTCTGTGTTTATATGTCTGTGTGCGTGTGTGTGTTCTTAAATGGTGCTTAACTGTGCAGCCATCGTGGTTCATCCTGCTATCTGTTTTCTGTGTGAGAAACTTTGTTGAACAGAGACAAACAGCACTACTATTCAAATTCATATGCGTTTTATACAGAATCATTCACCTTTGGTAATGTAGCAACAACGTTTGTTGATTTGCCGTCAGCTAGTGTGATCACAATTTAAAAAGATATCAAGTCAACACAGGCGGGGTGCTGTCGAGGCACTGTACACGATCACCGACGTGAGATTAATGCTGACAACACCCTTTTCAAAGTGTGTTTGTCTTTGTAGAAATTTGAACCGTCGTCTACATATCCTTAATTTGTGGTGGGTGGCGGGTAGCCTAGTGGTTGCAGCGTTCACTTGTCACGGCGAAGACCCGGGTTCGACCCTCCACAATGGTGCAATGTGTGATGTCCTGCCCTGCCCTCATGTAGATGGCATACAAGTGGCTTGTAACAACAATTACTTCATTTTTTTGTTAGCTAAAAACGTGTTTTGGGGCGCAGCTGAACTGGGTAAAGTCTCGGTAAAGAGTTACTGTGCATGTTTGGGGACCGACCATAATTAGGATATCAGGATTAGATATGTTCAACTACAAGACTACATAGGGGTTTTGTTAATTTTAAAACGATAAACCTGATTTTGTTATAGAAAAGCTCCTTGCAACAATGTAACAATGTAAGGCATTTCCTTTTTACAAAGTCTGAAGCATATTAACAACGCGGTGGTGCACGTGCGTTGCAGACACCCGTGACGTTGCTAATGAATAATTTGCATACTCGTATATGCAGTAGGAAGTGACAACTTGGTGACGATGGCTTGCGGTATATACAATTTTACTTAATACAGATATATACATACAAAACACACTATGTACCAGGTCAGCAGATAGCTGTAGTGGTTGTTGTCTTGGTGCCCCGGAGCAACCAGCCTAACACTGGCTAGGCTAAGGGTAAGACCTTTCTTCTCTCTCTCTTTCTCTCCTCTGATTTTCATCTCTGGGCCAAGGCTTATAGAGCCAAGGTCACCCGACATTTACTAAGTCATAAATATAAACAACAGTAATTCATCAGTCATACTTGCACATGCCATTCATGATAGCAGACAGTCGAAGTACAATACAATGGGGATTAACAATTGGGATTAGGAGTGTGAGTGAGTTGGGTTTAACGCCGCTTTTAACATTATTCCAGTTATATCACGGCGTGTCAGCTTAATGTGGGAGGAAAGCCCGAAGTGATGCAGGTCTCAGACGTTTACCACTTCGGTGAAACCCACGAGCACGGGTATGGTGCTGACAAACCTAGAAACATAATTGGGGCGAACCGGGATTCGGACCCACAATCATAGGTTTCTGGCGTGCCCAAGGGACGCAACTCTGCACAGCGAATCGCGGCGCCTTAGACGACTGGGCCATCCGTGCCCCTGGGATTAGGATCTTATAAATAACGACAATTAACGACAAGTTTGTTTCAAGGCATACAGTTCCAGAGTAATTAGACTTCATTCAGACAATGGTTGTCGTAAATCAGCCGCTATGATAATATTAATGTTTTTCAAGAATTTTCGGGGACTGTATATATTTGGATACAATCACGGATCTATACGGGTCACTAAATTGTATCGAGGGGCTAGGCTCTGCAACGTTGTTCATTATATAAAACATTGTTTATCCCAGGCTGCATTATTTACAGGCCACCGAGATATATTTAGAATAACCAGCGAGTTACGAGGAATTACAGGTTATCTGTCCACAGTGGAGGAATACTAAATGATGTAAGCCTTTGCCAACGTGTCGTCACATTATTGCCTCAACTAACCAATCAGCATTGAGCATCGCCAAATGCACTTGATATTAAACTCCATCCTCTTACCCTTATTGGTAATCAGTTAACGGGAACATTGCAAAATTGTCTCTCAAATCAAACACTAATCAAAAGCTGTCTACCATACAATGCCCTGTTGTAAAAGCATTATGATGAGGTCAGGCTGTAGTTGTTGCAAAATCACATGGAGATGAATTTCTGACGGTGTGCATGGTGATGACTTTCTGACGGTGTGCATGGTGATGGTGACTTTTCCACTTTCAGACTTTCTGATTGTATCAATTAAATGACACAATTAGAACCAGAGACCACTACCGACTAACACATACATAATCCCTTCATTACGTTATGACGCAACCTATTACACCGTCATAACTGCCATCTGCTTCCCCCGTCTTGATGTGGACATCTGCGGTGAACTTTGACCTATTGCATTGGTTATGACAAGAGACGCCAGGCGGAGACACACAACAGCCATTGCCCTTTCTAGTTATAAATGGGTAAAACGACCACCAAAAAAAATCAAAATAACGTTACAACATCAAACGAGATTTGCATTATTCACATAATATAAAGCATTTATATCAAAAGGTAATTTTCCCTCACGCCTATCATAAGTCATTGCTTTGAACTCGAACGCAAGCATTGTATGTTTTATCAGGGAATCTGTATAGAGGGTCTTTGTATAGTCACCAAGGTATAATACTGCGTCATTGTGATAGGGCAAATACCACACAGCGTTGTAAAGTGTATACATGTATAATATTGCGCAAAATAACGATAACGATTTCTGCTTGTAACTATATACCCAGACAGTCTAAAACCACTTTGGGCAAGATGAAAGACAGAGATCATACAGGTTATAAACTTTGTTATAAAGTTATAAAGTTAACCATTGTCTTTACGAACATTTCCGTTGGTAGTATATGTATGTATGTGACCTGTTCGTGATATCTCATAACGGGTACGTTATGTAGGTCATTGCGCTGCTGTTTTGACTACGTATGTGATTACAACAGCTCTCCACCTGCGAACACTAGCACACCTTTTCCGACAACACGTCAGGTGACTTTCTGGCGCGATGCCAAAACCGCGTTCAAAACCTGTTTTAGCCACGCTTTTAGACCTATATACACACTAACCGTCACGTTTCGAGCCTATTCAAAACTTACAGTTTGAAATTTGTAAATTCAAATCAGTCACATCGTTATTTACTGCTAGTATAACGACTACTTTTGAACTCATGGCTGTGATCGTAGACAAGTGTACGTCTTCACCGTACAATAACAACATATTTGGTTAATTATGCCCCCAAAGGGGCTTAAACAACCGACGTCATCGTTGCTTCCAGCTTGTCACGCATGAATACTTATTACATAACGTTAAATGCAAGCGACCATTCCTAAAAATTACCTGGACAATAAAAGTGACTTAATTATCCAATTAACCCATATTCAGCTAATCCTTTCATCTATCGATCCATTGTTTCACGTATTAACACATTCGTTGATTCGATGTTAAAACAACAATGTATCTAAAGAGACACTGACTGGTCTTAGTTCGCTTGACATTTCTGACAGGCACTAAATGAAATTCAGTAATAAATATATATTTTATTGTTTGACATCGTACGTGTCAACATCGCTCTTAAAAGTATGCATGTAACTTTCTATACCTTTAACACAACAAATGAGTGGATATGAATGAAGTTGGATAAAAGATAAAGTGTCACAAGGATGTGACTATTTCAACAATACATATGACACATATTATCTACCACATTAGTATCATAGGTGCCCTGTATACAGTTTATACATATATTGCCCATCTGCATGAAATATAAAACGAGTGCCCTATGCTAACTCTGGATCACGTGATACCTGTACATTGCCTCGCGGCATGAAATATTAAATGTGTGCCGCGTCATCTTGGATCACATGATACACTCAGCTGCTGTGGTCAAAATTGGATCTGATTAAACCGTATTTACCACTCAAATAAACACTTGCAGTTAGACGATGCATTTACACGGGTCCTAGCCATTTCCTATGCAAAATCTACACTATGACATATTATGGACACGAAAGAATTGCTGTATATAAAATACCACATGACAATAATCATGATTCTATTGCCTTATCTCAATAGAATGGGGTCTTGAGGTTGAGGTATTCCAACAGGTTTACTGGGGACCTTGGTTCGCTTATTGAGAAATATTCTGCTAGTGCCTTACAGTGCTATATACCTTGCTTATGCTACGGGGCCATGTTTGGTAAATACAAGTAAGGCTGTCGATTGGCATTTCTTATCTACTAAAAGCGCACGTGCTGTTTGTAGGCTAAAGAGGACTATGACACGTACATAATCATATTATTGTAGTACGTACGGTATCGCTTGGGCATGCTCAGACTGGTTGTTGATGCACCTAGAACTTTCTACGTTGCCCAATCAAACGACGTACTCAAGGTCACGTGACTAACACAATCCCGCGACTATAAATACAACCCGCCATTGCCACAGCGTCATTACACAGCTGTTCATCTTGGGAAAGGAGACTTTGTTATCACGAAAACGTAAGTTATCTGAACGGTTTTATGGAACGTTGATACATAAGTTTAGGATTGCCCGAGTCGTAGATTCAATGGTTTAGCTGATCATGAATCAGACTATGTGAAACTTTTGATGGCAGGAAATGATTCAACAAATCTCGAACTATTTGTATTGTGTATTCTTTCGTTCAATCAAGGCTGATAAGTGAAACAAACACGAATATATACTTCAAACGAGACCATCCTTTCTGGAAAATAAGATACTGCGATGTCCATATCTATGTCCGCAACTGGGATGTTAATTACGTGACCTAGAATATATTCCAGGGAGGTGGTTGAGTCCGCCATGATGGATTATTGTTGCCTGGGAACTGAGATAGGTGTAGGCTTACGATTCATAATTTATGTAATCATGAGAAAGATATGACGGTGCCTGTGATTTTTACTAATGTTTATAATCATTACTGTTCTACGACATTAAAGTAAGACATTTGCTGTGATATATCTAAAAAATGAATGAATTTGTCCCAACATATTCATGTGTTTTTATGTCCTTTCCAGAAGATGCAGATCTTTGTGAAAACCCTCACAGGCAAGACCATCACCCTCGAGGTCGAACCCTCAGACACTATTGAGAATGTGAAAGCCAAGATCCAAGACAAGGAAGGTATTCCCCCAGACCAGCAGAGATTGATCTTTGCTGGCAAGCAGCTTGAAGATGGGCGCACACTTTCAGACTACAACATTCAGAAGGAATCCACCCTCCACTTGGTGCTCCGTCTGAGAGGAGGTATGCAGATCTTTGTGAAAACCCTCACAGGCAAGACCATCACCCTCGAGGTCGAACCTTCAGACACTATTGAGAATGTGAAGGCCAAGATCCAAGACAAGGAAGGTATTCCCCCAGACCAGCAGAGATTGATCTTTGCCGGCAAGCAGCTTGAAGATGGGCGCACACTTTCAGACTACAACATTCAGAAGGAATCCACCCTCCACTTGGTGCTCCGTCTGAGAGGAGGTATGCAGATCTTTGTGAAAACCCTCACAGGCAAGACCATCACCCTCGAGGTCGAACCTTCAGACACTATTGAGAATGTGAAGGCCAAGATCCAAGACAAGGAAGGTATTCCCCCAGACCAGCAGAGATTGATCTTTGCTGGCAAGCAGCTTGAAGATGGGCGCACACTTTCAGACTACAACATTCAGAAGGAATCCACCCTCCACTTGGTGCTCCGTCTGAGAGGAGGTATGCAGATCTTTGTGAAAACCCTCACAGGCAAGACCATCACCCTCGAGGTCGAACCTTCAGACACTATTGAGAATGTGAAGGCCAAGATCCAAGACAAGGAAGGTATTCCCCCAGACCAGCAGAGATTGATCTTTGCTGGCAAGCAGCTTGAAGATGGGCGCACACTTTCAGACTACAACATTCAGAAGGAATCCACCCTCCACTTGGTGCTCCGTCTGAGAGGAGGTATGCAGATCTTTGTGAAAACCCTCACAGGCAAGACCATCACCCTCGAGGTCGAACCTTCAGACACTATTGAGAATGTGAAGGCCAAGATCCAAGACAAGGAAGGTATTCCCCCAGACCAGCAGAGATTGATCTTTGCTGGCAAGCAGCTTGAAGATGGGCGCACACTTTCAGATTACAACATTCAGAAGGAATCCACCCTCCACTTGGTGCTCCGTCTGAGAGGAGGTATGCAGATCTTTGTGAAAACCCTCACAGGCAAGACCATCACCCTCGAGGTCGAACCCTCAGACACTATTGAGAATGTGAAAGCCAAGATCCAAGACAAGGAAGGTATTCCCCCAGACCAGCAGAGATTGATCTTTGCTGGCAAGCAGCTTGAAGATGGGCGCACACTTTCAGATTACAACATTCAGAAGGAATCCACCCTCCACTTGGTGCTCCGTCTGAGAGGAGGTATGCAGATCTTTGTGAAAACCCTCACAGGCAAGACCATCACCCTCGAGGTCGAACCCTCAGACACTATTGAGAATGTGAAGGCCAAGATCCAAGACAAGGAAGGGATTCCCCCAGACCAGCAGAGATTGATCTTTGCCGGCAAGCAGCTTGAAGATGGGCGCACACTTTCAGACTACAACATTCAGAAGGAATCCACCCTCCACTTGGTGCTCCGTCTGAGAGGTGGAAACTGAGCCTGTGCTATGTCAACTTGTGGACAGTAACTTATTGTGATGTGCTGATAAATATTGAATTGATAGTTTCTGTGCAATAAACACCCTGAAAGAAACTTATTTTTTGTGTTTTTGCTATCAACTGGTGGATGTATGCACAACTCCTATTATCATAGTTTCCAAACTTCTGTATATCATTATTAGACATCAACATGACATTGCCCCACATTTTGATGTATATCCGATAATCCACCAGTACAAACCGGATTTAAAGTAGGTATAACAACTAGGGCTGGCTATCGATATAAATCTTAGATAGAGAGGGGCGGTCGGGTAGCCTGGTGGTTAAAGCGTTCGCTCGTAACGCCTAAGACCCGGGTTCGATTCCCAACATGGGCACAATGTGTGAAGCCCATTTCTGGTGTCCCCCGCCGTGATATTGCTGGAATATTGCTAAAAGCGGCGTAAAACCATACTCACTCACTTAGATTGAGAGTTAACTCAATAACAATCATATATCAATTAATATCCGAGAAGTAACTTTGAGCGAAAATGCAAAGAGCTCGGAGAAAACATATTTCACATCATTGGTGACATTTATTTGCATGGATTACTTTGACATTTAAGCTACAACAAAATCAGTTGCTTGCAGTCTTCAGGCAATGGTCAAAAACAAGTCTGCTTCGATAAATTAAAACTTTTCATCAGAATATTTTGTATAAGATATTATCGATGACACAATTTTTCAATATTTCTTCCCATCGATTATTGATCTTTTTAGCCAGCCCTATTCAGAACACTGTTCCTCTGGATAGTCCCAAGGACTTGTCCTATCAAATGAGAAGAAGCAATTGAAACTGGTCAAATAAAATAATAATCGCAGTATACATAATCAATTTCAGCTTCTGTATAGAAAGACTTGTTTGGAAAAAGAATTACAAAATTATCCTTTTTAAAAATGCAGTTTTATATGAAAATAAATAGTAAGGGGTACTTGGGTATTTTCCTGGGGTATATTTTATGATTATGTCAGTCCTCCAAAATGACAGTTATTGCAGGTGGTGATGGATAAGGGGGGGGGGGGGGATTTACAATGGAAATGGTAAGGAAGGATAAGAATTTATGGATGAACAATTTCTTTATTACACTTATCCATAAATTCTTATCCTTACTTAGTACTCCATCTTCTAAATGCTTATCAAAGAAATGGAAATGGTTGACTGATATCCTGTTGGCGGCTATCTGGGTATTTCTGACAAAGTAGACAAAAATATCTTTATGTTGTAATAGCCATGTTTCGGCATAAGTCATATTGACACAGCTGTCTTGCTTGACAAGAGTATAAGGATCTATTCCAAAATGTTGCTATCACAGTATAATAAAGAAGTTATAGATAAAGTTCTTTTTGTCAATTTTGTCCTGTTTCAACTTTCATTGGGATGTCTGAGTGATCATTAAAAATATACCATAGCAATTACCTGACATTTTCCTGATAATCTGAGTCTCAGAAGTTGGATGTTAATGCATATTATATGTAGCCAACATCAAGTGATGATTAGTTACCTGACTAAGTGGGTATGTTATCACTAAATATAACTGCATCCACACTTTGGCCTCACAGCTGCATCAGAGGTACAAAAATACATCTACACATTGTAAACGTCTTCGCATGACATTCTATGCACACAAACCCATATATAATGATCAGAAACATCTTTGGGTCATGAGAATATTGTTCTTATAATGAAGACTGAACACACAATTTCTTAAAAATATCCTCAAAATTATTCATGATTGCTTACTTTTCATTCAGTATATATTATTTTTTAACAAACTATACATGCTTGGAAAATTTGTTTTGCACTTGTCCAACATTGTAAGTTGGTGCATCAACTAATCTATACTAAGAGTGTTGGGTAATTGTTATTTAAGAAGTTTCTGAGTTCCAGTTCTATCAAACAACTCTTTGAAGGTCATCATTTTTCCGGTCACATACTTCCAGTACAGTTTCCTTGAGGATGTATACAGCAAGGACAAGCTTATTCTAGTTTGAACTATGTCAGTGAGGCAGAGACTAACACTATGGTGATTACAGTTGTCATTATCAGAGAATTTTAAAGAAAAATGCAAATAACTTGTGAACCACAATCTATGATTGAAAAGTACTGTAAGGTGGAATGTAAGCAAAGGGAGGCTTGAAAACTTTATCTTTGGCATATGTATTTATATATATGCTAAAATACATGCAGCATGGATATTAAATTTTATTGCTACCAAGTTGAGCTCTCAGTTTTATTACATACTTGTAAGTGCACACAGAAAAAACTAATACAGAAATTAAATGTATGCAATGGATGAATATGTTGAAACTGGTGGTGATTTTGAGTACCATGTATCTAAAATATTGTACTTAACATTCATCAAGTGTTCAAAACCACACAGCAAATATGTGTGCACCAAATTTAACTTCATATTTTGTTCATGGTTAGACATTTGATAACTGTGGAAGGTAAATACTACAATTGATGCTAGGAATTTGAATTATCAACATCTGATAGCCCTATCCAGTTGGACCAGCATTGAAATAGATCTTGATATCCAAACCTAACTCATACCGACACAAAGGATTAAGCTGCTTGAATAAATATGTTTGACAGAATATCTATAATATCTTTAAAATATTTAATAGAACCTGTCTGTTGATTAGAAATTGACAAATCTGCAACTAAGTTTGAAACAAATGAGATTCTGATTACCAAGATGGCTTACAAGGATATTTTGTACACACAAATGGCTTGTTTGGTTAAGGGTACCAGAAGTGGGCACGTTTTAACCATGGTACCACTTGGAGACATCAATACAAAAAATGATAAAAGTGACTTGATAAAAGTCCCATGGTCCAGAAAGTCTGAAGAAAATCTTCCCCATGCAACGATGACGTGAAAGAAGTTCCAGTTTTCTTGCTTATAACAGTGGGATGAGGTCGTCAGTCCCGTGACCTAAGTGAAAGTGTGTCGTCACATCCTGGCGGTGGCATCACTCATACCATTGACGTCTAGTTTGCCTGTGCTCCGTTATTTACTGAAAAGCGAATCTCGATGAAAGCGCTCTTAAAATCGTAAGCACATCGAGCTGGCAATGGCAGTGTGGTCTGTATTCAACAGGTGCTTTGATTGAAACGCTTGTGGAGAAAAGTGTTGTTTAACGCCGCACTAAGCAATAGTCCAGCTATATGACGGCGGTCAGTAAATAATCGACTCCGGACCAGACAATCCAGTGATTGACATGAGCATCGATCTACGCAATTGGGATACACCAACCACGTCAGCGAGTCTGACCACCCGATCCCCTTAGTCGCCTCTTACGACAAGCATGAGCTCCTGTTACGGCAAGCATGGGTTGCTGAAGGCCTATTCTCTACCCGTATCTTCACGGGTAAAAACAAAATCAAAGTAAACTAAAAATGTATATATTCTATGTTTTTGACAATCGCCACTCAATCTAGATCAGTGTCTAAAAGTTCACATAGTTCATATAATAAAACAATGTACTCTTCATGCACCGAACGTTTCTACAATAACAGAATATAGGTCAAATACAATGATTGATATTATGAGCAACGATCTCCGGTACGTTGCATTGCTATGAACCAAGTCATCGAGCCTGACCTCCCGTGATCCATTAAGTCGAATCTTAGAGGCAGCATGATGTTATGTATCAATTCATGCACTCTGTCGTGCATGTATAACACAAACATGTGTCTACATTGTTTATTCAGCAATCATGTCTGGATATATTTGGGGTCACTGGCCTCACATAGTGTACTCATTGTGGAGAATCGAAGCCTGGTCTGTTGTTAGCCGAGTGAAAGCTGCACCCAGCAGGCTCTAATTTGTTTTAAGTTATGGGTAACCAAGAGAGGCCGTACCTGTGGTTTACTCGCTCCCGCGTTTTCCTGAAAATGATTTATGATGTGCTACAACTAGGTTTGTTGAACCGGGGATATTTATGTCAGAACGCCATAGTCATGTAGTTTATGTGATATGGCGGTACAAAAGACCATGACATAAGATAGCTATGAGATGCGAGATTAGATTTCCAAGTATATATGCATGCATAAGAATGCATCCCCTTTTTTCAGAACACTTACTTGTCAAACCGTCGACCAGACAAACCAGTGGTTGACATTATAAATTTTAATGACCTATTCTAAAACGGGCAAAACTTTGACACACTTAATATGGGATCATTGCAGGAATTGTTTCTTTGCTTGATAAACCATATGCATTTTCGATTTTAGTATGAAAACTAAATGTGAAGACGAAATCCTGTTGTTTTTTCTCTCTTGTTCTTTTTAATTTTTGTGTTATGTTCTACAGGCCACGGAAACCCCGATTAAACATCTTTAAACATAATGGGTAAACGATATATATATTTAGCCAATGAAACATCACAAATCCATTTTGTGCGTGTGTGATTTCATGACTTCCGTTTCCGTATCAAGGCGGGCTTTCTTTTTCACGCCGGGTTTTCAAACCAGATAAATAAGACGTAAAAATGTCTCGACGACGAAGAGCATCTTACAGTGACGATGAAGATGATGGTGCGTTGATAATGCAAGCTTGATTATATAGAATTATGTCTTTATGGTGTCCAGTACTAATAGAATATTGGTGAAATATTGCCTTTAAAAGGATTTCATCCACTGCAGTATTGAGATAAATGTTACAAATGTAGATTGATAAGAGCATACCCATTTGGCACTCAGTAATGTTAAAATTAATAAATAAAAATATTGCCCGGCATCCACCTATCGCTGTGTATATCCAAGACTTATTTTGATCAAACGCATGGACAGTTGAGGTTATTTTGTTTCTGAAAATGGTTTATTTACGTATGATTTTAAGCACAACAAACACTGTTTAACTATTGCCGGTACAAATAGAATGAAATGGAAGCTGAAAAACTATTACTGGAGGCCATTACTAAGACAAGGTTGAATGCATCGTGTATATAGATGTTATCACGCGAGTGTGTTTTGGGATGGTAAATATCCTGCTTTAGGAATAAACATTGTATTTAGCAAGCCTTGGCGAGCTAAATACATAGTGTTTATTCCTAATGCAGGATATTTACCATCCCAAAACACACAAGCGTGATAACCTCTTCATCATATAATGTCATTCTTTAATTCTGTGCTTCAAAATCTCTTTCCCTCTCTCACAAACATTACCGAAACAGGCCTACCTTTAGAATTCAGTACCACAAACTTTTCAAACACGTGATCATACCCTATGACGTAATTTGTAGTATTTTGTTGCCAGTCACACTGGCGAAACAATGCCCTGTGACGTCAGGGGTCATCGAGTGTGCATAAGCTCCTCCCAGTGATCTATCATCTCTACACGAAATGTTATTGAATACGCCAAGCGCTGTGGAGAGTTTTGAATATTTGTTTACTGAATATAGCCTGCAGCATCGCATTTTATAGCAAGCGCTAGTTTACGAAAGCACTTTTATTTTTTATTTATTTTTTATTTCATTTTTCTCGTAATTCAAGTGGCTAAAAGGGTTATAAATGGGAATTAATATACATATATTATTTTTTCGGTGCATTAATTTTCATTATTATGCACAAGAATGTAGTTTATTAGGGATATTTAATTGGTGCTGAACACATCCAAATGTCGCCAGTGTTAGGGTAGGTTACCGCGAACTTTATCCTTAGCCCTTGGATCCCCTTTACATTAATCACCCCTTTATGATCATTATGGTTAGGAACCCGTTTAGTGGCTATTAGATTACCCTAAGTCTATCCTTAACCCTTGGATCCCCTTTACGATCAATCACCCCTTTACGATCATTAGGGTTAGGTACTCGTTTAGTGGCTATTATAGATTATATAGCGGCTCCTAATATTCTTCCCACAAAAACGTCGAGTAAAAAGGATGAAATGGTTTTGTGTCAAATATTTTGGCTACTGGAAACTGTCCTGGAACATTCACACAAGCCACTTTCACCGGCTACATTTTTTCAGTACTGATTCAAAAGTGAACTCACCGTTGTGTCGTCACTAGTCATGCTTATTCCTCCATCGTTCCTTACTATTATCCACATCATCCTTACAGTGTTCCCTACCACACTTTTCTGTCACAAAAATCACCTGACGAATTATTAAATACCATATCATTCATGCGCACTGGCAAGTTCGACGTCTGACGTCTGACGCCTTGAGCCGTTTTCAGTTCGCGGCATATCGGCTCATTCCTCACCACCCTGTATCTTGTAGATTACGGAATGGGACGAGTGTGCCAAATGGCATCGGGATCATTCGTAAGTGTCCATAGACTAAAGTTACGAGACACCATGCCTACCCGTAACCTTCGTAAGTGTCCGTCACCTATTAGACCCTTTTCGTTCAGTTCCGTAACGTCATAGGCATGACTAGGTTAATTTGCACTAAGTTTAACAGTGGACGTAGCTCAGTCGGTTAGCTGTTAGGCTAACAATCCGAAGGTCGCGGGTTCGCGTCCGACGGATTCTCACTAAAACTGGTTGCTTGTCTTGAGACATGTGACCTACGGCAGAGATCGTCCTCACGAGAAGTTGTGGTACTGTATTCTAAAGGTGCTCCCCGAAACATTGCGAGTTATTACGTCACAGGGTAAGTGATGTGTCAGTCGGACAGTGACAGTAGACAATCTCTTTCTTATACAGTGGCGAAGCAACATATACGCAAAACAACAATTGTTTGTAATTGCCTTTCGCAGCAATCCACCGGTCTGTCCGCTAGAGTAACTGCCCTTTGTCTAAGGGAAGCTACTCTTACCCTAGTCTATGAAACGTCATAGTCTATGAGACGTTGTTGACAGTCGGTCTGTCTTGTCATAACGTTAAGAAGTGTAGTCAGATGTACACACAGCGACAAAACGAAACAAGGTAACAATTCAAACATATTTCGGAAAAATCCAACTATTTTAATTTGTGGAGAAGGTTTCAAGCCGCAGAGTTCTACATGCACAGATATGGCTACTGATCCCGCTTGGCTAGGCCTAGTGTCCTCGCAAAATTGTTTCGAAATTTATATCTCCAAAGATGCCAAAATTTATAAAATGCCTTAGCTACGTCACAGTTACATGCTGATTTTCAGTATTTTAGACTGTTCTTTTGATAATGATAGCAATTATCCCTGTAGTTTATCCAGATTCCCGATGGTTAATTCTGACTCAATTGCCGAATGACGAGGGCCACGCCATGTTTGTTTATAAACAGTGAAAGTAGTCCCTACTTGACCTTTGATATTTGCATCTCTATCCGCATATGACCCCAACGGATATCGTTTTTATCCGTTGGCTTTATCCTGACGAGAAACCTACCCATTATATGATAAACTGCAATATAAACATTCAGCATGTTAAGTGCTATGGGCAGTTGTGAAAAAATGTTTATTTTAACAGTTAACCTGGTTAAATTACTCTTTTATTTCATGGTCATCATGTTTCTTGGAATACATTGCCTTAGATTGTTTTCAAGCAGGGAAATAAACTGCCCAGAGAAAGAACATAGTAGTAGTAGTAATAGTAGTGGTAGTGGTAGTGGTAGTGGTAGGTTTCACAAACTGAACTTCTCCTTCTTCACATGTGACCACTCTTCTAGGAAATGAAGAACAGGAAATTCCAAATAAGTCATATTCAAATGAGATAGGTCAACAGACATGCAAGTCACACTAGTTAGGGCAGTCCTTAAAAGGGGCACTGATCTAAAGCAATTCCCCGGGACTGGTTGTTGCCTGATGTCTGAGAAGAAGCCAGAGATTACTGCTCCTTTAAACATTAATGATCAGTGTTATGTTTTCACAACGACTGCTGTTACTCTGCTGTTACTCTGCTGTTAATCTGCTGTTACTCTGCTGTTACTCTGCTGTTGCTCTGCTGCACCATGTTGGTGAAAAGTGTTTTGCTTCTAACTATACGATCACTTGACAAGGTTAACAAGTACAAAGATGATGTGACATTCAAATCCAGTACGTCCAGATAAAAATGCATCACTTTATTAATGTTAGCAAGAAAACTCACATTTTTCATGTTAATTTCATGCTCACATCAATTCCTTGATTTACAGTATTTTATAGCAGAGTAAAAAAGTATATTAAGTGTTTTTATAAACTTAAAGAATACAAAATTATTAAGAGCAGAAATTTGCTGCTAGTTTAACCTTTTGAGAATGTACTATAGATTGTCAGCATTTGAACATTTGTAGAATTGAGTCTTTGTTCAACATGTTCAATATGTCTGAAGGCCCAGTGGCTTGTAAACTTTTGTCAGCCCTGCTGGCTAGATCCATCTCAATGAAATGTTTACATTTTACCTGCTATACATGCTTATATGTATGCATCAGGAAATGTGTTTGTCATCATTATAAGTATTTACTGAGTATGAAGGTTTTCTAACCAGATATGTTCTTCTTAATCATATAAATTTAAGGTGAAAACAAATAATATGGAATTACAAGAAACGTTTCATCTTGTATTGTCTTGTCAGGTCCATCACGTAAAAGGAGACGTCAGTCAGATGTTGTGGACATTGAAGATCGCCTGGAATCTCTTATCACAAGAGTAGGAGAAAAGGTATTTGATGGATTGTTCATACTTTGATGAGAGGCGTTTTGGTAACCATGGTAATACTTGCTGCAATTGTACACCAGAAATATCTGAAATATTACTTGAATGTAATTGATGCTGTACTAAAACAATTCTTCACAATTGTGAGGGGACTGCCTCCCCGGTCTAATGGTAGAGCATCCGCCCGGAGAGCGGAAGGCCTGGGGTTTGGTCCCCATACCAAACGACGTTAAAAGATGGTACTTGTTGTTACCCTGTCTGGCGCTCGGCATTAAGGGGCTAAAACAAGGAGTGGTCGGCTCGGAGTCAGTATACCTGTGTCTGTGTGGGGTATTCATGTTAAACTGCGGCATGGTATCTCAGTGTGCTAGCATTATAAATCGGCATCAGTCCGGACTAGTACAAGCAGCCACACACACACACACACACATACATGTCGCTATATAAGTGCAATAATCTTGGACGCGACGTTAAACCCCATTTCACCTCACCTCACCTCACAGTTGTGAGACATCCCCCAGTACAACCGGTATGGTGGAAACAACTCAGTTACATACAGCCAAGTCTCGTTAATCCAACTATCAGCTTTATCTGACTCAAATGATGGGAACCGATTAAATCAGTGCTATTTAGACACGGTAATCCGACAGTCTTGCACTCCGATTCCAACACACCTAATTTGTAACGAATTGCTGGAAGCACTCAATAATCCGACATAGTGATCAGCGTACTCCCTGGTCATCTGCCCGCGAGTACACAGCCCCATGTTTTGATGCGAGACGAGTCAGCGAGTTGCTGCATATTTCAATGGCTGCAGAGATAAACTTGCTTAACAATAAACAACAGGATTTGAATCGCTATGTATCATATAGTTATCCAATTTTCAGTCACGAATGTTGATACTACCTAATTTCGTTTATCCGACATACTCGTTAATCCGACATACTCGTTAATCCGACATAATCATATGCAACCAACAATGTCGGATTAACGAGACTTGACTGTAGATACTATCGTCCTTACATGCTGCCATGTTATAGTGTTAATCAAGTACAGACTGCAGCATAGAATCAGCTCTTTTTGCCAAAATGTATTGTCTTCTACATCTTTGAAAATGAAGAGCCAAGTTACGACCATTATACATTATATTGGGTTTTTGGGGACACCACTCAAGTGCTTTAACTCCACTTGTTAGTTCAAAACACATTGCAACACACCTAGTGAAAAAGATGCAGCGTGAGGTTAATGACATTTTAGAAACAAAAATGCAAAACATGTATGTCTTAAGGAAAAGTGGCAATTTGAATGTATACATTACAGAGTACTTCATCCCTTGAGAGCAACTTGGAGGGACTGGCCAGTGTGCTGGAAGCAGACCTGCCCAACTACAAGCACAAGATACTGAGAATCCTCTGTGAATGGTAGGGACACTGTTGGTCATCCTTCTTGGAGTACTGGGGGCACGGGTGGCCCATTCGTCTGAGGCACCGCAATTAAACATCCTGTTTATATTAAATGTTTATAAATCAATTTGTTCAGGATATTGACAGTGTACTTATTTTGCTCTGTAGTTAATGCAGTGATTGACCCATGGTTATGATGTCACAGGAGAACAAAATATTCATCTTTTACTAATGAAAGTAAGAAAAGTGCTTTTCTTTATAAACTGGGCCGGTCGAGTAGCCTAGTGGTTAAAGCATTCGCTCGTCACGCCGAAGACCCGGGTTTGATTCCCGACATGGGTACAATGTGTGAAGCCCATTTCTGGTGTCCCCTGCCTTGATATTGCTGGAATATTGCTAAAAGCGGCGTAAAACCATACTCACTCACTCAATTCTTTATAAACTGGTTTCAACCTGCTGCTATATAAAACATCAGTGTCCTTGACCATGGCGTTTAAGCGAACATCATGCCCAAGTGGAGGGAAACTGAAGGCAGTCTTGTATGCAGAGGAAAATGGCAACTGGGCATCATTTTGGATGTTCTGAGACACGAAAACATGACCAAACTTCAAAACCGTTCCGAAGTAAGGCAGAAAGGGGGAAATCTGCACAATTTCCGAAGTTGGAAGATGAGCTGATCGAGTGGGTAAAATAACGCAGAACGGCCAATATTGGAGTTGACACAAGTGACATAGGTCTCAAGGCAATGGAAACAGCAACAAAGTTGACTCAAGGCCAGGGTTGGGTGGAGTCAGCAAGTTATGGAAAGACATAAACTTTCAGTTCGTCGCTGGACTGCTACAACCATTGGAGGTCAGCATAAACAAGCCGTTAAAGTGTAAAGTTCATGCCAAATGGAACCAGTGGATAGCAGAGGGGCACAAGTCCATCACCCAGACACGCCACATTCGCCGACCAGATCTCTCCCTTGTTTGTACATGGGTACTGGAAGCCCTGGCAGAGCATCCCTGAAACCATGGTGGCAGAAACACACATGATGGCAGTGAAGACAACATTCTACATGAAGATCTAGGTCAAGCTACTCTATAACTCTGACGATGTGGATGATTATCAACCAGTAATTTCCGGTCATAACGTTGCGATGTATGGCCACACACTAGGCTGGGGAAAAGGGGTAACATGTTGTTCTCATGTGTAATTCCCACCCAGAAGTTTGGAGTCTAAAAGTTATGAAAAAAGTGCAATATTGTACACAAATAAATACGGTACTGTTAATCCAGTGTTACATCTCCTAAATACGGTACTGTTAATCCAGTGTTACATCTCCTAAATAAGGTACTGTTAATCCAGTGTTACATCTCCTAAATACGGTACTGTTAATCCAGTGTTACATCTCCTAAATACGGTACTGTTAATCAAGTGTTACATCTCCCCCTGCACTAACTGCTTCAGATGTGTTCTCCCAGTAGGAACTAGTACAACTGTGTCGTATATTTCAGTGTGGTGGGAATGCCGGAGAAGCTGTCTGTCTACACAACACTGATTGGTTTGTTGAACGCAAAGAACTACAACTGTGGTGGAGAGGTAAGTAAGATACTCAAGAAGAACTAACTCATCTTGTAGACATCCTCCCTCAGTTTCGGTACTCAAGAAGAACTAACTCATCTTGTAGACATCCTCCCTCAAAGTTTAGGAAGGATAAGATTTCAGTAAATAAATTCGAGAATCTAGTAATTTAAAATTGAAATAGGGATGGGTGTTCTGATGATCCTTAGATCAGTCACCTTGCAAACATTGATTGTATATTTCCATTATTGATTGTGCGGACAATTCTATGTAATATGCAATTTATGTTTGAAAGTTTTAACTATTAACCATAAGAATATCAACATGCAATATGCATTTATAGTATAATGAAAATTAGTAGAACCTTAAAACTAATGTTACTCACTTTGAGATATTCATGTCTTCAGAGTAATATTAAGTATTGTACTTACTGATACTGATTTGTTGGAACAAACACACGAGAACCAAGGAGGAAATTTCAACTGTCCTATGATTATGATTGAGTACTCTGTGGATGTGTAAGTGGCAAAAGTTGTGTGAGACTCAGACACTAGATTGGGTTGACAGTAACTGCATTCTTATTTTATCTTTCACAGTTCATAGAAATGTTAGTTCGCAACTTGAAAGAAGCACTGAAGACAGCCGAGTTTGAAAATGCACGCATGATTGTAAGTAGGTTTCATCTTCGATCCCAGCACATTTTCACCCCCATGACAACACGACATTCAGTTCAATCTGATTCTTATTGATGCTGATCAGTTTTGTTAATTTATGTTTCATTAAGATTACTTAATTCTGTAGAACATGAAAAACATTCCGACACATGTTGGTTAGACTATCTGTTGTTTGTTTGCCTGGTTCAAACCCCAGTAGACATATAAATATCATCCACATGTCATCCACTGTCCACATGTCATCCACATGACATCCACTGTCTGTCCACCAAGGTGCGCTTCCTGTCTGACTTGGTCAACTGCCATGTGCTGGTGTCAGGGTCGCTGCTGCAGATGTTTGACAACTTCATCGAGGTGACTCTTGAGGACAACATACCACAGGTAGTGAACATCAGTTGATTATTACATCCCATTAGTGTATACATACATATGGTAGGTCAACTGTTACATTCCTAGTAAGATGGGAATTTCATAAATATGGTACATAATTATGATAACAACAAAAATATTTGGCCCCAAAATGCTTGAAAAATAATAAAAATATAAAATATGAAATGGTAGGCCCCTTTTCTCTTGGATGTCTGAACACAATAAAATTAGGGTGACACAGTATTCTCATGGTGCATACGTCAAGTCGAGCTGTGTCTTTCTGAAGAGATAGGCAATACTACAGAGAGTAGCTTCCATGTTTGAAACTTCAGTAATCAGTTACGTTTACAAAGAATTTGCTGTTTTTGCTGCATAATTGATCGCCAAATTGTGGCTCTGTTCCTGGTTCTTGATTATATTTGTGTATTTTTACATCCACACTCGTCATAATATCTTGTTGTTTTTTAGGTTCGATCTGACTGGTATGTGTACTGTGTTCTGACGGCCTTGCCTTGGGTAAGTTGTTCCAGCCCTTGTGTCAAGTGTTCATATCTCAGTGTATGATTGGATTGTTGAATCAATCACTTATATAATGTTTGAAAATAAGCATGAGGGGTCCTTGTCATTACCATATTGTTGAATGTCAGAGATTAAGGGGTGTCCCAAATCCGAAGGACCCCAGGACCATAAGTTCGAACACTGCTTAAATATGTACAGATGTTACTTTAACTGTGAATTAATGTTGTATTGTAGGTTGGACAGGAACTGCACGAGAAGAAGGAGACTGAGCTCAGTAAGCTCCTGGCCACCGTCGACAACTACATCAGGTACAGACACTGTCCCCATTGAAGACTTATCTATCCTTTGTGATAAGGGTGGTCGGGTAGCCTAGTGGTTAAAGTGTTTGCTCGTCACACCGAGGGGGGTGTCATGGCTGGTTATTCAGCACCATGCCCGTGCTTGTGGGTTTTGTCGAAGTGGTAAATGTCTGAGACCTGCATCACTTTGGGCATTCCTCCCACATTAACCTGACACACTGTGATATAACTGGAATACTGTTCAAAGCGGCTCTAAACCCAACTCACTCACTCGTCACGCCAAAAGACCCGGGTTTGAATCCCCATGTGGGTACAATGTGTGAAGCCCATTTCTGGTGTCCCCAGCTGTGATATTGCTGGAATATTGCTAAAAGTGGCGTAAAACCAAACTCACCCACTCACTCACTCACTCACTCACTTTGTGGTAAAGGTCATGCTCTACTTTGTAATGTTAGAATAATATTTTGCCTGTATTTTTTAATGTCCCTTGTTATCCCCCACGCAACAAAGTAAGTAGAAACGTGCTCCATCCGTCCGTACATCCGTCCATCCGTCCATCACGTTTCGTTTCCGGAGCATAATTCAGAAACCGTTCAGTATTTTTTCATGAAACTTTGCAGGTCTGTCAAGTACATGCTGAACTGGTGCCATTTGCTATTTAGAAATATTAGAAATTTTTATTTTTTACGTTTCCATGGCAGCAAGATGGACTTAGGTTCCAAACTCTCTCTTTTTTTATAATTTCCATGACAAGTTCCACCTCGGGGTTAGGGTTTGTTTAGATTTCATTATGTCATAAACTCTGCAACAGGGGCAGGGGATATAGCCACGTTAGTGGCAAACTCTTGTTCATATTGTGAAGGCCAAACTGAAATCATTTCTCTACTTACCAGAAGTGTTCTCATGTTCATTCAGTCTCTGATATGATGTGTGTGAAGTGTTGGTCATGGACTTCATGTGTTTCTTCCAGCAAACGTCAGCACATCCATGTGCCAGCACTGAGAGTGTGGGCTACCGATGACCCTCACCCACAGGAAGAAGTGAGTCGGCTGTTTCACACACCAGCACTATGTAGCTGTTTCACACATTAGCACCATGTAGCTGTTTCACACGCTAGCACCATGTAGCTGTTTCACACGCTAGCACCATGTAGCTGTTTCACATACTAGCACCATATAGCTGTTTCACACACTAGCACCATGTAGCTGTTTCACACACTAGCACCATGTAGCTGTTTCACACACACTAGCACTATGTAGCTGTATCACACAGTAGCACTATGTAGCTGTTTCACACACTAGCACTATGTAGCTGTATCACACACTTGTAATATGTAGCTGTTTCACACACGCTAGTACTATGTAGCTGTATCACACAGTAGCACTATGTAGCTGTATCACACAGTAGCACTATGTAGCTGTTTCTCACACTAGCACTATGTAGCTGTTTCACACACTTGTAATATGTAGCTGTTTCACACACTTGTAATATGTAGCTGTTTCACACACTAGCACTATGTAGCTGTATCACACACTAGCACTATGTAGCTGTATCACACACTAGCACTATGTAGCTGTTTCTCACACTTGTAATATGTAGCTGTTTCACACACTAGCACTATGTAGCTGTTTCACACACTTGTAATATGTAGCTGTTTCACACACTTGTAATATGTAGCTGTATCACACACTAGCACTATGTAGCTGTATCACACACTAGCACTATGTAGCTGTTTCACACACTTGTAATATGTAGCTGTTTCACACACTAGCACTATGTAGCTGTTTCACACAGTAGCAATATGTAACTATATCACACAGTAGCACTATGTAGCTGTTTCACACACTTGTAATATGTAGCTGTTTCACACACTAGCACTATGTAGCTGTATCACACAGTAGCACTATGTAGCTATATCACACAGTAGCACTATGTAGCTGTTTCTCACACTTGTAATATGTAGCTGTTTCACAAACTAGCACTATGTAGCTGTTTCACACACTTGTAATATGTAGCTGTTTCACACACTAGCACTATGTAGCTGTATCACACACTAGCACTATGTAGCTGTTTCACACACTTGTAATATGTAGCTGTATCACACACTTGTAATATGTAGCTGTTTCACACACTAGCACTATGTAGCTGTATCACACACTAGCACTATGTAGCTGTTTCACACACTTGTAATATGTAGCTGTATCACACACTAGCACTATGTAGCTGTATCACACACTAGCACTATGTAGCTGTATCACACACTAGCACTATGTAGCTGTTTCACACACTTGTAATATGTAGCTGTTTCACACACTAGCACTATGTAGCTGTTTCACACAGTAGCACTATGTAACTATATCACACAGTAGCACTATGTAGCTGTTTCACACACTTGTAATATGTAGCTGTTTCACACACTAGCACTATGTAGCTGTATCACACAGTAGCACTATGTAGCTATATCACACAGTAGCACTATGTAGCTGTTTCTCACACTTGTAATATGTAGCTGTTTCACACACTAGCACTATGTAGCTGTTTCACACACTTGTAATATGTAGCTGTTTCACACACTAGCACTATGTAGCTGTATCACACACTAGCACTATGTAGCTGTTTCACACACTTGTAATATGTAGCTGTATCACACACTTGTAATATGTAGCTGTTTCACACACTAGCACTATGTAGCTGTATCACACACTAGCACTATGTAGCTGTTTCACACACTTGTAATATGTAGCTGTATCACACACTAGCACTATGTAGCTGTATCACACAGTAGCACTATGTAGCTATATCACACAGTAGCACTATGTACCTGTTTCACACACTAGCACTATGTAGCTATATCACGCACAACTATGTAGCTGTTTCACACACCAGCACCATGTAGCTGTTTCACACACTTGTAATATGTAGCTGTATCACACACTTGTAATATGTAGCTGTTTCACACACTAGCACTATGTAGCTGTATCACACACTAGCACTATGTAGCTGTTTCACACACTTGTAATATGTAGCTGTATCACACAGTAGCACTATGTAGCTGTATCACACAGTAGCACTATGTAGCTGTTTCTCACACTAGCACTATGTAGCTGTTTCACACACTTGTAATATGTAGCTGTTTCACACACTTGTAATATGTAGCTGTTTCACACATTAGCACTATGTAGCTGTATCACACACTAGCACTATGTAGCTGTATCACACACTAGCACTATGTAGCTGTTTCTCACACTTGTAATATGTAGCTGTTTCACACACTAGCACTATGTAGCTGTTTCACACACTTGTAATATGTAGCTGTTTCACACACTTGTAATATGTAGCTGTTTCACACACTAGCACTATGTAGCTGTATCACACACTAGCACTATGTAGCTGTTTCACACACTTGTAATATGTAGCTGTTTCACACACTAGCACTATGTAGCTGTTTCACACAGTAGCACTATGTAACTATATCACACAGTAGCACTATGTAGCTGTATCACACACTTGTAATATGTAGCTGTATCACACAGTAGCACTATGTAGCTGTTTCTCACACTAGCACTATGTAGCTGTTTCACACACTTGTAATATGTAGCTGTTTCACACACTAGCACTATGTAGCTGTATCTCACAGTAGCACTATGTAGCTATATCACACAGTAGCACTATGTAGCTGTTTCTCACACTTGTAATATGTAGCTGTTTCACACACTCGCACTATGTAGCTGTTTCACACACTTGTAATATGTAGCTGTATCACACTAGCACTATGTAGCTGTATCACACAGTAGCACTATGTAGCTGTTTCTCACACTAGCACTATGTAGCTGTTTCACACACTTGTAATATGTAGCTGTTTCACACACTAGCACTATGTAGCTGTATCACACACTAGCACTATGTAGCTGTTTCACACACTTGTAATATGTAGCTGTATCACACACTTGTAATATGTAGCTGTTTCACACACTAGCACTATGTAGCTGTATCACACACTAGCACTATGTAGCTGTTTCACACACTTGTAATATGTAGCTGTATCACACACTTGTAATATGTAGCTGTTTCACACACTAGCACTATGTAGCTGTATCACACACTAGCGCTATGTAGCTGTTTCACACACTTGTAATATGTAGCTGTATCACACACTAGCACTATGTAGCTGTATCACACAGTAGCACTATGTAGCTATATCACACAGTAGCACTATGTAGCTGTTTCACACACTAGCACTATGTAGCTATATCACGCACAACTATGTAGCTGTTTCACACACCAGCACCATGTAGCTGTTTTACGCACAACTATGTAGCTGTTTCACACACCAGCACCATGTAGCTGTTTTATGCACAACTATGTAGCTGTTTCACACACCAGCACCATGTAGCTGTTTTACGCACAACTATGTAGCTGTTTCACACACCAGCACCATGTAGCTGTTTTACGCACAACTATGTAGCTATTCTTGTTTCACACACCAGCACCATGTAGCTGTATCACACAGTAGCTACACATCTGTTGACAGGACTGTGCTGTGCTCAGTGTGCATTAGGGGTGAAATGATACAGCGAGGTCATGATACCATACGTATCACGATACATAGATCACAATATGATACATACTGCGATATGCATATTAACGTCAAATACCATGAATATTTCTTGACTATAAATATTTCAGAGCAGGTTCAATAGGAAAAGGTAGCTGTAGACACATGTACATTGTGGCTATTTTAGTATGGAACTTGCAACTCTAATTACAACACATTTTTGCGACTGACAAAACGCCAAGCTTCATTAAACGAATAGTGAGTAATTTATTTCATCAAGTGTATCATCTTGTATCAATACAGAAAAAACATATCGTTTATTGTGTCTAATGGCGAATGCCTTGGTGTTGCAGTACCTGGACTGTCTGTGGGCACAGATCAAGAATCTGCGCAACAACAAGTGGGTGGAGAAGCAGATTCTGCGCCCCTACCTGGCCTTCGACAGTGTATTATGTGACGCCCTGCAGCACACTCTCCCCCAGATCATACCCCCCTCTCACAACGAGGAGATCGAGTACCCCCTACCCACCGTCACATTCAGATTGTTTGACTACACAGATGTACCTGAGGTGAGTTTTCTTTGCTGCTTAGCTTTTCACATCCCGCCCCACACCCTTACATAGGTGTGGTTTTGCAGACACGTTGTTTCACACATCAACATTAGTTTTCAACGCAAAATAAATTCAAAATAATTTTGACAGTTTTTATTATCCCCCGCCCAACAAATTTGACGGGAGATATAGAAACGGGCTCTGTCCGTCCGTTCATCCGTCACGTTTCGTTTCCAGAGCATAACTCAGAAACCATTCAATATTTTTTCATGAAACTTTGCAGGTCTGTCAAGTACATGCTGAACTGGTGCCTTTTGCTATTTAGAAATTTTAGAAATTTTTATTTTTTACGTTTTCCATGGCAACAAGATGGACTTAGTTTCCTAACTCTTCTTCTTTTTTTACAATTTCCATGACAAGTTCCACCTCGGTCAAAAAAATATCATTAGATATGGCTTTTTACAAAATGTTCGGGGCGGTCGGGTAGACTAGTGGTTAAAGCGTTCGATTCCCGACAAAAATGTTCAGTGTGAAACTACAGCCAGATATTAGAAATCACATTTCCGTCCATTCTCAAATTGTTCAATTTTCTTGCGGCCCCCTCCTGTACCACCTCCTCACAGCTGCATCACAGTTCAAGTTCACTTTTCTGAAAGTCTGTGAGTTTGGGTTTGGAGATGATGAAATGAAAGTCGGCAATCTCAAGACTTATTTCCAATGCCACCCTCGACATGATTCGGTGTACATGGACCAGCAGTGTCCTGGTTCCACAAACTGACTGCCTTCCACCCCAAAGTAACGATGTAGTCCACACAATTGACAATGTCATACCACCAGCATGTCTTGGACATGTGCCAAAAATATTTGAATATCAATGCTGACAGCAACTTTTTTAAGTGTTTGTGGACATTTTACACTGTTAAACAGTGTTTTTTATGCTGATGATGTCTAAGTGTTGTTTCCATGTTTTTGTCAGGGGAGTGTATTGCCGGGGAGCCATGCCATTGAGAGATACCTGATTGAGGAGCATCTCCACAAGATCATCCACACATACTACATCGAGAGGAAGGACTGGTAATATACACACCCTCCTCCCAGTCTGACAAGTAGGACCATGCGTTCTGTGTCACAACACATGTGGATCACTTACTGTTGATTGTTCTGCCTTAATGTTCCTTTACATTCTGCACTTTGGTTTGTCATGTCAACAGTTTGTGGTGATAAAGACTTTTATTACGGCATCACTGCACTTAATTATGCAGGGTTGCCTCCCCAGCTCTGCCAGGATCCGATGACGATGGGCTTGAATCCCAGATCTGCTTCTCTTATGGTGGATGTTTTCCCACACCCACGGGATCAGAAGTAAATGTCCACGAACTGCATAACATCTCTTCCTACATCATAGGGGGCGGTCGGGTAGCCTTGTGGTTAAAGCGTTCGCTTGTCACGCTGACGGCCCGGGTTCGATTCCCAACATGGGTACAATGTGTGAAGCCCATTTCTGGTGTCCCCCTCTGTGATATTGCTGGAATATTGCTTGAATATTGCTAAAAGCAGCGTAAAACCATACTCACACACTCGCTCACTCACTCACTCACTCCTACATCATAGTACATGTCATTGCATTGAGCTGCAGCATTGCGAATAGTGATTTGACGAGAGGAGCAGTAATCCTGAACTCACTTCATGACCTGAGCACAGTCATTTGAGGAGGAAATAACCATTCTTCCTCATTGTTTGCAGTGCAGCAACATTGCTGAGTTTCACCAGCAAGAACAAGATCCCCCTTAACTACATGATAGTAGAGGTATGTACAGGAACACTGTGTTACTATATTGTGGTTCAGATAAATCATTTACCTGATGCAAAGAATAAGACAAAATTGGAAAGAATCAATTGTTGACTATTCATAGCCTGATACAGAAACGTAACTGTGAATGTTTGTTAAAAGCATTATCATGATCATTTATATATCATTACAGACCTATAATTAAAGGTCATTAACAATGATGCAAGAAACACAATTTCGTCATCTATCTGGTATCAATAAAAATAATAAATGGTAGAGGTTGTGTCTTTGATCACTGGCACACTGTTTCTACTGACCACATTGTTTATGCCAGTATCTTGACTTCTAGGACTGTCCTTGTGAGTTACAGTATGTCATCTCCCTCCCCACAGGTCGTGTTCAGTCAGCTGTTCCAGCTGCCACGCCCACCCTACATTGAGATCCTGTACGGCTCTCTCTTCATCGAGTTGTGCAAGCTACAGCCAGGCTCCATGCCACAAGTTGTATCCTTCCTACACACATGCAGGAGTGGTCAAGGTCACAGCTTTTTTCATTAGTTGTTTGCGAAAAACCTCAAGATAAGCTTCATAGATTATTATCCCCCACCACGAAGTGGAATGGATATAGGAATGGGTGCTGTCTGTCCCGCCGTCACATTTCGTTTCCGGCGAAGAACTATAAAAACATGAGAGATATCTTTAACAAACTTGGCATATAGATAGGTCAAGGGGTGAACTGGTGCCTTTTGATAGTTTGGGAATTTTTAAAAAATTATATTACGAGTTTCCATAACAACGACTTTGACTTAGACTGAAAATGGCGGTAGTGCTCCTTTCCGGATCAGATTTTGAAAACTGTACAATATTTCTTGCCTTGCACACAACCTGACATGTCATATTGGTAGGGATGCTTGTTTTCATGTGAGGTTGGAAAGTCATTCGGGAGAGCCTGCAGGTCCACTTAGTTTTAGGTCAAAAATAGGATTTGACTGATCTTGATTTTGAACATATTTGGCGTCTATGCTATTTGAGATCCCATTCGATTATGATTATGTGGACTTAATTTTCTTAAACATGTCGTAAGAGGCAACTAATGGGATCGGGTGGTCAGGCTCGCTGACTTGGTTGATGCATGTCATCGATCCCAATTGCCTGTATCGTTGCTCATGATGTCAATCACTGAATTGTCTGGTCCCGACCCAATTATTTACAGACCGCCGTGATATAACTGGAAAATTGTTGAGTGCAGCATCAATCAATCAATCAATCAATCAATCAATCAATCAATCAATCAATCAATCAATCAATCAATCAATCAATCAATCAATCAATCAATCAATCAATCAATCAAAGTAGAGAGCCATAGCACAGATGAAATATAATGGTCCACCCTCAGAAGTCCAGTCTGAGATGGGGGACTAGGCCACAATGGCTGATGCTTGTTCTTCATGTCTCACCATTGATCTTAGGATCTCCACGTTCATACCTGTACATGCACCTTAACGGTATACCAGCTTGCCCAGGCTACAGAAATGTTGTTTGAAAGAATTGATGAAATGCATACCGCCTGCATAGACAGGTAAGGAACTTTGTGTGTCCATCATTTTGAATTGGTTGTGGGAAATAGTCATGAGGTATTGATTTCTTGAACCAGAGACCCCTGAAGATCTGAATTAGAATTAGTCTTCAAGTCTTCTTGCTTGTCGTAGGAGGCGACTATGCTTGTCATAAGAGGCGACTAAGAGGATCAGGTGGTCAGACTCGCTGACTTGGTTGATACATTTCATAGCATCCCAATTGCATGGATCGATGCACATGATGTCAATCACTGGATTTTTTTTTTCCAGACTCGATTATTTACAGACTGCCATCATATAGCTGGAATATTGCTGTGTGGCGTTAAACAACAAACAAACAACCAAATCTTGAACCAGACTTAAAATTCTGGTAGAGCAGTATTAAATATGTTTGTGTTTGTCTGATGTCACAAACTTTTACTTGTTATTGATTAACAAGACAAACATGATACAACTGGGTTTCAACTTGTCCTTCAGATTTACAAGTTGGTTTTCGTACCACTTGAGTAACTTCCAGTTCCGGTGGAGTTGGGACGACTGGGCCACATGTAAGGACCTGGACCTTGAGAGACCCAAACCTAAGTTCATCCGAGAAGTCTTCCTGCGATGTCTCAGGTACAGTATCTCTTCACTACACTACAGTCAATGCAAGATTAGGTCTAATACATTTGAATGTTCGTTGTTTATGCTTATGTTTTGGAAATTGCTGCTCAGTCATTTCTTAATACTTCATGCATTATTGTTATGTATGGTGTTTTCATTAGATTGTCTTTATTAATGTCCCATAAGGATATCATGGTCTACTTTTATCAATTAGTGGATTCTTATCCACTATTCTGAAAATTGAGCCGCTGTGAGGATCCGGTTGAGAATGTGTCTTCAGCAACTAGTGCTTGTTGTGTAGTGCTGCCTAATCATGCTAATGGGATCGGCTGGTTAGGCTTACTGACTTGGTTGATAAAGAGGATGCGAGACGTGGGAAGCATTTCATTTTGTATATTGTATTTTTCTTAACAAACGTTAATGTTCTACATGTTCAAGATGTGTTGTGTACATTAACTGTCGACGGCTGTGATTCATACAAAACATGAATATTTTGTATGATTATGTATATAGTGTATTTGATCAAAAGTGAATATTTGGTATGTTTACGTGTGTGGTGTATTTGATCAAACATGAATATTTAGTATGTTTACATACATAGTGTATTTGATGTGATGAGACATGAATGTTTAGTGTGTTCACATACTTCGTGTATTTTGATGAAGTAGACAGGGACATGCATAGCTAATGTCTGCATACTTGGGAAGAATGATGCAAGGCAGGTATTTAGTGGCATGGCCATCAGGGATGAAAATCTAATAATGAATGTATTATGGCCTTGAGATAAGGTGTTTCACATAAATATCTGGACCAGGCAGTCCGACACCGGTGTGTTCATGTTGCAGGCTATCCTACCACCAGCGGCTGGTAGACGTTGTGCCCGAGACCTTCGCTAATCTCATCCCCATTAAGCCACAGCCATTCTTCAAGTACGAGCAAGCCGGAGCAGGTACGGTGTTGTTGGTAACATGTTACCTGATACATTACTTTGGTCATGGATTTGAATAACTGATTCTGGGTTAGAATTCAAACCTATGCTGGTTACAAGAGGCGAGACCGCTCATGGTCTATCAGTAGTGTCAGCCCGGTTTAGATCCCCAGACGCGCCATACCAAAAGACATGAAAAAGATGGTACTTGTTGTTACCATGCCTGGTGCTCGGCTTTAGAGGGCTAATACAAGGACTGGTCAGCTGGAGTGTACTGTGTCAGAGTGGGGTATTCATGTTGAAGGGCAGGTAAAGTGAAAAAATTACCGCGTTTTGGGGTGAATATCAATTTCCCAGATACATTAGGTAGTTTCCGAGGTCATTATATTCATAGAAAGTATTGAAATATCCAAGTGAAAGTGCTGAAATCTTATGCTCCGTAATCACTTTCCAAAACAAACTTATTTGAGGGTGTGGCCTAAAGCTACCAATGTTTTCATTGGCTGATATGTTTGCCATGTTTATCTATGTTGTGATACATAACTGTTGTGATACATAAACTGCTATTTCTGTTGATCATACAATGCATGCATTGTTGAATGTGAGAACCGACCTTTGATCTTGACATTGTGAATAATTAAAATAAGAATGAACAATCAGTAATTACTAACATCTTGTTTGGGTGATAAAACACCAGCTGCACTCGGCCCAATTCCACACAAGAAATTCCTGTAAGGGATAAATCCCCTGAGTAAACAACTGAAGGCATCTTCCGTGTTGTTACTAAGGTGACATAAGTTGTAGAGATGGAAATCAAATGGATGAGCGGCATAATGTATTAAAACATCCAAGGCAGACTGTGAGTCGGCCCGAACATCATACTTGTTGAAAACTACGCTGCGAGTCGAACAGATTTGATCATGCTGTCAACCACTTGTTTACCTGGTCCAGATTTCATCATGTACCAAAAGTATGATTTACGATGTAGTTGAAATATCGCTTAGAACAAGAAGGAAGCCAACAAATAAAGACTTCATGACATGACATAACAGACATACTGATGACCTGACCTGACCTGTGCCCCGCAGTCGTAATGAGCTTATTGTTCTTCTCTCCAGGGTCCCTGCCTGGGACAACGGAGGCACACGCCCTCATGGCAGCCATCAAGTCCAAGTGTCTGCCAGACGAGGCGGCACAGGTCCTCAAAGACCTGCCCAACCCTCTGGCTGATGACGACAGAGTGGGTGAGTGTAGTCATCTTAACAGAAGCTTATGTTCGAATGCCAGTCAGATCTCCTATGACATAGTTGACCATTTTGGACTGCCAAGATCTCTAGTGTGACAGTATTGAACAATGCCATGAGGCTGGCGGGAATCGTTCTTGGAATACATCTAGATGCAGGTATGACATGCTACATGCAGGAAACAACCGAATATATAAGAAACTATTGAGATATCTTACAGTGGAACAATATAGGAATGTTATCAAAGTCTGTGAGAGAAGAAACATGTGCAGCATAGACCATATTAAGTCATGACATCTAAGACTGAACGATCTTTCAGCACCTGCCTTGGTGGCTCAGTGGGAAAACAGTGGTATACAAAACATAAAGCGATATGCGAGGATGCAGCTTCGAATCCCGTCATCCGTAATGAAAAAGTTTCAAAGTCAAAATTCCATCTGCTACACAAATCATTAGGACTTACTTCCAAAAAGTAAAACCTCATACCAGGTCTTACTTGGAAAAAGTAAAACCTTGCACCTTGGATGAGGTTAAGTGTAACTCCCAAGAGGTTATATGAAGATAGAGAGATATCTACAATGCAATAGGCAAAAGTGGCAGTGGGTTTACAATTGGGCTTCCCTGATCACTTTCTTTCATGGTTGAGATCATTCCTTGAGCTGTCTGTGATACGACTGATACATGTGTATGTAGCCTGCATGCTGAACGGCAGCTTGATGTTACAGATGAGCCACCCTATCATCCGCTGAAGATCGATGTGTTTGTGTCAACCCTGCTCTACTTGGGAAGCAAGTCATTCAGTCATTCTTTCGCAGCACTCGCCAAGTGAGTACATGCCAGGGTGTAGCCTAGTCAGTCTACTTGCTGCACTTGCTTCTTTGTATCGTATTCGGTAGAATGAGTGTTTTATGGATATTTATTAGCGGACCTTACTAAACTGAACAGAATTGTATTAGTTTCTATCTTCAGACTGTGTCTCAAACAAGGGTGTGTCATTAAATGTCCCTAGATAATATCAAGGTTATGGGATGAGGCAACTTTTGGATGTATCTGCAGCTATTGACGTAGTGTGTGTTGAGGTGGGACTAGTTTGAAGTAACTGCTTGAAGATGTTGCCCTACAAATAGTATTCACTCCTAGAACTGGTGTACCTGCAGCTCAGTTTCACGTTTGAGTAATATTTGCACATGCTTGCATCTGTTGTCCTTGGAGTTTTGTAAATGTATTAAATGTCTCAGTATCCCATTCAAAAGTTGAGGCATACTTTAACATTGATATAAAGATAGACTTGTCAATGAATATTACTTGATAGTCACAGTGCAGTGATGTAAATAACTGTTTGATTGCTTCAGCTGTTCTGCATTTCTTCTGTAGCACTTTTTAGATATGTTATTGTAACAGAATATTCGAGTTAGGTGTGGATGATCAATATCTTCATTACCTTATGTATACTTGTAGTCACGTTTTGATGCTGATTCTAACACTGTCTTCACTTGCTGACTGTGTTCATTAATCATGTTAGTGCCATGCCGAAGCTGGATATCAGTGTCTGTGTCATAGAATATCATTGATTCATTCACTTTTTGTATGCCATGCTCTTTAGATTTCACCCCTACCTGAAGTCCTTGGGAGAAACCGAAGAGGCCCAGATTTGCATCCTGAAGAGTCTGTACGAGGTGTTTAAGACTCACCAACAGGTAAGTCCTTGGGAGAAACCGAAGCGGCCCAGATTTGCATCCTGAAGAGTCTGTATGAGGTGTTTAAGACTCACCAACAGGTAAGTCCTTGAGGGAAACCGAAGAGGCCCAGATTTGCATCCTGAAGAGTCTGTATGAGGTGTTTAAGACTCACCAACAGGTAAGTCCTTTAGGGAAACTGTAGAGGCCTAGATTTGCATTCTGAAGAGTCTGTATGAGGTGTTTAAGAGTCACCAACAGGTAAGTCCTTGAGGGAAACTGAAGAGGCCTAGATTTGCATTCTGAAGATTCTGTATGTATGAGTTGTTTAAGTTAACACTTTGGTGTAACCCACAACATGGGTATGGTGCTGACAAACCTAGAAACAAAATCAGAACAAATCAGAGATTCAAACCATAGATCATAGGTTTCTGGCGTGCCTAAGGGAGGCAACTCTGCACAGTGTATTCCATGTCCCCTTCATGTTAAGAAGTTATATTAATTCGAGGACTAACTTTTGGTCCAGGAACTAAAATTATTTAACTGATCTAATATTTGAGATCTTCTAGGATTATGTTAATGTGTTGCAAAGTGATTCCCAAATTGAAACACATAAGTTACTCCAGAAATCGGTTGCAGCACAACTAATCAGTAAATAATACTGAAAGCCCCAGTATTAGGTTCACAATTAAAACAAGCAGTGGTTCACATGACTGGCAGCAGTGGCAATATGTAACAGGCCCTAGCATTGATGTAAGTGCACTCACAAATACAAGGGCAATAACTCTAATTACTCACTGCCACCAACAGCACTCGATATTCTACCAGCACTTCAATGATTTGCTGTCACTGACAATGACTACAAATATTTACCACTGTCTGTGCTGCCACATCACGTGTGCCTCCCTTTCTTCAGATTTTGGTGGTGCTTGTGGACAAGCTGGTGAGGACGCAGGTCGTGGAGTGCTCCTCCGTGGCCAACTGGCTTTTCTCAAATGAGATGCTCCCTGACTTCACCTGGTGAGTAGACATAACTACTTCAAGAGTATTCTGTTTCCACAGCAACAACACATTGGGGGATGGAACTATCGACTTAAAGCTTGGTCATTACAGATTCCATATTCAAGATGACAAAGTCGGAATCATTTCTGTACATGATTTATGTGCGTGTAAGGCTTACTAGCCATTTCCCTTTGAAAGCATACATTAAGGTTGTTTGTTTAAATGGCTGCAGGTATGTATTTAAGAATTGAATCCTTGTGAGAGTGAGTGAGTATGGTTTTACGACGCTTTTAGCAATATTCCAGCAATATCATGGCAGGGGATACCAGAAATGGGTTTCACACATTGTGCCCATGTGGGGAATTGAACCCAGGTCTTCAGTGTGACGAGCAAACGCTTTAACCCCACCGCCCAAATCCTTTTGAGAAGTTCAATCACAGTTGTCAAAATGAAGGGGGCCTTGGTTCCTTGATGTCTGCTCCTGTAGTAGTTGTATCTTTCATCGTTATGGTTATGACAAGGACACTTGCATGCTGACTATGCAACTCTGCTATCATTAAGGTACTTGACAGTATAGCTGACTATCTCCTGGTATCTTCTGATACGATTTCTATCATGATATCGACTAATGATACTACTGATATCATGATACACCACATCAAACAGAAAGAAATGATGAAATCAGTAAAAACAGATCTAAAACCTCTTTCATTTCATTTTTTTTTATTGTTATCTCAAAACCTTTTAAGAAAACAGCAAGAACCATACAGTCTTAAATGAAGGGATGGTTATTAAATGTAACGGTTAGTCGGCACGTCCTCATCTACCATGTCCTTGTGTTCTGCCATGCTAACAGATGGCGCTATGCTACTTCTGCCATTATGGGAGGTAACTACCAGCATCCTGTTTATAGCCTGTTGTGATCTCACAAACTGATGATGATATCGTAGGTACTTGGCAGTGAGATAGCCTACACCACTCAGCTGCACCACTCATAATCATGTAAACTTTCTTCATTCTGTGTAGACCTGTGAAGATCCGAGGTAGAATAGGTCTTCAGCAACCCATGCTTGCTGTAAAAGGCGACCATGCTTGTCGTAAGAGGCGGCTAATGGGATCAGGTGGTCAGGTTGGCTGTCTTGGTTGATGCACGTCATCGTATCCCAATTGCCTGGATCGTTGCTCATGATATCAATCACTGGATTGTCTGGTCCAGGCTCGATTATTTACAGACCGCCGTCATATAGCTCAATAATTGATGAGTGCGGCATTAAACAACAAACAAACAAATGGTTCTGTGGATAGGTTGGTGGGGTAGCATAGTCTTTCTATCATGTGCCTGTATGGTTTGTCGAGACTGGCTTTCTTATTGAGATGCGTAGTCACTCTGTCAATTGCTTCCTGATAGTAACATGGTATGTGAAGTTTGAATGTGCTTTTGGTCCTGCAGTTTCTATGTCTGGGAGATAATGCATGGCACAATCCACAAGATGAGCAACCAGGTTGGAAAGTTACAACGCAAAGTAGAGGACGCCAAGGATAAGCTAGAGGCGGCACAGCGGAGGCTAGCAGATGGCCTTGAGCTTGACCCCATCGAGGACGAAGATGTGCCAACACTAGAGCAGATTGACAGGATGGAGGAGAAGCTGGAGGCGACACAGAGCCAGCAGAAGAGACTGTTCCTCATCATCTTCCAGGTAAGTCCAGTCTCAGTCCCATCCTTTCCGATGATTTGATACCACTCTCCAGCTGTACGCGAACACTTCGTAGGAATATCCAATCAGGCTTCAGCTTGTTTAACCATTCAGCCTTGAACAGAACTTCATTGGCAGTTTTGCCGTGTTTGGTTCAGCAGAAATAAAACCATAGCTATTAGCTAAAACTTTTCTTGTCTGAGATTGGAAGATTATACTGAAAGGTATCAAATTATTTTCTCTTTTTGGAACTGCCTGTTTACGTTTTTCTTCAAGATACAGTGGTCAGATATGCTTCTTAAAATGGTTCGTTCGCTAAAGAAGAAGCCTTCTCACTGATTGGCTGATTGGAAAGTTAGCCTTTCATGTCAGATTTTTACAGAGAGATGTATCAAATAAAATAAAAAAGACTTGATGTTCTTGATATTGCAACATAACATTTGGTGCTGGATTATTACATTCAGCATTTTGAACAAAAATGGTTTCATATTATAGCTGGAATCATCATTGGGGGAAGTTTTTGTAAAGATGAACCTTGGGGTCATGGCTGCAGGCTGGTTGTATTGTTGTTAAAAGTTTATTGGATGTGAAGGGTCCGTAGCAATGAAAAAGGCATCCTCTCTTATCCAAGTGTAGCATATCTCCATTCTATTGTGACCCTGAACCATAATTTTATTTGGAGAGAAATCTGTTGGATGATTCTGAGAGAGATGGGGATGTCATGTGATCTTCCAATGAGGCAAGGTAGGGATTGTGTTCAGGGAATATATTGTTTTAGGATGAAAGAATATAAAGGTTTCCAACCTTGAGAAATGTTTTGTTCATTTCTGATAACTGTTGTTTTACAGTTACTAGGATGTTTTAATGAATATATGTCATAGTGTCAAACATTCTTGTATTCTTGAAACCTGACAACCATTTCAGCGTTTCATCATCCTATTGACGGAGCACCTGGCGCGCTGTGAAGGCGCCGGTATTGACTACAACACTCCTTGGTACAAGTGGGTCATAGAGAGACTCCAGCAGATATTCCTCCAGGTAGTAGCAGTTCCTTGCTTCAGCATTCTTTCGGCAAAATAGACACTCTCAATTATCATTGCTTGCTTAATACGCTGCAGTGGGTGCTGTGATGATATATTCATTAAGGCTGTTACAATTCACTCATGTATTCAGTGAATCGAAACATATCCATTCAGGAATTGAATTTGTTAATCGTGGCCACTACAATCAAATATTTATGAATATGCAAGCATGTGCATTTACATAAAAATATCCATAAGAACATATTATATGCATAGATTTCTTCGAAAGCCAACACTTATACTATTTTATTTGTCAGTATTGTGGTCATTGTCGCATTTGAGCAGATACTAGTACCTGGATAAGTGCAGTATATAAATGTATAATGTATTAATAATTAACAAACCATGTCAAATAATTTATGTTGTTATTGCTTCACTGAATATAACAAATAATAGACTGCTGACTTGTAACTGTATTCAGGAATTAATATTCGTATTTGTTACCCTATATTCATGATACAAATCGTATTCGCCTCGTAGTGTATTAGTTGCAGCCCTGACATTCATTCAGCACAGTGGGACAGCAAAGTGATTGGGTGTGGTTTTACGCTACTTTTAGCCATATTCCAGCAATATTACGCCAGGGGACACCACAAATGGGCTTCACATATTGTTGCCCAGGGCCCAATAACAAGCAGTCCTGGAATGTGTGACTTATATTCCAATATGAATTTCCTTCTTGTTTCAGCATCACAAGTTGGTCTACAAGTACATCAGTACACTCGAGACGCTTCTCTTCACAGCCGACATTGACATTCACATCCTGGAAATATTTCAACAGTTCTGTGCTCTTCGATCATAAGGCCCAGCATCAGTCGGAGTGTGAGGTGTCCGCCATCCCAGCAGTGTCGGCCATGTTTCATGTAATCATCTCACATGGTTTTCCGAAATCTAGACACTTGAAGAGCCCCGAACATTTAAGATACACATCGTGGAATAACATAAATTCTTCAACAGATCATGGCTTTGGAATTCCCGCTCATCTTGAAGATTGTACAGTGTACTTGGTGGAGGAGTAGGCTCCTACACATATATGTTGGGAGGGGACTGTGGAGGAGGGTCCTGGTGTGGACTTTCATACTGTAGAATAAACCGCATGCACTGTGATCTCATAGATTGTGTGGCTAACAATCAGTTCAGGTCAGTGGGGTATGATCTAAGATTTTGGTAATGTTTCCGGTTGTCAGTTGGCTGGATAGTGTTAACAATATTGTAACCTTGGTTACTGATGAGGCGGTTTTGGTCATTCATTCTGAATCTGTTACAGAACACTTCTCAAATAAGTCTACTCAGTCATGGTTTGCATCTAGTCTCTCCAGTTTGCTTTATTTTCGTGAACATGATATTGACACACGACCAGTGTAATGTTTATGTGCCACTTACTGAATAAACAAGACGTGACAATAAATAAATGTGATATGTGTTGTGAAGTGATTCGTTTTAAAGGTCTGAACATGAAAACAACTGACATTTAACTTTGCAATTCTTGAAAGATTTTGAAATGAAATACTGTTTTGATATTTGTTAACTCTTTGCTTTTGACAGAACTTGGCCCCCAAATTATTTATGCTTTTGGAGAATGTTTAAGCTATTTTTGCTGCTGTAAATGAAAAGTTTGAGCTCGGTGTTAACACAGGCCTACATCTCGTAAGGTCAAAGGGCGAGATTCAACAAAAGCCTTAAAACCAAAATGTCAGCACCTCCCTCATAAGAAACTGGAAAAACCTGCTTAGTTACCAGAGCCAGTCGTCTGATTGGTGCAACTCTACAGTAGTGGTCACTCTAGCCCCTTCTATGGAACCAAGATAGGGAAACAGCAAACTGGTTATTCATAGATACTGGCATCTGTTTCTGAGAATATTCAAGAAGGTTTAGGCGTTTTCTGATGGTGATTTATGATCATACTTCAAAGGTACAAATAGCCTGTGCAGCCAAGTTCTACAGGTTAAAAACATCCAGAATATATATTTATTGTTCATTATAGTCAACTGAAATAATTTGTTAATGTTGACATAATGTGGAATGTGTCATAAGTTTCAATACATAAGTCTACTAGATCATGACTTTCTATGACAAAATGATCTGATGAAAAACTGATCATATTTTGTGGCCCAACCTTGATCTTCAGTCTGGAATAATCTGTTTCAACATTGCCATCATCATGTACATATTCAGATTTGTCTGCAAGACGTCATCATTTCTTCCACCTGAGCTTCATCAGTAGAATTGGATCACTAACATTGCCTTGATCGTCTGTATTTGATTATTTTATGCTGTGAAAGCACTTTGGTTTCGTGTCTGCTTTGTGTTTTTTATGAATGCTGTTGAATGTTTCATGTTAGAATTGAGGAAATGGACTCTTATTGTGTTTAATTCTTATATTTTAGTTTGTTACCTGATGTAAGTAAATCTTTTAATAGTCTACTGCTACAAGAATCATGTTGAGACCGAGAGATGAAACATCCTGTAAATAAAGATAATGCCATTATACGATGTACTGTGCTCTTGTTGTGTTTCTGGTCAGCAGCAGAGCATGAATGTTACTTGACTGTGAGGTGGCAGAAAGAGGTTTGTTTGTTGTGTAACACCACACTCAGCAGTATTACATCTATATGACAGTGGTCGGTAAATAATCGAGTCTGGACCAGACGATCCAGTGATTGACATGGTGAGTATCAATAGATGCAATTGGGATCGATGACATGCATCAACCAAGTCAGAGCCTGACCACCCGATCCTGTTGGTTGCCTCTTACAACAAGCATAGTCGCCTTTTACGGCAAGCATGGGTTTCTGAAGACCCTTTCTACCCCGGATCTTCATAGGTCATGAGGTTGTTAACCCAATTGGAACAAGTGTCTAGCACATGACGTAACATAATCTGGAAAAAGTAAAGTACTGCTTACTTCAAGTTTCCTTTTAAGAAATATCCTGTATTAATTTTCTGAATTAAAAAAAACAAACTCACTCCTATTGAAATATAGAGCGCCAGCATCTTTTTATTGAATGCCATGGGTTTTTTTTCTGTATCATGGCAATAGCTATTAAGTCGCTCTATGTAAATGAGGGGGCTTTAATGTATGAATAACAGCTGCCATGGATATCATGTACCGGTACTTATCATATAATGGGCAGGTTTCTCGGGTTGGGGTTTCTCCCGTTGGGGTTATATGCGGATAGAGATGCAAATATCAAAGCTCAAGTAGGGACTACTTTCACTGTTTATAAACAAATATGGCATCGCCCTCGTCATTCGGCGATCGAGTCAGAATTAGCCATCGGGAAGAGATAATTGCTTTCATAATCAAAAGAACAGTCTAATATACTGAAAATCAGCGTCTAACTGTGACGTAGCTTAGGCATTTTATAAGTTTTGGCAACTTTGGAGATCAAGCAGGATCAGTAGCCATATCTGTTCTTGTAGACCTCTGCGGCTTGAACCTTTCTCCACAAATTAAAATAGTTTGATTTGGCCGAAATATGTTTGAATTGTTACCTTGTTTCGTTTTGTCTCTGTGTGTACATCTGACTACACTTCTTAACTTTATGACAGGACAGACCGACTGTCAACAACATCTGACCGTGGCCGTGACGTCTCATAGACTAGGATTAGACTAGTTCCCCTTTGACAAAGGGCAGTTACTCTAGCAGACAGGCCGATGGATTGCCGCGAGAGGCAATTAAAAACAATAGTTTTGCGTATATGTTGCTTCGCCACTGTATAAGAAAGAGATTTCAGTTGGAACTATATTGGCTACTGTCACTGTCTGACTGACACATCACTTACCCTGTGATGTAATAAATATTAATGCCCGCATTCCAGGAAAACTCGCAATGTTTTGGTAATGTTTGTGAGAGAAAGAAAGCGATTTTGAAGCACAGAATTAAAGAATGACATTATATGATAAAGAGGTTATCACGCTTGTGTGTTTGGGGATGGTAAATATCCTGCATTAGGAATAAACACTATGTATTTAGCTCGCCAAGGCTTGCTAAATACAATGTTTATTCCTAATGCAGGATATTTACCATCCCCAAACACACTCGCATGATAACCTAAATATCTCCTATATACAGTAGCCCTGGGAAAAATCATTTGACATATTGACCAGTCGTATCAAAGGTCAAGGTCATAGCCTGAAGGAAAGTTTGTTTCAAAAGTACTTTCCCACACACAATCATGCATGCACTGCAGTGATGCAGATTAATCTGAAAAGTTCACTTGCCCCAAATAGTGTTAGCAAAAATATGGTCATGCCTAACAAATTTGAATTTCTTCTCTCCCTTAGTATACCTATAACATCAGATATACATATTCAGGCCAGCAGGCTGTAGTAATTTAGAGGCACCTTAGAGTGATGAAAATGTAAAGTTTACCTTACTAGATTGAAAGCAGATTTCTATGCCATCCTTTCACTATGATTACAAATATCCTGAATCACCCCAAATCGGAAATTTTCGAAATTTGTGATGATTTGGCCAATAATGCAAACTTTCGTGGCTAATCGGATTGAAAAATATGAAGAATGCCAGGAATGGGTTAAGAAACGTGTACGTATTACAAGATTCATGTACGGATCATGCATGAATTGCAAGAATCACCTACAACTAAGTTACAAATATGCAGAATGTTGTTCTTAATTCTTACATGATTCGTAGTTGACTCGGGACATTCGTGTCTGTTTCGGGATGTTTTTGGGTTGAGGACAAGAAATTTTGGGAGCCATGTATCGCTAAGAATAGCCAAGAATGCAAAAGAATCTATTACAAAGCTGTTTCAGAACAAATGAATTAATTACGAATGGAATACAATACGGCCACAAAATTGTAATTCAGGGACCTTTACACAGAAGGTTTTGACAAACAAAAACTTTCTTGCCGCCTTGACAAACTCCTGCGAACTGTACAAATGTTTGGGAATCAAATAAGAACTTCAAAAAATGATTGAGATGTATCAACCAAATTTGCCCTCTACTTCTACTAAAGAACGGCAGAGCAGGGATTGAACTTGAGATCGCTCTCCATCCCATGTCTTGAACTCTCAAGAATGTGATTATCGTTCTTCAGCTATGGCCCCACATCGACAGGACGACTATGGGGATTGTCACCCCATCTGGGATCAGGATCGGTAGAAATACCTAGTGTGAAATAGGATAAGTATTATCAATATACAATTTAATGCAAAATTTACAATATTTCACAACCTGCAGCACTGACTGCACAACAAAGACAGGATTATATTTCCATTTCCTTTATTAACAGTAAATGTATAACTTTTTACATATGCACACTCGATGGTGTTTCTACCACAATTAAACCACCATTCCCATGAATATATAACTGTATGAAACTTTCACAATACCATCTGAAACCAAATGAGGTACTGATATGGATACTTTAGTAACATGATTTAAAAGCAGCAATGCTAAAGCTGAATGAATGCACTCATCCTAGCTACTCTCACAAGGATCATGAGGATAGCAGCAAACAATATAGGAATAACCATCCCATGGACTACAGTAATCATTAAATATATCCATGATCCACAGTGGTTGTGTTGATGTCCAGATGATTCCCAAAGTGACTAGTGACTAGAAGCAGTCCTGTCAGATCAAAAACAAAATGTTTCACGGCTGTTCACACATCCACAAAACAGACGAGAATTCAGAAATCTGTGACCCTGCCTTTGCGCTCCCAGTCCCCATAGCGAGTCGGTTCAGGGCCACGAGGACCCCCGATTTCCCCAGTAATGGGATTTACGTCATCTGGAAATCGCTCTAGCGGTTCCTTCTCAAGGACTGGGTTCCTCTGCTCGTCTGAGGTCTCAATCTGGTCGTCTAGCTTCCCTCCGGGTGTCTTGCCCTTCCTCCTACCAGATTTGTTCCCATCTTCAGAGTGATGGCGCAGAGTGGCGAGGACTGGAATCCGAGCTCCACTTGATGATAGGATATTGTCTGTAGTGATAATGTTTTTTATTGGTCAGTGATAGAAATCAAAGGTGAACAAACAGTTTTGAAGTTGTTTCCAAGAGCTTTAGATGCAGGGTCTTCCCTACAGGACCTATAAAAAGTTGAAGCTCACAATAACGGCGGAAAATATATCGCACATAAATTGAGCATTGTAGGCATCATGATAAAATTATTTACTCTCTTTGGCTTTGATTAACAGTAACCATGCAACATTTACAAATTTCTCCATTTCACGCTGTGTTCGCCCTCAGGCTTCATCTATTGCATAATCATATTACCATGTCCATATATCATAAGTTTGGAAGCATTTTTTATTCAAATGTCCAAGCATTATCACCAGATTTAGTTGTTGAAACTCTGTATGGCCTAATGAACTACCATGCGTTACGCAGTAACTTACATAAAGAACTTGAAAGAACTCGTACGTTTCTCCCCACTGCAGCCATGTTTACATCTGAAGGTGAAGGTCGTTGTGATCGAAGCGGGTTGTTCAAAAAGGCATCTAAATATATGCGAACACAGCTTTATGTTTGGTAACATTGTTGCGATTGATACGGAAGAAATATTAAGGTTTATGCCATATATTTTGTTATTTCATTTATAAACGAATCTTATGTAATTAACTTTATCTCAAAAATGACTTGATATGTCGTTTTGGGAGTGATTGTAAATTACGTCTTTTAAAAAACCCTGAGTTAAACTGGTTCCCGGCTGCCTATACGCAACCGAACATTAAGAGACTGGGCCCAGCTTAAGAGTGAGTGAGTTTGATTTCATCACGCTTTGAACAATATTTCAGTTAAATCAGGCCACATCAGGTTAATGTTGGAGGAAAGGCCGAAGTGATGCAGGACTTGGACGTTAATCACCGGTTAAACACACACGAGTATGGGTATCGTGCTGACAAACATCGAAACATAATCAGGGCGAACCGGGATTCGAACCCAAGATCATAGGTTTACTAGCACGCCTAAGGGACAACTCCGTATAGCGATTTTCGTAGATTTTACGATTTGGGCACGAGTACATTTCGAACAATTATTAGAGGGAGGATTTTGTTAATAGCCATTTCTTGCAAGAACATTCCTGAATATATTTTACGTACACTTCGGTGACCATTGAAGAGGGTGTGAGTCAGCCTATGTTTACAATGTAGCAATATTTCAGCAATATCACAACTGGGGTCACTTGCAGTGGTAACACACATTATACCCGTGTATGGAACCCGAACCCTTAGGCTACCGTCCCTGACTACTGGAGAATTAATGGATTGCGTTACCTTTCCTAAAATGTAATATATACTTTTTTGTTTTCCAAATATAATCATACGTTTATGTTTCCCACGAATTTCTTTTTTTTAAGAAAATGTGGGTTTCCATATCTCAAGTGGAGACATTAGGTCAGTTGGCCTGTTGTTGGAACGACGTCACCAAAACTTTACGTCATCGTCACTTTTTTGTTATTGCGCCAATTCGTCCCGTTTTTTCGTCCCGTTCTCACACAATGAAAACAATCAAGGAGTTGACACATTTAAAATTGGATATGTTAAATCGCCAGTTTGCTCATTATGTAATGAACCATCTGAAACAATTACTCATGTATTATGTAATTGTCACTATACAGAAGGCAGAGTTAATATTAGTAATGAACATACACTGTTTGGATTTAAAAGAGAAGAATAACAATTCACTCAGTGCAGTAATTATGGTAACAAAATCTATGTTGTACACATTTAATAGAAAAAAGTAAAACCAATCTTTTTACTAATTTAAAAAGAAATACTTCGATATTATGAAATAACAAAATGTAATGCATATTCAAATTGTAATTATGGTAGTTTCCATGCCTTCTGGTCTTCTCTACATGTATTATTTAGAAACTCTGTATAACTCTGATATCTGATCTGCCCATGCTACAATCATGCCAATAATGTCAAATAAATCCATGCACACTCTATGTTTGGAAAATGGAATGAATAAATAAATTAAAAATAACAAAAAGAGTTAGAACGGACAGGCCATTCAGCAGTGATATTGATAAATTAAGATAAAACACACTGTGCTTTGAATATAGAGCTCGGTTACCTGTAGATTTAACTGCGTTCGCTAAATTGAATGTGGAACCAAACGGCGGTTTTGCGACGTTGCCCTTAGTAACCTAATATTGTACATGTAATTATTCAATAATGCCTATCGACAATGACTGAAAAAGAAATACTATTTTATAAATATAAGCTAACGCGTGGATCCGCGGTCAAATCAGGTGTTTCAATGAGAGTGGGTTTCATGTGATTTGATAACCAGTGTCAAATAATTTTCAAATTCATGCCCCTTGCTACCGTATACGGTGACCCTGAGTGTAGTTCGTTTGCAGTACTGTAACAGCACTGTTACAAATAAACCATTTGAGTGTAACCTGTTGGTTTCCGGAACAGAGTAGAACGTCTGTACTTCATGTGCGAGACCACTATAATATAGAGATGGGGTTTAATGTCTTGTATGAGACTTGGCAGACCGTGTCATCGTACCCCGACAAGAGGGATCTATACTCCTGCTATCAGACACTGGTTTCTCCGGTCCAGGCTTGATCATGATCAGGTCACAATGATTTAGCTGTTATATTGGAATACGCGGTAAAATAGCCTTGCACCACGGCTGTACTGAAAGGTAAGTTCATGCATGTGTAGTAATTCCTAATAGGCAAGTCTAGATATGTGGACAGTACAAAGGGACAAGTGTTCTTATTATTTACATTACCTAGAAATTATGACTTAAACTAATAGTTATTGCCTTAGAGTCTTGCGCAAGTCTAGCCGCAAAACAACATTCATTCCACAAAGTTGTGGACGATGATGTTGTGTTAATGAATTATGGGCACAGAAAAAAATACATAACCCTTACATTAGATCAACAATATCTAAAACCTAGATCTAAATTTCAAACTCTAAAGGTATTTGCATATGTTCGGCTTTCGTTTGCTTTAATGTGACTGTTACAAACTCGTCATTGCAATACATTGTAAATAATGGGGTACAACGTTCATGGCTATTTAGCACTACTGCTAAATTGTTAGTATCATTACTTTTTTAATTAGTTCCATGCCCGATGCATGCACATGTTGAAATGAACAAAGCATAATTTTCATTCATACAAAGAAATCTGGTAACATCGTTTATTTTCCCCTTTTCTTAAAATATCCACATCCTGCTTGCCAAAAAGTGCCGTTCTCATTGCTTGTCCTTTGTCTCCAACACACTCGTCAGCGTCTATTTCGTCTATCACCCCTGGAAATATAAGTGTCGGTCGCTGATGTGACACATTTACACAAACAATGAACCTTAAACGTAATTATGGACACATTACAAATGTTTATTGATAAATATCTACCTGTGTTCATCACATTCATTGTGGAAAACAGCAACACTTTACTTATCAGCTGATCAGGGATAATAACACTATGAACGGTGTCGTTTTGTTCACTTTTATGTGAAACAGGCTATAACTCTATAGTGAACTGGAAGTGCTTGGCCCCCTCTGTTCACATGCGCATAGTGAACAAAGCATCTCGCAGATTCGGCGGAAGAGACAGTGAACTGTGCAACTTTAGTTGTTCAGGGTGACATTTGGTACGTATTCCCCGACATCACTGAGCTATGCTTCTCCATACACCCCGTAATCTGTGACCTAGTTTTCCGACCTGAACTGGCTGTTCAGCGCATGTGAACGATCCCTGAACGATCGGCACTGCGGTTGTCCAAGTGTTCAGTGTCCGACAGCTCAGTGTTTGTAAACAGACTGTGCATTATTTGGTTCATTGTGACATCTGGAGCATTACTTACACGCGTTCTATGTCCTTGGGGATAATTAAGGTGCTGAATGTCAGATTAACAATTGATGTCTGGTACTAACGGTATATTTGTGGACAATCAAGGGGAAATAATGCTTATTTTCTACCGCGCAGAAGGTGACGAATTATGATTGTTGATACAAATCCATGAACATATAATGACAGTTTTATACATTTTCAAAATATTTGGAATTTGTAAGCAAATGATATTAGTTGAGAACTGTGCTGTTTCCAATTATCCAACATATATATAATGTGACGAAACATTGTTAAGTTGTATTCTGATATTACTGTGTGATATAGTTGATGTTTCTCGTGATTTTTTTTATCCAATGTATGCATATATAAATATACCACTGCATGCTTGAATAATGCAACATTACTATATCACATTGGTTAAATCACTGTATGTTTGAATAATGTAACATTCATAAATCACATTAGTTACAGTGTTGCATGAATAAATCACTGCATGCTGAATAATGTAACATTCATAAATCACATTAGTTACAGTGTTGCATGAATAAATCACTGTATGTTTGAATAATGTAACATTCATAAATCACATTAGTTACAGTGTTGCATGAATAAATCACTGCATGCTGAATTAATGCAACAATTATGCATCACAACTGTTAACATGCTGTACACATAAATCACTGCATGCTGAAATAATGCAACATCAATAAATCACAACATCCACTTTTGTTAAGAATGAAAGATAATTGGCACAGTGGGGTTCAACTGAAATGTTCCTTTTTTTGCAATAAAGACATTTTGACCTTGATTTTACCTTTGCACATCAATCATGCTGAAAGCTGAACATCTTACAGCCATAACTCAGCAACACCCCCTTTACACAAACTATTAATGTACTCCATATAATCAGGGGTAGACACCATTTGCCATATCCAACCGTTCCGCAGCTCAATTCATACTTGTGGTTTGGGTAGATTAACTAGATTTGGGATTAAAAAAACTAGTCTCTCTACATTTTCACAAATCTCAGACCAGCAGACTAGTTGCCATATCTATCCCTGGCAATGCTCTTAAATTATCTCAAAATTCATTTTTTGCTCTGTAAACATCTTCTCTTGTGAAATTACCTGGTTGAGGAAGCTGAACATTGGCATATGTTTTGCCATGATGACATTCTACTTTGTTCAAGTCAGTTGGATTTTGATGTGTTTGTGAAGCAATTTGAAAAATTGTATGGCAGTAGAAAAATATTCTCCTTATTAATAGAGGGATACAAAATAACCTTGATCCATAGGATGAACACAGATCAAAGTATTCTTGTAGCACACCTACCTACTGATGCCAGTACCTAGCCAGCACATGTAAACGAGAAGATAAACAAACTGTAATTTGCATGTGGTACCTTCAGAATCAGGAAGGAGAAAATGACACGTTTCTGTTTAAATATTTATGTAATATAAAAGTAGAGAACACACATGTAGTAGTATGTTTTCACAACAATGACTTCCTGAAATATTTATGATTGTTTCCAAGGAACAAGGGGTATAATGTTGACACAATCATAGTAGTATACATGATACTGTTGACATTCATATATCTACAGTGGTAAACTTTTAAATATCTTTTCATATTTAATCTTTTCAGACTAATATAGCTGCATTGTTGTCATATTATTAATGATGAACAGAGACCAGTGGAGACATGCAAATACTGTTAACATTGAAACCCACAACAGCTTGAGTGCTCTTGTTATTTTTAACCATGAACCATACTTCTCTATGAGAGTTACCTCCCTTATGGTAATATGTTTACTCCTGTAGCCTGACACGTCAATTATTCACACTGTCCAAAAGTGCTAATGTCTCGCTATACAGAAACTGGGTAAACTTTACTCGCATAGTGATATGCTATATGCCTGTGCCCGTTCCTCTCAACAGACAGATCGCTTCATGGAAATGAGTCATCATTTCACAGCAGAGAAATGCAGTATGGGGAAATATGTGTGGATAGAGCTAGACTGATGTAAACTGCCCTTTGTCTCCTAGCGGCTGCAGGCGGGGAGTGCAAGTGCTTTAGGGCAGGTAAAGCAGTCTAGGACAGAGTGTCTCCCTCTTATGAGTGTTGCCGACAATCTATCTATCTATCTATCATATGTGAGACAAAGATAAAGTTTCTTTTTTACATCTTTCTAACTATTACTCATCCCCATGTAACTTTCTCAAACCCGAAACAGTAAGGCTCAGAGTTGAAACTTTGTAACATCGATGTTACACAATAGTACATTTATCTTAGCAGATTTAGATTTAGATTAGTTGTAGATACTTTTTAACATGTTTGATACCCCAGTATTAATGCAGAAAATATTTGAATAGCAATGTTGACAGCAACCTTTGGTAAGTCAGGGTCTGTCTTTGTTGACATTATATTAAGACTGTTGTCTACATATCCAGGTGAGCTACAGTATTTTCCATGATCACGTTGATGTTGGAGAAGGCCATTGAATGATCATATTAACATTGGAGACCATCTTGTGAATTGGGAAGGCGAATTACATTGTAATATCATGTCTACATTCATATCTTTTTAATTCCACTTAGTGCAGAGTTGTGTCCCTTAGGCACACCAGAAGCCTATGATTGTGGGTTCGAATCCTGGTTTGCTCCAAATATGTTTCTAGGTTAGTCAACACTATATCTGTGCTCGTGGGTTTTACCCAAGTGGTAAACATCTGAGACTTGCATCACTTTGGGATTTCCTCCGACATTAAGCTGACACGCTGTGATATAACTGGAATAATGTTCAAAGCAGTGTTCCACCCAACTCACTCACTCACCCTTTTATTCAACTAAATATGTTGTGGTGTAATCAGTATAATGTAACTGCACTCGATGAAACATGACTTATACTCTATTCTTTTGTTGCAGCTTCTCATCTGATGCCAGTGGTGACACCTGCTGGGTTGAAATGCCAACCTCTGCCGAGGCAGACAACCAGTTAAACCAGTTACAGACATGTAGAGTGACACAGCTGACCTTCAACAATGTCTGAAGGTCAAGGTCAGGGGACAACTCAAGCCACACCCACCTCCTCCACCACAACTGTTGCCAACCCCCCAAGTTCTGCGAGCTTCTCATCAGTCTCCCACGTTCCCACCCCCAGCTCCGAGAGCTACCCCTCAGTCTCCCACGTTCCCACCCCCAGCTCCGAGAGCTACCCCTCAGTCTCCCACGTTCCCACCCCCAGCTCCGAGAGCTACCCCTCAGTCTCCCACGTTCCCACCCCCAGCTCAGAGAGCTACCCCTCGGTCTCCCACGTTCCCACCCCCAGCTCCGACAGCTACCCCTCAGCCATCAATGTTCCCACCTCCAGCTCCGATAGCTACCCCTCGGCCTCCCATGTTCCCACCCCCAGCTCTGAGAACTATATGGTGTTCAACATACACGAGGCAACAGTCACCATGCCTCAGACTTCAGACTTCCACATGGTCAGTGCACTGAATCTCAAAACTCAGGACAATGATCCGCCACAGCCTGCGGACTACACATTCGGTAACCTTCAATACAGCATTAAACCAACCAAAGCCAGGAATGACCTTTCTCTTGCCAACAAAGTGCGTCTTATTCGAGAATCAGAAAGTACTGGAAAGAGTCAGAGACAGTTAGCTGCAGAGTTTAGTATTTCTCTGGGATCAGTGAACAACATTCTCAGGCGGAAGCGTGAGTACGTCGAAGCTTATGAGAACAGTGATTGTCCAACTCCACCTGCCAAGCTCCCAAGAAGGATATTTCCAAAGAAACCTGATTTTGATGTTTTGAATGCCCTTGTAGTGAAATGGGCAGAAATAGCCCAAACCAAAAATATCCCGATATCCAGGGCATTAGTGCAAGAGAAGGCCAAAGAGTTTGCCAAGAAGCTGAACATGTACAGTTTCTCCCCATCCCAAGTGTGGCTGGAGAACATCCAGAAACTCCTTCATTTGCCTTTGCATTCTAGTGCGGAGAACTCCGACCTGACGGCCAAGTTGTACACAGTGTGGATGAAGATGTTGCCATACCTGGTGCAAGGGTATGAACCAGAGAACGTGTTCACCTGTGGCGAGACTGCTCTGTTCTACAAAGGACTGCCAGACAAGTGCTATGTGGAGGGTGGTGTGTGTCTCGGAACGCACCATAATGTCAGCTTTGAGGAACACCGGTTCACCCTGTTGTTCTGTTGTAGTGCTACCGGGGAGAAGCTTCAGCCCCTGGTGATAGGCACAAACTCTTACCCCTTCTCTTGCCAGAGTCTCAACTCCCTTCCAGTCACTTGGAGGAGCCAGCCCAAGGCGTGTATGACATCATCAATCTTCGCAGAATGGTTACAGCGACTTGACCTTGCAATGGAAAACCAAGGTCGTCGGATTGCATTGTTCATGGACATGGCGCCAGCTCATCTGTCCAGTCTGGTTCTGAAGAATGTAAGTCTCAAGTTTTACATGGACAACTCTTCTTCCTATCTCCAGCCTCTGCAACAAGGCATCATCACAGCTTTCAAGTCCCACTATCGTAAACGCTTCCTCCAGGCTATCCTGGCTCGTGTGGAGGCCAGCGAGGAGGCGGCTAGTGCCCTGAAGAACATCACAGAGCTGGACGCCATCTACTGGATCAGGTCAGCCTGGGACAATGTGAAAACCTCTCTGATCTGTAACTGTTTTGATGCTGTTGGCTTCAGCACATCCGAAGCTCTCTCTGATGATGGCACCAACAGCCTGTTGTCCAACCTCCCGGAGCTGGTTGAGGAGACTGGACAAGCGTTGAAGTTCACACCAATGTATGCTGAGGTGTATTTGCAGTTTGACTCACAGGTTCTCTGTCATGTGTACGAGGAAGCTGAATGGGAGAAACAGCTGATTGCGGAAGCGTTAGGACGGCCCATGATTAAAACAGAACCAGAGGATACTTATGGGGAATTGTTCAAGCAGAAACTCTCAGACAGTGCTAGTATGCATAGCCAGTTAGATTCCAATGTTGTTTTGCAGAATGAAGCTTTAGACTGTTTGAGTAAGCTGAAGTCGTTTGCTGTCAATGACACTCACTTGCTGACGAAATTGTATTCGCTAGAGGAAACCATGCTGGAGTCCATCAGCGCCAAGAGACGGCGTGCAAAGTATCGGAGCATCAACATTCTTCATATGCAGTGACTTTATGGCACAATATATGATATCATTACATGGGTTGTACTTAATCATAATGGATCACTGCGCCTTTCACTTTCAGCTGCAATATAGGCTGCTTATGGGTTAGAATCATTATTGGTGGTAAGTTGGCACCAAACCCTCGCTTGTAGCTTTCTACAGTCACCTGGGGCAGTCGGGTAGCCTTGTGGTTAAAGCGTTCGCTTGTCATGCCGAAGACCCGGGTTCGAATCCCGACATGAGTACAATGTGTGAAGCCCATTTCTGCTGTCCCCTGCCATGATATTGCTGGAATATTGCTAAAAGTTGAGTAAAACCAAACTCACTTACTCTACAGTCACCTCCTCTCCAGCGTTAAGTTTCAAGACAAAATTTAACTGAGGTAGTAGTCTATAGGTCAGTTGTCATGTTAGACCCAGCGGACTTAATCTTTGAAGGTCACAAGCTTAAGCAGGAATAACATGATTACATCAACCATGAAAAGAAATAATAGAAGTAGTTCGGACTTTACCTCTGAATATCTCTCAGGATGTTAGAAGCTGTCGTATCTTTAAACCTGTAATTCGATGTTAAAAAAATATATAGACCTATTTTTATGAAACAGTACTTAGACATGAGTCACCACCTGAATACATTTTGATTTGGACAACTGTTGTTTAGTTTTGTGTAGGTCAAAGTCACAGGAATTGATGACAGTGTGTATAGCATAATATATTTGTATAGAAAAAAATCAAACCCTCTATATACATAAAGTCTCTATGTATATAGAGGGGGGCGTTTTTTCCTTTACGAATATATAGCATAATATATTCGTATAGAAATAAATCACACCCCTCTATATAGATATAGACTATATGCATATAGAGGGTGTGTGTTTTTTTCTATACAAAGATATCATGCTATACATGTCATCGAGTACCTGTGGTCGAGGTGGCCTCGAGATAAAGCTGTGGTTGTGAATTGTTCCAGGTTCAATTACAGCAGCCAGTGACTGATGATGTGATTCACTGTATGATGTGGACATTTTTATGGGGCATTCTCTTCGCCCAACTGATGGGTGATCCACTTCCGAAGCAGGGTTAATAGACTGTTCAATATTTCTTCAAACAAATTTGATTATCATGTGAATCTGTTTATTACAATTTTTGCTCAGAAGTTTGATATTTAAATTCTAGTCATTTCAAGTTAATCACATGGACCTTCCAAAATATTTCTTCATAAAACAGGAACACTGTTGGTGCTCTGTGCAGAGTCGTGTCCCTTGGCCATGCCAGTATCTGCTGGACATAGGTTCAAATCCCAGATTCAGCATGATAAAGATCAATGATTTCTCAACACCATACCTGTGTGTGTTGGTTTCACTAAGATGGTAAGCCCATATTACTTAAGTTACTTTGGGCTTTACTGACATGGTGTGATATGACCATTATTATATCAAAAGCATCATGAAACCCAACTCACTCACTCCCTCTATAACAAACCAGTTTCCAGTCCTGGGATGCAGTATCATTGAGCCATGTTGTAATTATTATCCTTGTAAATGTGCCAAGAGTGTGTTTATCATAAATCCTTGCTTGTTTTGTTGCTTCAATGTCATGGTTTATGTGAAGCTAATCTCAGTACTTATTTCACCAAATCCACAATGTGAAAATGGCTGCTGTACTGTAATGTAGATTGATTTAGCTGAAAAACACATTGTACTTCCATATCCCCCCTACCCCCCCCCCCCCCCCCCCTGGAGATTTGTGTTGAGTATATACTTATTTAAACACATGAAAACCCTCTCAGGATATTCACCTTTGGATTGAGAGTATCTGAAAGAGAGTGAGTGAATGTTGTTTTATGCCAGTCAGCAATGAGATGGCCGGATCATCGCTACAGGGAGTCATTGTGATTGTTTATCGTAATACATGAATCTTTACAGTAAATCCTTTTTTGAGTGGTCCATTATGATCCTCAATATCATTGTCTGATTTGGAGAGAATTCTGGTACACTGGTATGTAGGGTATTAGTAATCTGCTGGTGCCATTTTATTGCTTTATGTCAGACAATCCAGTATTTGTCTCGAGTGTATTAATATTATAGTGATATTGATGTTCCAAGATACATGCCAAAAATTGTATGTTCTTATATTATTACAACACTCTGCTATTAAATGGTATCCATTCCTAACAATCTTGTTTGTGTTTTCAGATATTTGTTTAGTTAGAGAGAGCTCCCAGCTTGTGTGATAGCCTTGTTATAACACAGTGAAGAGTCCACAGCTCCCAGCTTGTGTGATACCCTGGTTATAACACAGTGAAGACTCCACAGCTCCCAGCTTGTGTGATACCCTGGTTATAACACAGTGAAGAGCCCACAGCTCCAAGCTTGTGTGATACCCTGGTTATAACACAGGGAAGAGTCCACAGCTCCCAGCTTATGTGATACCCTGGTTATAACACAGTGAAGAGCCCACAGCTCCAAGCTTGTGTGATACCCTGGTTATAACACAGTGAAGACTCCACAGCTCCCAGCTTGTGTGATACCCTGGTTATAACACAGTGAAGAGCCCACAGCTCCAAGCTTGTGTGATACCCTGGTTATAACACAGGGAAGAGTCCACAGCTCCCAGCTTATGTGATACCCTGGTTATAACACAGTGAAGAGCCCACAGCTCCAAGCTTGTGTGATACCCTGGTTATAACACAGTGAAGACTCCACAGCTCCCAGCTTGTGTGATACCCTGGTTATAACACAGTGAAGAGCCCACAGCTCCAAGCTTGTGTGATATCCTGGTTATAACACAGTGAAGAGTCCACAACTCCCAGATTGTCCAGCTAATGTGATACCCTGGTTATAAAACAGTGGAGAGTTCACAGGTGAGAGACTTGATAGGGTTTCTACAGTCACAATCAGAATGGATAGTGCACATGTCCATATGTCTGTATACAGTTCTTCCTTAGCGACTGAACATTTCATATGTTGCTGCTGGCACCCAATCAGCCCCCAGCCGGAGACCCTTGTATTGCACGTTTAGGTTTATTGCCCCCTTCTGCAGACAGAGGAACGGTGAAGAGACATGGAAGTCTGTGTCTAAAGGAATGTTTGTCTTTGTCTTATTTGTGTCTTGTCTAAAAGATTAAATGTAACAAGAAGTTTTTTCTTTTGCTTCTTTGCTGGAAATAGTTGCTTCTCTGTCCTCCAAGCTCAAGGTCAAACTTCAATAAGTCTATAATACAAATCATAAAGCAACAAACACACGATGATCCTTGATGTTTATTTCATCAAAGGACAAGGACTTGATTTGTGATAAAACATCTTGGTGGTTTCAGCAGTGCACATACAAATCAAATAAATCAACTGTACACCAATACGTTAACAAGTATAAAATATATCACAGTTTTCTGCTGCAGTGTTACCATGGTCAGCGGACGTATTTATGACACACATGCGCTGGAGGGACAATCAGAACATGGAATGAGTGACTGACTTCATATACTTTCAAACCTTTCCACCATCTCAATTTGTTTTCTTATTTTATACACGACCTACCCTGATAAACTTCAACAGAAAATGACACCAAATGCTGTTACACATACTCAATTTTGATGCCCTTCTTCATATTCAAATGCCTGGACATAATCAATATTCTAAAAACCCACATTTCAAAAATAATATTCTCAGTTCTTGTTATAGTTATCAATGGTTCTTTTTGAAATGAAAATTATCATTCGTAACAGTTTCATCTCAACAATCCTTAAACAAAAAATAAAATTTGCATGACGTAACTTCTCTTTTCCAAATACACCCCCTTTCAACCCTGTGGATCAGAATGTCCAGCATTTGGAGGGTACCTAGATACTTGTTATCTTGGTTACAACACAAACAGACAATACATAGATAAAATACTATTAGTACTCGTCAAAAAATCCAGCTGATTGGCCAGTCACCATCTTGTAAAAACCCACACAGGTTGGTTGGGCGGCATGCACGGCCATCACAACATCAGTGTTTCATATGACGTCGTATGCTTGTCACATCAAAATTGACCCTGTTTAGCTCCATTCTTCCATGACTAAATAAAACAAGAACTTTTTGGTGTTAGAAAAAACATTGAGTGAAGCGGCATGGGTTGAGTCCAGTATTTTGAGAGGGTGGTCGATCTGAAATTACGGAATCACCGACAACTGCCTTTAAACAAGATATGGGGCTCTATATGCTCAAGCAGTTGGTTTACACCGTAATACTTCACTAGAACTTATGACAGGCACTGAAAGCATCTAGCAAGGCAACTTCATAGACTAACATGAGGTTGGCACCCCTAAAGAAAACTAAGCAAGCCTGGCAAAGGTTTCATTCTACACAGTACATCACTTTTATGACATCATATCAGTCACTGTGATGTAAATATATGTCAGAGTCATATATATAGAAAAGCGCCAAATAGCAAGCTCTCTGTTGTCCTCAAAACTTGAAATACATTCTCTTGTTGATTTCTATTATGTATTCTGCACATATGTATTCTCCCACATCTTTTGTATATTGTAGTAACTTAACTTTGCAACATTTTGTTAACCATAATTCTACATATGCTTATTAAAATATGTCTACCGACAATGACTGTAAAAGAAGTACTGTTCTAAAAATATGAGCTTTGTGGTGATGCGTCCATCAAATCAGCTGTTTCAAACAGAATGGGTTTATTTGGCCTTGTTTGGGCAAGGTTATTTCTACAGTCTTATGATCCACTGGATCCCAGGCTCTGTGGATTCCCTAATAGTCTGGTGGACTTCCATAGCGACAGGAAACATTGACAGCATTGAGATCAAAGAAAGACATTCTGCTGAACAAAAAACGTTCTTGTTTAAAATATCAGAAAACAACATTCCTGACTACAAGACCATTAATCAGGACAAGAACTGGAACAAGGCGCAACAAAATACAAAAGTCATAAATAGGGGAATAATATCTCTTGCTATATGCCCATATGTATACTGGCAGAGATAAATATCTACTAGTGTATATAAATATGTGTACTAGTACAGTGTACAAAATAAACGCCTGCCTGTAGGCCCGTGGCAAATAGATCTCGTGTCGGACCCGTAGACTCAAACTTGTATGGGTCCTTATGGCCTACAGTACATATACATGTTGATTATCACAATAAGCTGCAGTTTCCTAAATGAGAGTTTAGTCAAGGCCCTCAGCTTCTAAAGTCTGTGAGTCCTGATGGCAGCCTGGAATCTTGTCTTATTTCGGACACTGGTATAGATAAACATCTAAAATATGGAATGTGTTATAGAAGCACGACTGACTGAGTATGGTTTTACGCCACTTTTAGCAATATCCCAGCAATATCATGGCGGGGGACACCAGAAATGGGCTTCTCACATTGTACCCATGTCAGGAATCGAATCCGGATCTTCGGCGTGACAAGCGAACGCTTTAACCACTAGGCTACCCGACCGCCCCTATAGAAGTTTGAGTACTAGAATGTCATGTAAAGCTATACATACTAACATTTCATTAACAAGGCACATCTAATCCTTAAATATGTATACGAATAATGTTCTCAAACTACATGTGCAGTTACAGAATTTCATTGGTGTGATAACTTCAAAACAGACCCAACACTGAGGAAAACAATGCAGTAATGAAGTAGTTAGTTACTGTAAGTTTTCAAATTAATATTTGAATATTTCTTCTTGGAATAACTTAACTATTGCACTAAACAGAACCAATGTATATGTTTATATAAAGATCAAGCTATGTTTATATAGTAAATATTTGAGACAGTGTATTAAGAGCAAGCAACTAGATTGCACTAAGTCAACACCGATAGAGGTTATTTTGATTATGACTTGAAAAACAGCACATTTCTAATATATCTCATATTCCAGAACATTACTGTTAACTCACACTCAGCCCAGATTTAATCATAAACTGGCTTAAATCCGCCACTTTTCCCACCCCCACCAAAGTTGACAGCAGCCTCATTCCCCACCGGTCGTCGGGTCTGTGGGATGGAGCCTTCCCCTTGTGTGAGGGCAAGGTAACGACTGTCGTCATGCTCTTCACCGGTCAGAGTTATATTGCGCAGGTTCGGCATCTCCGCAAATGGCAGATACATCTCTCCTAGATACAAAGGAAATCATTTTCTGATGAGATATGTCTACACTGAACAGAAAAATCAAATTCTAACAAAACGCCATGACATAAGCTCACTTCAACTTTCATGTTTACTCAAACTGATACAATGTCATGCATCTCATCCACCTATTGGCCATCCCTTTTGATATCATGCATCTCACCCACCTATTGGCAATCCCTTCTGATATCATGCAACTAACTCACCTATTGGCCATCCCTTCTATCATAAATATCACCCACCTATTGGCCATCCCTTCTATCATAAATCTCACCCACCTATTGGCTATCCCTTCTGATATCATGCATCTCACCCACCTATTGGCCATCCCTTCTATCATAAATATCACCCACCTATTGGCCATCCCTTCTATCATAAATCTCACCCACATATTGGCCATCCCTTCTATCATAAATCTCACCCACATATTGGCCATCCCTTCTGATATCAGGCATCTAACTCACCTATTGGCCATCCCTTCTATCATGCATCTCACCCACCTATTGGCCATCCCTTCTGATATCATGCATCGCACCAACCTATTGGCTATTCCTTCTATCATGCATCTCACCCACCTATTGGCCATCCCTTCTGATATCATGCAACTAACTCACCTATTGGCCATCCCTTTTGATATCATGCATCTCACCCACCTATTGGCTATCCCTTCTGATACCATGCATCTCACCCACCTATTGGCTATCCCTTCTGATATTATGCATCTCACCCACCTATTGGCCATCCCTTCTATCATGCATCCCACCCACCTATTGGCTATCCCTTCTGATATCATGCATCTCACCCACATATTGGCCATCCCTTCTGATATCATGCATCTCACCCACCTATTGGCCATCCCTTCTGATATCATGCATCTCACCCACCTATTGGCTATCCCTTCTGATATCATGCATCTCACCCACCTATTGGCCATCCCTTCTATTATGCATCACAGCCACCTATTGGCCATCCCTTCTCTCCTAGCGTCATGCATCTCACCCACCTATTGGCTATCCCTTTTGACATCATGCATCTCACCCACCTATTGGCTATCCCTTCTGATATCATGCATCTCACCCACCTATTGGCCATCCCTTCTGATATCATGCATCTCACCCACCTATTGGCCATCCCTTCTGATATCATGCATCTCACCCACCTATTGGCTATCCCTTCTGATATCATGCATCTCACCCACCTATTGGCTATCCCTTCTGATATCATGCATCTCACCCACCTATTGGCCATCCCTTCTGATATCATGCATCTCACCCACCTATTGGCTATCCCTTCTGATATCATGCATCTCACCCACCTATTGGCCATCCCTTCTATTATGCATCACAGCCACCTATTGGCCATCCCTTCTCTCCTAGCGTCATGCATCTCACCCACCTATTGGCCATCCCTTTTGACATCATGCATCTCACCCACCTATTGGCTATCCCTTCTGATATCATGCATCTCACCCACCTATTGGCCATCCCTTCTGATATCATGCATCTCACCCACCTATTGGCCATCCCTTCTGATATCATGCATCTCACCCACCTATTGGCTATCCCTTCTGATATCATGCATCTCACCCACCTATTGGCTATCCCTTCTGATATCATGCATCTCACCCACCTATTGGCCATCCCTTCTGATATCATGCATCTCACCCACCTATTGGCTATCCCTTCTGATATCATGCATCTCACCCACCTATTGGCCATCCCTTCTATTATGCATCACAGCCACCTATTGGCCATCCCTTCTCTCCTAGCGTCATGCATCTCACCCACCTATTGGCCATCCCTTCTGATATCATGCATCTCACCCACCTGTTGGCCATCCCTTCTGTTGTCATGCATCTCACCCACCTATTGGCCATCCCTTCTGTCATGCATCTCACCCACCTATTGGCCATCTCTTCTTTCCTAGTGTCTGCATCTTACCCACCTACAGTAAACTACGGTTATAACGAACTCAAAGGGACCACTAATTGTAGTTCGTAATAACCGTGGTTCGTTACAAGCATATGTACAACATAATAACAACAAAAGTTTGTTATAAACATAGTTTACTGTATTGGCAAATCCTTCTCTCCTAGTGTCATGCATCTCACCCACCTATTGGCAAACCCTTCTCTCTTCGCATATCTTCTGTCTCGAAGAATGTTTCATGATTTTCCCAATGCTTATCACAGGCTGCACATAAAAAGTTTGAAAAGAATCCACCACAGGAACATCCTGAAATGAGAAAGAAAATCACACCTTACCCCTAAATGAAAGGGTATAAAATCAAGCTACATTTTCACCATACCAGCAAAAGTTGTCTAAGGGACAGATCATTTGGTCATGAAAGAAATGTCTTTCAAAATGGTCTTTCAAAATGTTCCGGGGTGGTGGGGTAGCCTCTAGTGGTTACAACCATACTCATTCTGTCAATCTTGTATGTCCCACTACTCACACACACAACACCTTATGACAAATAATACACATTTGTGTGTGACCACGTGATGCCTCCTCACCTCTGTTCTTGCACCTGTGGAGGCCGTTAGGGTCGTGCTCCTCATGGGTGTGCTTACATTTACACTTACACCGCCAGGTTGTCACGTCAAAGTCTCTACGCCGCTGGAACCAGAATTCTCCGATGTCCTCTGGGCGAGATGGAACCCATGCGAAAGCCTTACACGGACAGCCTGACTGTTTACATGGAACCCGCACACTGTGACCTGCAGAACAGCACATTTCTCACAGTAACTTACACAACAAGTGCTCAACCATGGGTGGCAATGAACCCCAATGCTCCTAGGCATTAGGCAGTCTTAGTTTTTCGTCTCAAGTTGATCTTAACATAACTATTAAGCTCAAATTATTTAAAAGGCTTTCAAATCCACCCATTTCCCTCCAAGAATGTATAGCATCACATTCTGGATTTGAGATAAATGAAATTCTGGTTTCATGAAACATTCTCAGTGTATTTTATTAATAAGGTATTGCTGTATTTTAGGGTATTATCATCTGCAGAAGCCTGAGGTAAGTACATGACACAGGAGGGCAGCTGAACTGACCGAGGTGAATGCTTGGCTATAGACAATTGAACAAAGGAGGGGTGATGCTTGTGCTTGCAGGATAAGTTTTAAAAATTTATCCTCACTGGCCAAGAAACACGTCATCAACAATGGATTACGTTAATAACATGAAGTTGTGGGACGTCATTCCAACTTGGCCTTCGAGGACGGAGACCATTGGGAGTTTTCTGGACAGAGGCATTGTGAATGATGGCGCATTGAGTGATATTGGTAACTGCATTGGTGTTTGATGTCTGCCAAAAGGAGAAGGACTTTTGCACTGTGACGTAGCATTTGCTTCAGCCTCCATTTGCAGTCTATTACATGTTTTCTTATCTTTTTATTTGTCTGCAACATCGCACTCAGCAATATTCCAGCTATATGACCCCAGTCTGTAAATAATCGAGTCTGAACCAGACAATCCAGTGATTGACATCATGAGCATCGATCTACGCATTTGGGATACGATGACATGCATCAACCAGGTCAGTGAGCTTGACCACCCAATCCCGTTAATCACCTCTTATGACAAGCATAGTTGCCCCTGCTTTTTAACTGACCATTGTTTTCTCCTAAATATATACCAGGTACTTCGTCAACCCATGTATCATCCTGGGTTGTGATGTACTTCATTAATCACACACAGACTCAGACGCCATGTTGGATTATGTTTGTATGTAAATGTAGCAGGGCGTGGTGTCATCCCATAGATGACATCCTTACCTTGTCAGCTTGCTGACGGGGGTTAACCTCTTTGGTCATGTGGACAAGGTGTCCGACCTCGGATCAGAAGGTCCGTGGTTCGAATCCCATCACGGGACTCGGAAATTTTATGGCCGATACATAAATTAGTTATAAGACACCATTTGACAGCATGATTGATAATGGCCCGCACTGTGCCTGATCCTCTCCATACTGAGTCCTAACGGTTGGATAATCAAAGAAGAGAAGTACCTCTGCGTCTCTCCCTGTCTGCTATGCTCAACATCGTTACAAATTTAGCACCAAACTGTATGTTTAACCAACAGCAGGTGCTCATAATTTGTATTTGTATTATTTCCTATATCCTGCCCCCTCTCTGAAGCTGCCCGTGGATGAGAAACACTTCACATAACATGGCTGGCCTCATGTTAGCAGTAGTGGATCTGGAGGGGTGGTCGTTCCTACCTGTGTATTTGGCATGTTCCCCAAGCAGATGCCCACAGAAACATTTGGACATCTTGTTGATTCGTTGACAGTCATGCTGGAACTCCGGGCATCGCCAGCCAATATAGATACCTATATGTCACTATTTTTAATTAGAATACAGTATTTATCAACAGAATACAGTATTTATCAACAGAATGCAGTATTTATCAACAGAATACGGTATTTTTAATGAGAACACATTTTTTTCATAAGACTACATACATATTGAGCATATAACAACCAACCAGGTAATCTTTTTCAATGAGTCCTTCCTTCACTACCCCGCTAACCTGCTAGCCGGTCTAACCTTAAACTGACAGTGCATGTGGTCTGGTCAGTATGCTTGATATGTGTTACTGTAACTTGTGACAGTGAACATAACATCTGTTGCTAGTCATAACGTTATTTAAGAAAAAGTAAGTTATTATTAGAATACCAACCTGGCAGTAAAAATACATGTACCGTATTCGCTGTATTTATCAGCCCATTCAAATCATTGTCCCTTGATCAACTTCTAGACCCATCTGTAAGTAATCCTAACAGGACCAACTAAGAACAAGCGTTTACTTGACAGTCTGTATTTTCTTGTTTATACTTCACATTTCTTACTGAAATAAAGTTTTGTAGAAGAGAGTGTATATTATGTATTTTTTTCTAATAGCAAAAATATTTAAACCAGACAGTTAAATGTACTATTTTGATCTCAGTTAGTTTTCTCTCACTCAATCTCTGACCTCAAACTGACCTTGTGACTGGTTTAAATAAGTGACTGCTCTTGTTAACTTCTAAGTGCCCCGGGCATTTAGTAGAGTGAAAACATAATGTCAGAGCAGTCATCACAGTTTTCCTATTTTACTGAGGCAGGTACTGTTTGTGTATTGCGTGTTTGTTTGTTTGTTGTTTAACTGCACACTTTGCAGTGTTCCAGCCATATGATGGTGGCTGGTAACTATTCTAGTCTGTACCAGACAATCCAGGCATCATGTCATGGACAACACTCCTCGCAGTCAGGCTCCCAAGCCACCCAATCAACCAAGTGACCAAGTCACTGAGCCTGACCACCGAGCAGCCTCTTACGAACAGCATTGGTTACTTGGGGCGTTTTGCTTGTTTGTTGTTTAACGCTGCATTCAGCAATATTCCGGCTATATGACGGTGGTCTGTAAATAGTTGATTCTGGACAAGAAAATCCGGTGATTGACATCATAAGCATCAACCCAGCTTTTGGGATACAATGACATGCATCAACCAAGTCAGTGAGCCTGACCACCCAATGCCGTAAGTCGCCTCTTACGACAAGCATAGTCGCCTTTTACTGCAAGCATGGATTGCTGAAGACCTTTTCTGCCCTGTATCTTCACGGGTCACTTGGGACGTATTAACCCAGACTCACAACGGGGTAAGTAAAGTACTGACAATGTTGAAGCTACAGGAATGTACATGACACGTTCCATCTGTTCTCTCTCTCAAGGATGTGTAAAATGAGACCTGGGTTACTTCAGCATAAAGACATCAGGCAGCAGATTAGAGTTGACAGTTATTGAACACGAAACTTGTGTACCTGTTTTCTGAGCCTCCACTGCAGCCTCAGTTTCTGGGTCAAACAACTTCTTCAGTCGAGGGGCAAAGTCATCATTCATAGCGCGGGCAAATGACACAACATCGTAGTTTTTGGCTGGTTCGATTTTCCTCATGGTATAACCTACATGTAAATGGAAAGAATAAAATGCTATTTAGCTATTTAGTCTCCCAGAAAATATATTGAATATATCATTAGACACAATACCTACTGACCTAGGTACTGAAGCTCACCTCTATGAGATAATTAAATGAGACAAAAGTTGTTACAACATTACACTCTTACATATTATACTAAAACTGGTGATTAAGTTAATAAAGCGTTTTCTTTTTCTGAGATGATAAAGCTGAACACTGAGTTGAAGTGGAATGATAAAAATACACTAGTTATTAAAACAAAATTTATCTAAAATATTAAATCACAGCATCTGTAAATAATCAAGTCTGGAGAAGATATAGAGAAGTCAAAATCCCTTAGCATAGATGTGTTGGTAAGCTAATGTAAGAAGTATCCAAGTTTGATCTTGCATTATGATACAGAAACATTACTTTATCATTTTACACAATAACTGCATAAATCTAGATGATTTTGAAAATCAGCAGTTTGTGTATATTTTACCTTTTTTATCAGGGGAAATTGTAAGAGAAATTAGCAAATGCTCAGATAAAATATAAAATGAATGAATGAATGAATGAATGAATGAATGAATGAATGAATGAATGAATGAATAATATTGTTGCTTGAATCACAAAGTTTGTGAATTGTGTGAAACAACATTAATTATCTACAATGAGAAATATCCCGAAACAAAGAATGTTGAACTATAGTAAAGCGTAGATATTGAATGCGAGCTCATCCTCCGCCCATACCTGCACCTTCACTAAATACTGCCTCCCACACCTCTCACTTTGTATTGAAGTCACCTCTATCTTTATATAATATATATATACACTGGATAATTGAGAATTAACTAACAGAATATACTGATATCAATCTCACCTTCTGGTACCAGCATACCATCTTGTTTCGTCATTTTCATTGGTGCCATAGCTTGACTCCCTCTAGGTACCACAGCCTTAGACTTAGAGGTAGGGGCTGGTTTGCCCTGCCCATCTCCGGTGGCCCCGCCTTTCTTGGCCCCAGCAGGGGCTGGTGAGCCACCAGATTTCTGGAGACATGTCAAAACCATTCTTCATCAGCTATGGAGCAAGGGTTAATTCTACTGCACTTTATCAAATTTGTGAATATATTTCTGGGTTTCTTTTCGCTGCAATGTCACGTAAACACATGTTTAAATAATTCAGCATTTATTGTCAATCATGAAATTAATTAGCCACCAAATTAATGGGAGTAACCTTGTCTGTGCAGTGAACCTGGGGTGACAATAGTCTCCAGTTTGTCCAGATGTGTCACTTTATAAATGCAAGTACCAGAAAATTGCATTTTTTAAGATGTATAATATGTGTGATATTACTCAGCAAAGTTAGAACTAAACACTAGCCATCTAATACTACTAATTCCGGTGGGCTAGTACAAATTTCCAAATTTCCCCTTTGTTTTAACATTACAAAGTTTTTTTATCTTTACTTGGGCCAGGAAAAACTTTTGAGTTCAGTTCTAACTGGTGATGGATATTTGTCTGACTTTCGTATTGCTGCTTATTACAATAAAGATTCATGTATTGCGAGATGTACCACAATATATTGCAAGTGTTCTTTCATCTGTAATGTGTTTTGAAGCTGAATAAAAAAACTTTACTCTGCACATTTTTGACAACTTCGTAATTGTCCATGATTTTGTTCGATGTTGCTATGGTCACTACACATGTGTAAAAGACACATAATATACAGGAAGCTGGTCGCTAATAGTTTCGCTTCTTTAGTCGCAGGAATCAGTTGCTAATATCTGAATTTCATCATTTTGATTCTACTTGTCACTTATGTAAACTTGCCAACAAGGTCACCATTGATTTGAACATAAGGCGAACTGGGTTCAAATCTATCAATATGTGTTAACGTTATTGTCAGGATATCAATTTGAATCATTGTTATCAAACTTGAAACTTGACAAAAGGAAGAGAATATATGGATGTCAACTTCTTTATTATGAGGAACACAACGTTTCATCAGATGAAGGAGTAAGCATATACTCCAAAACGTTGTGTTCCTCATAATAAATAAGTTGACATCCATATATTCTCTTCCTTATTTGTAACTCTTCTACCATCTCCAAAGTTCATAAGAATAATAATAAGAATTTACTGACAAGAATTCAGTGATGGGAGATATCCAACCATGGATGTCACAATGAACTTCAAGTCTTTGTAAAAGCTGTTCTAATCTGCCATTTCATCTAACAACTTTCCAGAGTTTAATCCAATTACCCAGCCTTATAAACTACCTTACTATTGCACCAACCAACATCTACCTCTATATATATTACATCCTAGTGTTATCACTATATAATATTGTCAGTACTCAACATGTTGTCTATACACAATGTTCCATGAATACACGTAGTCTAAATGTGGTGTAGTAGTGATGCGTGTTTTTTCCAAAATACACAATCTGGAGACTAGTAAAACAAGGTCTACAGAAGTACTCCGGACTTCTCTTAAAAAGGAATTTCTAAGTCAATGAAGGGGATGCAGAGCAGTTAAGTATTGATGAAGAGTATAATAAATATGCAACTTATTAGTATACATATTGATGGTGAAAAATAAGCTTACTGATTTGGGTATTCCTCCTGTGTTTTTCTTCATCTTGCCTCTGAGAAACTTCAACGATTGTCGAAAAGTGTTTGTTACATGGATGACTGAAAAAAGTAGAAACTTTTTTCAGATTTGTGTACCCCTCGGCATGCTCAGGGGAGAAACTACCTTTGTCTGATTTCTAAGAACTGTCTCTGTAACAAAATGCAAATGGCAATAAAACCATCCTTAATTTAGCAGCCACTGAATAAGGAAGAAATCTTTTAAAAACAGATATATTCAGTTTCTAAATAGTTTGAATAGTGTTGCTACCCTTACTGGTTTTCAGACTATCCACTCAATCTGTGTCTGTAACAATCCAACAATAGAGCTGCCATGTTTTCTGGTTTATTTTGACAATGAAATCACAACATTGGTTGACAAGACACAAAAAGTGAAATTGTAAATGTAGCGATGAGAACCAGTGAAAGGTAATTTAACACCATTCACAAAAATAATACATTTAGAATAACCTGGTTTACAGATCAACTAACCAATGCCAAATGTACACAATATTATATTACCTATATTTGGAGCAAATCAGAAAATGACAAAATATTTTAACTACAAATTGCAAGACAATATACAACTATATAGATACCAATTTCCTGGGTTTTTTTTTCATTTACCAGTCTGTCACCTGAGGAGTTCCACATCCAGTGGTTATGTTGTGTATGTCTCTTTACCATTTGAAACTATGAATAATAATTGAGTATGAGCAAAATAAACCAGTGGTTGATTTTATAAGCAATATACAACGCTGTTGGGGTATGACAACGCTCAATCAGTCTACTGCCCATGACGAGTTTTGTCATAGTATAAAACCAAGAATCAAAATCATACTTATATACAAAATATTTTATGTTTTGTGTATTTATTGATCGTTTTAGTGACGGGAAGGCTTTTTAGGGACGAATTTGATTATTCGATGTAAAGATCACTTTATATAGTAAGGCAATAGGGTTTTTTTAAAAAGAAACTGAACATGGAGACTAGGCCTATATCCTAGATTTACAATGCATTGTGTTCGTTTAGCCTAACCAACACGGACTCGTTCACTGTTTTTAGCGCACCTGCTCATCCTATAGGCTAGCCGCCATCTTTAAACAAATTCCGTTGCTATGATTTTCTTCTTTTTCGTGAAACCCTGGCGAATATGAATGTATTCTGACACGGTTTTCGTTACATTAAAAATATTCTCATTGTCTAATGTAGTTTTCATTTGTATTTATTTTTTTCAAAGTATCGCGAGATTCAGCGAGATTACAGACAGCCAACATGTCGGACGAGTGGGGTGAGCATGTGTTTCTAGAACATATTTTAGACAAACTAGTGAATCACTTCTGGTTCTTATTATGGCAATCGAATAAATTATTTCTGTTTACAGACGCAGATGATTTTGAGCCTCCGAGTTTCAACCCTAAGGGTGTTGTCTCTGACAAATGGGAAGGGGAAGACGAAGACCAAGACGTCAAAGTGAGAAACGCCGATTACATCTACCATATTTCGATCCAAAACCAGCTATGCGTCACTGACTATTTGTTGTGTAGCGAACACCATTCAAAAGAATAGTACCAGATCCTGTATAACTTTTTCTAAGATGTTTTTTTGTTAAATCTAGATGTTTTATCAAATTTTATCCACGAGTTATCAGTTTTCACGCATACAGAGATAATATACCAAGGCTGAAGGGGTCGTTGTCGGCACAGGTATGCTACAGATATGTACCCCAGCTGCGTTTGTATATACAGAAATGTACTCTGGCTAAAATCAGAATACAGAGAGGTACCTTCGGATGAGTCCATTATGTTCCAGGCCATATTGCGCAATGCGCTTGACTTGTTCCTTGAATGCCTATGTATATGACACGTCCTGAATGCCAAACCGCAGTAAAATTCAGCATGGGACAACGCATTGTATATTTTTTTCTCGTGACATGTAAAGGGTTGAAAAACTGATTAAAGTCAATTCACAAAACCCTCACATGTAAATCTTTTAATCTCACGCAGTCTTACATGAAAGTGCCGCTTGGTCTTGTGCGGAAGTGATCAGTCTCCAGCTAACCCCCAAGGTCCCCCGGTATATATGGTAGCTGGCGCTTGTGTCTGAACGACCAACATCAACACATTATTTGAAACTTTTCATTTCATGTTTACCCTTAAAGTTATGTTGCCTCAATTCCTATGATGAATGTGTAGTAAGTACATAGAATCATTGCTTACTGTTACTATAGCAGATAATTTAAAAATGACATCTTGTGGATTACATCACTATTCGCACAATTCTGGAATTTGAGATAGCCCAAGCATGAAAAAGAAATAAAGTACAATAACTATCATTTATGTTAATTTAGATGGAATCATGGAAAAATGAATAGTTCGAAAATAAAAAAGAATGAACTAATGATACATGTCCAAATTTCTGACTAATATTCTTATTGTATTCATTATCACGACATAACATTTACAAAAAATGTTTCTAAAAAATAACTTGGACATGTACTAAAGTGAAACAGCCTGAACACTTAAAACTACAAAAGTAATTCACAGTGAACACGTGGTAAAAAATATTTTAAAAAATAATCTTGATAATGTACATTGCTCTGTATTTTCCTTTACGAAAAACGAAATGTGACAGGCATGGACATGGGTATAAGTTACACATTTTTTTAATACAGTTTATTTTTGTCTTATGTGCTCATGCTATAGTGAATACACAGTAGAAATAAAAATAGTGAACAAAATAACCTAAGAAATATTTCTGTTTCTCTATATTTTCACATTATTGGCACTCAATCACCGACTGCCTAACAGTGACATCATCACTTTGTGTATATGCACACAATAACCAGAGATTAAATGGTGCACAAAATAAGATAACTCGAGGAAAACTGTCCTCATGAAAAAAGAAAGGTGCCACCGATTATTATATTGCCCAATTTTTGGCAGATGTTAAGGACTGCCCTCCAGATCACATACATGTATTACTATAGAAACATACACATGATATAGGGAAATCATTCACTGCTTGATCAGTTTTATCATAAGATTATCATGATCATTATTACAACTTTAACTTCATTATCAACATGATCAAATTATTTGAGCAAGGGCAGTATCACACATGGTTGACTACTGTCATTACTGTTTGATGAACTTGTGTAAACAATCTGACCACAATTGAAACGGTTCTTGCTGAGAAGCACTAAATCTAGCTCTTTATTACATTGTTTATGTAACTGATTAGGAGCTTAGTTACGTATGCCATTGTTTCCGCCATGTGCAGTAAACTTCACATGACAATGACAATAAACTCTTATATTATGATCATGAAAATAATGTCCAGATAGAAATGTGTCACTCTATTAATGCACTCAAAATTTGGCATTAATTGCATATTTCAATACATTTCATAACAGTGATTAACTTGTTTCACTTTGCAATATATCATAAGTTCTGTTGAATTGATAGCAAAACTAGAAAAGATATTTCTTTCTATCTGAAACCCTATGGTTTATGATACAGCCATGTCATTCATAAAATAAATAATAGAATCAATGCAACAAGTTTCATGACTGAGGGTATCCTTTGTTTGTTGATAGTATAGATAACATGACTGTTAGCATGGCAGTAGATATTTTGGACATTCACTTGGTTTGAGTTCATTGGAGTAAGAACTGTCATAGAGGACCTACGTGTATGAATGTGAGGGCTTGCAATCAGAAAATCTCTCCAATAAATACCTTTAAGAGGTGTGGGCAACACGGTGAACATAACGAGAAATTTAATCAATACATTGTTGCTGTAGGGTAACAAAGAGGGCTCTAATCCTGTTTTGTGGACGTGAACAGTATTGATCTTAAGTTACCTACATTTACATTTCAGGATAACTGGGAAGACAGTGAGGAGGAGAAAGAGAGAAACAAAAGTGAAGGCACAGGTAACAGAAACATGTTTACTTGTCCAAGTGTATTCTAATAAGCTAGCTAGAGGACGATACCCAGTGCTAGGCGAGTTCTTGTGAATAAAATTGGGTGGGTCTGTGCAGTCAAACCATTTTTTGCCTTAAACATTGTGTGCATAGACAGCAGTGCAAAATTAAGCAAGACAGTCAAGGGGTCCTTTTTACATGTTTCATAACTGTATTGTTAATAGTTTAAGAATTGGGTGTTGCTGTTCAAATTCTATAGCAGCATACAGAGAAGGCTGAAGGGTTCTGAGCCTAAGTATGATGGACTGTTGATGGAGTTGGTTGCTAATTATTTTTCAACATGTTCCCCTCCAAGGTCCACACACTTCTGCCAGCGATGCTGGAGTTTCTGTATCCCACTGGTGTAGACATGGTAGAAGGCTTCAGCCTGGTGGTGTATATCTGGTCCTCCCCAGCAGAAATGCTGTCATCATTATTTGCATAATGCTTGCCAGACAGTTCTATTTTCAAGTTTGGGTAAGAGGTGGAAATCTAATGGTGCGAGATCTGGTGAATACAGATGATTTTCATTGAGTTCAAAGCCATGATTATGCACTGTCAAAGGCCTTCCTGATCTTTGATCATCTTCGAGGCAATCTTTTCCACCTCTACACAGTGGCAAAGGAAGGGAGGATCATCCCCTAAAGTTGACACCATGTCTGCATGGATGTCTGTTGGAGTTAGCGCTTTAGTTGGAGATTCTTCATGACAGCATGGTAGTCAATTTTGGCCATTTTCACCAACAGAAAATACCTAGTAACTTTGATCCATGCGGAAATATGCTGCCTGGTTGTTTATTTGGTTCAAATTCAACCCTTGCTTGTCGTAAGAGGCGACTAACAGGATCGGGTGATCAGGCTCGCTGACTTGGTTGATGCATGTCATTGTATTGCAATTGCGTGGATCAGTGCTCATGATGCCAATCACTGGATTGTCTGGTCCAGACTTGATTATTTACAGACCACCGTCATATAGCTTAAATATTGCTGAGTGAGGCGTTAAACCACAAACAAACAAACCTGTTGTGTGTTTTCTATACATCCTTCATAGTTAGGCTCACTTCTTACCTCAGTGTCCCCCTTTAAGTTGAACACTTAACGTGGTAGATGAAATATTCAGCATTGGAGTCAGGATTACGGATCGGTACATTGATTGTTATCCATAATTACTTGAGAGTGGCTTGGTAATGTTGTAAACAAAGTTTGCTAAAATCATAAAAAGATGTCCTGTAAAATTAGCCTCTAGCAAAATAGGGTGGTGGGGTAGCCTAGTAGTAAAAGTGTTAGCTCATTATGACGAAGGCCTGGGTTCAATTCCCAACATGGGTAAATTGTGTGAAGCCAATTTCTGGGTCCCCTGTCATGATAGTGCTGGAATATTGCTAAAAGCAGCGTAAAACCATACTTGTTCAGTCTAGCAAAATAACTGATAGTGTGAAAATCCTAGTGTATCTTGATCCTGAATGCAACAAAATTTTATCATTTGGCATCATGTATCTATTTTGAGCAGGATTGAGACTGAGAGGGTATTTCATATTTGATATATTTCATTCGTTTTGTCTTTTCTTTGTGGAATACAGAAGGTTCAGCTTACCAGCGGCCTAAGAAGAAACCACTTGCAGATAGGATAGCCGAGAAGGAAGCTAAACGTGTGCAGCAGTTGGAGGAGGAGAAGGTTTGTTTCATGTCATGAAACTGTCATTTCCACAGTACTCAGTTTCTTGTCTTGAGCCTTCAGAGTGACCTCCCTTAGTTGTTGTGGTTGCAAGCTCCCTCCCAGCGCTTGACACCTTTGTTACACTCCCAACAGGGAGCTGTGAGGTGCTTGTTTACAGTTGATGCACTGGGACGGGCGACCTCATAGAGGGAAGTAGGAGAGGTAACAGTTTCTAGAAGGCTGGCTATGCATAGATAAGAGCGAGACAGGGGAAATTCATTAACATCACAGATCGCACTGCTTACCAGACAAGACAAATGGTTAACCTGACTGATCATGGTTTGAGACATTGTGAAGATAATCCATAATTTGTCTGCACCATACCCATACTTATTGGTTTTATTTAATCTCCATGACGTGCATCACTTCAAACTTTCCTCCAACATTTAAATGTCATGCAGAGATTTACGTAATATGCTCTTCAAAGTGTTCAATACAGGTTTACAATCCAACTTACTCATATCTTATGTCATGGTAGGTTTCATTCTCCTATTCGTCTGACTAAATATATTTTTAGATAACTATGTGTTTGAATATATTTTGATGATTTCAGGCACGAAATAGAGAACCAACTGCTGAAGAAAAACTGAATGAAAAAATCCGATTAAGGAAGGTTCAAGAAGCATCTGATTTAAAAAATGCGCAAGAAATATTTGGTAAAGCTTGATCCTTTAGTATCAAGAATATATTATATGGTGCTAAGTTGTAAGAATAAAATGCATGCGAGTTCGAGAAGGTATCAGGTTTCAGGAGGCATCAGTTTCTAGAAGGCTGGCTGTACCTATATAGGAATGAGCAAGCATTATTCTAGATATCTTTCTATGACCTGACTTGCGACTTTACCCTATCGTATTACCTCTTGTGAATGTAAATGTGAAGATACAGGTTATTATTGGTTTTCGGCAACCCACGTTTGCTGTAAAAGGCGACTTTGCTTGTTGTTAGAGGCGACTAACGGGATCGGGTGGTCAGGCTCACTGACTTGATTGGTGCAAGTCATTGTATCCTAGTTGCGTGGATCAATGCTCATGATGTCAATCATTAGATTGTCTGATCCAGATTATTTACAGACTGCCGTCTAACAGCTGCAATATTGCTGAGAGCAACATTAAACAACAAACAAACAATAAAGTTAATCCTTTGTGTTGCAATTTGTCAATAATTAAATGGTCTTGTGTACCAATATCTGGGCTGACCTTTGCATCTCAAAAAAGAAATCACCTCGTAACACCTTTGATGTTTGAGAATGCTTGTACATAATTTATTGTGTTTATTCATTAGGTGTCAAGAATGCTAAATCAATAGAGTCCATGTATCCAGAAACAGAAGAAGAATTTAAGCAGTTTAAAGATGCATTAAAAACAAAAATTACAGAATTTGAGGTGAGTGTCTGTAAAGTATTTGAGATTTCTGGTTTGTTCTTCAGGAAGTTGCCTTAGAAGTATTAATCATGTTTCTTTTCTTTCTTTGTGTTGAATTTGTAAGTCGGCAGGCATTTAAAAAAGACATAGTGCTTTTCCAATTTAACTTTTCATATTTTTTAAGGGTCAGTGGACTAACTAGTTTAAATGTAACCTGTAACATTCAGCATAGAGTAGTTGTGATACAGTCATCAGCGCAATGTGTTAACTCAGTGTTTGACAAAGCCAGAGGTGAAAGGGAATCTATCTGGGGGCGGGAATTACCATGATTATTGAGACGTTGTTGTGATACTCCATGTACACTGTTCTTAGACTCCTGACCGATGAACATTTATTTGGGTGCTCATTTCATTGGTTATATTTAGTTTAATGAAACTGGACAGATGCAAACCGCATCAAGATAAGTGATTTGTTTACTTGTTAAAAAAACCTTCAACGTATCAGCAAAAATATTTTTTGCAATTGTCCATCGTTCATCATATGCATCTTCTCAGAAATCATTTTACCAATGAAGCTGAAAGCTAATCTTCATATGGACATTTGTCCTTCATTTGAAATTTGCGCTTTGACCATGTTCCTAAATTCTCTCAAAATGCATTTCCTTGCACAATATATATCAGCTCAGAAACCACTGGACTACTGAAGTTGAAACTTTTGTTCCCTCCTATGATATCATCTGAATTTGTTCAAGAGGTTCAAATCAGAATTTCAGCATGGCCACCACAGCAGCCATATTACAGAAAATGTTTATGGGCATTAACTTTATTCATATTTTCCAACAATCAGAATTTTAGTGTTAGTTGTAAGTCCTCATTATTTATGAAGAAAATACATGAATTTGAATGCTGACAGCAACTTGTTAACATATGTTGACTATTTAGCAAGGTGAGCTATAATGCTGTGGCTCTATTGTAATGATCAAAGTCAGTAATGATAAAGACTTATAATGGTTATGGTTTGATATGACACTATGAAATAATGATTGTTATCATTCTTACAAAGAAATCTCCAAAGAAGTAATATTTAATATTTATTCATTTCTTGTCTTTTCAGGCCAGCAGAATGTATCCTGGTTTTATAGAAAATTTGTTCCAAGAATTAGCAATTGGGTGTAAGTACACACAGTATTAGGGATTATACTTAATTATATTTGGTACAGTAAACATAACAGTGAACCCAAACTACAGATATACGGGGTTTGACGCAGTTGGTGTGGAACATTGATGAAAGGGGGGCACGGGTGGCCCAGTCGTCTAAGGCGTCGCGATTCGCTGTGCAGTTGCATTCCTTGGGCATGCCAGAAACCTATAATTGTGGGTTCGAATCCTGGTTCGCCCCAATTATGTTTCTAGGTTTGTCAGCACCATACCCGTGCTCTTGGGTTTCACCGGAGTGGTAAATGTCTGGGACCTGCATCACTTCAGGCTTTCCTCCCACGTTTAACTGACACACCGTGATATAACTGAAATACTGTTAAAAGCGGCGTTAAACCAAATTCACTCAATCACTCAAAATTGAGGAAAGTCTAAAAGGACTTGTTATCTTACATGAACCACTAGTCCGAAATGTGAGGTAGACAGTTGGATAGAACTCTTTGTGTCTACCACTAGATATCACTACCACAATACCCACACAGGGATTCTGGGTGAGACTAGGTCCCATGCATCCTATGCAGGTTGTAAGAGGCGACCAAATGCAATGGTGGTTAGACGTGTTGATTATGTGTCTTCGTACCCCAACAGTATGGATCGTAGCTCATAATCACTGGATTGTCTAGTCCCAGCGTGATTATTTACAGGCTGACGTCCAATATAGCTGGAATATTGTTGAGTGCAGGGTTAGACATGAAACAAACAACTCGAAGTACCAGTTAAGCTCTGCAGTTCACTCACATTGTTTTGACAAATGAATTGTCGGGCTACAAGGGTAAAATGGTACTTAAGCTTCCTCAGTGAAATCTGTTTTTACGTCATACACTCAACAGAAAAAGAATATGACAAGTTTGAAATCATCACAATAAACAGATAATATGAAACAAACGTTGTCACTGGTGCAGCAGCTGATGAAGGTCCTCCATTGCTTTTTTTCCAGTACAGCCAGAAGACTTGAAGAAAGTAGGAACAGCACTCACTGGTATTTACCATGAAAAAGAAAAACAACGGAAGGTATGTGACCAGCGAGTGACTTGTGTTGCCTCTGGGCTCTGTCGACATTGATCAATGGCTAAACGTAGTGCTTGGGTAGACCTCAGGTCCAATTGCTTTGCATGTCTTTGTTGTCAGAAAAAACAATACTGATTGCAATCATACAGAAGAAACACTCCCCCCTGTTGTACATTCTTATGACAGGGATCAATATTCAAACTTTTGCTGCAATATGTGTCAAATGAAATCCAGATCATAGTGCCTTTTGGGATTTTGAAAATTCATTATTGTTTTCTTCACTAAACTGAAGGTACCCATTGGCAATGAACCAAAAGTGGGCTAAAAGTAGCCAAATTCCATTTCGGAATTGCACCAGACCGGGATTATGTCATCTCCTGGTGACTTCCTGTCAGAACCTGATGATCATCCTTCAAATCACATGGGCCCTTATTAAGATTCTTGGTGTGTCACTACTATAACGGTACTTGTGGGTTTCATCAAAGTCATAGATGTGGCTTTTGTCTTCAGTGGTCATGGGGGGATAAAACTGAAATACTGCTCAAATCCTAATGGGATGATCCCGTGAAGATCCGGGGTAGAATAGGTCTTCAGCAACCCATGCTGCCGGAAAAGGTGAATATACATGTCGTAAGAGGCGACTAACACGATCGGGTGGTCAGGCTCACTGACTTGGTTGATGCATGTCATCATATCCCAATTGCGCAGATCGATGCTCATGATATCAATCACTGGATTGTCTGGTCCAGACTTGATTATTTACAGACCATCATCATAAAGCTGAAATATTGCTGAGTGCTGCTTTAAACAAACAAACAAACAAATAAACAACCAACCAAACTAATGGGATGTCATCATGCCTCACCTGCATGGAATGTTGGGAGTTGGTTTGTCTGGCTCTCTCGGACTATGTGTTACATGTGTCAGTATGGGCAAGCTGAATGGTCTGGTACATCTTTACACCAGTGAAATATGTTTGTGTTACAGTTAGATATACATTTTGCCTGCTTTCAATATCTTCAGTACAGAGTTAAGTGTGAACTAGGTCTATTATGATGTGACAAGCAACACCTCATTACTAAACTAGAAACTGTGATGTCAAGACCGGACATAGATGTGTTCATACCAAACTGTGATAGGCCACTCGAAGGACTCGAGGACCAGGTTTTTTTTACAAATAATGATGAAGCTTTGCTGTTGTAAGAAGCTCATTATTCCCTTCCATGAAGTGGAAGAGGGATATAGGAATGGGTGCTGTCCTTCCCTCCGTCACGTTTCGTTCCGGAGCAGAACTCAAACACCATATCTTAACCAAACTTGGAACATAGACAGGTCTACTGGTGAACTGGTGCCTTTTGATAGTTTGGGACTTTTTTTAAATTTATTTTTCGAGTTTCCATTGCAACAACTTTGACTTTGACTTTGACTGAAAATGGCAGTAGTGCTCCTTTCCCTAGAGATCTTGAAAACCATACAATATTTCTTGCCTTGCACACAACCTGACATGTTATATTGGCAGGGAATATGAGTATTTCATACTTGATGTTAATAAAACATTGCACAAAGAGATCTTCATATTACGATGTCCCTTTTTCAGGAAGCTGAAAGGAAGAAAAAGAAGAAGCAGAAAGCCATAGTGAAAGTGGAGAGGAAAGGTGATCTAGACTTGATAGGAGGTGTTGGGGAGTATGACTATGACGACGGAGAAGATTTTATGTAGTGCTTGCTACAGATATTGTGGATCTGTACATATGGACAAGGTGTTGCTGAAACGTACAAGCATCGTGCCTCCTGGACAGTTGTCCCAGCCTCATCGGTGTGCCAGACTTCCAAAGTAACGAAACCTTATGTCTTGTATTCAAGAGCAGGGCTAGAAGTCATCAGTACAGATTCTGTTGCTTTTGTTCTCACTATTTTCATATCTAAACATACATGCTCGCATGCTTGTTCATTGTCTTGGAATCTTGGAAACATGAGAATAAGCCTATGTCCACGGGATTACAGGGGATAATTCTCTGATATATGTGGCCATTTGGACCTAAACTTTCTATTGGACTGTATCTTACAGTATAAATTGGGCACCCTATGTAGCAATTCAAAATTTATTCCTCTTTCAGGGCTTGGTAAAAGTTCATAATTTTTTCCAAACTACATGATCAGTATCATCTTTAGCAGTTAACAGTGATCACAGGCCAGATTCTGGTCTCGAGAATTTTTCCGGTTTCAGATCTTTATTTGTTTTTTTTCCAACAGCATTTGATTGTTCAAAGAATGTATGATCATACCCTGTGTTCCTGTGAAGATACTTTGACATGCTTAAGTATACATTTATATGCATGAGGGATCGCATTTCAAATTTCATATTCACATGATTAAGACACATTTTAATAAAACAAAATACAAAAACTGATTGCATTTCATGTGAGATATTTTGTTGCAATAGGAATTGTGTAATCCAGATGACCAACACACATTGTGGCCGACTGAGGTGGAACCTTGACCCATGTACATGTCAATTTGAACATATGTAAATTACCTTGTCACAAGATTGGCTTACTGCTGCAATGGGGAGGACAAATTTGGCGTGTGGAAGTGATTTCTCTGTCATTTAAATAATGTATCTGCATGGAATTAATGGAAACTTCTTTCTGTGGTCCAATACATACAGGTTCTTTTCACCTTTTCTGGAATTTGGGTTTATCAGTGGTCTTCAGCTTTTGATTGTTCACAGAAGAAAATGAATGACATTGTTCGTGCAATGTTCTGTCATGCTCTGTGGGCCCACCAGTCTCCACTGGCATAATACATCACAACCCGTTTCTGGCTGCTTAAATACCTGCTTCATTATCCTTCTGATGAGTGAATTTTAACCTGGATTTTGTCAACCAATGTCAACTTAGTGCTAAATTTTTAATTACTCTCTGATGAACAATTAAAATTGACCTTATAAATATTTATGATGTAAATAAAGTCTTTTGGTAGAAACTATGGGTGTTGTTTGTATTGCCTTACATGTCATCCATTTTGAAAAATATCAATCTCAACAACATCTGAAAGACAAGAATATTATCATGAAAAATTGCAAGAGGACATTTAGTAATTGTTACAGTATTCATGAGAGTTGGGACTGCATAAAGAGTCAGCCCAGACCACCTCCGTGGATAGAGCATCGATCCGGACCACCTCTGTAGATAGAGCATCTGCCCGGACCACCTCTGTAGATAGAGCATCTGCCTGGACCACCTCTGTAGATAGAGCATCGATCCGGACCACCTCTGTAGATAGAGCATCGATCCGGACCACCTCTGTGGATAGAGCATCTGCCCGGACTACCTCTGTGGATAAAGCATCTACCCAGACCACCTCTGTGGATAAACCATTTGCCTGGACCACCTCTGTGGATAAAGCATCTACCCGGACCACCTCCGTGGACAGAGTATCTGCCCGGACCACCTCCGTGGATAGAGCATCTACCAGGACCACCTCCGTGGATAGAGCATCTACCAGGACCACCTCCGTGGATAGAGCATCTACCAGGACCACCTCCGTGGACAGAGTATCTCCCCGGACCACCTCTGTGGATAAACCATTTGCCTGGAACACCTCTGTGGATAAAGCATCTACCCTGACCACCTCCATGGACAGAGTATCTGCCCGGACCACCTCCGTGGATAGAGCATTTGCCTGGACCACCTCTGTAGATAGAGCATCTGTCCTGACTACCTGCAGACATATCTGTGAAAAGTGGGTGCAACATGTTTGGGACGATTGAAATATCATTGTCAGGTATTCTGTCTCTGTATTCAGGGATGATTGCACAATACTGTTGACACAAGTGATGGGTGACGAGGCCACTCACAAGGATTGTACTCATGGTTTTCACCAAAGTTGTAAACTCTGCCTACTTCTTATCCCATGGATGCCCCCTCACATCCAGCCATGATACAACTGAAATATTGCAGTGTTTACCCAAACTCACCACTCAAGCTACTGTCACAGCCTCCACATTCAGAACACTAGCTGTATTGATAGTCTATCAAGACAACAGGGTTATGAAATGTATACAATATGTTACTATAGTTAATCTGTCATGCCACGACGGGATAAATTAGGAAAGAATCATCTGTTTTTTAACTTATGTTCAGAAAGACACCACTCAAAATATCTCCAAGTATTGCAAGCTAATTTAACATATACATATAGCACTTGCCAAGTTATAAACTGCATATCTTTCATTTGGATCACAACATGGGTGTGGTGGAGGCTTACAAGTTCTATCAAACCCAGTCAGAAATATTGCTGCAATACCCCTCACAGGCGGCTATGTAGAGATAGACCTGTTGCCATGGTGAATTGAAATGATATGCCCATGGGATTCCCAACTTGTCAATAAAACTTACAAAAATGGATCAGTGGCGAGGAAAATCACTCGGTCACTGGTTTGTCTGGTCTAGATTATCTACAGGCCACCTTGGTATAGTTGGAATATTGGTGTCTCTAGTGCTAAAGGATAATAATAATAAGTGGCAAAAAAACATGCTCCTTCCCCAGACAATTGACGAAATAAGTAGTGGTATGTCTTCAGTTGTTTTGCATGCAACATTTAGCTGGAAATGCAATGTTTAGTTTCAGTGAAGATGCATCACCCAACCAAGCTGCACAGGGAAAACGACCGATGTCTTTTAAGGAGTTGTCCATCATTCGGAGTAGTACTCTTCATGAGAAGGGCGGTCGGGTAGCCTAGTGGTTAAAGCGATCGCTCGTCATGCTGAAGTCCCGGGTTCGATTCCCGACATGGGTACAATGTGTGAAGCCCATTTCTGGTGTCCCCCGCCGTGATATTGCTGGAATATTGCTAAAAGGGGCGTAAAACTAAACTCACTCACTCACTCTTCATGAGATCTGTCAGCAGTGGTTCAACAACTGGAGTTAGTCCTTGTGTGCAAATTTGACAGTTATTAAACTGACCAAATATCTGTGTGAAAAGTCCCAGACTGAGGCTCACCCTCCTACTTCCTTCCCAATGACAACATCCAAAGTTTTAGAATTACATGTTAAACTCGTACCGGGGAGTTGGTATGCGACACTGTGCAATGCTTTTTCAAGACAGATGTTTCTGTGGGGACTCCTCCTTAGAATAGGTCCCCAGCAATCCGTGCTGGTTGTGCCAGGTGAGTGTAGCCAGTGTTCTTCCTTGACTGATTGTGGGTCATTGTACTCTGACGACTTAGAACACTGCTCTTATCAATCTCTGGATTGTCTGGTCCAGACGTGATTATTTACTCTCTGCTGTTATAAATAACTGGAATATTGCGGAGTGCGACATTGAAAAACAAACCAAACAAGCAGTTCTGATATCTTTTTATATTTTTGTCATGGAATAAAATTAAACCTCAGTCCACCTTGATCCAGTGAATATGAAAGAAGTGGTCGGATATCAAATAATAGCCAAAGAACTCGTTTCACCTGGGTACTAAACTGAATTAGTTTTGTGACGAAGTGTTGAAAGGTTTTTGAGGTCTGCTTCATGAAATAATGAACACGTCATGGAAGACTGACATGCAACCATGTGCTCAGCATCATATGGGAGGTAAACAGAACAAAAACACAATGCATTATGTTACATAATTTTACTTCAGTATGGCAAAGGAATATGGTTACCATGGTTACATGACAATACCAGATGCTGACATGAAACGATGTAGGCGAAAATGAGACGCGTGGGGAAGATGGTAGACAATGATCAACCAATCAAATCACTGCATTCAGAACAGCATTTTACCACAGTTATGTTAAATCTACATAAGAAAGTTTGGAATGTGTAGCACATGATATTTTTTTCAAAACAGCTCCAGAGACATTGAACTTCAAAGTTCAAACTAAACAAATCTATAATTATCAAATTTAAAATAGAAATGTGGTAGAATGTCAGCTGAATGGGTGGTGTGAACACATGCAAGGGGGATAACTCTGATGATACAATGACATGATTCGCAGGAAGTACACGCGGCAAGAAGCTGCGTGGCACAGGACGCTGACTAGAAAACGGTGGAAATTAAGGCAGTTGGAGATCTCCCGTCACTGTTCAGGATTGATTAAAGAAATGTAACAAAATTCACCTTACACTGTTGGGTTGGCGCAAGCCCACCTCAAGATACACATGAAAGAAGGAGAGTATGTGAACCTGACCGGAAGCCAACGAAGCAGTAATGGTGGCTTGAACAATGCACCCTTGCCATGTCAACCCTGTTAATTACTTTGTTAGTAGTGAGACCAGCAACAGGCACAACTAGTTGTACACCAGATATCACCTCCATGCTCTAATAGCACTTGCTCAGCTTTTCTCACAGCCCAATATAATTCTCATTTAACAGAAAAATAAATTCACATCTCATATAACTTCTTCAAATCTCTGCTATGGACAAGAACTGGAAAATACAATTTTCAAGTGAAAGAAAAGTTAGGAAAAAAGCTTTTACCTATGGTACATGATTCTAATTATTGTCTACAGACAGAAAAAACTACAAAATTCATTTTGAGGCCTGATTTAATCTGTCAAACCACAAACATGAAACATCCAAAATCAGCACATGGCTTAATCTGGTGACCATTTCACCATACCGAATCAGAAACAGCTACACTAGATCCTGTCGATGTTTTAACAAAAGCTGACAAGAGAAGTCAACACAGCCATCAATCCATTGCTGGACTTGGTAACAAGAATAATCACAACAAATCTAAATATATCTCTACAATATATATAAATTCCTTCTCTGTACTCGAACATCACTGGGAACAAACACATTTCTTCTTGTTCATAAATATTGAAATGGTGATCTTAATTTCAAACAACAAATAAAACAGTTCTCAATAAATAACCTTTTACAAAATAACACTCTCTTCAGTCACCATGTAACCATATGATCACCCCAACATATACCCTCAATGACGGGTCATCTGTACTACAAGAGGCTTGGCTGGACACATCACCTAGGTAACCGCACCTTGTAGCAGGCTGGCTACACACAATTGAAAACAAATGGACATTTTACTGTTACAATATTAATACTTATTGTTTGATTTTTTTAGAAACTACTCTAGTAATTCAGCATATGAAAAGAATAATTGGGAGAATATTTTGACCTCATGGAACGTCTCAGTCCAGCCAGCCCTATAAAAAATTGAGGTCCTTTTGTCATTCCATATGGCAACTTCCCCTTATTCCTCAATATGGAAACAACTGCACCCTATTTCGAAAAAGGCCATTACAGATAAAATAGTACCAGTAACATGAAAGAATCGGGTGGTCCTTAACCTTTTATGAGTAGTATATAATGTTCAGAGTTATAATGAATGCAAGTTGTGTACTCGCTCAATAAAATGGAATGACAACAGTTGTAATACCAGGGACAAGGAATATTTGTACATGTTTGGATGCACCAATATGACACCCCATACAAGAATAGTTTGGACACATCTTGTTAGGCCCTAATATAATCTCTGATAAAGTAGATATTGAAAATCTAAAATGTAAATATTAGCCAAGTTAACTTAATGACTGCTATTTCCCCCCCGAGTCAAGAACACCTACTCTCTGAGGGGTCCTGATCAGTTGACGACATGGGCGGTATATTCACCTTCAAATACTGTTAGTAGAATGTCACGATTGAACAAGAACACAGCTGTAACAAAACTCCTCACAAAACATTATCCATTTAATGTAAACTTCAGGATAAATTCTATTTACAGATCTTACACTGGGGAACCTCCTTTGTTAAGTCTCCGTACCTGTTTTTATCTACTCTAAAAATCTGTAAGAACAATTGCTTACAAAAGCAGCTTTCATGATAAAACAAATTAAAAGCTACAGCTAAGAGATTAACAAATAAATTAACAATTAATAAATACATAGAGCTAAAACAATCTAGTAACATTTTACAGATGATATGACAATCATGGCAACAGTTATTCTGAGCAGAAAGCACATTGGCAATAATCAATATTTTTGCCAAAGCCTAAAGAGGGACTAAACCTACTGGAAGTACAAGCCAGGCTGATTCAAGTTTTCAAACACCATAATTTTAGGAAATTTTATCAAACAAGCAGTAAATCAAAACAGAGCCAACGTCTCAGTTCCACACAGAGTAGTCCCCCTTTAGCACGTACTGCAAACCAAATCATGTCTTTGCTAACATTTCTTGTTCTTATCTCATTTAATGAGTATTAGATACCAACTTAGACGATTGTCCGTATGTTCATAGTGTTTCAAGTTTCATAGTGTACACATGGCAGTGACAAACAGACAACAACTCAATTTGTTTGACTGACAAAGAGTAAAATGATTCATTTTGGCATACTGAAACGTGATACTGGATGAGAAACAGCTGACATCGGTACATCCTGTCTCAACATAGCCACGGTCCACACACATCACTTCCAGCTTCTACATATTTGTAGGTAGCTTAAATGCTTTAACAACTTAGAATTCATGAAAATTCAGAGCTACAGATAAGCAGTGTATTTGCGTAAAATGCCCACCCCCACCCCCCAAATATTCACCAATTACTTTCAATTAATTTGCGTACAGAAACACAGGCATTAAATGAAAAACTCAAATGTATAAAAACAGCTCACGTAAATCCTCAATGAACCTTTTTCGCATGCGTACAAAGGAGCTAATTTCCGAAATACAATTACAAGCAAATTTACTTTCCGAGTCAAGATTATATTTTTAGAACAGTTATATAAATCTAAAACATTATTTCATGTTTTTAAAATCTTCAAAATGTTCACTTATTTTGGGAAAAAACCAACAGAGTGATGAATAGATGAGTGAAACAATATTGTTTACCCAATGAAAAATGTAATAACCCAATTAAATAGAAACCCTAAAGTAAAAACTCAATTGCTCAAAAAGTTATCTGGAGCTCTGACATTATAATAAAACAGATGCTTTGAGTACACTATGGCCTATATGAAGTAGTTTCCAAAACATAATTGTTCCAGTTCAGTGGCCATGAACAGTGGACCTTCCACCGCCCAGGTGCCACTCCCCTGACAACATACAAGGATTGTTTAACACAAGGTTCTGAAAGCTGCGTTGAGCACGGGGATGAGGGATGTCATGGAATCAATACGATGAGCGCCCTCAATGACTTTGGCACATGAAGAACAGCAGATCCCGGTGAAGCAGACACAAATATGTTGACGTTACTTCTAAATGGTGTTAACAATATGCACAGTGAAATTTTCAAAAGAGTGAAATGGTTAAAAATATGGAAATAGTGGTTGAATAATTACACACACTGATGAATACAGAACCCTGTTCTTAAAAGTATTTTCAGAACATGTTAGACTGAAAAATAATAACTGGTTCTGAGGCACAATTTTATGAAATAACATTGTTTGGTGGGAAACGTATGCTTAGCCACCTGTGAAAATTGTTCGTTTATGCAGTAATGGAAAATAAAATGCACTTGAAGGACATCTTGTTTATCATGCTTATGTGACATTCCTGCAAACCAACAGCCTTCCTATATGACATGCCCAGTGTCCGTACAACACCTCATATTGGCCCCCCGAGGCTGCTGTAGTGATGACGTGTATTTGAAGGATGTCATTATAAAGTATGTGTTGGACAAACACATTCATATCCTGCCTTCACACTTTATTAATTTTAATTAACTCAAATTTTACATGGAACCCAAAAATCTAAATTGCCATGGGAAGCCTATGTTTTTGTAAGTAACCACTTAAGTAGCATCAGAACTTGAACATATAATTCCTTATACATTGTTTTCCCAAACCACTAAACACAGGCATGTCCTCATCCAATAAGTGAAGTGTGAACTGTTCAAAGACATGATCAATGACATTTAAGTACAAATCAGAGACAAATTCTGGCAGGTATGAATTTAGCAAAGTACAGCAAGGAGACGGTCACATGTGAAAAGTGTTTGTGCCATTGACCATACAAGTACTTCAAGAACATTAATAATTCAACATACGCTTATGCCGATGGTGAATATTTCGTATGAAAAGTATTCCACTTGAAGGAGTTGAAATTATGATCATCTGTGAAATGATGATGATGATGATGATTATGATGAAGATGTGTGTGAGAGTGGAACAGGGGTGCTTGGCTAGACTCTGGGATATAAATGGTCTGTTCATGATTGTGACTGGGTGATATGAAATATTATGCCATGGCTCAGCATTGTTCACTCAGCTGCACATATACACATTCACAATTCATAAATTAATCAGATTCTATAACATTACCAATTTTACACTAATACTTATTGATGCTGTCAAATTTGAATGAGACAATGACTGTTCTGTAAAATATTTGCTGTATGTCATGTGAAGTACTTTTCAAAAAGAAATAAATTTGTGTGTATTAGTATAAAGACAAAGCCACTATTGAACAAAAATCTACTTCACTTTCATAGTGCATATCCATGTGAAATTTTAGTGAAGCATATGAAACGGAATCAGCAATAGGAGACACACAGTTGAAAGAGACAAATCTCTAACAGTCTTCAGCTTTGAGACATGCGAAAGGCATGAATGATTTAAGCATCACAACAATACAAAGAAACGCAAAAACACCAAGAGCTGCCATTTGAAACCAGCCATACGAACATACATTGCACATAGCTCGCCTTCTCCAAGGTCATGGTCAACAAGCAAAAAATATCCCTGGGTTTGATAATCTGGTGGAATTTCAAACAAGAGGTCATTTTACAACATTTTCATGACTTTGGAACAGACTGGAACCTTGACATCAAGCCGTAAGTAACATGGTATATTTCCATCAATATACACATCACAGAAGTTTTTCTCTTTCTGGATGTAAACATAAGCTCTTAACATCCTGGCTTCCACAATGCTTGCAGACCACAGTGATGTCATCGGTTACTATGATGTCACAATCAATCAATCTCCCGGTCACCGAAGCTGTTTCGATGTACTTTTTACACTCAAGACATTGAGTTATTACTGTTTACCAACTGAAAAAGTTGGAAGAATGATTTTGGATGATTAATAGCATTTCACCAAGGCGCCTATTGATATCTCATATATCAAGCCTTTTAAACTTTTCATCGACTCATGTTAGATTCTCTGTTTGTGATAACTTTATAAATGTTTCTCTTTCTACAACTGTATACATGACCTTGTATTGCGACATGGTTCATGTACTGTACATCCAGCATTTCTCTGTAGCGTACAGTACCACTGCGCAACTTCATCTAGAAAAGACATTAATGTCAGTCAAGATTTTTAGGTTCATGAATTGGATGTGACTTCAGGCATTATGTTTTCAGTTGAGTGAGTGAATATTGTTTAACGCCGCTTTTAGCAATATTCCAGCAATATCACGGCGGGGGGCACCAGATGTTTTCAGTTTTCAGTTGAAAAGAAGCTCAAGAATTGATGGAAACCTACACGTACTGCAAGCATTGACTGTCTAACTTCTTCATCTCGACACCATCTATTTCAACTGTTCGCCAGCTGCATGTTCACATCAAGTGCTCTTCTGAATATGCATTTGAAAACAATGAACCCTCCCCAAGAAAAATCAATAGCTTTCAGAAAAGGTGGAAATTAAAGAACATGTCAAAATAACATTTCATAATATATCAGTTTGACAATTTTGAAGAGGAAAAAACGTAACAATTTTACAATATTCACTTAAGATTATTTTCTTAAACTGACAAATTTCAAACAAAACAACACAAACCTATATCAAAGATAATATACAGGCATGGTGACTCCATAATAATGTCAATAAGCCTTGAGTCATACATATTCTTATCAAAATAATATCCTAGCACTTGAAATAAAAATCTCACTTGTTCTTGACACTAGCATCCAAATGAAATTTATTCCTTGAAATGTTATCATTATACTAACGATAAATTCAGTGAATCGCTGCAAACATTGATGTTGCACTACGAAAGGAGAAAGACCAACAAGCAAATGTGATTGGTAAATTGTGATAAAAATGTTTGCAATGAACTACCATGAACAGTGATGTAGGTGAGAGATGAGATAACATTGTACACTGTGTAACAAATGCTGCGATGGAAATGACAAGAACTACAGTTCTCATTTCAATGAATCAACATCCTGGCACAGACAGCTAGTACCTACCTCAACTTCTAATAAGTGATGAAAAATTATGTCTTTATCTGCGGAAATTGTCTCGTATGAAAAATATCTAGCATTTCATGCACTTCTGAGCCCAAACCCCAACCTTCTCCATATTTGGGCTACCGATTCGCATTAAGGCTCACTGGACTTGAAGCTTGTCTACTCTCTGGGGAATAGTCGGAACCTCATAACTGCAGCAAAAGTGTCACTGTGCAGATTGAAGTCCACGTGAATTGTCTACGCTACGTACTGCTTCAACAGAACTGTTGTGAATACAGCAACACTTCGGACACTGGCGGCTGAGTGAAAACAAGACAATAACCATGCAGGTTGATGCTAACAGATGAAGAAAGTCTAACACCACGGTACAGTCATCCAGCAAGATAGCAAGAAGAAGAACACATACAAACTTGTATATCATCTTACAGTAGCCAGACTCATTGGTGCCAAACCTCTTACATCTGTCGTTAGGGCGTTAGTCATAATTTCAGCCTGGCGTAAAGATTCCTTGTTCGTGTGGAGGTGAAGCAGGCAGGCTGGCTGGCAGGCAGGCAGGGCCGGTGGGCGGGGTTTGTATGTGGAATGTCCGTGCTGGTCAGTTCAGTGGGAGGAATATGTACACTCAAATATGGCAACTTTGCCACTCACTGTCGCCCAGCAGATGGGAAAATCACTCACACTGACCTCTTCAGTCAACCCTTGAATGAAGGCCTGGCTGTGCTTCCAGCACGGGTACAGTCTCCTGCCAGCGAGGGGCAGCAACTCGGTTGCTTGAAATCAATGGGACTCCACAGGACGTTCCTGATGCAATCCGTGCTTAGGTAACATGATCACAAACAACAAACAAAACTGCCCTGTGTTAACAGTGCATTTCCTTCTGAAAGAGTTGTCTCCCTTATAACCGGTCGAGTTTGAAAGTGTCCTCAGTAGCTGGGTCAGTCACCATATTTGGGTCGGTTAACATCTGAAGTCCATCTAGATCTAGAGGGTCTAAGCCTGCTTTAAAAGCTTCATCAGTTGAGAAAAAGTCTGTATCAAAGCTATCTGACATGCCTGTGATAGCATTTCCAAGGTCTTTGGCAAAATCTGGCGGCGGTCGTCCCAATGTGTCATCAGCACCTGAAAGACATAGAAAAAATTATAACCACTACAACTATTCATGTTGAATGTTGACCCAAATTTAATCTTAGCTAAAACTTCCCTTTCATACTTTCCTAATTTTAATATAAATCCTAACATAAATCCAAAACATATTGTGAGTCAAACTTTAGAATTAGGAACTTCAACAATATCTGTATTTCATGTATAGAATAGTTTGCATTTTCACATGGCAAGAAATTACCAGTACAAGTAATGGAAAGTGTTACTGGTCAGTTGTCCTCCAATCACAATCATTTACTCTTCATCGGTTCTGCTGTGGTAGGTTGTATAACACAAGTTCTACAATGTATCAAAGAGCTCCAGATTTTCTCCATCATCAATACGACGTTTCTGTCTCAACAGCCTTACAGTTGCTAAAGTGCACAGGGCATATTTATTTTGTTAATTGTTGTCGAATAAAAATGTATTATTATTATTATTATTATTATTATTATTATTATTATTATCATTATCCATACTGCCAATATGTGGTGTAGCAGCTCACTCCCAATTAATCCTTTGCCCAATTTGTTGGTTAAAAACTACACAGTATAGCAGTCTTAAGTATCATAGTGCAACAATGAAGTATTGACCATGAATATACTCAAAACCTTTTGGTTTGTTTTTTTATAATAGAAAGAAAGTTACCGGTAAGAACAATATCTGGAATTTTGTTATTGGCCGAAGGAGATAAGTGCTGGGGTGTGTTCGGCTGCGGACTAGTGACCCCTCCGTTCCCTACCACCCCCGTCTGCCCTAGCATCTGCTGCTGCTGGAGACCCATCTCAAGGGTGCGGAAGATCTGCTGCTGTTGCTGTTGCTGTTGCTGGAAGTCCTGGCTGTCCATGCCTGACTGGGAGAAGATGGCTGAAGAGTAGGATGCCACACTGCTGCTTGCACTCATGGCAGACTCCATTGTTGAAATGGGGGTGTTGTCAGGTAACTGCAAACAATTAACATCAGCATAAAGGCGTTTTTGAGATATCATATAAATATATATTGTTTTCTTTTAATTTATAATAAGAGGTACGTGTTACATAAAATGGGCTTCCACCCAGGGTAGCAGAAAGCCCATGACATATACATGTATCACAACTTATCAGTACATCCTAGATTTTTATAAGGAAACTAACAGACTTCTCACTCACATATTCACTCTAGTAATACAAACATACTGCATGTGCCAAGTATGCATAAACTATTAACTCTTATATATCACATCATATTGTAGTGCAGGAAAGTACTTGGTCTCATTGGAGTCTTAAGTATAAAACTAAAAATGAAAGCTGCATTTTCGAAAAGTATATGATACAGCATCCAAGCCCCATAGAATTTCTCTGGTTATGTGTCTTTAAAGCAATATCTTTTTCAATGTCTTATCATTAAAAAGCTTCCTTTTTTTAACATGAATATTACATGAATATGCATAGAAATATCAACAAGAGATTAAAAGTCTGCAGTGCATGAATTATTTGGGTGGAAAATTTTAAGACAGGTTAACATACAAAATAAAAGAGAAATCTCTCTAGACCACGACACACCCAAGTCAAGCTTGGGAATATCATTGCAGGGACACTTAATGTTAATCATATTGCATCCAGGAACTCGTCACACGGCAACCTCCCCACATTAAGATAAACCAATCTATTTTGGATGCAATTGTACAAAAAAATGTATCATATGCTAGCAATTGCACAAAATAATATGCCTGTCTTCTTTATAAGTATATGGATGAATATCTCTCTCTTTTTTCATTTTGTATAATTTTACTTATGGAGGAACCAAAAATAGAGTTTGACTTGAAATATATTCTTCATCTTATACGTCACAAGTCTTAAAGTATTACAAACAAACCATTGCCTGTCAGTCAGCAACTAGACTCTGTCTGAAGCTTGAGGCTCGTAACATTTTTGGTCGAATTATAGTCAATATGTTAAGACTAGAAGTAGCAAAAAAGTCCTTTAAAAACATGTTTAGGCTAGAGGACACAGCGTTTGACAGAGACTGTACCATATGATAGACATTAACAAAAGCAAGACAGGAGATCTAGAAGCAATAACATGGGCCACACTTGTAGTTGTCTCAATCAGGAATAGACAACATACACTGGTCAACCAACAGTCTCTCAATATCTCTTGAAATACTTATTTCCGAAGTGGGTTATGACTGATTGGCCATAGTGTTTATGAAATTGACATTTGTTAGAAATATAAATCAATGAATAAAATAGATGTTTCATTATATCATTCCTTGCCATGAAACATCAAGAATAATTCTTGAGCTATCAGTGTTTAAGACTGTCACTATTCCATGAAGCAGTTTGTTAACGTTCAATATGTGAAGCAACTTGACAGTGACCATGACCGTTGACATGGAAGACGAACAAGCCATGCTATTAAAAGTGTAGGTGATCTAACATGCCTGATCTAAAATAGCCTTGTAATGTGATGAACAGAAAGGGATGCTGCTGAGGTCCCCATCATGGTTTGTGCTCTCTTGTAACCTTGACCTTTCCTGAAAATTAGCCAAAATGGAATCAGATGGAGATTACCACTCTAGTCACGAGATCTTCGAAAATTCTCCTGTTATTTTTGTAAGATCATACTATAAAAGACACAAAAGAAACCTATAGCTTGTTTCAATAAGTTAAAATGCAAATTAAATTGTTTTCAGTAATATTTGAGCTTGTTTCCATGGAAATAACAATAATATGAAAATGCAAAATTCCAATGGTCAGACATAATTAATGTGATACCAAGGAATTTCAATTTTCAGGAGGTTTCAAACACGTTGACTTGAGAGAAGACATTGTGAAGATGTTGACAAAACACCAGGCACCAGGGAACCAGGTGGTGGTGGAGGGGGCGGGGATCCAGGTGGTGGTGGAGGGGGATGGTGATCCAGGTGGTGGTGGAGGGGGATGTTGATCCAGGTGGTGGTGGAGGGGGCAGGGATCCAGGTGGTGGTGGAGGGGGGCAGGGATCCAGGTGGTGGTGGAGGGGGTGGGGATCCAGGTGGTGTTGGAGGGGGCGGGGATCAAGGTGGTGGTGGAGGGGGGCAGGGGTCCAGGTGGTGGTGGAGGGGGATGGTGATCCAGGTGGTGGTGGAGGGGGGCAGGGATCCAGGTGGTGTTGGAGGGGGGCAGGGATCCAGGTGGTGGTGGAGGGGGGCAGGGATCCAGGTGGTGGTGGTGTTGGAGGGGGGCAGGGGGCAGGGATCCAGGTGGTGGTGGAGGGGGGCAGGGAACCAGGTGGTGTCGGAGGGGGCGGGGATCCAGGTGGTGGTGGATGGCGGCAGGGATCCAGGTGGTGGTGGTGGTGGTGGTGATCTAGGTGGTGGTGGTGGTGGTGGTGGAGGGGCGGGGATCCAGGTGGTGGTGGCGGTGATCCAGGTGGTGGTGGTGGTGGTGGTGGTGGTGATCCAGGTGGTGGTAGAAGGGGCAGGGATCCAGGTGGTGTTGGAGGGGGATGGTTATCCAGGTGGTGGTGGAGGGGGGCAGGGATCCAGGTGGTGTTGGAGGGGGGCAGGGATCCAGGTGGTGGTGGTGGTGGTGGTGGTGGTGATCCAGGTGGTGGTGGTGGAGGGGGTGATTATCCAGGTGGTGGTGGTGGTGGTGGTGGTGGTTGATGAGACACTAACATGCCAACCCATCATGTATGTTTGTTCACGCCATAACTTGGGTATAGTGCACCTCCCTCTCGTGAAATCAAGGACCTACATGAAGCGTGTACCACCAACAGAATCAGGGCACGTCTGTCTGAGTTGTTAATGTCTGGACTACAAACCACTGTGTACTTGGCACAGACCAAATGCACAAGGGAATGCAAACAGAGTGAGTCTCGATCTAACGACTGGAAATCAATCAACGTGCAGCCTTATCAGACATAAAATCATACATCAACGCCTACACTGTCAAACACAGACAAGTTCATACCAATAGAATTCCATAGAGCAATCATATAGCTTTGACTTTATTCAAAGTTTCATAGCAAGCAATATTACATCTGTATCATAGCAACCTGTGAAGTCTGGAGCAAACAAACCAGGTTTTGACATATTGTTGCCATACAGGGTACAGAACATGGAATAGGACATGGAATACAACAGGGAATAGTGACTGGGTGAGTGAGTTTGATTTGATCCCGTTTTTAGCAATATTCCAGCAATATCACTGCGGGGGACACCAGAAATGGGCTTCACACATTGTACCCATGTCAGGAATTGAACCCGGGTCTTCAGTGGGACAAGCAAATGCTTTGGCCGCTAGGCTACCCGAAAATTATCTTATTTATGGTCAGTGTTAAACATCAAAATAATTATGTTACTGTGCACCCCTTTAGTTTCTTATTCACTGTTTTTGAGGGGTATCCAGAACAATAGAGGTTCCCAGTAGAAGTCCTCAAAAGAGGTCCTACTGGAGGTCCCAAAGTAGAGGTTCTTACTGGAGGTCCCCACTAGAGGTCCCCACTAGAGGTCCCCAGGGGAGGTCCTAAGTGGAGGTTTCCCAGTAGAGCTCCATACTGGAGGTCCCTAATAGAGGTTCCTACCAGAGGTCCCCAATAGAGGTCCCCAATAGAGGTCCCCACTGGAGGTCCCCAATAGAGGTCCCCAGAGGAGGTCCTAAGTGGAGGTTTCCCAGTGGAGCTCCGTACTGGGGGTCCCTAATAGAGATTCCTACCAGAGGTCCCTAATAGAGGTCCCCAATAGAGGTCCCCACTGGAGGTCCCTAATAGAGGTCCCCACTGGAGGTCCCTAATAGAGGTCCCCAAAAGAGGTCCCCACTGGAGGTTCTTACTGGAGGTCCCAAAAAGGTTCCCAGTAGATGTCCCCAAAGGAGGTCCTAAGTAGAGGTTCTTACTGGAGGTTTCCCAGTAGTGGTCCCCAGTAGAGCTCCGTACTGGAGGTCCCTAATAGAGGTTCCTACCAGAGGTCTCCAGTAGAGGTCCCCAGTAGAGGTCCCCACTGGAGGTCCCCACTGGAGGTCCCCAGTAGAGGTCCCCACTGGAGGTCCTAAAGTAGAGGTTCTTACTGGAGGTCCCCAGTAGAGGTCCCCAGTAGAGGTCCCCACAAGAGATCTTCCAGTAGAGGTTTCCAGTAGAGGTCCCCACAGGAGGTTTCCAGTAGAGGTTTCCAGTAGAGGTCCCTTAGAAGAGGTCCCCAATAGAGGTCCACCAGTAAAGGTCCCTACTGGAGGTCCCCAGTAGAGGTCCCTTAGTACAGGTCCCTACTGGAGGTCCCCAGTAGAGGTCCCTTAGTAGAGGTCCCTACTGGAGGTTCCCAGTAGAGGTCCCTACTGGAGGTTCCCAGTAGAGGTCCCTACTGGAGGTCCCCAGTAGAGGTCCCTACTGGAGGTCCCCAGTAGAGGTCCCTTAGTAGAGGTCCCTACTGGAGGTCCCCAGTAGAGGTCCCTACTGGAGGTCTCCCAGTAGAGGTCCCAGTACCCATGATTCACACTAAAGTTGACGAACATGGAGTTGTGGAAGAGGAATATGGCTGACTCAGTATCATCAGTGCACTGGCAGTGGAAGGGAGGTGTATTCATGCAAGTCATAATGGTCCACAAAGCTATCTTAGTGCTAAGGTGATCGTAACTTCCATATTTAAATATAGGCTAACGATCATTGTTGCGCTTAGAACACTTTGTGGAATGGGGGCATGTTATTTTGGGCTGCCATGATCCACGTTATACAGTTGCTTGTGGCATAAAACAACAATCACATATTTATGTCTACAACATCAGTGAAAAGGAATCATCATTAATTAAAAATGCAAGATCAGAGACGCACAAGGAAGAGTACTTTGCCCATATGGCTTTGGTTTATATCTCCATTACAATTTTTCTTAAAACACAAAAACTGAAGTTTTTTTACAACTGAAAAGGTTTAACTTAGTGCTGAACACACAAACAGTACTGTGAAAATCTGATCTCACAACAGAAAATGATGCCATTAAACGATGTGATTCAGATTATCAGCTTTCAAGTCAGTGGTGACACAATTTATGTTGAATATGCTTTAAATGTACAGAAATAAAAGTAAAATATTTGACCATAAAAAAGTGTCACTTGACTCTAACACGTAATTTGAAGCACATCTTGGACAGAATGCTGCGGTACACTACCATGTGGAACTGCTCAAACTGCTGTTGTAGTGCATTCGTCTGCTGTTGCTGCTGCAGGTAGTACGCCTCGGCGAAGGGGGAGCTGTTGATTGTGGACGTTGGGGGGAGGCCTGGAGACTGAGCGGGGGAGTATGACGGTTGTGACAACGGCGATGTGGGAGATTGACAGCCAGTCTCTGACACATTATTTCGATACTGAGTCATAGACGGCTGAAATAGTAAGCCAGGATGTACTGATACGGATCAAGATAATATCATGAGGGATAAATACATGAAGTAATGGATATGAAATTGTAAACATCAACTGAAACAATGAGTGAGTGAGTGAGTATGGTTTTACGCCACTTATAGCAATATTCCAGCAATATCACGGCGGGGAACACCAGAAATGGGCGTCACACATTTTACCCATGAGGGAATCAAACCCGGGTCTTCAGCGTGACGTGACGCTTTAACCACTGGGTTAAAAACACCCCTGAAACAATGAAAGGGAATGATATAAGAAATGTCCATGAATCAGGTGACAAGTTGTTATCCCTACTGCAGTCAGTCTGACTAAATCCTAGCCTGCTTGACCACTGTCATATTGACCTTCCTCATAATCAGAAGTAGCATCAACATAATGCCTCATTTACAACACAACAGCCCCTCCCATCATCACAAGATCTCCAAGAAAATATTGCATATGGATTAAAATTAGGAATATCAACAATATTTGACTACTTTGCCACACAAGAATTTTGAAAAGCATCAACAGAGGGGAGACATTTCATAGCAGACATAGATGTAACAGGAAATTAGCTCAGTTGTACGCATGCTGAAAAAGCTTCATTGGGTATTTATGTGTTTTGTCTTCAAACAATTAAGTTTTTCATGTAATGCATGCGTTTCTGTACACAAGTTTATTGAAAGTAATTGGGTTTTGAATAGTTTTGGGGGGTATTTTACGCAAATACGCTGCTTATCTGTAGCTCTGTGAAGTTATGTCACAGGGTGAATGTTAGACATTCACCACTTTGGTGAAATCCACAAGCACAGGTATTGTCTGCTTTAAGAATGCCTGTTTGTCTGAAAGAAGAGAATTAAACTTTTCCTTTGTCCAAATGAACAAAAGGACAAAGTCATCGATATTTACAATGGTAAATGCTTGTCGTGAATATGTCAACTAGCTTTTTTAAAAAAAAAAGATTAATTTTCCCTAACTATCAAAAGGCACTAGTTTACTACTAGACCTATCTGTGCACCAAGTTTGATGAAAAAACATTTTACAGTTTTCAAGATCTGCTCAGGAAACAGGCACTACCCCTATTTTCAGTCAAAGCCAAGGAAGTTGCTGTGGAAACTTGAAAAAGAATTTTATTGAAAATCCAAAACTGGCAAAAGGCACAAGTTTACTACAAGACCTATCTAGTTTGGTGCCAAGTTTGGTGAAAAACTATTTTACGGTTTTAAAGATTTGCCCAGCAAACGAGCACTACTGCCATTAACAGCCAGCGTCAAAGTTGTTGCCATGGAAACTCAAAATATATATTTTGTCAAAAATCCAAAACTTTCAAAAGCACCGGTTCACCCCCAGACCTATCTGTGTGAACAGTTAGGAGAAGAAATATTGTACATTTGTTAACATCTGATCCGGAAACAAGCACTAGTGCCATTTCCTGCATAAGTCAAAGTTGTTGACAAGGAAACTAAAAAAATATTTGGTAAAAAAAACCCAAACTATCAAAAGGCACCCTTTCACCACAGGACCTATCTATGTGCCAAGTTCATGAGGAAATATTGTATTTTTTTCAAGATCTGCTACGGAAAATGACATCTTGCATGAACGGACGGAAGGACGTAAGGACGGACAAACTGACCGTGTCCATTTTAATAGCCCCACAAAACATGTTGCAGGAGATAAAAAGGAAGGGGACTTCGGTGTATTTAGTACACTTTCTACTACTGTGCCATATCAAAAATTAACTGAAGAAGCCTATATGGACATTATCCACTATATTTACAGTTTCACATAAAAGTATAATAAATAATATTAATGTTTTCAATATTTTAACCATATAACAATAAAACTTGTATTTAAACAAAAACTTAATATACTGGGCACCGAAGTGAAATGTGCATATGAACTTATGTGCACAGTTTGTTTTGGTGCCTTCCACAGCGGGTCAGCTAAACTGTTGTGGGAAAGCCCACAGTGGCGCATGCCGTAGACACGTACAGCCTTAATGCCACCCACAAGCACATCTGTTGTGCTGACAAACCAGGATCATGACTGGGACCAACACTAAACTGAAACCCGTGACCAGCTGATCCTGGTATTACCAAGGGAGACAAATCTTGCACTTGACTTAGCCTGGGAAGTTATAATATCCTTTTAGGAAGAGTATTACATCTATATAGTAACATGAATTTGAAGCTTAAATTGAAATAGATCATCAAACATGTGCTGCTCTATAATCTCTGAGATTCTGTGACTTACCTTTAACATAAGCAGCAAATAGAAAAATATCTATAATACCAGGACACAATTAGCAAAAACAACTCCTGGCCTTACACTAACATGTTTATATTACAACAGAGTCACACATCTCATGATGAGTACCACATCGTAAACCAAGTAAAGACAAGACATCCATGCACAACCCTGCTGGACCACCACGACAACCTACATCCTGGCAGTCTCACGCCATGCATTGTCTACACATCAACACTGTAACACATGGCAAATGTCCAACCTGCCACCAGCCCTGATAACAGGCGCATCACACAGACACTGCACACAGCACATTGAACATGTCACTAAATACCTTTGTCCAACATCAGTTGGTACAGACAGTTGTGTCTTTTCTTCCTGTTAGATTGTTCTATTCCATTTCCTACCCCCATGAACTGACCAAGGTATACCATAGTTTGACATGGTATTCAGCAAGAAGTTGCTGCACTTACATGATCAACTAGCCAAAAATGAATTTCCAAAATATGGATCTAAAAATGTTCACAAGTAGGTATGTTTGCAGGGATATTTCCTTGATAATTTTTTTATCAAATTTCTAAGATGGATTCTTGTTTTCTTCTATGTAGCTCTGATGGACTTTATGCTCACTATTTTCTTTGTGAATTAATAAGCCACACCTTAAGTTAATAGCATAATCTAAAAGAAGGAATTCAAGAACAGTTTCTCAATAAATTTTTCTTTCAGAAATTATTTCCTCTCAATTTTCACATTTTGAAAATGTGGCATGATTTCAAGAGCTTAAGTAGGAGGAAAAGTGTATCTAATATTAACTTTTTGGAAGGGTTCAAAATGGCTGCCAACAGCTTCTGCTCATCAGGGGAGTTGATACTGACCTGTGATTGCTGTTCATGTTCACATGATGTAATATGCACCTGCGGTACGTGATGGTGCGGCGAGTGCGGCTGCTGCTGCTGCTGTTGCTGTTGCGGAGATGTTTGCGACTGTTGTTGTGGGTGAGGGTGGTGGTTATTGTATACAGGGTGTGGAGGAGCAGCAGCCTGGGCAGAGGAGGAGTTGGGTGCTCGGTGACGCTGCTGCTGCTGCTGGTGCATATACAACAGATACTGCTGACGTATTCGGGGATCCACACTTAACTTACTGGGGTCCATATTGCCAACCTACAACCAAATGCAGTCACAAAAACACACAACTGAGGAACTCAAACTGAAGCAACTCGAAAACAACAGACTCGAAATAAAAAAGAGGAAGCACATCAGTCACATACTTAGGCAAGGGGAACACAAGAATCTAAAACACTTGTCAGCGGCTAACATGCACCCTTTAGAACCAAAATAGTTAATCAAATTTAAGTTCATACAAACATGGGACTTCGGATATTTCATTAATGCATTTGCCTTCAATTGGATAATTCAAAAGATTAAGAAAATTTGGAAAGCAATTTCTTATTCAGTCAATATAAATCCTCGTCAAAAAGAAATTAAAAACACACAAAATCATATTTGTTCAAAGTATTATTAGATACAATAGCATATATAGGTAAACAGGTATTTGATAATTATATGAATATTATTAATATGTGTATGGTCATGCAAGATATCTGTACAGGAAGGCAATGAACCTGCTTTCCATCTGTCAGTAAGGCTGCCTGTTTGTGTACACGTACTGATGTAAGTATATTCAATATGCAGAATTATGCCAGACAACCTTTCAGTCATTCGTGTGAAACATATCATCACTATCATCACAAACAAATCTATCGTTAACTAACTATTGATGATTAATAATCTATTTCTACCCATGTTTAGTCCTTTTGCGGGAATATATTCAACTATATTCAAATTTTTCTCTTGCCCTCCCCATAAAACCAGTTCAGACAACTGTGACCACTTCTGAAAACTGTTTAAGACTCATTTGTTTTTAGAATATAAGTGCCTTAGAGACTAGACCTCCCTTTCTCCCCTTTGACGCTTCTGTAACATCGCCACTGAGCATCTCTTAAGTTGGAGTGAGTGAGTGAGGTTGGTTTTACGCTGCTTTAAGCACAGCACGGAATACCAGAAATTGGCTTCACACGTTGTGCCCATGTCGGGAATCGGCATGACAAGCGAACGCTTTAACCACTAGGCTACCCGACCGCCCTTCTCAAGTTGAAGGCCAGGCGCTTCATAAATTTATCATCATAATTATCATAATAAATATTGTTATTTACATAATTGAAGGACTGAAAAACACGAACACTTTCTATCCATGATGTATGCCATAAATGTTACAGAAAGGGAAATATATTTTCAGAAATTATTAATCTACCTTACATGTTTTAAAGTATCTTAACAAGTCTCCCAGTCTTAAAGGTTACAAATACTTACATTCATAACCTGTTAAACCAATTTTCCACTGGCTATATGAGCAACGTTTCCCCAATTTGGTGCTAGAGGGTTTGTTATGACAATGGTCATATCTATCTCAGAACATCATGCTGCTACACATCACACCCAAAATCACAGTCTAGCAGGTCGGAAAACACTCGCCTTGCAACTAATTCAGAGTGTTTTTCGAGCTGTGTGCTCAAATCGTAGACAGTCACAGGGAAGAATTTCTACTGGTCTAACTTGTCTAGATACAAAGCTACACTTGACGCACAGTATCAGCCCAACATCACAACAGACAATAATCAGACATTCCATCTGCTCTCAAGAGAACACACTACTAAGTACTAGTCACCATCAAAAGGTTCACTATTCGTCTTAATATGACTTGATTGATAATTTTTCTTTTCTTATAGAGACAGCTCTGGTTCAAATCACTTTTTTCAAATACTTTTTACAGAGTAGAACTATGACCTCTATAATGAGAGCAGACGGTCAACCTCTGAAAGCAGACGTCACTTTACAGGAGTACTTACTGGTGGTGAGAGGGGTATCCTCATCTGATTGGTATTACTGAGCACAAGTGGACTAGGAACTCCTTGCGCATGACGACGTCGCTGCCCAGGACTCTGTTGGCTGGCGACATGTTGTTGCTGTGGCGACATGGTCATGTGATTGAGACTGGTTGGGGAGAGGTTGACTGGGCTACCTTGTTGCTGATAGTCTTGTGGTTCAACGTCCAGCGGCGTTGCCATGGGTGATGGGAAGTTGAGCACGGTGAGGTCGGGTAGCGACCCAGTGTTGTTTGAGATGGGTATGTGAGGAGCCCCTGAATCTTGTTCTTGTGATGGGTAAATGCTGCAAAAATAGAGAACAGCTCAAAATATGTAAATTTAATCAATGGAGCAGACGAACCAGTGGAATACAGTTAGTCACTTTTGGCAATATTCCAGCCAAACCAGTGGGTGACATCAACAACATGCTTTAGAAGTTGAACTCATGTGCAGAACCAAACACATATCTTCAACATCAGTAAACGCTGTAACCTCAAAGTGAAAAAGCCTTGAAAAAGAAGGCTCTGCCTTCTCTTTTGCCTCAGTCCTAGAGCGATAAGGAAACCTATTATCCACGGCCAGGGGCCAATTGCCTGTCCAAATCTAGATGCTTAGTTAGTGACTTGAGTCTTAAAGGACAATCTCAGATCTCATGTGTCATGAATTACACACAACACAGCAATTAGTTATGTACTAGATGGTACATAAACCTTATAGGAATTGATCGGGTTCAAAGACGGTTGTTGTGTGGACAAGTAAGTGAGTGAGTGAATTTGGTTTTACGCCGCTTTTAGCAATATTCCAGCAATATCACGACGGGGGAAACCAGAAATGGGCTTCACACATTGTACCCATGTCGGGAATCGAACCAGGGTCTTTGGCGTGACGAGAGAACGCTTTAAACACTAGGCTACCCGGCCGCCCTGTGGACAAGTAAGAATTAGTAAGACACAAATTTGAATTGTCTTACTTGCACTTGGTGCATGTAGACATAAAAATTAAGCTGCATGTTTTAATAACAGGTTGCACTGGTGTATGTTTTATATAACTTCCCTTATAACAGATGTTGGTACTCATGTTTCGCCAGTAAGCCAATTACAAAGAAATAGTCAATGCCGCATATGAATAGGTCAGGTCAAGTTCAAGATATTCCACTTATATAGTGATGTGCACACTGCTTGTACTAGTCTGGACTTATGCCAGTTCTATAGTGCGAACCCAGTAAGATACCATTCCACATGGATGCCAGACTCAGACACACATACTGACTTGCTTTATCCCCCTTACGCCGAGTACAAGGCAGGGTAACAACAAGTACCATCTTTTAAATCGTTTTATGGTGTGATGCTGCAACATTTCACTCTCAAGGACTACTAGTATCTAGGACCCGTGAAGATCCAGGAAGAGAATAGGTCTTCAGTAACCCATGCTTGCCGCAACAGGCGACTATGCTCGTTGTAAGAGGCGACTATCGGGATCAGATGGTCAGACTCGCTGATTTGGTTGATGCATGTCATCGCATCCCAATTGTGTGGATCAATGTTCATGATGTCAATCACTGGATTGTCTGGTCCAGACTCAATTATTTACAGACTGCTGTCATATAGCTGGAATATTGCTGAGTGCAGCATTTAACAACAAACAAACAAAGCAAGTAAACTGACAGTACTCACTTAATGTTGGGTACTTCACATGACTTTGGCCGAGATTGTGCAAGCTGAAGAACAAGAGCAACAGAGTCAAAATATCTACACACGGCGTGAGTCAGTCATTTGGGTATTTCAGTTTAGTTTCCCCTACAGTCAGCTCAAGTAGGGAGGGCCTAGTGTGAGGTACACCATGATCAAGAGTATGGTGGCCACCGACCTAGGAATATAATTGGGGCAAATCTTGGATTCAACACAAGACCAGTGGATTTGGTAGCCAGGGGACATAATCATTCACGGGACCTTCTGTGAAAGGTTTCAGCTTCACTGCTTGGTTTGTCCTTCTTTCACAAAAAAATCACAAAACAATCATTTTTGCAAAATCACCTCTATCTACGTAGTTGATAAGCAATCATAATGTTGGCAACAACTTATTGTAACTATGATCACTTTGTACCCTTCAGAAAAAAGGCTAATTTAGATTCTATTGCAAATTTGTGGAAAATAATTCATATTCAATTTTAATACTTTTAACAAAGTTAACCCCCCTTTTGGTCAGGGACACAATTTCTGTTCAATTTATTGAGCAGTTGTGGAGAACAAGTGAAAATGCAAAAAAATGTAGTCAAGTTCCCCGCCTTATATTGTGCAATTATTGTGAAAAGCATAGCAAAACAATTCCATAAAATACAAATGAAAACAAACACCCAATTATATTTTTTACATCAATATTTCCCAAAATACACACAAGGTAGAAACCTCAACATGTTGTATCTAAAATGCACCAAATCTCTCCCAATCATAATTGACAACACAACCCGCACCACAAGTACAAACAACATGGTGGATGAGACTGGTGTTTGAAAAAAAGGCCTTTGTAATGTTGCCAGGAAGCCATTGAGAAGTTCTTCTTGATCCCAGATTGCAATCTGCAGACCGAGACTACAAAGATACTTTCTGCGGCTACAGATCAGGTTAACGGAGCGGATGACTAACCAAGGACATGGATAGGTCAGCAGGGACTGCTAGTCAGTTCACCACCACCATCAATTGTCAACATACCTTCTTGGGATCCCAGTATCCCCCATCGCCCATATTCTGGCCAGCTACTTCAGCAACTGGGGAAGAAAATGGCATATCATATAATCAAAGTTTGGGTGAGTGAATGAGCAAGTTGGGTTCAACACTGCTTTGAACAATATTCCAGTATTCCAGCAGACCAGCTTAATGTTGGAGGAAAGCCTGAAGTGATGCAGCTCTCAGACGTTTACCACTTCGGTAAAACCCTCGAGCACAGGTATGGTGCTGACAAACCTAGAAACATCATTGGGGTGAATCAATGGGATGCAACTCTGCACAGCTAACTGTGCCACCCTTGCCCCCAATCAAATTTGAAGAAAACAAATGAAACATTGTTGTGGCATACACATATTCACTAGATCCAAGGCTGTATGCAAAAGCACCAAACAGTGTGTCTCCCAAAACTCTGTAGGTAGGCAAACACATACCACTCAAAAGAAGGTAAAGTTGAAGGCAGTGTGTTGCACTATCCATGACACCATCCATGACACCATCCATGGCACTAACCATGGCACTAACCATGACACCATCCATGACACCAACCATGACACCATCCATGACACCAACCATGACACCAACCATGACAGATAGACTATAGTCAAATGAACAGATTGGGTGTTCTTTAACTTCTTTTGAGTAGTTCACTGTCATTGAGAGAGTTACACCTGAGGTAAATCCAGAAGAAACATAAACACATCTTGAACATAGCATTTCCTGGGGTTCCCTGTCAATCATGTAGTGAGTCATTCTGTAATTGTTGCAGCCAATTGGTGTATCAAGTTTGTCCCTAAAGTGTTCAACAGTGTTATACACAGTGTCCGAGGAACTGCAGAGCCTTACTACATGCAGACATCTATCAAAACAAGAAAATAACTCACTATAGGAAATCAAAGGGGAATTAGCACACAATTATTTCTCTGAAGTCATTTTCATCGTGTTTCTGTTCAGTACTCAAGCGTCAGAGGTATTCAGAGGTACTGGTTACCAGCCAACACAATGCAGACACCAAAACTATACAGGGCAATTAGCACTGAAGTTTGTAAGGCCTTATTTGGTTTGTCTTGAACAGCATTAACAAAGGTTCGAGGTGTGTTTCATCTAATAATCTAACAAGGAGCAACTGAGACATAAAATTCCTCAGGAGAGCCTGCACATAATTGAAGCCTGATGCCCTCCATTCAAATCGTGCTGCTTCCATCACTTCAAGTAGCATCATAAGGCGCAGCGTTTTGCTTCTTTTTTAGTAGCAAACATTAGCCAATCAAACACAGGAAGTTACAAAGTGGCACTACTCAGAGGACCTCACAGCTAACATGGCTGCTTTCTGGAACAAATCTTCTGAAGCATTTATCAGTCTGAGGAATTTTTTACTTCATGAAAACACTGCCAGCAATCTTGAAATTATGATTTTCGCGATATTTTTACTAAATCATTACTTGAGATGGCCAGGGGTTTGTGTCGTTGACCCATGACAAATAAATGTGTTCCTACATCCACAGGGAGTACCCTGACACTCTATAGTTCTGTTGACCCAGAGATTGTGCATTTCAAATTCAGTATTCTTACTTTGCAACATTTTGTGACAGATACTACTAGCGAGTGATCAGATGGGCAGCACATGGTAAAGCAGCTAAGATTATAAAAAATCCTGGATAATGTATTCAAATCAATTATAACTGCTGGCTATATTAATGTGTACAGTATTGGTAAGGGGCATCTGATAGCGCTTCTGTTGATCTAGTTGAGCAAAGGAAGGGTTGGTGTTTTATGACACTTCACAACTTACATGACATAGGTTACAGGATGGTGTGGGGTATGACAACACTGTTTCTGCACCTGACATTGGTTACAGGAGGGTGTGGGGTATTACGACACTTTATAACTGCACCTGACATTGGTTACAGGAGGGTGTGGGGTATTACGACACTTTATAACTGCATCTGACATTGGTTACAGGAGGGTGTGGGGTATTACGACACTTTATAACTGCACCTGACATAGGTTACAAGAGGGTGTGGGGTATTACGACACTTTATAACTGCATCTGACAATGGTTACTGGAGGGTGTGGGGTATTACGACACTTTATAACTGCACCTGACATTGGTTACTGGAGGGTGTGGGGTATTACGACACTTTATAACTGCATCTGACATTGGTTACTGGAGGGTGTGGGGTATTACGACACTTTATAACTGCACCTGACATTGGTTACAGGAGGATGTGGGGTATTTCGACACTTTATAACTGCATTTGACATTGGTTAGAAGGGCACATGTACCCTGCTGTATACATACAGTCAAGTCCCGTTAATCCGACATCGATGGTTGCATATGATTATGTCGGATTAAAGAGTATGTGGGATAAACGAAATGTAGTAGTTACAACATTCGTGATCGAAAAAATCGGACAACTACACGATAGATAAGTTTCAAACAAGTAATAAAAAATATAAAATAAATATTCATATTGTTATGTTACATTGTTGGCGGAATATGTTTTCTAATCAAGCAGCCTCTAAAGTTTAACACAAAACAACTGTTACGGACTGTATGACATATTCAAAATACTTTAAAAAGCATAGTCTGGAATGGAAGTCGCAACTTTGAAACCGGTTCCTAAAGCTTAAGAAAGCTGCTTTCTAAGTGGCTAACGTCGACTTCCTGTTGGTCATTTCATTGGTAGGTCATAGTTCGCGAAAGGTTGTTCTGACGTGACCTGTAATGGGATGTCCTCGTCGTTAGCGAGAACTTGTATCTGATTTTAATAAGACTGAGGTAATCTAAGCATGTGATTTATCCTGTTTTCTTTATTCAAAGCATTAATTGTTTATTGTTAAGCAAGTTTATCTCTGCAGCCATTGTAATATGCAGCTACCAGCCGATTCGTTTCGCATCAAAACACGGGCTGTGTATTCGCGGGCAGATGACCACAGAGTACGCTGATCACTGTGTCGGATTAACGAGAGTGATTAATGAGTGATTTCGGTAATTCGTTTTAAATTAGGTGTGTCAGAGTCAGAGTGCGAGAATGTCGGATTAACGGGTCTAAATAGCACTGATTTAATCGGTTCCCATCATTAGTGTCTGATAAAGCCAATTGTCGGATTAACAAGTGTCGGATAAACGAGACTTGACTGTATTACAGTGCATGAGCTGGCTGATTGTGTCATCACCCAGAGCTTGGCAGTGCTCATGCTGTGACCTTTGGTTTTCAAGGCCCAGACATGAGGATTGGATCAATGCACTGTACAGCCTGCTTGTCTGGACTCGACTCTTGTTATTAACATACAAGGATTGGATGATTGCACGGTATGGCCTGCTTGTCTGGTCTAGACACGTTATTAACATACAAGGATTGGATGATTGCACGGTATGGCCTGCTTGTCTGGCCTGCTTGTCTGGTCTAGACACGTTATTAACATACAAGGATTGGATTATTGCACTGTACGGTCTAGACACGTTATTAACATACAAGGATTGGATTATTGCACTGTAAGGTCTAGACACGTTATTAACATACAAGGATTGGATTATTGCACTGTACGGTCTAGACACGTTATTAACATACAAGGACTGGATTATTGCACTGTAAGGTCTAAACACGTTATTAACATACAAGGATTGGATTATTGCACTGCACAGCCTGCTTGTCTGGACTCGACTCTTGTTATTAACATATGAGGATAGAATGATTGCACGGTATGGCCTGCTTGTCTGGCCTGCTAATCTGGCCTAGACTCTTGTCATTAACATATAAGGATTGGATGATTGCACTGTATGGCTGCTTGTGTGTCACATTTGTCTGGCCTAACTTCTTACAAACTGCCATGACAACGCTGGAATAATGCTTTCTGGCCTAAAACAACATTCACTCCCTGTCTCTCTGAACTTACTTCTACGATGTGTTGGGGGTGTGTTGGGATGAATGTTGTCGATGGGGGCCATGGCACTTGTATGCAGGGCTGAATCCGAGTTGGTTCTGTAAAATAAACATAAAACATTAAGCCGGGCCCAAAGATTTCCCCCATTGTGATCAGCATTGGCTATTGGATCCCTCTGTCAACATCTTCAGTCCATTTTCCCTAAACAGGCTGAAACTTGCAAGAAATAACCATCAGAAACTCTGGGTGGTGATATCTAGATCAAACAAAAGATATTTCATAAATGCTGATCGCACATTCAAACAAGAAATGTCTTCCATGATGCTTTTCCCTCCATTTAAGATGTAATTCACATGATCTCATGCATGCGCACTGTAAATTATGTTCTGAAACATCTGTACACCTATTACATATAACGCATGCACACACAGATTCACGTGGAATGCAAATATAATCTCATATTGAAACACTAAATCTGAAAATCTGTCATAATTCAAAGTACATTCATAGAGCTACACCTATTACATATTGATGTCAAACTTATTTTCAAAGTATATTAGAATAGCTACATTTATATGTAAAATTTTGGCTTACATATTAATGTAAAACATGTACTTCAAACTACGTATATATTACATAGCTTCATATATATGTAAATGTAAATCAACCTATATCCTACCATAGCTGCCAAACACATGCTTCTATCACTTCACACTGATGATTCAAACAATGTCCACAGAACCAATATGCATGAGGTCTAAGCTGACACATACGCATTAATTAGCATTACAATGTTGATATTCCTTCATCTCCTTACGACTTCCATTCCTGTAGGCGTACACAGCACCCTCACGAACACGACAACAGCACAAACCGAGTTACCATCCCGCAGTGGAGACTGCCAGACATTCCACTGGTGCCGGGCCAACAAGACTGGCATAGCTGTGAGTGTATCAATTAGCAAAACACACAGCAGACAATAGCCAGCCAGCGCATCCAGTTATACGCTTTACCCAATATTGTTTCTCAAATTAAAAAAAAAAATCTACATCTACTGAATAACATCTTCAAAAGATCAATTTCCTTATTTTGTTCAGTAATAAAAATATGAACACCCATAAAAAAATATTCTTAAAATACTTTTTTTCTAAAGAGATATTGTCATTAAAAGGGATTTCATGAGCTGAAAAGGATTACAAATGGAGTTTTGATATAAACGTATCATTACATTTGTTACCCTGCTAACTTCCCTCACATGGCAAATCCCGAGCAGCTGCTCCACAATGTTGAACATGTCAGCTGGTACGTAGTTCATAGTTATTGACTAGTGTAGAAACTGTTCATTAACCCTCCAATTCAAAAGTGGTTCAATGTGTTCAAGGAAATTAGGTCACATTGAGGAACTTATGTTCAACTGAGATCTTTATGAAAACATTTCATTTGGCATGTTCTTATTTTCTTATTTTATCAAAAACTGCCAAATTTATCACAGCCAAAGAGAACCAAATGCAAAATAAGTAGATTTTGTATGCATGGTCGGTAAAAAACCTTTTGTATCAATTTATCTACATTCCAAAGACAAACCAAAGTTTCCATTATTGTAGATTATTTACATTCCAAATACAACAGTTTAATTTATAAAAGTTCACATCAGTCTAATTCAGAAAGTTCTAAGAGAATTGTTCTCTCTCAAGAAAATGTCCGTAATTTTGAGGCCCTAAGTTATCACCTGCATCTTGCCAGTACATAAACCTCCATATTTTATTGCCAAGCCTGAATTAAGGGGAATGGAAGGAGGTGCATTCCTGCCAGCCTGGCAATGAAATGACAGCTCCTCATGAGAACTCTTCATTTGTTAGGGCAATGAATAACTACAGCATTTTGCATATAATGTTGGCATCTGGAACACTGAATCCTAACAGCTTAAAGGATTCCATGGACACACAGAATCAATATGGTTTGAACACTAAGGATTCGCCAAATTCACAGCAATGTTGTCAGTAATCAAAGCACACCAGCACACCAATAAACACTTTAGCTGAAATAGATAGGGGCATTCTTACTTCATAAATGAAAACACAAATTAAATAAGAACGACGATGACTATGATGATGTGCTATTGATTGATGATGATGATGATGATGATGATACTGAGAATATGATTGATGGTGATGGTGGTGATGAATATGGTGATGGCAATGATGATGATGATGATGATGATGATGATGATGATAATGACCCTCTCACTATGTACCCCAACCCACAGAGCAAACACTACTTGGCCATGATCAAAGTAAGGATATGCTCACATTACACCTGGAGGTACCAACAAATCATTGTGTTCATCACATGCTAATGGTGGTAGTGTTGGTATTGTTGGTGATGGTGGTGGTGGTGGTGGTGGTGGTGGTGATGGTGGTGGTGATGGTGGTGGTGAAGATGGGAGTGGTATGAACAGGTGTGGAATAGAAAATACATCAAGATGATGATAATGCAGGAGTGAGGATGGTTTGACACCACTTTTATTCCAGCAATACCATGGCAGGGGACACCAGACATGGGACTTCACACATTGTATTAATGTGGTGGCATCAAACCCCGGCCATGGGCATGATGAGCGAACGCTTTAACCACAAGGATACCCCACCCCTGCTGCTGCTGATGAAGTAGTAGTATGAATAGGCAAGATGGACAACGCATCAGCAAGATGACGGTGAAGGCAGTGATGAGGAGGACAAGTTTGATTATGTGAGGGATTGGAGAAGCAGAATGAATTTCAGCTATTAAAAGCAAGACGTAGTTAAGGATGAGGGGGGGAGGGAAAGGAAGTGACTTCAGCATCAGCTATTTCCAATACTCATGAAATGATGAGGATGAGAATTGTGGTGATGAAGGCAATTTGACAAAATAAACAAGATTATATATTGATAGAAACAACCCAGGCAGACAGCTGATCACATTATGTTAATGTAAATACAAGTGAACATAACATTCACCTCCAACACAAGGAAGCGGAAACCTAATTCCCACCTTGACAGGTGGAACATAACCTTGACCCACATATACAGCATATATAGTTAACCTTGCCCCACACCAGGGTTAATCCCATAAACATGGGACAGTACAATGTTTCTATTTAACATAACTATTCTATACTAAAGCAAATAACTGGCTTAAACTCATATGAAGTTATGTTATAAATCACTGTAGTACTCTGTAAAAGCAGAAAATAATAAACACTCATTTCAGAAGAAGAATAAAACATGATGGCAATTTAATGCCATCAAGGAAGGGGATACAATGGATACTATAGGTGGGTCAGTATATAGGATCGTATTCACCAACTGCCAGTCTTGGGTGACCAAAGCACTCATAAACACTGCCACAGCACCCCAGGACACACAGGACATAATGGACTCTTTAGGTTACAAGGGCAGTATAAGTATTATCCCACTGGGCCATTAGAGGTGTCAGTTCACAAAAGGGACAAACACTGGGACATAATCAAAGGTGGCTGGGATATTCCATGGGCAAGATACACTACCGAATGAAGTCTGCCAATCAGACTTATGCTATGGAACCAACAGCAGCTACTTTGTGGCTCCGTCCAGTGAAGGGCTCCCACAGGGATCAATCAACAGTAACAAGATCACCCAAATCAGCCAATTATCAGGAATATGATTATCCTACTGCCCTTATAACTGTTAAACGGTTAACAACCCAGGCTTACTTCAATCAGTCAAAGGGTCACTTAAACAGCCAAAGTACAGTTGAAACTTACCATGAGCATTCAGGGGTAGAAGGGTTACCATAGTGCTCTACTGACAGTACTAGGGTTAATCAGGTTCCAACATACATGGACAACCACTCCCAACACTCACATGCTTCGCTAGTTTCTGTTTCTCTGCAGATCCACCTCACAACTTAGTGGGCCAATTCATTTGTTTTATCTTCATTTCATCTGTTAATTAACGTTTCAAACAAATGGATTGACAGGTAAAAGTTAAATTTTATTTATAATTTCTTTTGCAAAGAAAAAGTTTATTCATGAATAAAGGCCACATGGCCGAGAGTTCATTAACATGAATAAATTGCAAATTCATGTTTCAAAAGCAATTAATCAAATGATAATTTGCATATCAAGGATTCTTTTCCAACACTGCACATGGCAGCAAAGGCATGACCCTCAGTTATCCAGTATATTGAATCTCCATTCTATTATTATAAACACCCTGATTCCATCCACCATAACAGCTCAGATACAACTTAGATGATGCTAAAAATAGCTATTCAATTAAATTTACTCTCATGAGCAACAGAAAGTCTAAGTTAGTGGAAAAAGCGATGGCGATGGCGACGTCACTACCGAAACAAAGCAAAGGTGGCAAATGGGTGTCGGGTGTTTATCATAATAGAATACAGATATATCACACCCTGGATAATAGAAGATGCAAACTGGTTGATATTTTGGTTTTACTGAAGAGAAACAGAATGGATATTTCATTCCTGTAATATCAATAGATGCATACGTTAAGATATATCTGTAACATAAGATCACGCTTTTTCCCCGGCAATATGATCAAAAAGCATTAAATATGCAAGATCCATCAACCATGGACATCGAGAACATGGCATAGGTCAACAGCCCTGTCTGTGTGCGCTCGGTCATGCATGTCCCAGCCAACCTTTACAATTTTCATCTCCATGCATTGATTGCAATATCTACAGAAGACTTTCACAGCAAAGCTTCAATACATGATAGTCAAAGCAAAGACAGAAAGCATTTTGGCACAGAAGCCGAAATACAAGTTTTAGAATATAGAAGAACAAATTTAAATTTGAAAAAAAAAATATCACATATTCTGAATTTCTGGGAGTAATTTAAGAATATCAATAGAACACTTAAAACAATAATTTTGGAGAGTGAGATTGAGAATTGTAAAGGCTTGATAACACCCATGGGGTATGTAGCATAAACACATAGATATGGCAAGGGGAAAAAAACTCACCGCGATAGCGACACTCCATTAAGATAACGATACATCCTGGAAAGGGGCAAACATAAAATAGTAAAAGGAGAAACAAAACAGGAACAAACACGGGATGCAGCCACTCATTGAATAACATTGCATTGAATGAACAGTCTGCACAGTAGCTACATCCCCTCAACTAAAAGAAAGCAAAAATTGAGATGTAATTGCACACAGTAGAATTGTGAGAAGGGTGACAAAAATAAAAGGCTATAAAAGGAAAGATGTCATGTAAAACATCGTGCAATGCAGGCATTACATTGTAGAAACCACAACCATGATTAACTATGCAGCTCCATTCTTAGACACATGATACATTGTGGTACAGATGCACTGCCACAGGTGATAACGAGCAGTATCACAAGGCCTGGTATATACACATGCATGGAGGGGAGGGATAATGATGCAATCCCTACAGGAGGACTTTACTGTGAATGCAGATGGTTGGCTAAATACAACATTCCCAGGATATATAGCATATATACAACACTGACATGCAGACAGTATTCACAACTGTCACATCTCTACAAGCAGTACTTGAAACAGCCTGGTGCTGGTAATAAATACTGGTTTCTTCTGATTTGGTCTGTCTTGTTGATGTGAATTAACAACAGCGAGCATAACAAGGACTTCCTCACCCATTTAGCTTACTGATATGTTTATCAGACACACTCTGGAAATGCTGTAGCAAGAATAATCTCCATGTTCAAAGTAAAGGATTTTCATTTCAGTGAAAGTGTATTGTGTGAAGCATTACATCATGAACCTGAGTTTTCTCAGTACTGTTGTGTTGTTCTCTCCAATAACGGTCCCTACACAAGAGCGGCAGGTGCTTGTTGCATATTGATTATTTCTGCAGTACCATCTATTTCAAGTTGCACAGCTTGCGACCTACTGTACAAGCTACCTGCTTGTCGTACAGTCCAATCCACCTACGGCTATCTCACACAGCACTTTGTGGTGGTCTGGAGTCAAAAGCTGTGGCTGAAGCTAGCAGTCAATGTTACACATGAGCCTTACAGTCATTACAGAGTATGAATTATTTCATGGACTTGATAATAATTAACCTATGAATAACTCCATTTGGGGCCTTTACACACCATATCATATGCGGGCCCTTTACACACCACATCATATCCAGGCCCTTTACACACCACATCATATCCAGGCCCTTAACATACCACATCATATCCGGACCCTTTACACACCACATCATATCTGGACCCTTTACACACCATATCATATCTGGACCCTTTACATACCACATCATATCCGGACCCTTTACACACCACATCATATCCGGACCCTTTACACACCACATCATATCCAGGCCCTTTACACACCACATCATATCTGGACCCTTTACACACCATATCATATCCAGGCCCTTTACACACCATATCATATCCAGACCCTTTACACACCACATCATATCCGGACCCTTTACACACCACATCATATCCAGGCCCTTTACACACCACATCATATCTGGACCCTTTACACACCATATCATATCTGGACCCTTTACATACCACATCATATCCAGGCCCTTTACACACCATATCATATCTGGACCCTTTACACATCATATCTGGACCCTTTACACACCATATCATATCTGGACCCTTTACATACCACATCATATCCAGGCCCTTTACACACCATATCATATCCGGGCCCTTTACACACCACATCATATCCAGACCCTTTACACACCATATCATATCTGGACCCTTTACACACCATATCATATCCAGACCCTTTACATACCACATCATATCCAGACCCTTTACACACTAATCATATCTGGACCCTTTACACACCACATCATATCCAGACCCTTTACACACCATATCATATCTGGACCCTTTAAACACCATATCATATCTGGACCCTTTAAACACCATATCATATCTGGACCCTTTACATACCACATCATATCTGGACCCGTTACACACCATATCATATCTGGACCCTTTACACACCATATCATATCTGGTGGTTGTCTACAGGTCATGTGGTCTACAGGCCATGTGGTCATCTATAGGCCATGCGAGTACCTTACAGGCCATGTGGTTGTCTACAGGCCATGTCATTGTCTACCGGCCATGTGAGTATGTTACAGGCCGTGTGGTTGTCTACAGGCCATGTGGTTGTCTACAGGCCATGTGGTTGTCTACAAGCCATGTGGGCATCTACAGGCCATGTGGGCATCTACAGGCCATGTGAGTATGTTACAGGCCATGTGAGTATGTTACAGGCCGTGTGGTTGTCTACAGGCCATGTGGTTGTCTACAAGCCATGTGGGCATCTACAGGCCATGTGGGCATCTACAGGCCATGTGAGTATGTTACAGGCCATGTGAGTACGTTACAGGCCATGTGGTTGTCTACAGGCCATGTGAGTACGTTACAGGCCATGTGGCTGTCTACAGGCCATGTGAGTACCTTACAGGCCATGTGGTTGTCTACAGGACACATGGGCATCTACAGGCCATGTGAGTACCTTACAGGCCATGTGGTTGTCTACAGGCCATGTGGGCATCTACAGGCCATGTGGGCATCTACAGGCCATGTGGTTGTCTACTGCCCATGTGGGCATCTACAGGCCATCTACAGGCCATGTGGGTATCTACAGGCCATATGAGTACCTTACAGGCCCTGTGGGCATCTACAGGCCATGTGAGTACCTTACAGGGCATGTGGGCATCTACAGGCCATATGAGTACCTTACAGGCCATGTGGGCATCTACAGGCCATGTGGGCATCTACAGGTCATGTGGGCATCTACAGGCCATGTGGTTGTCTACAGGCCATGTGGCTGTCTACAGGCCATATGAGTACCCTACAGGCCATGTGGTTGCCCTACTCCAGACATCCTGACTGGTTCACACCCTGTCTCATCTGACAGTTCAACCCATGCTTGGCAGTGACAAGTGTAAATGTCACTTTCCTGCTTAACCATTTTAATGTGACAGCCTAATGTACCTGTCCATGGCGTACCTGTGTGCAATTACCTTCAGTTACAAATCCATTACAACATTATTTGTATAGTCATCAATGTTTCATCTAATAAAGTATGGACAAGGGTGTGGTGATGGGGTAGGGGGAGGAAGGACATCAGAGGGGGTCCCCACAACTCACAACAGGGGAGAGCCACACTACACACATGAAAAATATGAGGGGACGAGTATTATGAAAATACTCGTAACAATTATCAATTCATGATATTTGTGATGATAAAGTGCATCATGTCAGGGGTAAGGGGTGGGGGGGTGGAGGTCTGGGGGAGTGAAAGTCTGCTGCCACTACACTGTAGCTGTCCTAGAGATGTCCAGTCTCTCCTACAGCTTCTTACATAATCAGATACTGGGGCCATGAGATACCTTCAGGTCATCCTTGAGGCAAAGGCAAATCCTTTGTTAAATAAACAAACATCATTTCATGACAAACAGCCAGAGCGGAATAAACTCCTACCTATTTCAGGTCTCCCCAACAATTCACTATATACAGACTGTGCTTGCAAGTGACATAAAGCATGTGCATGAAGGCACACCATTAAGAACGATGACACATCCCATTCTTGTTGTTCGTCTTTATTGTCAACCATGAGAAGTGAGCACCTAGTCTTTCCAGGTATCAACAAAAAAAATCAAGTTAGGTGAACACAAAATTTCAGCAGAAGGAAATCACAGATATATGCCTCCATTCACTGATAACATAGTCATCACACCTGTAGCTCACAAACACCCCTCCATTCACTGATAACATAGTCATCAACTATAGCTCACAAACACCCCTCTATTCACTGATAACACGGTCATCACAACTATAGCTCACAAACACCCCTCTATTCACTGATAACTGGGTCTAGACAACTATAGCTCACAAACACCCCTCAATTCACTGATAACATAGTCTAGACAACATGCTCACAAACACCCCTCCATTCACTGATAACACAGTCTAGACAACATGCTCACAAACACCCCTCCATTCACTGATAACACAGTCTAGACAACTATAGCCCACAAACACCCCTCCATTCACTGATAACACGGTCTAGACAACTATAGCCCACAAACACCCCTCCATTCACTGATAACACAGTCTAGACAACATGCTCACAAACACCCCTCTATTCACTGATAACATAGTCATCACAACTATAGCCCACAAACACCCCTCAATTCACTGATAACACGGTCTAGACAACTATAGCCCACAAACACCCCTCTATTCACTGATAACACAGTCTAGACAACATGCTCACAAACACCCCTCCATTCACTGATAACACGGTCTAGACAACTATAGCTCACAAACACCCCTCAATTCACTGATAACATAGTCATCACACCTATAGCTCACAGACACCCCTCCATTCACTGATAACACAGTCATCACAACTATAGCTCACAAACGCCCCTCCATTCACTGATAACACTGTCTAGACAACTATAGCTCACAAACAGCCCTCTATTCACTGATAACACGGTCATCACAACTATAGCTCACAAACACCCCTCTATTCACTGATAACATAGTCATCACAACTATAGCTCACAAACACCCCTCCATTCACTGATAAAACAGTCATCACAACTATATCTCACAAACACCCCTCAATTCACTGATAACACGGTCTAGACAACTATAGCTCACAAACACCCCTCTATTCACTGATAACACAGTCTAGACAACTATAGCCCACAAACACCCCTCTATTCACTGATAACATAGTCATCACAACTATAGCTCACAAACACCCCTCCATTCACTGATAACATAGTCATCACAACTATAGCTCACAAACACTCCTCCATTCACTGATAACACGGTCTAGACAACTATAGCCCACAAACACCCCTCAATTCACTGATAACATAGTCATCACAACTATAGCTCACAAACATCCCTCCATTCACTGATAACACGGTCATCACAACTATAGCTAAAAACACTCCCACACACTGTTTTGTTAACTAAATAGACGAGGTGTTTACCTCGAGGAATGATTCCAGCTAGTTTACAGCTGGGGGACTTCCAGCCTTCAAAAACAAAGACACACAAAAGTGGCCATTTGAGTTATTTCTTTAGGCTAGCTATGTGTGTCGGAAGCAATGACAACGAGAGTACTAGAACTATCTCTGCTCAGTGGTGGCGATTATGACGTATGTTACAACATATGAATGGAGTTCTCTCTGGCCAGATTTCTCCTCGTCTGACACATAGAGAGAAGATAAACTGATTAGCTGGCTGGCCTCTTCAGTGTCTCTACCTATCTTGGAATAGAATAATCAATAACTTCAAACAGAGCTAACCTAAGCCAGCGAGTTCACATTGGGCGATGGAAACAGAATCCCTCCATGTAATTATTTTCAACTAGAGACTATATAACTTTATTACCACTGATGTATGCAAGGCAAGGTGAAGAGTCGAGGAGGTGGGGATGCAGGTAAAGGTGGGGTGGGGATGCAGGTGGGGGTGGGGATGCAGGTGTGGGTGGGGATGCAGGTACAGGTGGGGGTGGGGATGCAGGTACAGGTGTGGGTGGGGATGCAGGTACAGGTGGGGGTGGGGATGCAGGTGTGGGTGGAGATGCAGGTACAGGTGGGGGTGGGGATGCAGGTAAAGGTGGGGTGGGGATGCAGGTGTGGGTGGGGATGCAGGTACAGGTGGGGGTGGGGATGCAGGTACAGGTGGGGGTGGGGATGCAGGTGTGGGTGGAGATGCAGGTAAAGGTGTGGGTGGGGATGCAGGTAAAGGTGGGGTGGGGATGCAGGTGTGGGTGGGGATGCAGGTACAGGTGGGGGCGGGGATGCAGGTACAGGTGGGGGTTGGGATGCAGGTGTGGGTGGAGATGCAGGTACAGGTGGGGTGGGGATGCAGGTGTGGGTGGAGATGCAGGTACAGGTGGGGGGATGCAGGTAAAGGTGGGGTGGGGATGCAGGTGTGGGTGGAGATGCAGGTACAGGTGGGGGTGGGGATGCAGGTGTGGGTGGAGATGCAGGTACAGGTGTGGGTGGAGATGCAGGTACAGTGGGGCTGGGGATGCAGTACAGGTAGGGCTGGGGATGCAGTACAGGTGGGGATGCAGGTACAGGTAGGGGTGGGGATGCAGGTACAGGTAGGGGTGGGGATGCAGGTACAGGTAGGGGTGGGGATGCAGGTACAGGTAGGGCTGGGGATGCAGGTACAGGTAGGGGTGGGGATGCAGGTACAGGTAGGGCTGGGGATGCAGGTACAGGTAGGGCTGGGGATGCAGGTACAGGTAGGGCTGGGGATGCAGGTACAGGTAGGGCTGGGGATGCAGGTGTGGATGCAGGTACACGTGAATGATTGCGCCAGACCTAAAACCTGCCATGGCACTATGATATCTGTTTTTCTCTTCCAGCCCGTCTACATTTTCACAAAAACAGTTTTTGGTGGGGTACAACTCAAAAACTAGTTAATTTTTTAATTTGACATAAATGTTTTGAACTGCTCCCAATATAAACACAAATATATTAAGAGGTTTACAATAGCTGTCAATACTGAATGGAGCTTTCTTGAAGCGATTGACATGGAAAGCAAATCCCTGCCCAATGGCAGATTATGAAAGAAAGAAAGCGTGAACACTGTAGACAGCAATATCTCAACAATATCATGGTGGCCTGTGTAGTGATAAGCCCTGAAGCATGGTGAGCAGGCCGGTGAGCAGGCCAGTCAGCTGCCAGAGCAGCAGCGCATTTCTTCTGGGATTAACTAGTCATCACTCATAACACGACCCAGTCAGAAGGGACTGCCCTCAACATTCCCTACGGTTTGTGATTCAGTGCCACATACAAACAATATTACAACTATATGACAGTGGCCTGTAAACAATCCAGTGATCAATATTGTGAGCAGGCCATTGAGTCGGGCCACCTAATCCATTTGGTTGCTGGTTACAACCAGCATAGGTTGCTGGGGACCCATTCTAGCTGGGAATCTCTTTAGCGTGGACCAGCATAGGTTGCAGGGACCTGTTCTACACAGAATCCCTACAGCGTGGACCAGCATAGGTTGCAGGGACCTGTTCTACACAGAATCCCTACAGCGTGGACCAGCATAGGTTGCTGGGACCTGTTCTACACAGAATCCCTACAGGGTGGACCAGCATAGGTTGCAGGGACCTGTTCTACACAGAATACCTACAGCGTGGACCAGCATAGGTTGCAGGGACCTGTTCTACACAGAATCCCTACAGCGTGGACCAGCATAGGTTGCAGGGACCTGTTCTCCACAGAATAACTACAGCGTGGACCAGCATAGGTTGCAGGGACCTGTTCTCCACAGAATACCTACAGCGTGGACCAGCATAGGTTGCAGGGACCTGTTCTTACACAGAATCCCTACAGGTTGGACCAGCATAGGTTGCTGGGGACCTGTTCTTACACAGAATCCCTACAGGGTGGACCAGCATAGGTTGCAGGGACCTGTTCTTACACAGAATCCCTACAGGGTGGACCAGCATAGGTTGCAGGGACCTGTTCTTACACAGAATCCCTACAGGGTGGACCAGCATAGGTTGCTGGGGACCTGTTCTACACAGAATACCTACAGGGTGGACCAGCATAGGTTGCAGGGACCTGTTCTTACACAGAATACCTACAGGGTGGACCAGCATAGGTTGCAGGGACCTGTTCTTACACAGAATACCTACAGGGTGGACCAGTATAGGTTGCTGGGACCTGTTCTTACACAGAATACCTACAGGGTGGACCAGCATAGGTTGCTGGGACCTGTTCTCCACAGAATACCTACAGCGTGGACCAGCATAGGTTGCAGGGACCTGTTCTCCACAGAATCCCTACAGGTTGGACCAGCACAGGTTGCTGGGGACCTGTTCTTACACAGAATCCCTACAGGGTGGACCAGCATAGGTTGCAGGGACCTGTTCTTACACAGAATCCCTACAGGGTGGACCAGCATAGGTTGCTGGGGACCTGTTCTAGCTGGGAATCCCTACAGGGTGGACCAGCATAGGTTGCTGGGGACCTGTTCTAGCTGGGAATCCCTACAGGGTGGACCAGCATAGGTTGCTGGGGATCTGTTCTTACACAGAATCCCTACAGGGTGGACCAGCATAGGTTGCTGGGGACCTGTTCTTACACAGAATCCCTACAGGGTGGACCAGCATAGGTTGCTGGGGACCTGTTCTTACACAGAATCCCTACAGGGTGGACCAGCATAGGTTGCAGGGACCTGTTCTTACACAGAATACCTACAGCGTGGACCAGCATAGGTTGCTGGGGACCTGTTCTTACACAGAATACCTACAGCGTGGACCAGCATAGGTTGCAGGGACCTGTTCTTACACAGAATCCCTACAGGGTGGACCAGCATAGGTTGCAGGGACCTGTTCTTACACAGAATACCTACAGCGTGGACCAGCATAGGTTGCAGGGACCTGTTCTTACACAGAATACCTACAGGGTGGACCAGCATAGGTTGCTGGGGACCTGTTCTTACACAGAATCCCTACAGGGTGGACCAGCATAGGTTGCAGGGACCTGTTCTTACACAGAATACCTACAGCGTGGACCAGCATAGGTTGCTGGGGACCTGTTCTTACACAGAATACCTACAGCGTGGACCAGCATAGGTTGCTGGGGACCTGTTCTACACAGAATACCTACAGGGTGGACCAGCATAGGTTGCTGGGGACCTGTTCTAGCTGGGAATCCCTACAGGGTGGACCAGCATAGGTTGCTGGGGACCTGTTCTAGCTGGGAATCCCTACAGGGTGGACCAGCATAGGTTGCTGGGGATCTGTTCTTACACAGAATACCTACAGGGTGGACCAGCATAGGTTGCTGGGACCTGTTCTTACACAGAATACCTACAGGGTGGACCAGCATAGGTTGCTGGGGACCTGTTCTACACAGAATCCCTACAGGGTGGACCAGCATAGGTTGCTGGGGACCTGTTCTAGCTGGGAATCCCTACAGGGTGGACCAGCATAGGTTGCTGGGGACCTGTTCTAGCTGGGAATCCCTACAGGGTGGACCAGCATAGGTTGCTGGGGACCTGTTCTAGCTGGGAATCCCTACAGGGTGGACCAGCATAGGTTGCTGGGACCTGTTCTACACAGAATCCCTACAGGGTGGACCAGCATAGGTTGCAGGGACCTGTTCTACACAGAATCCCTACAGGGTGGACCAGCATAGGTTGCTGGGGACCTGTTCTACACAGAATCCCTACAGGGTGGACCAGCATAGGTTGCAGGGACCTGTTCTACACAGAATCCCTACAGGGTGGACCAGCATAGGTTGCTGGGGACCTGTTCTACACAGAATACCTACAGGGTGGACCAGCATAGGTTGCTGGGGACCTGTTCTAGCTGGGAATCCCTACAGGGTGGACCAGCATAGGTTGGGGACCTGTTCTACACAGAATCCCTACAGGGTGGACCAGCATAGGTTGCAGGGACCTGTTCTACACAGAATCCCTACAGGGTGGACCAGCATAGGTTGCAGGGACCTGTTCTACACAGAATCCCTACAGGGTGGACCAGCATAGGTTGCAGGGACCTGTTCTACACAGAATCCCTACAGGGTGGACCAGCATAGGTTGCAGGGACCTGTTCTAGCTGGGAATCCCTACAGGGTGGACCAGCATAGGTTGCTGGGAACCTGTTCTAGCTGGGAATCCCTACAGGGTGGACCAGCATAGGTTGCTGGGGACCTGTTCTAGCTGGGAATCCCTACAGGGTGCACTCAGCCAGGTTGTTTCGTTCCGGGCAGATAACATTTAGAAAATGCATCCGTCAGTCCTGTTGAATTTTTTAAACCGTACTTGTAGGAATTGCAATTTGTTAAAAGATCATATTAGCTGACATAATGATCTACGAAAACAGCTAAGTGACTCTTCTGTGACTGTAGCCAATCCTAGCGCTTAGAAAAATGCATGAAGCTTTGGTGTGTACTCGCACAAAATTATAGCAGCGCGTAGTACGCATGTCATAACAAAATGGTGTGTTGATCTTAAACCATTTAAATGACTGTGATTTTATTATCATTTGATCCATTAAATTCACAAAATGTGGACGGTCAACTTTCCAACTGGGCAGGTAATTTACGCGAGTTTCAGGTCCGGCTGTCTCGATTTTTGTGTGAATATTCAACACTGCCATAACACTGTCATAATGCTGACGGTGTTTCACAAAAAGAACCAAGGAAAGTACCCGTGAATATCAAATTCTGACACCTTCCAAACAAACCCTTCATTTTCCATTATCTTTCTGACTAGTGTGAGAACTAAGCAATCATGTGAGTCCCGGATTCATAGCCCGACTGATGTTGTAGTCATATTATATATGCTCAGCATGTTGCAATACCAGAATTGCCCAGACACCATCTAGTTCCTGGTTGGCTGTGTACTTTGAAGTCGTCTAGTGCACATTAACCTTAAAACCACACTCCCTCCTGTCATAGCACTCCTTGCTGTCAGTAGCGGCTTGACCTATGACCTTGTCTGCCCTCTATCCCTACACTAGTGCTTAGCAGAAAGTTCTCATTCTTCGCGGTCGCTCTCTGCTTCCATCGATGTAACACATGCTTCAAAAACTATTTACATTATCATAGGATTTTGCAATGAAAAGATATTCCCATGTAGCATGTGAGATAAAAGAAAAACCTCATTGTACTCAAAGATACATGAAAATGTACTGGCAGATATAGACAGTTGTTTCATATCACATACAACAGTGTAACACCACTGCCTATGTCATAAACCCACGGATAAACCATACTTCCATCATAAACCTACCACCAGATCTTAAAACTGCTCAAGTGTAACTTGACAGGAGGCGATGTGGTTTCAAAACTGCTCCATGTCATCCCTAAATGAGGATCCATCCTACAACACACCATATAACTACCTCAAGCAGAGCTACTCTCACAACCCTGCTGACCAACACCTAACATTACCCTGTCACCCAACTACTCACACCACCCTGTAGCTGGTCCAGACTTGATTATTTACATATAGCTGGAATATTGCTGAGTGCGGCGTAAAACAACAAACCAAACCAAAAACAACAACTCCTCACTCCACCCTGTAGCCGAACTCCTCACATCAACCTGTAGCCGAAATCCTCACTCTACCCTGTAGCCAAATTCCTCACACCACCATGTAGCTGAACTCCTCACACCACCCTGTAGCCTAACTCCTCACACCACCCTGTAGCCTAACTCCTCACACCACCCTGTAGCTGAACTCCTCACACCACCCTGTAGCCTAACTCCTCACACCTTCCTGTAGCCTAACTCCTCACATCACCCTGTAGCCTAACTCCTCACTCCACCATGTAGCCTAACTCCTCACATCACCCTGTAGCCTAACTCCTCACTCCACCCTGTAGCCTAACTCCTCACTCCACCCTGTAGCCTAACTCCTCACACCACCATGAGGCCTAACTCCTCACTCCACCCTGTAGCCTAACTCCTCACATCACCCTGTAGCCTAACTCCTCACACCACCCTGTAGCTGAACTCCTCACACCACCCTGTAGCCTAACTCCTCACACCTTCCTGTAGCCTAACTCCTCACATCACCCTGTAGCCTAACTCCTCACTCCACCATGTAGCCTAACTCCTCACATCACCCTGTAGCCTAACTCCTCACTCCACCCTGTAGCCTAACTCCTCACTCCACCCTGTAGCCTAACTCCTCACACCACCATGAGGCCTAACTCCTCACTCCACCCTGTAGCCTAACTCCTCACATCACCCTGTAGCCTAACTCCTCACATCACCATGTAGCCTAACTCCTCATATCACCCTGTAGCCTAACTCCTCACACCACCATGTAGCCTAACTCCTCACTCCACCCTGTAGCCTAACTCCTCACATCACCCTGTAGCCTAACTCCTCACATCACCCTGTAGCCTAACTCCTCATATCACCCTGTAGCCTAACTCCTCACATCACCATGTAGCCTAACTCCTCACTCCACCCTGTAGCCTAACTCCTCACACCACCATGTAGCCTAACTCCTCACTCCACCCTGTAGCCTAACTCCTCACTACACCATGAGGCCTAACTTTCTCACCAGTCCTATAACAGAACTCCTCCCACCACTGTTCCTGATCTGACCATCTCTATGACCGCAGGGAACTGCGAACTGCGAACTGCAGACACCATCTCCAACTCCCATACAATCAATACCACCAACACCCTATACAAACAGTGTCAATGTACATTCTGACAGTCAAATAATTCATGATGTTAATTGTTGCAGAACAGCCAAATGGGGTTATTGTAAAATAACAGTCACAGGCCCAGTGGTTAACATATCTACTTGATGTGTGCTCAGTCAGCTGATCAATGGCACGTTCTTGGTCAGGACATAAAGTGTTCCAGTCAGCTTATTGGATTAATGCTTGGGGTATAACAGGGTTAGGAAAACCAAAGCTGTTGCAATTCAATAGTCTACAATGTATATAAATGTCCTTGATCTATTGAATATGGGGCCTTTGAATGTGTAATAAAGGCATATCTCCTTGAGGGTATTAATATAATCAAGGAGGGAGCTGGTATGAGGTCAAATCAGTACAGTCCTGGACTTCCGAAAGATCAATACAATCTGAATAAACATTTGAAAAACTTGTGGTAAAATATTAACCAGAATCTGGTCACAATGGACCTTCACATCATATATATATATTCAAGTTAATATTCATTAAAAGAAACAAATTTTTGTTTGGATTATATCAGTTATATTGAATTCATATGACCAAAACCAAAATACAGTGACAGTGACAACCAACCAGTTATTGAAAGTTTTAATCAATAGGTGTCAGGGTTATCTATGCAAAAAATAGACAAAAATCAGAGTGAGTGAGCTAGTATGGTTTTACACCGCTTTTAGAAATATTCCAGCAATATGACGTTCAGAGGGACACCGGAAAATGGGCTTCACACATTGTAAACATGTGGGGAATCGAACCCGGGTCTGACATGACAAGCCAATGCTTTAAGCACGAGACTACCCCATTGCTACAGAAAAATCAGAAATTCAGAAATAACAAAAGTGTTTTAGAAATGTTTTTAGACAAATTAAGGGTGCTGTGTAAAACAACATATTGATATTGGCCTGTTGATGGCAATAACAACACAAATGAAACGGTTCACAGAATATAATGAATTGACCCATAAATGTCATATGATATACATGAGATGTGTCATGTAGAGCCAAGTCTTCCGCGTGAAGGTCAGGTGTTCCGTCTGGTAGTAATACAGTGAATAAAGACTCAAATAAGAATCATTACAGCAAATGCCACCAAGCAAAGGGAATGAAGTTTATTTGCGCATTCTAAAAAAGAGAACACTCCACATGTTGTAATTTCATTGGCTACACAGGGATTGCATTTCGAAATAACATATTCATTCTATTCATCAATATGGACTTGATACAAATGGAAAATTGCCATGGAACTCTATCTGTGCCCATAGTGAAGGCCTGCCACCAGAGGACAGACACTCAGGACGTCAGATTACCCCCAGAAAATCAATCTGCCCCCTACAGACATGGCACACGAACATCCTCCATTCCTGTTCAGTGGTGCGCACTTCACACAATGATCATGTACAAGTTCTGTCTATCGTCATCCCTGTGTTTGTACACCTCAGTTCGTGAAGGCAAACAGAACCTCATGCCTTTATGCTTCACATCGGACAGATGTACCTCTTCAATTATTCAGTCATTTGTGTTTATGTTGCTGTCTGCCAAGAAAATAAGCCAGGTCTGATTCTGAGGTTAACCTAGCTTCTGGCATGAAATTTGTTTATCGTTAAAGGACAGTGAGTGAGTGAATACAGTTTAATGCCCCATGAACAGCATGTCAACTACATTGGGAAGAAAGCCAAGGTTCTGTAGGTTAATATAAGATATACCACCTTGGTGAAACCCCAAGCATTGGTATGCTTCTTACAGTTTTAAGGACATAATCTGGATAACTATGGGATTCTAACCACCAGATCCTGGCATGACTATGGGATACAACTCTGCAAGATTGATTAACTCGAATCTATTCATTCCAGAAAATTTGGTAACAGTTAACCCTAAATATACTGATGTATAGAAACAAAGAAATTGGAACTTCCACTGCTTAAACCCTGCACGTCCATCATAATGTGTGATTAAAAGGTTGTCAATGTCTCATGTCAATGGATAATGGAAACCTTTCAGGATTCAGCCAATCAGATTCATGCTGGCCTAATGGCCAACCTATCAGAATGGCAAAGCAAACACATTGGAAATCTTATATCCACCATATCACCAATTTCTGACTCAATGGGATTCATTTCAAAAGGACAGAATGTCCCACCTCATCATGGATCATATCATTAACCTGTTCATACAGCGGGGCCTGTTCGAATTAAAAGTCAGGCCAGACCTAATTCTTTTCTCTTGTATAAATAAGCTTGCATACAGTTAAAACAGTAAAAACTAAACAATGACCCAAGTAATGATCAAAACAATTTATAGTTTTTGGAAATTAAACTTGTATCATCCCTGACAATGATATTCCTATTTACTATATACTTCAGTGTCAAAGACTGAGTTTTCTGAAGATGAGAAAAGTGATATTTTCATTGCAGTGAACACTTCGACTGAACTACTGTAATACAAGAGTTACCTCGCTGCAAATGGTCTCCCATTATTGTAAGTGTCTAGCCTGTACACAAACTGTTGACTTCCTTTCTATGTTAGTTCCACATTGACAAGGCAAAATAATGATGTAGTAATAATATGGAGTTAATATCTTGCTTCTTGATGTTTGTTTTTCTCTTAAAAATGTTCCCTTTTAAACAGTTGAGCTCTCATTTTATGAGTCAATCGAGACTCTTTGTTTTTCAAAGCGTCAATTTTGTTACTTGACCAGCATGTATTCTTTTGCTTTCAACAGCAGACTCATAGATTTCAAAATATTTTTTGTGGAAGTTATTTTGTATATAGTCATATCCAAATGTATGATAAAGAAATTTAGTGACCTCAAATATTGTTTGTCACTTTGGTTTATATTTTTTTAAGATTTTGCAAACACAAAACTGCTTTTTAAGTGACAATTACAAGGGGTGTTAATGTCCCTGCCTGTCAGGTAGGAGGATGATACTTCTCAAGGTCTGATTCAGGTAATGAAATAATTTAATCATAGCTTGAAGAAAATGAGCAAACTGAGAATTGATCTGCCCATATGGAGTGAGTGAGTGAGTTGGGTCTAACGCCGCTTTTAACAGTATTCCAGTAATATCGCGGCGTGTCAGCTTAATGTTGGAGGAAAGCCCGAAGTGATGCAGGTCACAGACGTTTACCACTTCGGTGAAACCCACGATCACGGGTATGTGTGCTGACAAACCTAGAAACATAATCGGGGCGAACCGGGATTCAAACCCACAATCATAGGTTTCTGGCGTGCCCAAGGGATGCAACTCTGCACAGCGAATCGCGGCGCCTTAGACGACTGGGCCACCCGTGGCCCCCTGCCCATATGGAAGACAATCAGAAAGAGTAAGGTAATAATCAAGACAACCTCAGACAACTCGAGACAGTTTAATGTACAGTTACATACAATGTGAATATGATATTTCAAAACATTTGCCCTATTCTACTTATATCCTACCTATAGCTGAGCAAGGACATATCAAATAGCACTGAAGCACTGTGGGTAGTTTGAGGCAAGTGAGTGAGTGAGTGAATAGATTTCGGTTTCATACTACATTGAACTGAATATCACTGCATCACATATCATCTATGTGTCAGCCTCCAGTAATGTAGGTCAAACCTGTCGAGAAGCCAAAAAGCAAGGGTATGGTGCTAACAAACCACGAACCAAAGATAGCAAATCGAGAAAAAACTCTGCCTTCAGATGTTTAGGGACATTGTTCTGTTTACAAGTAAGAACTAATTTCATAATGGTTAATCACATACCAGGGATAGTGGAATTTAATAACACACGAAGGACTGTGGGGCATAACATACCAGGGATATGGATATAAAACATACCAGGGACATGGCTATAACATATCAGGGACTTTGGGATATAACACACCAAGGACAGCTGGGTATAACATACTAGGGATATAGATATATAACATACGAGGGATATAGATATAAAACATACCATGGACATGGCTATAACATACCAGGGAGAGTAGGATATAACATATCAGGGACAGTGGGATATAACACACCAGGAATATTGAGATATCACCTACCAGGCACAGCGTGACACAATCACGCTGGGTTAGTGTGACCCTACCACAGGTATAGTACACTACATGTGACATTCCGTGTTACCGGCTGTGGTACACACAAAAACTTACTGTTACCTAGACCGCAACACTACATGGAGATTTAAGAGAGGCTTGGCAAACATTCAAATCAATCAAAACAACTCAGCTTTCTGCTAACGCACAGGTCAGTGGTTTTGGACATGTGATTCAAACCGAGAATTGAAGGTTTACAGGAATTATCATCTAACTACAGGGGCATGTTGCCTCTAAACAAGGCGGCCACTGTCATCATATCACTATGACAATATTTCAAATTTCCCTACTAGTACTAATAATTGCCCTTCATAACATGTATGCCTAGCTGCTATGACAATATAGCATACATCCATACAAATACAGTTAGGATATCGACAGTGTAGCTATGACAATATAGTATATATCCCTACGAATACAGTTAGGACATCAACAGTGTGTCTATGTCAGCACATGTCCCTACTACCCACCAAGGAAATACACAGACATGCACAAAGCTGACCTACATTCAGGCCAGCTGGCTCCTCAGCTATTCTGTGAATTCAGGTCAATAACATCATCCAAGTCTCCAAGATGCTTTTTTCACATCACTATATTTAGGTTACCAAATTTGATAAAAGTTGATGTATATATTTTGCATTGATAACATATCAATTATCTCGACAAGGATTCTGAATCATTCAATATCAAGTTTTAATGCTTATTCCATGTTAAGTCATATCAATTCGATTTAAAATCATGCGATTGCCTCAAATGCCTTCTTCCTTACGTGTGACCAATTATTAAAATCTTCAAATTTTCAAGGCTGATGTCAGAAACAAATTGAACATCACATTGCCAGCGATATGAAAATGTTGGACATTAATTTGATACACATGCCTACTTATGTTACCTGATTGTGATTTTGTACAAGTTTATGGGTAAGAAATGTGCATATTTCTATTGAAATATGCATGATCCTTTTCATGTTGAAGGTCAGGCAATGCTCAAAAGCAAACCAACTAAGTGGTGTGACCTGAGAAACCTAACAGAAGATGGCTACTGCATAAGGCAGGAGACAGTGCAACAAGGTCACGATCATCACGTACAGCATTCCGCCTCTGTATAGTCACAGTTTCTATACTTCCTACTTCTAGATACACATTCAAAGCTGACATTTGAAATATTCGGTTTCAATTATTATACATGTAGCAATTATCCCAAAAGTTGACATTTCCTTATCACACGATCATTATTATTCTTGGCTTGAAACATTGTGGCACGGATTGAAAGCTGTAGTTATAAAAATCTCACAATTCATTCTATTGCTGCCTGGTTTATATAACAATAACTGCACACACATTAAATATTGAGGTTCCATTTTCAGAAGCCAAACACTTTCAGGGGAATGTGCAAAATCAGTGTCAGACAACACTACACCTTTGATCAAAGTGAGCAATACTAAAAACCAGTCTGTAGAAAAGAAAGCTAACTCAAAAACTAAAATACCCATGTTGCCATGTTCTCCCCATGTTGAATAACATCATATTTCCCCGGGAGCACATGCAGCTAGGCCCAGGTTTAGAGAAATGTACAGTAATGTACCAGAGTTCCTCCTGACCCTCACACTACGTGTTTCCCATGGATGAACTCCTATTTATTCACCTGCACCCAATTATTACACGAATATTTGACAAGCATCCAGTCAAAAGAGACTCATAAACATCTGTCTCAATTTCCAAGTTTACTGGTAGTTTGTTCAATAATATCAAACAAACTAATTTCTTTCAAAAAACATGTTTTTCATTTCTGCCCTTGGGGCAGATGATTAGTACAAAAACTTGCTAAAAGCCACATGAAACGCTGTATAAATATATAAAAGGTTCCCGTATCCATTACGGGAAATAATCAAGCGATACTCTTCTGTCTGATACAGGGTACCTCTAGAAGGCTTACAAATAATTGTATCCACACCGCTAGGAATAGTTTTTGATCTGCAACGTTTATACAATACCCATGAGCAATTTCTATTCCGGCGCCGTACCAGTATGTGATATGAAATCCATATTCCCTGAATTCATCTAGTGCATAAACGAGATGCAAAAGTTCCTAGTCAATCAAATTACCAGTATGTGATATGAAATCTGTATTCCCTAAACTTAAGTCATGTATACACCACATGTAACAGTTAATATGCCACATCCCCATCCCTGTCCACGCCTCCATCCCCCTCCTAACAGTGCCAGGATGGTACAATATTCATCACAGACTTAAAGGCTATAAAGGATGTAACAGCTCAGTCTACACACTGTGAAACACTCCATGTGTCGCACAGCTTTGTCTTGGAGAGGTCCTGTTCCCATCAACAGTATGTGAGTGAGCATGGCAGTGGCCTTGACCCTGGAAGCTTTCTTCCTACTGGCTGCCTATTACTGGCAGTGAATAAGGTCTTCGTGACACTGGCTGCCATGTGGAACATACACACATGTACACTCATCACCAACCATTATCACATTTTGAGAGAATTGGGAGGGATGGTGTTGCGAGAGATTGGCCTTTAACACTGAACCAGTATGATGCAACAAGCCGAGTTTAACAGCTGTTCCATCTACCCTACTCCTTCACTCAAATATCTCAGGAGAAAAGCATTAAGTAGCATCCAGGTTTTTCTACGACATCCTGAACCATCTTTTGTATCTGTTGTTGATGGAGCCCTTCAGTAGTGAAACGGGCTGTAATAATATACTATGTTGCAATACGACATATATCACCATAGTCATGCCGTAATCACACAGGAAAACTTCCCTGAGTAAAACATTTCCATCATGAAATGAAATTAATATTTGCCCAACATGTTAGGTTTGAGTCAGCTGACATAACATTTGCCGGACTCACTTTCTAAAGGCAAGCAGGAAACTATTTCACAAGTTATGTTCATACGATTTTACAATACAACATTGTAAAAACCTACATTGTTTTGTATCGATACATGATCCATGTATGTTGGTTTTGTATCGATACATGACCCATGTTATGTTAGTTTTGTACTGTAGAGTCCCTCACTCACAGTAACACTTGGTCCGGGGCCACACAGTGAGTTGTGTTGCCTTAGAACTCTTGGTCACACACAGTGAGTTGGGTTGCCCTAGGACACAGTGAGTTGTGTTGCCCTAGAACTCTTGGTCACACACAGTGAGTTGTGTTGCCCTAGGACACAGTGAGTTGTGTTGCCCTAGGAGACAGTGAGTTGTGTTGCCCTAGAACTCTTGGTCACACACAGTGAGTTGGGTTGCCCTAGGACACAGTGAGTTGTGTTGCCCTAGGACACAGTGAGTTGTGTTGCCCTAGAACTCTTGGTCACACACAGTGAGTTGTGTTGCCCTAGGACACAGTGAGTTGTGTTGCCCTAGGACACAGTGAGTTGTGTTGCCCTAGGACACAGTGAGTTGTGTTGCCCTAGGACATAGTGAGTTGTGTTGCCCTAGGACACTTGGTCACACACAGTGAGTTGTGTTGCCCGAGTACACTTTGTCACAACCAGTGAGCTGTGTTGCCCTAGAGCATAGTGAGTTGTGTTGCCCTAGAAGCTGCCCTGGTTGTGTTTATCACATGAATAAAATGTTTAAAGACTATGTCATGGCTGGAATAGCTCAACTCCCATACATTGCCCTAGGGGATAACTCCCATACATTGCCCTAGGGGATAACTCCCATACACTGCCTTTGGGGATAACTCCCATACATTGCCCTTGGGGATAACTACCAAACACTGCCCTTGGGGATAACTCCCAAACACTGCCCTTGGGGATAACTCCCAAACATTGCTCTAGGGATAACTCCCATACATTGTCCTAGGGGGATAACTCCCATACACTGCCCTTAGGGATAAGTCCCATACATTGCCCTAGGGGATAACTCCCATACACTGCCCTAGGGGATAACTCCCATACACTGCCTTTGGGGATAACTCCCATACACTGCCTTTGGGGATAACTCCCATACACTGCCTTTGGGGATAACTCCCATACACTGCCCTTGGGGATAACTCACATAAACTGCCTTTGGGGATAACTCCCATACACTGCTCTTGGGGATAACTCCCATACATTGCCCTAGGGGATAACTCCAATACATTGCCCTAGGGTATAACTCCCATACACTACCCTAGGGATAACTCCCATACATTGCTCTAGGGGATAACTCCCATACAATACCCTTGGGGATACCTCCCATACATTGCACTAGGGGATACCTCCCATACATTGCACTAGGGGATACCTCCCATACATTGCAATAGGGGATACCTCCCATACATTGCTCTAGGGGGATACCTCCCATACATTGCTCTAGGGGATACCTCCCATACATTGCACTAGAGGATACCTCCCATACATTGCACTAGGGGATACCTCCCATACATTGCACTAGGGGATAACTCCCATACATTTCAATAGGGGATAACTCCCATACATTGCACTAGGGGATACCTCCCATACATTACTCTAGGGGATACCTTCCATACATTGCCCTTGGGGATACCTCCCATACATTGCACTAGGGGATACCTCCCATACATTGCACTAGGGGATACCTCCCATACATTGCACTAGGGGATACCTCCCATACATTGCTCTAGGGGATACCTCCCATACATTGCTCTAGGGGATACCTCCCATACATTGCACTAGGGGATACCTCCCATACATTGCACTAGGGGATGCCCCCCAAACATTGCACTAGGGGATACCTCCCATACATTGCTCTAGGGGATACCTCTCATACATTGCTCTAAGGTATACTTCCCATACATTGCACTAGGGGATACCTCCCATACATTGCACTAGGGGATACCTCCCATACATTGCACTAGGGGATACCTCCCATACATTGCACTAGGGGATACCTCCCATACATTGCTCTAGGGGATACCTCCCATACATTGCACTAGGGGATACCTCCCATACATTGCACTAGGGGATACCTCCCATACATTGCACTAGGGGATACCTCCCATACATTGCACTAGGGGATACCTTCCATACATTGCACTAGGGGATACCTCCCATACATTGCTCTAGGGGATACCTCCCATACATTGCACTAGGGGATACCTTCCATACATTGCTCTAGGGGATACCTCCAATACATTGCACTAGGGGATACCTCCCATACATTGCACTAGGGGATACCTCCCATACATTGCACTAGGGGATACCTCCCATACATTGCACTAGGGGATACCTCCCATACATTGCACTAGGGGATACCTCCCATACATTCCACTAGGGGATACCTCCCATACATTGCACTAGGGGATATCTCCCATACATTGCACTAGGGGATACCTCCCATACATTGCTCTAGGGGATACCTCCCATACATTGCTCTAGGGGATACCTCCCATACATTGCACTAGGGGATACCCCCCATACATTGCACTAGGGGATACCTCCCATACATTGCAATAGGGGATACCTCCCATACATTGCACTAGGGAATACCCCCCATACATTGCACTAGGGGATACCTCCCATACATTGCACTAGGGAATACCTCCCATACATTGCACTAGGGGATACCTCCCATACATTGCACTAAGGAACCTGAACCTAAAACTACATATAAGGTGAGACTTTTCTATGCAAGTCACATGACCACTGTTAGCAAGAAAATACTTCTATAACTCAAAGAGTGTTGTTATGATGAATGCAATTCATTCTGACTAAAATCTAGTAAGTATTAATTCTGTATCAACATGAAACTGAAAAACATTCATAAATTTATAGACGTTATGACAAACAGGCAATTCAGCATTCATGTATAAGCCAGTAGAAGTCATCTGACAAGGGCGCACTGTGTCTCGCACCAGCAATCACTGAGAATACAATAAGTTAATAAACACAACATTCGTATATTCATAATAACAAAGCTGGCCATATTTACAGCATTATATGCAGTGTAGTGGCCACGAAGATGCAGGATGGGTAATAATTGTGCATGCTGGGAAGGGAATTCAAACTGTGTTTCACCAAGGGAGATAATCACATCACATAATTTCTAACCATTAACAATTAATCATATAGATATTAAATTACAGATTATAATAATCGTATCAAAGTTCAAACTAGGGAAACAAATCAAAGGGTATTTCTGAGCAACAGATGTTACCAACTATGCCTCAAGTACGATGGCCTCCTGAAATAAAATATTGACTATGGTGACAAAAATACCTTTCTTGATTAATGATTTATTAATAAATCACCATGGCTAAAGTTTCATGTTTGTCATATGTATCTTCTGATATTTGTCCTTAAGTACCATTAGAAGTCAGCAATATCTAAACATGCATCATTCATTCTTGAATATTGGTACTACCATTAACATGATTAAAGCACTTCCAAAGGCCAAATAACTAAAATCCGTGAATTTGGTTGAATGTCCCTACAAAATCATTGCAGTCATATAATCACAGCTGGCCACCTCCAACATGAATCTGGATCTTTGGCCTGACTATAACCACTGTCATTTCCAGAAAGTTATCAGCTTTTCCATTTCAATAACAGACACATCATAATATTAGCTTAACAATAATTAACATGATATACCTTAAGACATTGATTGACATGTCCTGCCCTGCCCTGCCCTGCCCTGCCCTGCCCTGCCCTGCCCTGCCCTTTGAAACTCTGTATACGCTTTGTTGACTGATATACCAAATAAGGTATTGAATAAACAATATATATACATATACTATATCAAATATTACACAATGTTTCCCTTTGTGGCAACAGTGCCCCTGATTTGCTGATACAGTAAATAGTGAATCACTTGCTGTTTTCACCATTGTGTTACTGTTGCGACATGTTGGTGTTTGAATATCGCGGCAGCCACACCGTGTGACACTGATGTGGACCAACTCTATCTGTCGCATAACAACTAAATGATAATATCGGTTAAACAAATTTCAAAGAATGACATGCAGAACCTAAAATTGATTTGGAAAAAATAACTACGATGTCAATGAGCATAGGTGCTCCAGAAAGGATACCGTACATTAAAATAATGTATATATTACAAAAGATTAGCGACAAAGATCTGTTACCCACCAGGTACAATCAAAGTGAACTTTATATTACATGATCTCCTGGTCTTGTTTCTGAGGACAGGATTCTTAACTTCTTAAAGTTTACTTGTCCCAGCTAATCTGAAGTTGATTGTTGCAACATGTCATGTCAATGTTTCAGATCCCTATTATGTGCAGTTTCTTACAATATGATATAATCAATATCTAACAAGATATCTTAAAAAAAATATTCCATGCCATGCCATGAACAAATCAAAGGAATATTATGGGCCCACACTTCTTCATTAAGGTTCAAATCTCTGGATCTTGTGGAGTCTGAAAAGAAGATTCTTAATTCTTACAGGCTGATTTTTCAAATTTACTTTTTATAATCGATACTGTTTTCACCGGAAAAATAAGAATTCCACTCAGTTGCGAAACATCATGTCAATGATACAGATTCCAAGGTATTGAGCTTTTCAAGAGAAAAATTCTAGAAGATTTCAAAATTTGAGTGGTTTTTTTTGTTTTTTGTTTAAGAACTGCAACATTGATTTTAACACCATGTACAAGTCTCAACATGATGATCCTCCTCCTGAAGTTTCAGGCTCTGTCCATTCAACTGATTTGGACATAAATGTAATGCATGGACAACGGACAACGCACCAAGTCAAAAGCTCATCGGTCCTGGTGTGCTGAAAAAAGATACAAAATAATGACCTCACTTTTAAATTCCTGGCTCCATCCTTAATAATGTTCTCATCACAAAATTCTTACCTTCGCCAGCTTGTGTCTGGTGGGGGGGACAGGTATGTAGATCCATATGGAGAGCAGTCAGCCTGGAAACTCGTTAAGGAAAGTTCACCACAAGCACATACCGGGGTAACCAAGAACAGACATGATGGTTAACTTGTACATTCGTGTAGCACTTATTCCACACAACACATGCTTATTACATTTGGTACATTTACCAATTAGTTCTTAATGTAAAGTTTTCACGAAGTATGGCTTTTCCATGTCGGTCACAAGACAGCAAAACTGATGTTCATAAGTGCACAAATGACATTTTGATGTTTACACATTTTTCACAAGACTGTATTCTTGAAATGACGTAAACACTGATGGACTACTTCTACATAAAAGTACATTCCGCGGGAAAACCCGGGAACTCTCTGGCACGAATAAATACAGAAGCGTAGATTCTGATTATTGAAACTCTTTAATCTTTAACTAAGCGTTGAAAGCTTACATTGGGATAATTTTGACTGCATACCCGTTTAAGAACAAATTCGCTTAGACCAATCAACAAAACGAAGAAATGCACATCCAAACTATGGACTTGATTCTAGTCCAGACTGACAAGTGACAGTCTATAGCTAGTACAGCCTATAAAGTTACCTAAGTATCTATTTGACACATATTTATAATCACCTTTCAATGGGCAATTGATCAGTAATGACTAACACTTGTAATCGCCACAGGTTCATTAACAACTTTGGACACCATGCTTATTGTGATGGCCATTTTGAAGTCCTGTATTTGATTCAAATGTAGTACGACTGACTTACAAAGATCGTTCATAAGAGATCTTTTTCATCTAATGATGATGTTATTTGAGTCTATTTGCTGTAACCAAACAGGTGAACTGTTCTAACAGGAGCATTACTACCCATCACAAGGCCTAGCAGGGCAAGCGACTGACACTGGTTCCAACGCATCTTTCAGTCACAAATGAGGTGACATTGCCTTAAAAATTATTACAGATTACATAGTGACACATGTGTGTTTGTGTAGCTGTTTGTACTAGTCCTGAGTTTAGTATACATTATTTTCTTCAATGACAGGATTGCATCACACCCCTAGTCATATAATTCAAACATTTCGAACACAGCCTAATTTGATGTATTTATTAAACAGGACATAATGCATAATCGGTTCATATAATTCATAATTATCAATAGAACACCTATGGTGCCATTACTTTCTGCATTCATGTTACGTTTTAACCATATGTTCAAACCAAATACACACAAATATAACCACAATAACTAAAACCTCAGAAAAGAGGTATTATTTCAAAACTCACTTGACAAGATATTTACTGCAAACATATGCCACAATTGTTAACCCCGACAAAATGTATTACAACATTGTGGAAGGAGGCATCTACATGAAAGTAATTATGGTTGATGTAATTTGTTTGACCACTGCATTTCACAGATTCTCCTAGTTGTCATAGTTACCATTAATTATTAATTATATCTGGGTAGCAATGAAGGTGTGCAGTGTAGCTCCTACTGCCGTTAAGAACAAGGTGTTTGCCAGTACCTGCCATAACAGAAGCAGTCCCTTCGTCACCAGATTAAGGAGGCTGTAGGACTAATGACTAATACAAACATGCATCCTTCAAGTTAGTGACTACAACCTCAAACCAGATGAAAGCATCCTGCCCCCAGCTACCATAATGGGGCACCTAGCATCAGTCTCATCATAGAACTGTGTTCAGAAACAACAGATGGAGAAAAAATCATATTTGTCTTGCTACTTAATATGTAGATCACATGCAATCTATTCTCGTAACATCAGTTCTTGTTTGTGACAGCATATTCCCAATGCAGTACAATTATTTACCAGTAGGTTCTATGCTCCTAGTTACTGCAATAGGAAAGTTACATGCATATATCATTATACCCATGGTTAGTGGAAATACACGTCACAAGCAGAGTGCACCCGTGATCCGGGGTAGAATAGGTCTTTGGCAACCCATGCTTGCCGTAAACACAGTGAAAAGGTGACTTTGCTTATCGTAAGAGGTGACTTACAGGATCGGGTGGTCAGGCTTGGTGACTTGGTTTGATGCATGTCATCACATCCCAGTTGTGTAGATTGATGCTCATGATGTCAATCACTGGATTGTCTGTCCCAGACAGGTGGTAAAGACCATCATCATATAGCTTGAATATTACTGAGTGTGGTGTTAACAAACAAACAGTGACGTTAAAGAGAAGGTCACCCGTAGGTCCCCAGCAACCTATACTTGCCATCAGAGGTGACTAAAAGAATCATGTGATCAGGCTCAATTGCATCAATTGAGTGGATTGATGTTACTGATGTCGATCTCTGGATTGTCTCGTCCAGATTCATTTTTTACAGACTGCCTTCATATAGCTGGAATTGTCAATGGAATTAGGTCACAGTGACCTTCCACAGATATCACTTTATTTGCCAAACATGAGTACTCAAATAACATAACCACTACATACACAAGTCTTTATATTTAAATATCTACAGGAAATGGCATCTTATTGGAAATGCCAAATATACTTTGTGACCTTGACCTAACAGCTGGACTTTGGTCACACATGACCTTTTCTGATTTAAGCCCTGCCCTAGAGATGACAGGTGAGAAATCTGCTAGCTAACTGAACTAGTCCACCACTTTCGGTCTGGTGGTCAACATGGCTAGAACTGGGGAGGAGCTAAGTGCTCCTTCCTGATGTTCACTCGTCAGATATAGTGTCTTATCTGGTCACAGTGTGTCAGCCGCACTGTAATACTAAATACTATTTGCATGGTAACAGCTCCTAGTTTTCTGTCTCATGACCTGGACATTCCCTATCAAAGGTCGAGTTCCCTAGCATAGGTTCATAGCATTTGATTTTTTAACTTAACAAAATAAGCTATTTCTTATCTTACTTCAGGACATAAATAAAACAAATAGTTCAATATTTCATAAGAAACTCTACAAAGAATCAAACATAACCTACAGCAGGGCCTTAATAATAATTCCATGCCATTTTTAAAGTTTCTTCAAATATTGCTTTAATCAACCAACTTACTGAACAGCAAACGGCAGTTAAAGCAATGTTATTCTTGTCATAATCAAATACTGAATACATTTTACTGGATTCATGAAAGGAGCTGTTTCCTTCAGATATGATTGAGGTGGGTAAGTATGGGAAATAAATCAACACAACATAGAATGAATAATGAAAAATCAATGCCATTTGTCAATACTCCTCTACAGACGTACAGTGCAAGGAGCTTGGTCTGGTCATTTCCCAATGAATGTAAAAAAAATTTTAAAATTCAAAATGGATGTTCCCGTTCTCAGGGAACTTATGTTCAAATCTGGCGGTAATTGACTGTCATTTGAAACAGTCGCCTTCTCCCGGACATATTCGTTTCGGCTCATTACAGTCTGACTGTTGCAGTTCTTCTCACCTCTTGCCTTGATTGACAGGTCCAATGAACTTCGTTTTAATCCTACTCTCCATTGATTGGCTACTGACTTTGTGGGCATGTCAAGTTATGTGCATAAATTAAACAATCACCCGATTCATGTCAGGGCAGAGTATGTATTCCTACACCTGGAATGTTTATCAATCTCGTCATTTTTGTCTGCTTTGATATAAACAACTGTTTTTGGTTAAACTATTGCATGTTTTCATAGTCGAATTTAATTATAAGCATTGACTATGTATTTCTTTCGGTTCATTGATGCATGAATAAAAATAACTGAATGTGATAACTTTTGTAAGAATCGGCAATCCTTAAATAAATATTGATATGTAAAGAATTGTTCCATGCAAATTATGCAGTGTTGTTATACCATTGGGTAATTATACACAGTGTTCTTATACTATTGGGTAATTATGCACAGTGTTATTATACCACTGGGTAATTATGCAGTGTTGAAATCCTATTGGGTAATTATGCACAGTGCTATTAAGCTACTGTGTAAGTTCTTGGGAAATGGAGATATATTTTGCATATTTTAAGCAAATATGAGCTTATCTGGAAGTCTGCATATGTATCAGCAGAGATAGGTACTTTCCCTCCTCCGATGGCAGGATGGAATCAGCTGATCCCCGAGTTCCCGTGGATTGTCAGATATGCAGTATCTGACCGGCTTGGCAATACCTTGGACTGATGCAACTATGATTTGTTGTTTTCATAAAGAAGAATTCTTAACAGTAACAGTAGTGATGAATAAAAAACTGTTTAAATGTTTCAGTTGACCTTATGGAATTTACATTAAGCAAATTGGTGACTCTTCAGTATTCATTAAAAAATTGTTTTATCAGATATTTTTGTAAACAGTGAAGAATAGATGCAAGTTAAAACTGAGTATTTTGGCAGGGGTTAAAGAAATTATTTCAAACTTCAGCAGTCTACATGGTCAATGCCAAAACCGTTCTCAAGGGTTCCTGCTGGAACCACTATCAACATTTTTAATCCTTTCGTATTTTAACATCTGGGCAATTACCAGGTCAGCTTACTGGACAGACAGAAACAGCGAATAACATCAAAGACTGCTTCAAAATACAACCACAAACATAATAGATATTAATGTTATCACGTGGAGTCATGGGTAACCTGGACATATTGACAAATAACAAGCAGGACACTTCATATTGATGTTCTGGGTCAGTGTAAAGCATTAATTTGACATGAATCTGGGAATGGCAGGTCAAGCCGCATGTTACACAATCATAACTCAAGGAATATCTAGCCAATCATCCTTACACAATGTTTCTCCTAACTCCCGTTTTACAAATAGTAGAACCAGTGAGAAAGTTCGTGCATGTAATTAGGAGAGAGTGAGTGAGTATGGTTTTACGCCGCTTTTAGCAATATTCCAGCAATATCACGGCGGGGAACACCAGAAATGGGCTTCACACATTGTACCCATGTCGGGAATCGAACCCGGGTCTTCGACGTGACGAGCCAACGCTTTAACCACTAGGCTACCCGACCGCCCCTACATGTAATTAGGACTAATTACAGGAGAATGGTAGTTATTACATCCATCCATTGATTGAAAAGTCAACATAGTTGCAGAGGATCAACATGAAACAATTACATCAGTAGCCTTCAACTGCTTTGGCCAAAGAATTGACGTAGCGGAACTGTTGATGCTGTGGTTTTACACCGCTTTTAGCAATGTACCAGCAATACCACAGCTGGGCACACTAGGAATGGGTTTCACAGTTTATACCCATGTGTGTCTGTTGCCGTTTGTAATACAATGTTATAAGAAGAGTGGGTTTTACTTCTAAGCTTAGAAATAGTCCAGCCCTTTCACAGCTGCGACGCCTACAACCATGATCATTGGCTTCAAACATTTTACATTGAAGATTCCAGATTACAATTGGTCTTCAGCAGCCCATGCTTGTCATAAGAGATGACTAACAGGGTCGAGTAGTCAGGCTTGCTTGGTTGATCCATTTCATTGTATCCCCATTGCACAGATCAATGCTCATGATGTTAATCACTGGATTGTCTGGTCCAGATTTGATTATTACAGACTGCCGTCATATAGCTGGAATATTGCTGAGTATGGCATTAAACAAATAAACAAATAAACAAATAATACATTGTACACATGTGGAATATCAACAAGCCACCATTATACAAAGTATAAATATATCCAACATACAGATACATGAACAGTCGCTTCTCAATACACACATGACATGAGCATGTTGAGCTGTTCTCATGCATGTGAAAAGGTTGAACAAGTTCATTAAGGTGTGGAGCGTCAGGTGACACAGTCAGCCAGTATCAGCCATATGTCACCACATTGAATCGAACTGAACTCAATGTTGATGATATTGAAGTGTAACAAACGTTCAATGTAAGATCAAGACAAATAAAATTAAAGCAACAATCAGTAACACTGTTAAAACACTGACCGAGAATAGAGGTCTGCTCTGAATGACAAGTGCTTGCATATAAATGAGGCAGTTTAATGATGCGTCACAATACGCCTACCCAATGACATGATATGTATAACAAGAGTTATTTTGTACCATATTGGCTTGAAATCCCTCATATTCCATGCAGCCCCATATAATTTGACCTAATCTTGTAAGACTATTCTAGCATTATGTTTCGTAACGGGCAGTTTGGAGAAGCTAGTCAAGTAATTATCTAGTTGGACTATTGCAAATCATAAAAGTTACTTTTTGAAACCTGATACTGGTTGATAATTTAAAGCGAAATAATCCACAGTTCACTGGCATTGTCATACATTTTTTATTGAAAACTACTGGGTAAATGGGTAAAAAGTTCGAAAAAGTAAAACAAATGTCATCAATTTTAATTTTCCCAAAACAAAAACTATGAAGATTGTGGATTTGGTGGGGTTAACAATACCCGAATTGAACTCCGGTCCACAAGTTAGAATACTAACCACAAGACTACCCCACTCAATGCTACCAAAGATGTCACTACAGTTGCACTGCAGCCAACAGTGGCGGGATGATAACAGCTTTGATGATAATTATCTCCAGGGTTTCACAGATTGGGAGTGAGTGAGTATGGTTTTATGCCTCTTTTAACAATATTCCAGCAATAACATAGCTGGGGACACCAGAAATGGGCTTCACACATTGTACCCATTTCGGGAATCGAACCCGGGTGACAAGGAAACGCTTTAACCACTAGACTACCCGGCCCCAGAATGGTTTAAGTTAGTGAGTGGGTAGAGTTTTACACTGCTTTCGTCAATTTTCCAGCCAACCCATAACAGGCTTGAGAATGCTTGTCAGTTGACATACTGACTGTGCACTGAGCAATATTCCAGCAATATGACAGTGGTCTGAAAATAATCGAGTCTGGACCAGACTATTCAGTGATTGACATCATAAGCATCACTCTACACAACTGGGATACGATGACATGCATCTGCAAGCCTGCCCATCCAATCCTGTTAGTCACCTCTTATGACATTCATAGGTTTGACCATGCGTGGAATCGTACATAGGTCTTTAAGAAAATAAGCAAATGCTATAATCACAAGGCTTCCAACCGCCCCAATTACCACAACAAGGCACATAAGTATGTTCACTGTTAATGGGGCTAAAGGTTACATAACATCAAAGACTGTTATTTCCTGCAATAATGTACATTAGGTGCAAACAAATTGTCAAAAAGCTCACATTGACTTATTAAATTATGCATATTTAATTCACATCAGTAACAATAAATTAATCCAAGGGCACTGGGGAGCTTGGCGTACATTACAATCCACATACATAAAGGCATAATGTATTACAATCTGAAGCTAAGGTGACAAATTTACAATTACATACTCATGCTAATGAATCATAGTTCAAACTGATTTACCCCATGAAGAGCATTGGTCTCTAAGGACGGGTGAGTGAGTATGATTTTACACTGCTTTTATCAATATTCCAGCAATATCAAGGTGGGGTGGGAGGGGGGTAGAATATATAATGGGCTTCACATATTGTACCCAGGTGGGAAATTTACTATTAAGACAACATACAGGCATCGCTGTACATTAAAAAAGACCATGACTATATGGTCTATACATTGTTTTTCTTCTCACAATTATTCAGGTTAATGTAACATCTGATTTGTCACCACTCAAAATAACCCTGAAACAACAATAAAAGTATTCCACCTAGTGGACCCTTTAGAGCCAACCCGTGTATGAGCACAGCATATACTACAGGGGAAATCACTCCAACACAATCGCCCTGAATGGAGGACACTAAACACACTTCACCATGTCCTATTCAAATCAGCTCCAACCTATTGACACACAAACCCATGCATGTACACCAACACCCATGTTAACCAATCCTGACCTACTTACCCAGCTGACCCTATTATTCGCCCATTCGGCCCTGTTAATTTATTGCTGTTACCTTGGTAGAGCCCCCAATTTATAAACACATACTTAGTTAAACTTTGTTGATCTTAACCTGATCTACCATATTTACTCCTTCACAAACATTGCAAATATAAATACAAATAGTGTTAACTTCAACACATAACTTTGTTTCTGCAGCATAAAACAATATTCTAATTTCTATGAAGAAAATATTCATTCACAAGGAAAGGGCAGAACACATGGTACTCCTGCAGTAATTGAAAGGGTTTACGTTAAATGCTTCATCAGGTGCTATATTTCATAAGATACAAATGGGATGGGCCAGATTTATTAACACTTCCAGCATATGGGAGCTTTGTTAATACTATGACTGTTAACACTAGATATTCAATCCTTGGGGATGAACCATTCGATTATCAAGGGGTGGGGTCCCTACAATGTAAGGCATATGTAAGAAAAATAATCTTTCAAGATTAATCTCGGGAAACAATTCACCGATCACTGACAATAAAATGGTTGCTCCCTTTTGAAAACTTCAAATGTTATTTTTCCAGAATATTATGCTCGATGAATTATACCAGACAGAGAATGTTGATAAATGATGACAAGCTTCCTTTAATGATTTCTGATGCATAATGTACCACAAGTAATGTATTGGCTGAGTGCAGGGCAGTCATGAAATCCATAACGAACTCTACAGTCATATTTCAGATATATCTTCAACACCTACTTACTGTCACATAATAGTTCAACTAGACAATCAGTCCTGAATTATAGTTGGAACCAGATCATTAAAAATGTGGGTCTCAAAGTCATTACAAACAAAACCTTACAAATAGATTAAATAGGCCTTGTAACGAAATGAATGTCACTGTACATGCTGTAGTATCAATAACGTGGAATAAATGTCATATCATCTCTTAAATACCATGAGCATGCAAACATGTATGTATTAACAGGAACTATGTTAATAACAAACAGATGTATACACACTGGGCAATACCGATTATCATCAACGGTTTATAACAATGTCTAACATCATCACAATGTTCTAATCCAGCTGACTTGGTGACACAGAATAACATACATATGTTTCTTCAATCTAGTAAACCATAAACGGAAATGTTTGTGTAAGCAGGTAGATATTTCATGTATTTAAAAATAACAATTTCCTAACCACAACAAATAAACATTAATAGTATTTAAGAACAATGAAAATATTGAACGAGGACATCTCAAATCAGCCACTGTGGAAGCAGACGTATTGTTACCACATACTGTATTTAAACATTACATCACAATGAACATTCATCAAGTCAATTTATCATGGTTGCAACCTGTTTGTTCCATAGCAGATGATGCAAAGTCTTTCACCTGTCAATAATGAAAGACAGAGGGGGTGAAAGATGGGTGGATATGCACCTATATCCACGTGATGGATGGAACACAGTGACTTTCAAGCACTGGCAATGTCAGCTGTCATGTCAGCTGTCAGTCAGCTTAATATGCAGTAAAAGCAATAAACCATACCTGTCTGACCTGCAAGATCTGTCACAGAGCAATACAGCTGCAATCACGTTGGAAATCACATAATCCACACGCAGAAAACACAGTGTATCCTATATTCACTAGTTTTGACGTTTCAGTAAACTGTAGACAAGGATACTCGCTTATCCACGGGAAAGCGCCTATGAGGCCCTGTCGGTCGTACTCGATGAATTCGGTCCACCAGGTTCGGTTTGCCATGTCTTATGTCGTCTAGATGTTGCAGGGCGGTCTGTAAAAACGCAAATAAATTTATTACCGTTGTTATAGGAACATAAATGTGCAGAATGGAAATAACATTTGTATCACTAATAATAAAAGAAACGCGGCGCCATCTTCGTTACTATAGTGGTCTCGTGTTATCAGTATCCCACATGCACAGAATCTAGGCCAACGTTACCTGCAAATCTATGCCGGGACTGCCGCCTATTTGGTTGACATTCGGTAGCGAGCCACCACGATATACTCCGAGATTTGGCGTTATCGGCAAGTGTTGTTTTGGGTATGAAGGCCCTGGACCCTAGAAAGGAAAAGGAATGCCGTATTAGATGAGAATTACAGAGGGAAAAAAACATACGAATCCACTTCGGTCTCGAATTGCGAGGGTGCACCCCCGCCGACCGCCATAGCTGTTGAAACTAGGCCACATATTGCTGCGATACTCACCCGCGTGGCACTAGTAACCTCCTTGATAATCGCCTCAAAAGCTGCCGTCTCTTCAGCCTGTTTCTGATTGTGTAAAGCTATCTTTTCGCTGAACTTTCGTGGGTTCGCCATAATGGCTGAAAACGACAAGCTTGTTATGATTTTGGCAATGCAGGGGGTCCTATAGCCATTGGACCAATCATTGTTCTCCGATTGATCATGTGACAGCGAGGTAGATGGCAGCACTAGCACCTGTTTATAGAGCAGTAGTGAAAGCTTGAGACATCAGTGGCGATTTGCCACTGAATGTACTTCTGATATTGACATTGACAGTTCAATATTAATATTTGGTAACACTTCAAACCCCACAAAACGTATATTTCATTGCACGAAACGGAAAGCACCCCAAACTTGAGCTCCACACAGCGTCTAAACGGGCTACAGAAACAGTTAATGAGATTAACACCGATAGGCATTTTAGCGTGTGAACTTATTGATAAGCAATTGATCATGACTCGTTAGGTGTACAGTAGCAAGTAAATCACATTGACCGCGTTATATAACATTGCATGCGCCTGGGAATTCTGCCATGGTCATACAGAAGAAGGTGACCAGAATGGGCCTGAAATGAAATGATAGCAGCCCTGTCATAAAGCAAGAGTTCTTAAGCCTTTTTAATTTATGGAGTGTAATGAGACGAAATAAAATGAAATTTCTTCAGCTGAAACACACTTGTTATTAAATATTTACTATTGGCAGTCACAAATAGAGATTATTACACGAGTGTGTCGTTCTGATTTTACCGAACAAGTGTCAGAATTTATGCGTTTCCCGAGCCAAAGGGGGAGAAATATTGCATTTTTAAACGGCTTTCGTAAGACAAGAATGATACACAAAAGAATATAATAATTCCTTATTATCGATAATATTATGAATATTGAAGTCATTTTACAAGAAGAATGTAGGCCATCGGCCCTTATTTACAATGGTGGTCCATTATTTCGTATAAAAAATAAAACAATGTGATTGACGAAGTAAATCATGTACACCAGACAAGCCATTGGTAATACACAAACGGGAACAAAAATCTCTCAAACGGTTTGCATGGTAGAGAAAAATTGGCTACCCGTTTGATGGTGTTTACATTTTATGTTGATATCGGGTTATGAAGAGAGGGTTGCACTAGATGCCTTATAGGTATATATTTCTCACGAAACAAATATAGTTTTCACATACTCATAAAAACAACAACATTTATCTTCTTCATAAATCATTTTACAATGCATACACCACTTTTCCTCCCAAAGTTTGTTGCAATAACGACCAGTCTCAATTTCTCGATTGTGTGAACTGCAACGAAACATTGCTTGTGCAACAGCTATGAATAGCTATCGCGAAGTAACCGCGTCATGTTAAGAGGAGAAGCGCGTCAAGAAGCTGACATGGCGCCAACAATACCAGAGCGTGATGTCACCTAACTCCATGACGTTGCTAAATCTACGACGTCATGATGTCTGCACAACGTCAACAGAACGACGTAGTACATCACGTGCGACTATATTTGGCATCAGACGAGGTGAAATTGAATTTAACGTCGCGTTCAGGATTATAGCACTTATATTATAGAGACGTGCATGCATGTGTGTGACGGGGAGTGCGTGCGCGCGCATGTGTAGCTGCTTGTACTAGTAAGACTAATGTCGGTGTTTATAGTGCTAGCACTCTGAGATACGAAAACACCACTCAGACACAGTATACTGACTCCGAGGCTACCAGTCCTTGATTTCCCCCCATTAACCGAGTGGCAATGCAGAGTAAAACAACAAACTTCTTTTTATATGATATGATGGGGGATCGAACCCGACCTTCCTCTTACCCGGACTGACGACTAAACCACGGAGGCGGTATTTAGGCTTCAGCTAGTCGTTCGAATGAGAGCATCGGTAGCGAGCAATCTACAACAGATACCTGTTACTACGATAGAAATAGAGAGAGGATACGGACACTTGGTATTGCAGTAATGCAAAACATCTGACAGCTTCAGCGCATCACAAATAAACAAAACATTACGTCGACATTGATCGCCGAGTAAACAACTTACGAAACCGCCTCCGTAGTCTTGTGGTAGAGCGTCCGCCCGGAGAGCGGAAGGTTCGGGGTTCGATCCCCGACCGCGTCGTACCAAAAGACGTTAAAAGATGGTACTTGTTGTTACCCTGTCTGGCGCTCGGTATTAAGGGGCTAAAACAAGGAATGGTCGGCTCGGAGTCAGTATACTGTGTCTGAGGTATTCATGTTAAACTGTGGCATGGTATCTCAGTGAGCTAGCACTATAAATCGGCATCAGTCCGGACTAGTACAAGCAGCCACACAAACACAAACACGTACATGCACGTCGCTATATAAGTGCAATAATCTTGGACGCGACGTTAGACCCCATTTCACCTCACCTCACCTAACAACTTACGACCTTGAACTTCGTGTTGTAAATGAGAGTAGCCTCCCTTGAAACAAGTGGACTATCTTTAGAAACGTCATCCTCGAGAGGTCGATCATCTCTCGAGCTCCTTCCATCTATACACTGATCAGAGTTTGGTGTATTCGGAAGCTAGACATTCCCGCTGAATGCACACATTTCTAACTTGGTAATGTTTGTTTTTCTGAGATCGCGAACATGATTTTACAATAAACATCTTATCTTTCCTATTATTGATCTCGGAGAAAGCTGCACACTTTATTACCAGGTAGCACCTTGAGAGAAACGTCCATGGTCGAATCATCAATATCAAATGTTGTAATCATACACAACCGTTATACCAGGGAAGTTATTTATTCCACACTAAATTTGTATAAAGTGCAAAGTTTAAGTGAGTAATAAATAAATCACTACTCTCGTCTCCAATAGATACCGTTTTTAATACGAGTGTGTTTCAAAAGGTATCTCAAACTCGTAATAAAAACAGTATCTAACGGGGACTCGTTTATAACGTTAACAATGCCATTCATCGTCCCTCGTCCGCTCATCAAGAGACCCCATGAATCCCTCGCAGAAGTCTTACAGCCGTAAACCTTTCTTAAATTGTGTTTAGCCGTAGCAGGCACCATTCCTGGGACATGTTTTACAAATATCCCCGTTAGCCGTGTATGCCAAATCTATATCACGGACTCCAAAAACTCCGTTTTTATTGGGACTGGTTTATAGCGACAGGAATAGCTTGTGACGTGAGCAGCCACTGCCGATGTTGTCATTACCCTGCTGAATCGTATTTGTCCACATGCAGTTTTGTAGTCATGCAACACGACAGTGAAAATTATATTTTTAAAGGTATTCTTATTTACTAAAAGCCTAGGCAAGTCTAAATCAAACTAACCAAGTCTAGTTTGCTTAAACAGCAGAGGAGGTAAGGTTCTTTCGAAAAATAATAATTATTATTTTAAAGCCTTTTTGTCATTGACTAAGTGTTAGTCTAGCAGTTTTGGAGTCATGGAATGTCAACGAGACAAAGTTAGCCATAACAAGTTTCTAAAACCAACACTTATATGGTTTGCAGGTACTGAAACAATCGTGAAAATATATCTCCCAATCAGAAATGAAATGCGTCTCTAATTTGTCATATGACATCAGTTATTAACTTCCATGTGTGCAAAGTGGCCTTCAACCATGGATATATTGAAATGGCATATGATCTTATGTCGCTATGAATAGTATTTCCACACTATCACGACGGGAGATACGATTTGATTTTAGACGCTGTACCCATGTGGAGATTCAAACTGAATCTTAGGCATGACGAGCGAGCGCTTCAACCACTCTATATTCCAGATCGTATATATCCCAAACGTCGTCATTCCCAATGAACGGTAACACGCTGGACAGATTACTGAGCGTATATAGGACTTGACTTGCCTTGCTACGTTGTGTGCGACTATTCACTTTCTACGACTTTGTTACATCCAAAGTATAATGCATAAAGGTTATACAGCCGTTATGATACAAACAATATTTGATATGGTGAAGAAATGCAGAGAAATATCAATTTCGCCAACCAGAAATTAAATTAGCTGTGAAGGTATGCATGTCCTGACTTAATTGAGAAGGAAAACAAGGGAAGTCAAAGGCTGGAGAGACAAAAGCATCTTGAACGCAGGAGGCGTTGAGAAATCACAAAGCTCGTAATTCCCCCCCGACTTACTCCTTATTGACTGGATTTCTGCAGCCGACGCGCTCGCCGCTCCGTGTAGCGACCCCCCTAGAGAGACAAGCTCTTCCAGACATCTGCCAGGACGACCCAGTAATGGTTAATGGCCACATCAATTGGCGAACTTTTAAATTGAAAATTTGCCATGCGAGGATTAGGCTTTTATTTGAGGTTAATTCAAGCGGAAAACGAACCTCAAATCTGTATTCAGAGCAGCATTCTGGATGTTGTGGCGCGTGACTGCATACGCCAGTGCTCCATGAATTCTTCAAGTAAACGCACTTGAATCAGTACTGACTATAGAATCGGTTCCACACTTAGGTCTTCCATTATATGTATGTGCCGATAAGTTCTAGCTATTTATGCGTCACTCAGTGTGAACAGCCATACAGGTAGAATTTCTGAAGAATCGCACTGGTATATGCAATTGTGGCACCAGTCTAAGAGCCCGTGTATCGTTTTTTAACTGTCTGTATCAGTGCAAGGTTATAATGGTGCGTAGTAGTCCACGAACGTGCACGGCGAGCGCTTATCTTAAAAGGCGCATGCAGGTCGTGCTGGGCGAGAGGGTCACCCGTCATTCATGTTGTGTTTGTGAATGAGTGAGTGAGTATGGTTTTACGCCGCTTTTAGCACTATTCCAGCAATATCACGGCGGGGGACACCAGAACTGGCCTTCACACATTGCACCCATATGGGGAATCGAACCCGGGTCTCCGGTGTGACGAGTGAATGAGTATGGTTTCACGCCGCTTTTAGCAATATTCCAGCAATATTACGGCGGGGGACACCAAAGCGAACGCTTTAACCACTAGGCTACCCCACCTCCACGTTATGTTTGTAAGCCAATGATTAGCCAAATTGATTGTTTTTGTGAATAACCAAATGGTTCCGTTATGTTTCATATACGTTATAATGATTGGGGGGCTTTGAAGGTGGGTGGTAGGGATGGGGGTGTTGTGAATATAGAACTGTGACGGGGTCCCAGTTGTGACGGTATAACCATTTATGTGAACCCAAATTAGCTGTCGACAATTACAGTAACAGAAGTATACTTCAAAACCAAAACGATCCGGGTACAGAATAGGTCTTCAGCAACCCATGCTTGCGATAAGAGATGACTATGCTTGTTGTAAGAGGCGACTAACAGGATCGTGTGGTCAGGGTCGCTGACTTGGTTGATGCATGTCATCATATCCCAATCTGGATTGTCTGGTCCAGACTTGATTATTTACAGGCCGCAGTCATATAGCTAGAAATTTGCCGGCGTTAAACAACAAACAGACCAATATAAACAAAACAAGTGAAGATGAACAATGTATTGATTAATAGTCAAAATTAATTTTCAGATTCAAAAGAAAATTTGGAATATGTTTTCTCCATAGCAGCCACTTTCAAACAAAACAGGTGGGGATTCCGGGTGAGACTATAGATCCCCAGCAACCTATGCTTGTTGTAAGAGGCGACAAGATGGATCAGGAGGTCAGGCTCAGTGTCTTGGTTGGTTACCTGACATCGTATCTCAGTTGTGTAGATCACTGGATTGTCTGAGTGAGTGAGTGAGTTGGTATGGTGCTGACAAACCTTGAAACATAATCGGGACGAACCGGGATTAACACACACTCTTTCAAACGGAGACATACGTTACTTCGAGCGCCGCTGATATATTGCTACTCAATATGTAATATGTGAAATATACTTAGGAAAACAGATTCACGTTGTCAGGAAGCATTCCAAATGATCAAAATCAGAGACTGTTATAGAACACAGAACACGCCTACGTCAATGAAGTGAAAGAAACAGGGGATATGTTTTGCAGATCTGTTAAGAAGATACCGCTTTAGTCTATGTGGTTAAATTTGTAGTTATACCTTTGTGGGTCAAATGACAGCAGGGCGGTTTTACAAACCATCATCGTTCTTAAAGAGAACTATTTTTGTGTTATGAAGACTCGCATGTATGACTTGACTTTCCACATGATCGTAAATAAACTAGTGTCCAAAAGAAACGATACCACCTGTTTGCAACGACATAAAAGAAAAACTAAACAATGCAGAAGTTTAGGATTGGTGTTATGCTTTTGAGAAATCCTTTCACAACATCTGTACAAAAATTTCATTTCAATAAAATCTGTACAACCAATATGACAAGCCTTTAAAGATGGATGGGGTCGAAAAATGAACATTTCGTTAGAGCACTGATCACAGAAACAACGGGAAATGTCACACCACACGTCTCAAAGTCAAGTCAGTAGCGGGTATGTCCATCGTGAGCATCAATACATGCCAGAACACGCCTACGGACTGATGACGTCAAACGTCTGATGACGTTGGGAGTGATGCGTTGCCATTCCTCGAGGAGACATCGTTCCAAGTCCTGGACGTTGACTGGAGGCACACGGCGACGTCGGATTTGCCGATCGAGGTGGTCCCATAAGTGCTCGATGGGATTCATGTCCGGTGAACATGCGGGCCATGGCAAAACCTGTACGTTGGCGTTGGCAAGGAAGTTCTGTTTCAATCTTTTTGTGTGTGGCCTTGCATTGTCATGTTGGAAAAGGAGTCCACGAGGCTGTTGCTGAATAAAGGGCACCACAACAGGCCGTAGGATGTCATCAAGATAACGCTGTGCATTCAGGTTTCCACGAATTACGACAAGCATCGTTTTGACGTCACCACATATGCCACCCCAAACCATTAACCCTCCACCTCCAAACGGCCGGACCTGTTGGATACAGTTAGGCGCCAAACGTTCACCAAATCGTCGGTATACAAGCTGTCGTCCATCGTTTCTGAAGATGAGGAATCTGCTCTCATCAGAGAACATAACACGTGCCCAGTCCCGCCGTTGCCAACGTCGAACTCGCCTGGCTCAGATCAGTCTGTTGTTCCGGTGTCGAGGCGTCAGGAGCGGTCCGCGGTAGGGATGACGTGGTCGGATACCATACTGCCGTAGTCTCCTGTAGACGGTCTGTCGACTGATCCTGTGACCCAGTGCTGTAGCCGCCGTGGACGTCGCTGTTACGGTGCTGTTCCTCAGGTGTAATACCCGGATGTAACGATCTTCACGGGGCGTGGTTACTCGTGGTCTTCCACTCCTGGGCCTGTCTGACGTCTGACCTGTCTGACGTAACCGCTGCATCAACCTGGTGATAGTGATGCGTGCGCAGCCCAACCTTCTGGCGACGTCGACGTGTGACGCTCCTTGTTGGACCATTCCAACGGCTCTCTCTCTCTCGATGGTTGTCAAACGTGGCATATCTTGTGTTCTTTTTGTTGCTGTGTTATCAACGTGTCTGATCAGCCGTTTAATACAGTTTTTATGCACGTGCAGAACATGCTAGAGAGGGAAATGTCACTTTCACGAAATTTCCGTTTTTTCCCCGGAAGTGATCACGTGTTCCCGGTATTTTTTATCGACTATGCTGTGCAATACGAATTGGCATGTTTTCATACTAGACAATTCACTTAGTAAAAAACAATTTTGAAAATAAGTTGGTATCGTTTCTTTTGGACACTAGTTTATATATTCATGTCAAAATGCGGAATTATAATGGAAGTCATTTATACGGCTGACAAATAAATAATTTATGTTTAAGGTTCAGAATTACGTCTGTGTGATTGTATTGTGCCAGAGAGTATGTATGGTTGTGTCGGTATTGTTTGAATTCTTGCTCATTAAAAGACAATGTTTCCTGAAAAGCAATAGAAAACATCTGACAAATTTCGTACTGTAGAGCGGTCATGGTAGTGTTCTGAATATTTCCCTAAAAGATGTGTTACATCGTCAGAACACATGGAACGCGTTCAGAATATGTTTGTAAAACACTACTGTTCTGGATCGAGAACATCAGTTTTCACAATATCTCCAGAACACATGGACGTTATCAAAAATATGTTGTGTCTCGTGTTCAGAACCATCTTCCCGAGGCAAGAGCGTCCACTAGCCTCTTTATCAAGGTCTAACAGAAACTAGGCTTTGATATTGGCTAGTGGACACGCTTGCCTCGGGAAAATGGTTCAGACTTGGTTTTAGAGCATATGGTTGTACTTTGGGACTTTTTTGCCGTCTTTCCGTGGCTGTATTCAGTCTAGAATCGTTTCGATAAAGATTGTAATATTTTATTCAAATCTAAACTTTAAATGTATACTTTCTTTTGACGTCAGTTTACCATGGCGGTAATTTGACGAACATGAGATCTGTATCCCACCGGTTGTATATAAAAGGAATCAAAGACATTCGCGCCGATACAATTAAGTTCTTAACAGGTTGTATAAACACTTCCTTATGTACCGTTGTATAACCTGTAAATGATGACTTACATGACTTTGTATAACCTGTAAATAGTGACTTATGTACCGTTATATAACCTATAAACACTAACTTATGTACCGTTGTATAAATAAATGATGACTTATGTACCGTTGTATAACCTATGAATACTGACTTCTGTACCGTTGCATAACCTATAAACACTGACTTATGTGCCGTTATATAACCTGCAAATACTGACTTATGTACCGTCGTATAACCTATGAATACTTATGTGCCGTTATATAACCTATGAATACTGACTTATGTACCGTCGTATAACCTATGAATACTTATGTGCCGTTATATAACCTATGAATACTGACTTATGTACGGTTGGATAACCTATTGATACGTACTTATATACCGTCGTTTAACCTATGAATACTTACTTATGTGCCGTCTTACAACCTATGAATACTGACTTATATACCGTTGTATAACCTGTAAATAGTGACTTATGTACCGTTGTATAACCTGTAAACACTGACATATTTACCGTTGTATAATCTATAAATACTGACTTATGTGCCTTTATATAACCTTCAAATACTTACTTATGTACCGTTGTATAACCTATGGATACTGACTTATGTACCGTTGAATAACCTTTGAATACTTACTTATGTACCGTTGTATAACCTATGAATACTGACTTATGTGCCGTTATAAAACCTGTAAATACTTACATATGTACCGTTGTATAACCTATGAATACTGACTTATGTACCGTTGTATAACATATATGAATCCTGACTTATTTACCGTCCTATAACGTATTGTTACACTACATGCACTGCTTAGCGGTATTTCTACCTGTATACGACACAGTTGAGAGACCAAACTGCACAACCTTGTTATTTGTCTGACACAGTTCTCGCTTAAAGGCGTCCTTCTGCGGTCACGACGTACAGTTTTTCCCCTGCGTATACAAAGGAAATAAACTGTGAGTCATTGCAAAAATCAGATTTATATATAAGTAATGACATGGCTACCGACCATTTCCTTTGTACACAGTAAGTGTAGTTCATGAGTATATGACGTACCACCCTGGAAGAGAACAACACAAGAGAGCATGTAATGGTTACCGTATTCGACGTAATAAGCCCCCAGGGCGCTCTCAAAATTAGAAATAGGGGGCTCTTATTAGAATATAATTTTAGTGAGATAATAAACAAAGTTGAAAGATTGTAAATTCTGTGGTTTATGCTGACAGCCTGAAATGATATAAAAGAAAAAGATGTGCGTATTATACACGATGATATATTTTCGAGAATTTAATTGCCAATAATTAAGGGTACATATAACACACAAGTGCGTATTATACACAAATAAATATTTACATTGACCAATCGGAAGGGGTGTTCATTGGGATTGTTCACTAGCCAATATATTTTCAAATATCGCCGTGGGCGCTTATTACGTCGAATACGGTATATCGAATGGCATTCTGTCAGTATATTTTGCTACATGTAGTCTGGAAGGGCAATGTTTCAAATATATATATTTAAAGAATAGAAGCACTTGCGTAATAAAGAACTATTTTCTTGCAGACATCACATGTTGTCATAGCGGTATATCAACAACTTGAGTCTGCTGAGCAAGTTGTTACAAGTCAGTATAATAAGCAGGGGGCTGTGACCTTTGAAAATTGACACTTGAGGAACCTGCATTGATAAATTACTTGCAGAAAAAGGCTTAACACCATAACTTATCCATGATTATATGAATACAACATTACAGATGGGTGCCCCTTCTTACGCTTGGCGGGGAGAGCCTTAAAGACGCACCCAGTCCTGGAAGGCCTGTGACGTCAGCAACACCATGCAGAAATGACCCAGCGAATCCGCGATATGGTGATGGCCGACCGGCGAATGGCTGAGCGTCATATTGCTGGTTCGGTAGGCATATCTAAAGAATACTTAATTATTCCATGATCACAAAAAAATTGGAAATATCAGCTGGTTTCTAAAGCTTCTGACATCTGAAAGAGAACAACATGTCTCATGATTATCTAGCTCTGTTTGAAACTAAGGAAAAGACAGGTTCTTGCAACGACTTGAAACTATGGGTGAAACCTAGACTGACCACTTTCAACCCGAGTGCAATCAGCAACAAAACAGTGAAGCATTTGACATGTCCACCACGAATGAGGGCAAAGGCTGCCTTTTCAGCTTGAAAAGTTATGGCCTCGTGTTCTGGGATTCCGAGGGTGACCTATCTGTCCAAACTACAGACATTATTACGGGAGCGTGCTCTTCCGTCAGGACAATGCGCCAGTTCACAAAGCAATAATCGCCATGCCTTCAAACCACTAGTGTGGCTTTGAACTCCTCCAGCACCTTACTCCCATCCGTCCCCTAATCTGCCCGTGAAGATCTGGGGTAGAATAGGTCTTCAGCAACCCATGCTTGCCGTGAAAGGCGACTAACGTGATCGGATTTTCTATGAAACTGGATTAAAATCCCTTCCACATCGTTGGTTTAAGTGTATCAGTGTGGAATAATGTTAAAAAAATAAATCATTTAAATGTCTTTAGGTCAAGTCTTTCTTCGTGATTCTCAGAACTTATCAATCAACTCTCGTATTATAATTTATAAACATTTTAAACAATGTTTCAGTTTGTTTGTTTGTCCAATGTTATTTGAGACGGCATACGTGTTATTATAAGATGGAGACTGGTCCATTCTCAACACGTCGAGGGTGAGTCACGTTCCAGCTGATCACTCGAGGACTGTGTTTTAACCAATGGCCTTCCGTTCTAGACCGTGGCACGCCTCCTGAGCTGCACCAGTAGTCTATGAATTCTTCTATTGGCATTTAGAAGTTGGAAGTACATGAAGTTTATTGTTTATAGCGACGTCTCGAGGCTATACTTATTGCACCTTTGTCAGTAAGGGTATTGAGTTAATATTTCTTTGGATTTCAAATATTTTGTTTAAGTTTCCTCTTTTTCCAGTGACTGGTGTTGGTATGGAGAAATCTGGTTTGTTACCAGGGAATATCGTGGTCAGGATTGTAGATGAAGATTTCATTTCCTTCCTTGTAGCCACCATGAAAAAAAGAAGTCAAGATCTCTGTTGCCAAATCCGACATGACCTTTGCCCTTTTGGAGCACCTCATCAACAATCCTGAACCCGTGATGATCCGGGTTAGAGTTGATCTTTACCAACACTGCTACACGGGATCAGGTGGTCAGGCCCGCTGACTAGCTGATGCAAGTCATCGATGCTCATGGTGACCATCACTGGATTTTCTGGTCCAGATTCGATTATTTACAGACCGCCGTCATATTGATGGAACATTAATGATTGCGAAACAGAATTCCCATGGAAACAAGCCATTCTTCAACAGAGACACAAGGGGCATCTACCTTCAAGGCGTGTACTCTAGTGTTCAATATTATAACCAACCATTACCCGTACACTAGACTAACACCTCGTCTCTGATTTGAACATATTTTGCAGAGAAAAACAGTTGTTAAATTATAGTTATGAAATAAAACAAAAAGGAGCCCAGAGACTCTCTTCATTTGTAGATTTGTGCAGACCCTGATATTGCAGTAATCTAGACTTGCCAATTATTACAGACTTGAATGGGCTGTATTGGCTGACTTCGTTTCAGGCGTTTCATTGTGGGGATAGTTTAACAGATTTCATTGATTGTCCTTTGGGCCTTAGACAAGGCTGTATTTTGAGTCCGATCTTATTTTCATTTTTCATAAATGAATTATATTACGAAATAGCTGCCAGTGGTAAACATGGTATCCAAATGTTCACAGATTGGATAGAAATATTAATGCTACTTTTCGCAGATGATGTCATTCTAGTGTCAGATACTGTTGTTGGTCTTCAAAGGCAATTAAATATTATAAGTACATACACAAAAGAATGGAAATTATTAGTAAATTTGGAAAAAACTTAAATTGTGATCTTCAGAAAAGGTGGTCCAAAAGCGTCGAAAGAGAGAGGGTCATTCGATGGTCAGTTAGTCAATATAGTAGATCACTACTCATATTTAGGAATCTGGTTCTCACACACAATGAATTGGAAAAAAATGTGCCCTTGACTTGTCCTTGCGTGCAAAGAAAGCTTTAATAAGTGTAATGTCTATTTCTCATAAAGTGGGATCGATGTCACCTAATATCTTCTTTAAGCTTTTTGATACCCGGATACAACCAATTTTATTGTATGGTTCTGAAGTATGGGGATTTCAACGTTATGACTGTTTAGAGAAGGTTCACTTATAAGCATGTAAAATGTTTCTTTGTGTCGGATCTTCTACACCAAATTGCATGGTTTATGGTGAATGTGGTAGATACCCATTATATATTAACTCTCAGATCAGATGTTTAAAATACTGGTTTAAAATTCTTCATATGCATGAACAACGTCTCCCCAAATTAGCTTATAACATGCTTCTACATTTAGATAACATGGGAAAGAATACTTGGACATCGCATATAAGAAATCTTTTATTTTCGCATTGTTTGGGTTTTATATGGCTATGTCAGTCAGTTGGAAATGTAAATACGTTTCTTAATGAATTTCGGAATCGGTCTATAAATATGTTCTACCAAGAATGGCACTCAACTTTAGAGGATAGTTCACAGTTATGAATATTACAAAACTATCAAGACTTTACTTCAACCAGAAATATATTTATCAGTACTCACTACGTAAAACTTAAGAAAACATTTAATTAAATATCGACTTGGTTTGCTAGACCTATTTGTAAATGAAGGAAGAAAACTGTCCATTGAAAAAATGAAAAGAATTTGTCCTTGTGTAATCTAGAGATAGAAAATGAAATTCATTTTGTGTTTGTCTGTCCATTTTACTATGATCTCCTAAAGAAATATATAAAAGATGATTTAATAGCAATGTCACCGATAAACGCCTTTGTAGTTATGCTGACGACAAAGAACGAATCAAATATATCAAATCTTTCTCTTTATATCAAGCATGCTTTAGCCAAAAGAAAGGAATTAATCAAACAACGTGTATATCCCAATGTGTAACATATATGATTGTATCTACATGCGTAACTCTTTCTTGTATATGGGCCGGTGGCCTTTTGTACAATACACTTCTCTGACTTTGACTTTGGCATCTTGATTGTCCTATTGTTGTCGTGGTCAGCTCCTTGTTATCACACCCACATGGTCCCACCAGTCTGCTTTCTGCGGCATCTTGATTGTCCTGTGTGTGTGTGTGTGTGTGTGTGTGTGTGTGTGTGTGTGTGTGTGTGTGTGTGTGTGTGTGTGTGTGTGTGTGTGTGTGTGTGTGTGTATGTATGTATGTATGTATGGATGGATGGATGGATGTGTTTGTGTGTGTATGTATGGATGTGTGTGTGGATGTATGTATGTATGTATGTATGTATGTATGTATGTATGTATGTATGTATGTATGTATGTATGTATGTATGTATGTATGGATGTAAGTATGTATGTATGTATGTATGTGTGTGTGTGTGTGTGTGTGTGTGTGTGTGTGTGTGTGTGTGTGTGTGTGTGTGTGTGTGTGCATGTATGTATGTATGTATGTATGTATGTATGTATGTATGTATGTATAACTCAAGTTAATGCCCCTTCATCAGGTGAATACACTATTGGGTTAAACATATCAGCATACATATATATCCGCATATGTTTACACAAGGTAAGATTAATGTACAAGGATATACTAGTATATATTAACCTATATATATTAACCCAATACGTTTACTGAGTGTATTCACCTGATGAAGGGGCATTGGAAAGGTCATCCTGAAACACCGTCATAAACTACACGGAAGTTGATATCCGGGAAAGTTTCTGCGGAGATTTACCGCTCACGGAGCGTGCCAACAAAAATATGCGATTAATATTCTGGAGGGAAAATCTAAGGAAATATGGTGCGGTCATTGCTTAATTTATGATCAACATGAAGTATCGACCTTCAATATAAGAATAGAATGTATATTACCCTGATCAGTAACATGTCTTAAAGTACAGAATACTATAAGATAGTGTAAAATACTCAAAGACATTTGTGGTCTACTAAATAGAAAAATGCATTTGATCAACTGAAAAATACTTACGTTGTAGCTTTGTTTGATTATAGAATACATTAAAACAGATCTCAAACAAATGTTAAGTGTGGTTGGTCGAAGCTACACGGAGTAAATCCAACTTTAGCACCAAATGTGCAACATATGCTCTCAATAAGGCTTTTCACATACACAAACTTAAAGTCGACAAGAGTAGTGTCCCTTGTATCTGAAACTACACGCGAGCAGCTGCGTATAGTTCAGTGTTCAGTACACTACAAACAAATGAACGAAGGTAGTCCCGTAAGCCCGCCCGTAATGTTCTCTATTGAATTGTAGTATTCACGCAGCATCGTATGCACATGAAGACAAAGCTGTAGTCAATTTACAGGGTATTACATCTCGTCTGCCCATGAACACAAGGCTGTAGTCAATTTAATTACAGGGTATTACATCTCGTCTGCCCATGAACACAAGGCTGTAGTCAATTTAATTACAGGGTATTACATCTCGTCTGCCCATGAAGACAAAGCTGTAGTCAATTTACAGGGTATTACATCTCGTCTGCCCATGAACACAAGGCTGTAGTCAATTTACAGGGTATTACATCTCGTCTGCCCATGAACACAAGGCTGTAGTCAATTTACAGGGCATTACATCTCGTCTGCCCATGAACACAAGGCTGTAGTCAATTTACAGGGTATTACATCTCGTCTGCCCATGAAGACAAAGCTGTAGTCAATTTACAGGGTATTACATCTCGTCTGCCCATGAAGACAAGGCTGTAGTCAATTTACAGGGTATTACATCTCGTCTGCCCATGAAGACAAGGCTGTAGTCAATTTACAGGGTATTACATCTCGTCTGCCCATGAAGACAAAGCTGTAGTCAATTTACAGGGCATTACATCTCGTCTGCCCATGAAGACAAGGCTGTAGTCAATTTACAGGGTATTACATCTCGTCTGCCCATGAAGACAAAGCTGTAGTCAATTTACAAGGTATTACATCTCGTCTGCCCATGAACACAAGGCTGTAGTCAATTTACAGGGTATTACATCTCGTCTGCCCATGAAGATCTAAACATGCAATAGACTATTTTCCAATCCAATCAGTTTGTCACAAATGTTTAATCCTTTAATCCTTTTAATCATTATCCTTACTGTACATCCTGGCGTCATTACCCGTGAGCTTTTTGTGAAGCTTACTGTACATTTGACTTCATCCAGTTACCTGTTTGCTGCTTGTTATCTCTTACTGTTACTAGCTACTTGCTGATGTTAATCTACTGCTTTCAACAACATGCCATGCATTTCTACCTCTCATGACTTGGATGTTGTCACTCCAGCTTGATGACGGTACAAGAATCTACACCGAAACGTCGCTGTACGCTATAAACTAGAAGGTGTTATCCATGAAGCTGTACATTCTTCTTAGTTACATTACAGACAGTTTGGTTGAAGTGAGTCACGTGATGCTGATAAATCTAGAAATATATAATTTCATAACTATATTAGTATGTAGAAACAGTCCAATTTGTCAATCACGGCGGACACATTAAACTCACACATGTCATGTTTGAGCGGTGCAATAACCTTAGATCTTGAATAATGGGCGTCGATGGAAGACGAGCGAAGGAACAGAATATATAGATAGGCGTTATTTGGTTTTGTTCTCAAGTTTAACTCATCGAGTGGTTGTTTTCATGATGAAAATGTCAACATGTTCAGACCATGCCATTGAAAAGGCCGTAACTAAAAAAAACCCCATAACAACAGCTACATCCGCGAGTATCAATGATGAATGAAATTCAGATGTCAGTGTTCTGGAGAAAGTTTGACAGAGACGGAAACTCGACGGAAACTGTCTGACGAAGGCAGTACAGTCTGACATACGGGAATGCTAATAGGTGTTATCTTTAACATACCCTCTGATATAACATGAGAGGAGTTATGTATTAGTAATGAAACTGCAGCGTCAAGTAGATAAAAAGTGAGTGAGTTGGCATGTTGTAACGCCGCTTTTGGCAATATTCCAACAATATCACGGCGGGGGTTACCAGAATGGGCTTTACTCATTGTACCCATGTGGGGACTCGAACCCGGGTGTGTGACGAGCATCCGCGCTTTAACCTCTAGGCTACCCGACCGTCCCTCAAGCAGATAAAAAGAAGAAGAAAATGTAGTCCTCATTTGGAGTGAGTGAGAGTGAATATCATGACGGGGGACAACATGATTGGACATCACACATTGCACCAATTGGAGGGAGTCAAACCCGGAGGGTCTTCGGGTAGACGAGCGAAATCTTTCACAAGGCCACATTTTGCACAGATTATGCGTATGTATTACGACCTTACCTATAGCAGATTCCTAAGCTTTGACGTCACACAATATTGGAAGTGACATCATTGCCCCAAACATTTTATAGACACTTATTTACATGTATCACCTATTTCCTAGACCAAAGATAAACAATAATTTCAAAAGAGCAGTCATCACTACATTCGAATCACGTTTGATTGAAATACGTCACGTGTAATTTGTCAGGAATGGACTGTTTGTGTTCATATAGTTTTCATGTTTTTGTGCGATCGTTTTTCGAAATACACCAGAAAAAAACTCTTTCGAGTTTTAATAATATTTTAGAATATCCAGTCTAATTGTAAAGCCTTAATGAAAACAAAACATTGAAATACACCTTTCTTTTCTGTTTATGTTCTGTTTGGCATATATTGCAGTGAGATGATATATTTACATGAAAGATAATTTGTTTAGTTAAAGGAGTTTCAAAACGATCATATCTAATTCTCTCTATTTTAATTTAACATTGCTAGTCCTCATTCTGCAGCAAATCGAAGTTTTGCAATCTGAAGTGATTGAAGGGTTTAGAAATGACCTCGTACACGAGATTATCCGAACGAATGTTGACGGAAACTGTCGATTCTCGCAACAATTGAAAACGAGGCTACATTCTGGAAACCGAGAAGAAGCCATGGCTGATTTCGACAACGAAGGATATTCTGAGAGAGATCAGGATGTTAAAACTGATCGCCAAAGGTAACATTAAGATTGAACATTACTCTAGATCTATTTGCCCCGACTTTGCTTTGCATAATTCATGTATCTGTACGTAAACAAATTAGATTTGCGTGCACGAAAATTGGGGCACTGGGTCCCCTCGTAAACCGAAAATGGCGACACTGGTTCAACAAAGAATATATCATTTCCTTGTGGCCATGGGTGTAGATAGTTGAAAATAGTATTATTAGCTTGTTTATACATGTTATACATTTATACAAATAGTGTAAAGAAAAATAAACTTCAGCCATCATCATGCTCATCGTTTATATGGACACCACTAAATTCTATGTTAGATTAGGCACCCCAAAGCACGTGTAGACCCACATTTCGGCGTATGTCGATAACACTTAGAGGAGGCAAGTTTGTTTTCCCCATAATATACCCTCGGTGTCACCCAATCAAGCCTTGTTTGTCATAACAGGTGATCAAATTAATCGGCTGGGAAGATTCTGTGACTTAGTTGATAGCCTGTTATTGTCCCCAGTGTGTGGCTTCAGTTGCTATTCTGAAGACCAGGTTAGTAAATTCTGTTCACTCTAGTAAGCACAACTGGTGAGTCCATAGAATAACCCTAAACTTTACTGAAGTGATGCTTAGAGTCATATTGGGGCTAGAAGACTTAAAAGTCTTTGGCACAGGCTGATGTCCTGACGGGGTGGATCATTGTTCCCAATAGTAATTATTAGATTGTCTGGCCAACTTGATTGTTTACAAGCTGCCATCATGTAGGTGGATTATTCCCGAGTGGTTTGTTACACAGTCATGTTGTTGAACTGTACTCATCTGGTATTGCAAACATTTAGAGGGCAGGAATTTTGAAACTTCTGGGTTGTGTTGCGATATAGCCATACTTCTTTAATATACAGTCCTCATATATAGCATACATTCATAGGACTACATCTGAGGGCACATGAATCTGTAGTTTATAGGCAGGGTACACAGCAGTACTGCCAGTAGTACTGATGCATTTCAACTCACTCTGAAAATGTCTAAATTCATCATGTGCCCTATCATAAACCTACATAAAAAGTAACCTCCAGGCTAGCAAAGTGATACCAGGAGCAAAAATAGTAAAGAAAGGTCTAACTAAATGGGTAGCATCATAAATGCAATTGTCATGGATGAAACAATTATTTCAGTTAATGTGCATTTTCCCAGATCTGTCAAAATTTTATTCCATCATACAAGGAAAATATGTGTTGGAAGGAATTACACACAGTGTTCATATTTTATGTGTTCTTTGGGAAATTATACATTTGTAGTTTTTGTAGTTTGTGTCCTAGTTGTCAAAGGTAATCTTTGGTAATAAGCACTTTACCATGTGTTTAATCATAAAACATTATGTTTTAATTATGTTATATAATTATGGTATACATGGTATAAGTAATGATTAATTACTATTAACATCTGCAAGTCTTATGTTCTAAAAAATGTTACTTTTGTTTCCGAATTGGTAACTCATTACAATATTGCTTTCTTTCCAACTCCAGTCTGCGGCGGTCTAGGTCAAGGTCACCAGTCAGACGGTCCCGGTCCCGTTCACCGAGACGTGACCGTGATAGGGACCGTGAAAGGCGTCGTCCTGTTAACCTGATCTCAAAGAGAGTGATCATTAGTAATATCCCATATGAGATGAAATGGCAGGATATCAAGGACTTGTTCAGAAAGGAAGGTCAGTCTCAGGAATTAATTATTCAAATTTTTGACAATAACATTTATATTAACTGATTAAGCAATAAATGTTATCGTTTTGAGAGAGACGAGGTCGTTAATTTAGTTTTTCAATTAATGTTTTATCTTGAAGCTGAGCTTGCTCAGCTAATAATCAAGACAGTGAGCATCTTTTACAAAAATCTACTAGACTTAAATATTTTAGAAGTTAAAACTGAAACGGGTTAAAAGGCAAAATGGTTTTTGAATTATTGTGATCTCTCTGTAACATTTGAATAATTTCATTTCAGTTGGAGAGGTTGCATATGTTGAACTTTTTGAGTTACCGGATGGGAAACCTAAAGGAGTAGGGTAAGTGCTTATGTTACGATCATGCAGTGACGATATCAATATTTATCAGATGTCTATTGGCCTTCCTGAAGAAGCAAGTCACTCTGCTTGATTTGTTGTATTTTGAGACAGCAACATTTATGGCCAATTTATGAACTATTTGAACTTAATGATATATGTGTAACAGCATGTGAAATGAAAATGAAAACCGTGGGGTCCATGTAATATTAAAAGGGGGGTCAAATAATCTGTATTTTATACACAACAATCTAAAATGGAGGTAAATGATAATTCAGTGTGAATGCTATGAGTCCAATTAGATGTAAAAGGATGACCGTGTGAGTCGTTACACAAATTCAGTTGTAGCATGCATATAAATTTCAACTGACATTGGCAACATCCGTTTTTCCAGTGTGGTGGAATTCAAAGACAAGGAAATGGCTAGGAAAGCCATAGAAAGCATGCACAGATATCAGCTGAAGGACAGATTCATGGTTGTCCGTGAGGTTTGTATGCCTTTTCACTATTTTCTTCTTGAATAATCCATACACAACATTGATTTTTTGTTGTAAATTGGATCAGTGTGTATTTCCAGTAATGGCTGACTGTTCATGATTGATACCACCTTGTTTGTAGCTACCTGCTTGAACAAGACAAAACTATCTGCTATGTTTACCTTTTCTGTGTTTCATTATGTTCCAACTTGTAGCCAAATTGAAGCATCGGGAATTGATTCAGAATTATTGGTCTCAACTGTGTTAGAAATTGTTACTTGTCCTATAGTTCTTGCCAAACTGTCCAATTTTAAAGATATCCTAAGGACAAGTAGAAATATACCCTTTTTAAGGTTTTTTTGCTATATGTTATCATAATAAGAGCTAGTGGATAAAAACTGTTAGTTTCTATCGCTGCTTCAAATGCTTCTAGTTAATGAGGACTGCCATGAGATTTTTATTTGCCCACAGCATAATTTTATTTAGTAGTATGGGGGCTAGCGTACTTGTGATAATTTGGAAGAATGTTGATATATAAATGTTTGCTGGACATTGTGATTTTTTGCACCATTGGTTGATTTGAAAGATGTCTTCCATAACTATTTTATTTTCCAGGAACGTGAAAATGACATGCGGATGCAAGGAGGCATGGGCGGGGGTGGAGGCATGGGCGGGGGAGGAGGTATGGGTGGCGGTGGAGGTATGGGAGGAGGCATGGGCGGGGGCATGGGAGGAGGAATGGGTATGGGTGGTGGAGGCGGAGGAGGAGGTATGGGGGGTGGCATGGGTATGGGAGGAGGTATGGGTGGGGGAATGATGGGAAACATGGGGGGTGGAAGTATGATGCCCCATGGACTAGACAACCAGACTCTTCAGCAATTAGGAATCGAGGGACCAGTCACCAACACTGTGTTTGTTGCTAATGTAAGTAGACAAGTGTCAGAAAAATGTAAAAACATATCATCATTGGACAACAAAAACGTATAAATGGCTAAACTAAATAAAGCATTAACTAAAACATCTTAACTTTGGGACATTATGGTACCTTTGTATCAGTTTATTGTAAATTTTATGATATGTTTCATATATTTCTTTTGAAATAGTCCACTAATGGTACATATGGAGTTAAATACCAAACAAGGTGGTTATTTCTGTATTTCTTCCTCAGCTTGACTACAAGGTGACATGGAGGAAGTTAAAGGATGTGTTCAAACTTGCTGGTAATGTGCTGAAGGCTGAAATCAAGACAGACAAAGAAGGCAAGAGCCGTGGCATGGGAACGGTGGAGTTTGAGATGCCTCTCGAAGCTGTACAGGCAATTTGTATCCTTCACATTGGAAATGTTTTTGTCAATATCAAAGGTGACGGTCACTGTTCAGGTTGCTATAAAACATGCTTGTATCGATGTCTGTATCAATGGCAATCAAGGTAACTTGAATTTTTCCATACCCTGACACATGCTGATTTGCTTCTCTCTTCTTATTCCCGAAAGGTAGTGGAAACTTCTTGTGCTGTAAGAGAACAGAAAAACATCTCACCCGAATGCACCCCTCTCTCGTGCAGGCACACTGGAACCACGTGACCCCCCTGTCTGGCTCACACACACCTATTTTCACTCTAGCGAGCTGCTTTGAAATTCTTTTCTGTGCTCATAATCCAAACCATCCAACCAGACAAAGTTATCATCCATAAACTGTCCTCCTCTTGGAAAAAAGACACCTGTGCACAACAGTAAACCTGAACGAAGCATCAGAAGTTATACTTTGATGTCCGACTCAAAAAGTAGTTACTTCTTTGGCCTCTCCATGTCATGCTCCATTATTGAAGCCATGCTGACTGCCTAGAAGAATCCTCAGAATGACTGAGCTGATTGCCTGTAAAAGAATAAAAAAATTGTTTCCGATCACGTCAGTTCAGTTTCAGCTGGACTTCTTCATTCCCAGGGCTTGATGGCCAACTCCCATTGGTCAGTGGAGGTGCTACCCCACTACAGACATCGAAGAACAAACAACAGAGCCTAGAAAATGTCTGACCACATTCACATGGGGTTCCTACAGAACAGACCATGTCAGAACCACACATCAAGGTGTGAGTTTCAAGCTAATTAGTATAAGTCAGGATAAGTGAAATATGAATTTTTAAATCAATGTCATATATGCTAACTCATACGCTGAAGCACCTGTCCAGCCGTCCCAGCTCTCCCTGATGTGATTTAAACTTAAGAATGATGGGAGAAAGATGAGTCGGACAGGTTGGTCACATGGTTCCTGTGCGTCTGCGTGTGAGAGGGGTGCATTTGGGTGAGATGTTTTTCTGTTCTCTGATAACACAGCACAGGGCATTTCCACTACCTTTTGGGATAAGAAGAGGTAAGCAAATGAGAAGTTGTCAGGATAAGTATAAATGACATTTATAATAAATAACTGTAAGATACATGTACTTGTACATCCCTGAGATCTTGTAGCATGTTATACAATTTTATTGAGTCATGTTCACATCCATCTGCTGTCTTTTAAATAGAATGATGGTCTGTGTGAAGCTCCTAGAATACTTTTCTGGAGATGTTTTGAAGTCATTTACATGTACCTGGTCATGGTTATATGATCTTTGGTGATTTTTTTAATTGTCATTTTGTCATGCAGTATATTGAACCCAGAATGGGTACATGATGATGTGTTAAGAGAAAACAAATAACTCCTTGTTAAATGTATTAGACATGACTGATTTTAGAATTATTTGAATGATTTTATGATGATTTTATGATGATTTTTTCCCTTAACTATGTCAGCTATGTTTAATGGTCAAACGTTGTATGAACGCAACATGGTGGTCAGAATGGACAAAGCAAAAGAAGACCAGCCTCCACCCATGCCTAAACTTCCACGTAAGTACATGGTATTAATATTGATCATGAATGTGATTTATTTATTGCATGATGTAAGTATAAATAGCCTTAGGACATTTTGAAGAGGACTTTCATTTTTCACTACAAAAAACATTTAAACTTTTGAGGACAATTAGATATGTATCCCAGTGGTCTAAAATATGGCTTGATCTGGAATGATGACATGAATTAAATGATAGTAAATGGAACAATTTGTTCATTGAGAAACTATTTATGTTGCAGCTGGTTTGAAGTCAATTGGTATGGGTCTTGGTGCCGGTGGAATGCCTTTGCATAATAACCCACAGATGTCCAGTAAGTCTCAGTGATTCTTGAATTTTTTAACATTTCAAATTTTGGTGACTTATGTTCACACAAAATAATGTCTTTGTACCTTTAACTATCTGTGGCTTGCTTTGTCTGGCCCAGCTCACATTCTAGGCAGACTTTTATAAAATCACTCCTTTATTTATATATAAGGGTACAGCATTACATCTGGAACTACTAATCCTGCTGTTGCTACTGTTTTACAGTACTATTTCTTTCTTTAGTGTGGTGGATAGTTTTTTGAGTGCTTCCAACAAAGCTCATTTCACGTTTAAGTGTGATCACTCCCATCTGTTAAATCTTCTATGGTTGTAATGACATCAGCATTGTTGTTTCATCGTCATGCTTGTTGTGTTGCAGACATGGGAGGGATGGGCAACATGGGAGGTGGCATGGGGATGGGAGGTGGTATGGGGATGGGAGGTGGCATGGGAATGGGCAGTGGTATGGGTGGTGGGATGGGTAGTGGTATGACAGGAGGAATGGGTGGTGGGATGGGCACAGGTATGGGGGCTCAGTCTCTGGGGGGTGGCAACATGGGAGGCGGTATGGGTGGAGGAGGAATGGGCAACATGGGGACAAGCATGGGTGGTCTTGGTAACATGGGTTCCATGGGGGGGCTTGACATGAACAGTGGGATGGGAGGTATGAACAGCATGGGGGGCAATATGGGGACAATGTCAGGAGTCGGAGGCAGCATGGGGATGGGAACAGGTATGGGGGGGAACACCATGGGAACAGGATCTATGGGAATGGGGACTGGCATGGGCAACTTTGGCATGGGATCAGGCATGTCGGATAACTTCAGTGGTATGGGCAACAACAAGATGGGATCAGCCAGCGGAATGGGCGACTCGTTCGGCAGCTCAATGGGTATGACTGGATCCATGTCCAACATGAGTGCAATGTCGGGCACCAACATGATGGGCCAGAGCAGCATGGGTGGCAACTGGGGCTCCAACTCAAACTCCAATATGGGAGGCGGCAGTATGGGATCTGGATACAGTGACCGAGGGGACAAGTCCCGCTCAACTAGACCAGATGCCTGCACAATCATTGTTAAGAATGTGAGTATCTGAAAACTGTCTTGACTGTACAGCAGTAGAAACTACCAATTTTGGTCCCCTAGTCCTTATAACTAATGATAACATATAGCAAGACCCTTAAAAATGGCAAATGTTTACTAGTCTTTATGATACCGTAACTTTTGTGCAGTTTGGCAAGGACTACAGGACTAGTGCCAATTTCTGACGCTGCTGTTTCCTTACGTGAAATGGAATTTATATTTCAAAACTATATTCAGGTACTATATGTTTTAAAGATGGGCGAGCCCTGTTTTTCCACACAAGGAACACTATATTGCTGTAGTTTCTTACAAGCCAAGTAAATCGATTACAGTCCCTGTGTTAGACTAAATTGGTAACCTTACTTCTACTCTCTTTTTCAGCTACCATACTCATTTTCATGGCAGGCACTGAGACAAAAGTTCAAGGGTATTGGTAAGATATATTCTGTTGTAATTGTTATAAGCTTGATAGTGATACTAATTGAAATGCTCTTGTTTGTAAGCACTAAAGCTCCTCTGTTGTTGACATTTCTGAAAGACCAAGTTGTTTTATTTGTAGGTGATGTGAAGTATGCCGAGATTGAGAAGGAGAATGGCCGATCCACGGGCGTGGGGCTGGTTCGGTTTGGCAATGCCGATGATGCACAGAGAGCAATCTGTATCCTTTGTAAAGTGTGTGTCTGATCATGCTTATGCTATATTTGGATAATTCACCTTCCATTTAGACCTTAAGTCCTTTCATATTGTGCTACGTTAAGCAGTTTTTTAACATGTAGTTCATCAGGAGACCTCACGATGAGGATGATATGGTTAAAATGTGTGACCTGGGTGCTGTTGTACAAAGCGATCTTAGCCCTTAGGTGACGGTAAACTCATGTCCTCAACATAGATTTATAACAGTCATAGTGTAAGTTTGTTTTGTACAACGGCACCCTTGCTGATTATATGCCATAGAGTCCCCAAGGTGTGGCTAGTTTCTATGGAATTGCCTGTCCCAGACGTAATTGTTACCAATGTGTAAAACAATATTCAAGATTTTGCATACATTGGTGTTGTATCTTGTTTAGTACCGGTAATATGAAACCCTGTATACAGGCATGTGCCCTGGTTATAAGTTGTTTTCAGTTTACCTCTTGTTCATTAGTTTTCCAACCCGTAACTTGTCGTAAGAGGCGACTACGGGATTGGGTGGTCAGGCTTGCTGACTTTGTTGATGCATGTCATCATATCCCCAGTTGCATAGATCAATGCTCATGATTTCAGCCTCATGTCTGGTCCAGCCTCAATTATTTACAGACCGCTGTCATATAGCTTGAATATTGCTGAGTGCGGCATTGAACAATAAACTAACAAACAAATCCAACCCAGAAAGTGTTTTTTGAAAGTAACTGTTGTTAATCCTTGACCCAGTTCTCAGCAAGCATGAACCGTGCTGACTGTGATGGCCGGGAAATCTGTGTGCGTCTCTACCAAGGTTGAATATGTGCACCAGAATCACATGTACGTACCCCCTGGGTCATGTGACATCAACATTGATATAGCAGTTCATCGGCATATCGTGGCAGAATCTTTCTTTTGGGCTCGATTTACCTGTGCAAAGTTGTGTTTCACAAACGTTCTTGAGAGACAATCGTACACTGTTTTTGAAACAACAGATTGCTATCAATTTCTGAGGAGAAATTACGACCTCACTGTATTCATATTGTACTTTCTTTACTCATTCAGTCAATAGTTCTTCAGTCTCATGTCTTGTCTCATTGTTAAAGTTATGTGCTGTGAATGTGATGATCAGGATCAAGGTTTGATACTAATTTCAGTCACTGAATATTTTCATACTTCTAAGATTTTTTATTATGTCATCAGTAGTTTTATCAGTCGTTTTTATGAAACAATGTATTGTCATACGGTATTAATAAATAATTTGAAAGGATGTAAGTTGAATTCAGATTTTATTGTGGAAGTCGCTTCCATTGCATGGCAAGCCATTGGCATGGGGTTTAATCAATATGAATTCATGGTCAGCAGTGTATTGATATTATGAACAGGAAGGGGCTTGGTTGACGAAGAACAATTTTCTTGCAATATAACTATCATTGTTGGTCTCTTATAACTAAATTGATATGAGTCTTGAAAGAGTGTTGTGAGTTTTCTTTATGTAATGCAGGAAGATGGATTTGAAGTTTGTACATTTCCCTGACTTGCTTAGCAATCAAGACACTTTTCGACTCGGAATTTCAAAAGTAATGTCGGTGGTTTGATCAAACATTTGTGTTGACAAATTTATAATCTTGTTACATGCTGTTTGGGTGACAGAACATTGGCTGCTTCTGTTTGGGACTCTCCTGGAGACTCTGGAAGTACTTATTAGTGGAATGTTTCGTCGAGTATGCCATGAATGGTCAGCAAAACATCTAGTCCACACTTTGCCATTACCAAGTCCTGAGAATGTCATCACTGCTGAGAAAGTTGTTCAAACCATGGGGAAGGGATGATTTCATGGTTCAAGTGAACTGTTTTGTACTTTGTTTCAGAGAAATGCTGTTTTTAATGTTACACTGATGTGTTTTGAGTATTGAAGAAGCAGCATTACAGTTAATTCCATGTTGACTCTGTATGGCAGATAAGACAATTGAACTTGTATTAACAGTTTGGATGATAGATTGTATTGTGCAAGTAGATGTACCAATAATGGACACTCAGTAGCTTTATGCTTAGTAGAAAGACTTTCTTCTTTTTTGTGATGTGTGAAGACTTTGTGGAGATAGTGACATAGTGGAGGTCAGTTTTCTTCAAATTCAGAGTTTTCAAGATCAATATTCTTTAATCCGAAAGATTAGAGACTGCTTTAAATTAGGTTGCTTTTTGCCCGATTGTGTTACTCAATGAGAAATGATTAGTGGTACATAGGGTAGTTTTTTTTCAATTTTTAATACTGCCAAGTCACTGTTTCACAGTTGACAAAACAGTCCGAGAATGGTATCAACTGGAGATTATTTTGTCCAGAATAATGTGTCTATATTACTTTCTTTTCATATGACAAGTTACTATGTTGATGTTGAATAAAGCACCAGTCTACAGACGATTAGTTTCCATCTTGGTGGAATTTTCATCTCTCTGAACAATAACCAATTGTGATGCTTTTGGGATAAATGATACCATTTGGATGTTGAAAGTGTTCACCGTGTGTGGATAGTCATATTCCTTGAGGAACAACACTGGGAAGAGGGTTTGGCAAATGTCAATGGTTGATCATTTGCTGCCAGTTAATGTGGATTTGGTCATATGCTGTCAGACAGTTTACATGCTTTTCAACGTAGAGTTGATTGTACAACGTTGGCGGTTGGATGTTACTGTCTTCCTCTGGTGGTGGAGTAAGTATGTCTTGGTGAGGAAACTTGTTCCTTGCTGTGTGTCATGTTTTTTGTCATGTGTGTTATCAGCTTAAACTTAATAGATGCTCTATTGTCTTTCAAATGTTTGACAACGGGCAATATGTTCATGTTACTCGTTTAAAGTTCTAATACACTTGCTTTGATACCATTTCCTTTTCCTCCCAGTTGCAAGGTTTTCAGCAATTTACTGCTATTTTGTCCTCCATGCTAATTTCACTGCTAAATGAGGTAAATGAAATGCTCATGTCGTATAACAATTATGCTGTTTATCATTGTCTGGGACTTTGACATGTGAGAGTAGCAGTATATTAACACCATTATCAGATGTTGTATAGTAACATCTAGAATCTCTTGGCTTGGCCTCCTGCAGTAGATGTTGTGTGTGTCTTTGACTTATTAAAATAGAGGCTGGGTAGACACCTGAGTCAAGGGAGATTACTTGGTAGACAGCTCATTCAAGGGAGATTACTTGGTAGACCGCTCATTCAAGGGAAGGTTTCCCTTGCACCATGTGATTGTGGAATCTTGAGGCCGACATCAACATCGGAGGAGTTGTTTTCCAAGTTACAGGCAAATGTGTTGATTTCATTTCTTCATTGCTTTGTTCATAAATATTTTGGTCACTGCATCAGTTGATATAATGCTTGCACATTTGTAACCTCACCTCTGTTGCATCTGTATTGGAGGTATTCATTGGGTTGTTTTCCACAATTGTTCGCCTTTCCATCTGAAGGACATGATTTCTTGTGCAAGCCAGCTCACAATGCCAAATATTTCTAACTTTGATAATGATAATAAAAAGTTGTCATTTCATCCAGTGCAAATGTAATTTCAAATTAATTAAAAATATGATGATGCTCTTTGTAAAGTAGTTCAGTGTAATCGATTGTGTGATATGTCCTTTTCTGAAAGTTCATATGTAAAGCATGTTTTTCACACTTGCAGGTTTATCAAGAAAGGTGTTCATCCTGGTCATGAGGAGTTCAGCTGAGAATGCAGATACTGTCCAGGTGAGATAAACACTCTTGAAGGTGTTTAACAGCCAAGACACTGCTTGGTCATAGGAAATGAGGATTACAAGCCTATTTCAAATTATCATGGACAGGTCATTGTTCTGCCTTTGCAGTTTATATGAAACTTAATTCAAGCTTGTCACATCTGAAACTGTTTCCTTGGTAACTCTGGTCTCACATTCTTGAGCCACCTGTTTAGTTGGATCAGCTGCATTAGCTCATTTTTGTTACTGAAAAATTATGTTGTTGCATCATTTCTTGATGCACTTTGTGTAGGCAGTAATCACAAAACCATTCCAACAGAATGAACATCTGATCATTGGTAGCTATACATATTTTTGTCACAAGATTTCTTTTAACCTTTAGCCTGCTGAATTGTTTTCAGACTTCTTGGCCCTGCCTGCTGGATTAATTTTAGCATAAGGCGATGTAAAGAGGGTGGGTGATTTCAAACAGCTGGTGCTTCATTATACAAGGGCCAATTGAAGAAATATATTGCACATTTATTCCTGACAGAAAAATACACATTACTATGTAAAAAAATCCTGATGTTTTCAATCATACCAAGGTTAAGACCAAAACGAACACAAAATTTGTAAATTTTCGTAATCTTGCCTGAATTACGATATTGAAGGTGGTTTACGTTTCATGTTAGGAACCTTTCTAAATCGTTAAATTTGTGCTAATTGATTTCAATAATCAGATCACCGATATCTTAATTTTAACTGAGTATAAATTCGATGTTTTTTATTGGTAAGTAACAGCGCGGTGGTAAATTATGAACCATTTCTGTAAATTTATTATCAAAACGTTAAACAGAAAAAAACTAAATTTTCGAGGTCACCATGTCAGTTGCAGAAATACGAACATTCGAGTTAATCTAACATGTCACGTTATCAAATTTGCAGGAAACAATAAATGACTCATGAATATTCACCAATCCTTATTTCAAGTGTTTTGGTTGAATATTTACGATATACGAAAACACAAATACCATGTCATGATGCTAGCAGACGTTCGAACATCAAACATGGCGCGCTTCGCCCGACCTCGTCGTAACTTATTGCTATTTTAATATCAACAAAGTTTACACTGTCTTCATGTTTATAACTTGGCGAAAGTTGACTATCTTCTTAATCGAAGATTGTTTCATTTGTCATTTTCCGTTTAATATGACGAGAGAAAAATGAAAATAAAGATCGTAAATTCTGACAGCAATATTTCAGTTTGCGCAAAGGTCACCGGATGTGATGTCACAGACAGGGGTAGTCTGCTGATAATCTTTCGAAACAAAACAATTACAGTCAATTTTGAAATATTTCGCCTGTATTATAAAGAATAAACACAAATCACTACATACTATCAGTAATCGCCACTAACATGAAATTACAAAGTGATTTTCACGATATAATTGACGTACTTTTTAATCCGTTGGACCTTGCATGCTCCCGTGACCCGGAAACACGCCACATGCAAGTTTCTCGGTATCTTTTATTTGAACTTTTGTTGATACATAAGGCTCACCATTCCATGTTACGTTGAATATAAAGTGATATGATTCATGTATCTGCGATGTACATGTTGATGACTTTGTTTTCACTATAATAATTATGTGTTTGAAGCAATAAGTCCATAGAAATCGTCGATCGGCAACGATCACACCCCACAACAGGTGCGCGATAATAGGCGTGACAAAACGTGTTTCAAAATAGCATTCATGCGATGCCGAATATGGTAGGATATACGCAGGTGGGTGATGTAAATATATATATTAAAAAATACGATATACATATTTTCAGTGTTAGTTTCTAATTAAATGTGGGATATTTAAATATTTTTTCCTTTTATAATTTAATACATTTATCGATTCTAGATCTAGCATGATTTTACAACAATTCATGGATCATCTTAAAATTTATTCCATCAATATAGAGACCGCCATGATTGCGTATTGATGATAGATTTGTTAATGTTTAATTATATACATCTGTTCACAGCTTCTAAAATATTAAGATATATTTAGTATCTATTTTTTCCACAATGATTATGTGTATGGATACTAAATATTGGTCAACAGGTCAATGCATCAGCACAGTGTAACTGATCAGACTTTAATTATTATCTTTAGTTTAAACATATTTTATTCAACAATTGTCATCTTTCACCTGAACATAAATTATGTGAATAAGTAACCATTTGATGTCATTATTTAAGTTTAATATTTCATAAAATAATATAGAAATAGATAAGATCCTTATATGAACCTATACATACACAACTCATGTGTATGAAGTTGTTTGTTTCCAAAAAACTAATTCTTAAATATAATTGTAATATGAATACGATACATTAATTTCTTGTAACAGAACATGATATTTTTGTTTGTTTAATCACAAGAACCAGGGTGGCACTTAGCTGGTGAGTTAGCCATATATTTATAAGAGAATGTTATCTTTTGAAAAAGGAATAGGGCACATATACATACATTGACAATTCTTGCAGTTCTGTTCGGTTGGAGAAATGTACATTGAAATATCCTACCTTATGTATTTTTTCAGGGTTCTCACCAATGAAATAATGTGTAATTAATGTGGCAGGACTTTCCAGGTTTGTTGCAGTATGCTCTCGTGTGCTTGACAGTGACACTCATGCATGTCCCCTGAAGGAACATGAACCATTGTGAAATGTGATCAACAGGTTTTCGTCTTCAGTCAATATAATGTACAAAAATTCTAAATAAATGCAGATCATCACCAGCTTTGGATCTGACATCCTTAATCATTTTGATGGGTTTCTGAATATACAGTCAGTATAGGTCTTTATGTTCTTTGTGTCTCTCAGCCTTCTGGGTGGAATGAAAAGAAATGTCCCTGTATACATGATTACCTTTGTCAGATGTATTTTGTCCTGTCAGCCACACCCCCTGACTTTATTTCACCTTATGTGGTTAATTTTCGCATACATGTACTGCTGCAAACCTGTTTTTCACTTGTATATGCAATCACAGTATCAAACTTAATCAGCTGGTGTGTCACAGGTTCCTCAGTTGGTGTGTATAAAAGTGCCCTTGCCATCATGAAACAAGAAATGCCGAAAACAAAAGCATTTGCAATAACAAAAAACCCACATTTGTCCTTTCTTGAATAATCTTAGGATTAGTGCTTCAAATTTTTTGTGTCATAAATTAATTATTAAATTTCCTAAGGATTTTTCTTTGATGGACCAATATCAAACCATCTGACAAGTTAGACTGAATTATTACTTTAAAAGCCCTCATTTCTGAGGTGTCCATATTTTTTTTCTACTTTTAGGACAAAACATGAGCCGTCTACCTGAGCTTGGTTACGTAAACAAATACTTGTTTAAATGTGATTAGATATGTTTTTTTTATCTCATTGTTCTATGAAATCCATTTGAAATGTGCTTTTTTGTACGTAAAATGTCTTGAGAGCTTGTACCCAAACAGGTATGTGCTTTTGTGCCCAAAATATTTTTGTATTACAGTTTTGTTGTTTCAAACTTACACATTGCTTTTTATATGAAAAAAGTTAATTTATTATCACTTTTCTGTCAAAACGCTAGATCTACAATTACCTTACGGTTTACCAATTTACTGGCCTCTTCTCTAGTGACAAGAATTTATTACTTTCCTATCACAATCAGTCAATTTGAGTTGTGCCAATGTGGACTGACTACACTCAAGGACCACGTACATTTAGGTTAGTCATATTATTGATGAAATGTTTTACCATAATGTTCAGCTCATTGTTTGCAATAAACATGAAAAAATAAATATGATCAAAAGGATTTAGTTTAGTGGGTACAAAATCATCAAGTGCTTTGGGTACAATTTTGTTTTGGGTACAAAATCACATAGGCCCTACATTTATCCAGTCGACGTGAGTACCTACTTCCATCCGTTCTGAAGATTGGGGAGGGGGAGTAAACGTTCTAAAAACAATCCTTTTATTCTAAATTGTCCTTCTTGCAATGACAGACCAATAACAATCTTCTGTTGTTATTATTATGGCATATTAATATGTTAAATCGCTCTCCGCTGTCGTCGTTTTCAGAAAATAATTTTAAAATCATCGAGCGCGGAATCCTTTACGGTTTCGGATTTAGACTTACAAATTTGATGTTACGCATCGGCGGCAATCACGTATAAATATGAAACAAATAGGAGTGAAGACTGCTATCCAGATCAATAAATAGTAAACAAATGTCGAAAAAAGTAAACTATGTATTTTCTTTTGAATTTGAATCTATTTCGGAATTTGTTTTATGATCGCTTACCAACTTTTGCATATTTTGCTTCGATGTGTCATGCGGTACGTGCTTCCGGTTTCAGAAATGATAGGAAAAATTGCAAGTATTTCGATTATTTTCCGTAAACTGCATTATATTGCTATTGCATGATTTACCTAGAATGTATAACAGTTCAGATTTTGCGTATCATCCAATATTTGTCATTATTTGCAGTGTTTGTTGACTTTATTCAACTACACAAATCGCGAGTTAGGCCACGCCCAAACGTATCACCGACGTTTGTCGGCTTGTTGATGTGTCCGAAAGTTTATCAAACGAAATCATTTGAAAACTCTATAAAAATGATATTTTTTTACACAGATTTATACATTCGTGTCAATAATTCTAGAAAATGAAGTTAGATGTAACAAAATTATTATAATAGTCTTACGGGATCATTATGCATGTGGAGTTGTTTGTTTACCGCCGTTGCCATGATCGCACAAGTTTCATCCAATCGATGATGTTACGATTCAGATTGTTTTTGTTTATAATTAATTACTTCGAAAATTGCTAATTTTTAGAAATTAAGGAACTTGAGTGTGTTCCTTTCGTCGGCAAACAATAAATTATGATCGATTGTGAAAAATCATAACATTATAAAGAAAATATCGGACTGCATGCCGATCAGCGTGAAGTGCCAAAAGTCAACAATGGCCGTTTGTGGTAGTTGTGTGCCGCGAAGTTTGGCTGAAACTTTCTAAACTCGCGATATTTTCTTTTTGAGGTAAATACACTACTGAAAGTTTTGATATTGAGCAAGCTGAGCATTTATGCATGCCATACGTAATTTAAATGTAACGCAAAGCCTTCTTGGTAAATAGATATGGCGAGTTTTTTTTGTGGGTGTCCTTATGCTATTCGCCTGTCGAACTGGTTCGACAGTAGCAACACTGGTAGTGACAAACTCTGTCGAACTGGTTCGACAGTAGCATTGAGAGCTTTAAGGGCTTGCTGTATTGTAGTACAATATTTTTTTTGTATTTCCTTTTTAGGGTTGATCCTGACAGAGGTTGAGAAGTGCCTTGGATTAACAGCCAAATCCTGTTGAGGTCCATCAAACAAAGCTGTGATCATTCCTGTTATGTTGATAGTGAGTATTCTGAATTACTGTAGGACTTGGGATATCACCAGCAACTCGTCACACCACCAGGGTGAACACTGGCCTCCTGTCACTGAGGATAAGTGATTTCCTTATAACACCACCTTCATTTTCGACTTTCCTCCCATTGTCTTGTAGAGCTGGAGTACTGACTTTAAAAGGGTCATCCATCTGCCTCACTGACTACTCTCGTTTGGATATTTGCAAGACCGACGAACGCTAAGTAGGCTGACATCTTGTGAATTTAAAGACCTTCTTGATAGCTGCAGTAATGATGAGAGTTGTAGAAAAATGCAGTCCACAATGTCACATTATGGGGTACGATTTTTCACATGAAAATGTTTTTTTCACAAGGATGAAACATTTGTCTCTGTTGCAGAACTACTATCACTTGCCTTGGGAGCAGAAGGCTGCGGGTCCAAGGAAGTGGAGTGTGCTGAACATCAACAGAAAATGGAGGATGGAAATCAGATGTTGATAATTGTAGCATCATCTGTCTCCATTAAACATTGTAAACATCAATCTTGTCTGTGTTGCTTCAGCTGGGATTCAGATCAGTTGTCTCCTCTCCACTGTTTCTATAACTGAATCAATCTGTAATGGGTTTTTTGGGCTACTATTGACTTCTTTTTGATACAGAAATGTTTCCTTAATGTCTGGGTTAGAATGAGTAAAGGGGAGACCCATGGATCAGGCTGTCAAGACTGTTACTAGGTTGTGAAAGTGTTGCTCTCAATATTGATCACTGTGCGTGCGTGCGTGCACGCGTGTGCAGTGTCACACAAAGAAACAAATACTATGTCAGCGGTAAAGCGTTCTTGTCTCATACTGTATTGTAACCTACCTTACTAAGATTCTGGTCCTAGCCAGCAGGGATGTGTGTCAAGATCAGAAACACAAGTGCAGCAACAGTGACAGTCAAATACTTGTCTTGCGCTCTAACTGATGCTTGGGTTTATGTGTATGCTGGTTTGGGCACTATTTGGGACATAAGCTGACAGGGACACCTTTCTGGGATGAATTTTATCCAATCCAGATGGGGATTCAAACCCTTGTCTACGACATTTCATACCAGACTCGAATGTTTACAGACTGCCGGCATATAGCTGGAATATTGCTGAGTGCGGCGTTAAACAACAAACAATCATCAAGCCAACACTTCAACACCAGGCTATCTGCTGCCCCAAACTTGAAACAAACAGATGTCTTCAAAGGCTTAGCAGCAGCGTCATGGAAAATGGCTTAGGTTAACCCCTTCGACTGACAGATCAGTAATCTCTGTTCAGCTTGTTCCCCCACACACTGTCTAATGGCTCACAGTATTGGGTCGGAAAGAATCTAAAAAATTTGATAACTGAACACACCTTGCAACTCAATTCTTTCTAAATAAGCACTATGGAATAATCCATACAGGTATCAATGTGCATGAAGTTCATGAGAGAAGAACAGTTTGGGTTTGTAAGTGACAATGGGACATAACATTATTTGTACTGACTATTTGGTATGCCACGTTATCCCCCACCCAACAAAGTTGGCAGGGGATATAGAAACAAGCGTTTCGATCCGGAGCATAACTCAGAAACCGTTCAATATTTTTTCATGAAACTTTGCAGGTCTGTCAAGTACATGCTGAACTGGGGTCTTTTTCTATTTAGAAATTTTAGAAATTTTTATTTTTTACTATTCCATGGCAATAAGATGGACTTAGGTTCTGTGAGGGTAGGGTTCGTTTCTGGAGCATAACTCATAAACCATTCAATATTGTTTTATGAAACTTTGCAGGTCTGTCAGGTACATGCTGAACTGGTGCCTTTTGCTATTTAGAAATTTAAGAAATTTTTAACGTTTCCATGGCAACAAGATGGACTATGACAAGTTCCACCTCGGTTAAAAAAGGTTAGGGTTTGTTTAGATTTGATAATGTCATGAATTCTGCAACAGGGGCGGGGGATATAGCCACGTTAGTGGCAAACTCTTGTTTTGTCATTATTAATCATTCACACATTCATCAAACTTTTTTCTTGAAAATAGAAGCCCAGAATGAGACCAGCAATCAATGCTATAAGGGAGTGGCGTTCCTTGAGTTGACGGCTAATTCATACACACACATACATTTATACAAAAAACACCTGCCTGATAAGAAAAACTGATAACAGCCAACCCCTCTGTAGCTTGCATCAGGTGACCTTTCACACTTCACTCAACGAGGAAGAATGAAAAGAAGAGCTGATTTGAATGGGAACTGTTTGAAGTTTCTTGATGTGGGTACTTGCCTGGAATTATACTCCAGTGATCACTAAACTGCCTCACAGTGTCATCTTATAGCATGAAAACATATACGCAGCAGAGAGATGACAAAAACACTAACATACACCATATACGAAACCTGATGAATTATTTATTCAAGAATAAATACATTAATACATTATATGGTATATTGTGTGTTGATCAGCGGAGATGTTTTAGCAGTTTATGCTATAGTGTTCTGGCCAGTTGAACCATCGGGTGGTCTTCATTAGTCGGGGCTTATTAAATGTGTACAGTAGTCCAAACTCTCTGCTTAGATAATTCTACAGTGAAGTGATCATAAAGAACTTGCGGAACTCAGTCTGCCTTGCAGTCCCTGAACCACATTACTTACCCTTTGTCCAAGTCTTTTCTGTAATGCAGAAGCTCTAAGTGAAGCAAGCCACTTACACTTCAGTGTAGAAACTAACAAGGTGTTTACTTTTCATTTAATGGGGATGATGGGGTAGCTCGGTGGTTAAAGCATCCACTTTCATGCCGAAGACCCAGTTTCTATTCCCTACATGGGTACAATGTCTGACGCCCATTTTGGCGTCCCCGCCATGATAGGTGCTAAAAGAGGCATAAAACAATACTCATTTTTTATGGTCTATGGATCCACCGACCAACATTTCATAACTGGGGACACAGTCCAGCCCTACAGAACAATATATATTCTTTTACCGCAATCTGGTGACAAATTTCAGCAACTGAACACAGATGAGGGAGGGATACGTTTCTCTCAGAAATGCTCATACTCATCTTCCATCCTACATACCATGCTTCAACAGAACAATATGGCTAGGGCATATACATATTCTGAAAATCAAGTGACATGAAAGGCTTAAAGAACATTGGAAACTACTCTCAGAACAAAACCATAATAAATAGGCAACATTACATCATATCTAACAATAACTGACTAGTACATGTACCTAAAACCTGCATTATATGGATATATATAAATTACTATCACAATTAAAGTAAACAAGACAACACAAAACAATAACATTTGTGACACAATGATTCCTGTCTATGTTGAAATAATTATTTCTCATTTTGGTGATGTGACAATGAAATACCTGTCTTAAAATCAAATATCATTCATAAAAAAACAATTGGCAGTTAGTCGTCAAAGCTGTTGTCATCGCTGTCGTCTCTCTCCGGGGAACTGCCGTGGGTCATCTGGTTGATCTTGGTCAGTCTGTTCTTCAGCATCTGCAGATGGTCTTCACTGGGGAGTCGGCTGACCAGAGACGGCATGTCCTCCCCCTCCCCAAGCCGCACCGGCCGAAGCTTAATGCCCTTCTTGATCATGCCAAATATGTCTCCCAGTGGATCTGTCAAGGAGATGATGGCTGTGAGTGAATGATGCTATTGACTAGTACAGAGGACATTGTCACTAATCAACACATCTTCCTGAGGCAAGGGAGTTAACTGACTATGAAAGTCCAGTTTCCATCCTTGAATGATGGAGTAATATTTTGGCTGCCCTAACGAGTCAACATTCAAAGTGATCACCTGATTTGATGCACTTCCCAAAGTAAGAACCATTTTATCACAATATAAATTTTGACTGGGTGCCGCCATTTTGTTGGAAGAAAATGGAAGTGATCTGTGAGGTGCAATATGATTGCCAGAAATAAAGTTATGTTATTTTAAAATATATGTTTACGAAATAAAAAATATATAACAAATGGAGCCAAAAGCAATGCTTTATTTCCAACAGCTAAGGCTATTAAGACTTTCTAAATCATTCCAGACTTGAGTTGGATTTATCCTTAAATTTTTATGTCTTGGTTTGAGGATGGTGATGATATGAAAGAGATTTTGTGCATCTGATCCTGTTGAACTGTTACTGACCTGACCGTGGTGTCTCTGGTCTCTCCACCAAAGGCTTTAGCTTATTCTTGCCAGCCAAAAGGGACTGCACTGAGGGGGGTCCCCCGGATGACTGGTCAGACGTATTCTCCTCCGTGGCAGACGACTTCTTCAGTCTGTTCCGTGCTTCCTCCAGGTTACCAAAGGGAGACGACCCCTGCAAACCAGCACCAGCGAGTGGGGGAGGGGCACCTGTCGGGAGCGGGGGTGGAGGTGGGGGTGGGGGTGGGGGCGGAGGGTGGCCACCAGGTGGTGGGGGTGGGGGACCACTTGGAGGTGGCACCGACATGGTTGTATCTTCTGCTTCCAACATGGATCCTGTTAGAGTCTGGCCATTAACGAAGATTGTGACACCTGAGTCAGTGGTGTCCTTGGCAACCGCGGGCCTCACAAACTTCTTCCTCTCACGGGGTGTTGGTCGGGGAGAACCTTTATAACTGGCGAGGGAGTTGCCTCCCCTTGACCTTACTTGGAGGGAGGGCATATCGTTACCGCATAACGATCCTTTCCTCTGACTTGGTGGTTGGTATCGTGGTGGCTTTATCGTTGCAGGTGTCGGGTATTTCTGGAAGCAAGTCACAGGTTTGATATTATGGCACTAGAGGAAATAGCACTTATACACATTAGGAACACAGGCAAATACTTTCGTCCAGTGGGTGGTCACTATTTTGGTCAGGTGGAGTACATATACGCTGTTAAAGTAGAGGCAAGTATACAGCTTCCAGGCTGGAAACTCTCGTGCTTCGTGAAACGTCAACATTTCAGCATGCCCTAAACAACAAACTCCTGACTGCATGAACCATACAATCTGTATGAAAATTGTGCAATCTGCTTTGTGCAATCTGCTTCAGATGTTAATGGTGGAGTTGGTGGATCTGCATTGTATAGTTCCTGGGACTCAAGCATTTGCTGTGCTCTAAGACAGATAGAGAACATGTGCCAGTACTTCATAGTTAATACTCCGATAAAGTACTGGCCTCGTCCTCTATCTATTATGTATATTTAATTGGTATTTATCTGGAAGTATGTCACATGTATTTGATACCTTGGTTACAGTTTTAATTAGAACATATGGACCGTCTTAATACGAACAGAAATTCTACAAAAATAAAATATTAGTATTTCCTGTGAATCATGTTAATGGAATTAAAAAGTGCTTTTGCTGTACTTTTACACCAAGTTGATAAAACAAATTAACTGGTCTGAGCATCATTAGATAATTATTAATTGCTCTGAGCATCATTAGATAACTAATAATGGACAATGAGAATCATGTTCAGAGTATTCCATAAATATGTATTCATGAAAAGTATTTTGACTCACGACTTTGTAGGATTTGAGTCTATCAATTGTTTTCTTCCTTTCTTCTTGAATAAAATCTGTCTTTCTGTCTTCTTCATCTTTCCTCAGGTCTCGTTTCTGAAATATTTCCCCACACATTTGAATACAAATACTGACAATAGTCCTCAGTCTAGGAATATTTGCTTTCTTTCTTAATTCAATCATTTCGTGTGAGTTGGCTTTAACACAGTTGTGGACAGTATTCCAGCTAAAACACAATGTGGCAGTTTTAGGATGGAGCAACCAATGTAATGCAGTTACCAAATGAAACCCAGGAGAATGTTTCACAGGCATGAGGCACATAAGACTCAGTGAGCCAGAAGGTTCAGTCTGCCAGAAGAGACACGTCAGTCCACCAAAAGACTCACAGTGTACAAGAAGACTAACAACCTCACACAAGACTAACCGCATGCCAAAAGACTCACGGTCTGCCGGGACACTGAGTGAGTCTTTTGGTGGACAGGCCCCTACAGGACGGACAGGCCCCTACAGGATAGACAGGTGACTCACTATCTACAGGACAGGCAGGTGACTCACTATCTACAGGACGGACAAGTGACTCACTATCTACAGGATGGACAGGTGACTCACTATCTACAGGACGGACAGGTGACTCACTATCTACAGGACGGACAGATGACGCACTATCTACAGGACGGACAGGTTACTAACTATCTACAGGACGGACAGGTGACTCACTATCTACAGGACGGACAGGTGACTCACTATCTACAGGACGGACAGGTGACTAACTATCTACAGGACCCTACAGGATGGACAGGCCCCTACAGCACGGACAGGTTACTCCCTATCTACAAGATGGACAGGTTACTCCCTATCTACAAGATGGACAGGTTACTCACTATCTACAAGATGGACAGGTTACTAACTATCTACAGGATGGACAGGCCCCTACAGGACGGACGGGCTCCTACAGGACGGACAGGTTACTCCCTATCTACAAGATGGACAGGTTACTCCCTATCTACAAGATGGTGAGGTTGCTCCCTATCTACAGGATGGACAGGCCCCTACAGGACGGACAGGCTCCTACAGGACGGACAGGTTACTCCCTATCTACAAGATGGACAGGTTACTCCCTATCTACAAGATGGACAGGTTACTCCCTATCTACAAGATGGACAGGTTACTCCCTATCTACAAGATGGACAGGTTACTCCCTATCTACAAGATGGACAGGTTACTCCCTATCTACAAGATGGACAGGCCCCTACAGGATGGATAGGCTCCTACAGGACAGACAGGGGACTCACTATCTACAGGATGGACAGGCCCCTACAGGACGGACAGGGGACTCACTATTTACAGGATGGACAGGTGACTCACTATCTACAGGATGGACAGGCCCCTACAGGACGGACAGGCCCCTGCAGGATGGACAGGGGACTCACTATCTACAGGACGGACAGGTGACTTAATATCTTCAGGACGGACAGGCCCCTACAGGAGGGACAGGTGACTTACTATCTACAGGACGGACAGGTGACTCACTTTCTCCAGGACGGACAGGTGACTCACTATCTACAGGACGGACAGGTGACTCACTGTCTACAGGGTCGACAGGTGACTCACTATCTACAGGATGGACAGGGGACTCACTATTTACAGGACGGACAGGTGACTCACTATCTACAGGACGGACAGGTGACTCACTATCTACAGGATGGACAGGGGACTCACTATTTACAGGATGGACAGGGGACTCACTATCTACAGGACGGACAGGTGACTTAATATCTTCAGGACAGACAGGCTCCTACAGGACGGACAGGTGACTTACTATCTACAGGACGGACAGGTGACTCACTATCTCCAGGGTCGACTGGGGACTCACTATCTACAGGATGGACAGGGGACTCACTATCTACAGGGTCGACAGGGGACTCACTATCTACAGGATGGACAGGGGACTCACTATCTACAGGGTCGACAGGGGACTCACCATCTGTGGTCCATGGTGGTGCTTGACTTTGTCCACTGTCTCCTTCTGATGATTCAACTTCTTGTTCCTCTGGGCCTCCACTGCTGCCTGCAACACCAGTTCAGGTCAGTGTTAGAAATAACATGTGCCTCTATGCCTTTGAAGAACTATTTGTTCTGATGGACTAGCAACCTCAGTAGCTGGTCAAGGATGTTTCTAGATAGTAGTTAGTTGCTTTGCAGAAGGATGTCAGACATCATCATCATCATCGTCGTCGCCCTCTGGGACTAGACTAACACATGAAAGCTTTTATTACAAAATACATTTCTCTCTTCTAAAATGAAAACAAATAATTTTCCTGATGCTGACTAAAATACCAGTCACTATTTCAACCGCTCCTCTCCCCAAGATGACATAACTGTGGAACAGAGCCGGCTAGAGCTGGCAAGATTTGCTTTTTACATAAATCTAATTTTGTTTTCATAAAATACATCTATTCAACAGTCAAGGTGCAGGACTACCTCGGGGACTGAACTAGCACACCTAATTTACAACCAAAAGGTCTCTCCAAACCTCACAGTCCAAGCCCTACCCTAGTGTGATATGAAAAATGTTTCTTCCACCTACAGCAAATGCTCCTAGAAATATCATGGAAACAAACAAAAAAGATTTCTGAGGATAAATAATGAATATTAGATCTGTTGTATTATATACTCTTCAAAAAAGGAAACTTGACATAGATGTAAAACCACTTTTTGCCAAATATCTAAAATAATTACATTAAATGAGAACCAAAAAAGTCAAACAGAAAGATGATGTGTCTATAATTCGCGAAAACACATGCAAAGCACATAAACGTAGCGTTTGGGGATCAATTTTACAGCTTCATCCAAACGCAATCGCCTGTAAAAAACGTGCAGCACAGGATCCTGCATTTAGGCATGCAGACCCCCCTGCTGAATGGGTATAAAAATCCACATCAATGGCTGTTCAAACAGTCCTTATAACGGCAGTAGAGGCGGTGACAGAATGCCAAGACTGAATGCAGCTGAACGGAACAACGCCATTCATGAGCAAATCAGCAAGAAGTGGCCAGATACTTTGGCGTATCCAGACAGACAATCTCCGCACTGTGGACCCGATACAACAACACCAACAGAGTTGACGACAGACCAAGGTCAGGAAGACCAAGGGTGACAACCCAAGCACAAGATCGATACATCCGTCTGCGACACCTCCGTGACCACACTCGTGTACATGTGTCTGTCTAGGTGACATGATTAATGTTTTGAACATTGTGAACATTGATCTTCAAACAGTGTTTCAATTATGGTTTCTGTGTCCTATTTTGAAACAATCACATTATATTACATTTTGAAAGTCAGTGTCAAGTTTCTTTTTTTTGAAGAGTATATTTAGAAGGAAATTGCAAGAACTACTGTGTTGATGAACCCAATATTGCCAGGGTGACAATGACATTGCCAGGATCACATTGCCAGGGTGACATTGCCAGGATGTACTCAGTGTCACAAGCAACATGCAACACATGAGTGCAGTAACAATGCTTCACCTTCCGTCTACGTAGATTTGTCCTGCGTTTCTGTATGTCCGCCCGTTTTGCCTTCAGTTGCAGTATGGAGGGATCAATCTTTCCGTGGACTGTCTCTTCCATGTCGTCCTCGGGGCTGTACAGGGAGGGGTCGATGAGGCTCGCGTCCTCCACCGCGTCGTAAAACACCTGCTCCTGCTCAGCAGCTGAGGCACAGAGATGATGTAACAAGTAGAACATTAGGAGAACTATTGTATTTATCAAATGTGCAAGAGATGAAAACCTACTTTAGGATCAAAATTATCCTGCATTATTATGTTATTGCTCTTAGTACTGGTCCTTTTACCTGTAATCTGACGAGTCCTGGCAGTCACCAGTGACTCACCTGTAATCTGACGAGGCCTTGCAGTCACCTTTGACTCACCTGTAATCTGACGAGTCCTTGCAGTCACCTTTGACTCACCTGTAATCTGACGAGTCCTTGCAGTCACCTGTAATCTGACGAGTCCTTGCAGCCATCTGTGACTCACCTGTAATCTGACGAGTCCTTGCAGCCATCTGTGTCATAATGAGAGCCTCCTCCTCCTCCAGGACCTGCATCTGGATGCTGAACACCTTCTCCTGCCACTCCATCACCTGCCGCTCCAGCCGTTCCACCTGCTGCAGCGCCCGCGACGACTCCTCCACACTCGCAATCTGACAACACAGACTCTCAATCTGACAATACAGACAGGCAAGTATGACAATACAGACAGGCAAGCTGACAATACAGACAGGCAATCTAACAATACAGACAGGCAATCTAACAATACAGACAGGCAAGCTGACAATACAGACTCGCAATCTGACAATACAGATTCGCAATCTGACAATACAGACAGGCAAGCTGACAATACAGACAGGCAATCTGACAATACAGACAGGCAATCTAACAATACATACAGGCAAGCTGACAATACAGACAGGCAGGCTGACAATACAGACTCGCAATCTGACAATACAGACTCGCAATCTGACAATACAGACAGGCAATCTGACAATACAGACTCGCAATCTGACAATACAAACTCGCAATCTGAAAAAACAGACTCGCAATCTGACAATACAGACAGGCAATCTAACAATACATACAAGCAATCTGACAATACAGACTCGCAATCTGACAATACAGACTCACAATCTGACAATACAGACAATTAAGCTGACAAAACAGACAGGCAATCTGACAATACAGACTCACAATCTGACAATACAGACTCGCAATCTGACAATACAGATTCGCAATCTGACAATACAGAGATGCAAGCTGACAATACAGACAGGCGATCTGACAATACAGACAGGCAAGCTGACAATACCGACAGGCAAGCTGACAATACAGACAGGCAATCTGACAATACAGACTTGCAATCTGACAATACAGACAGGGGATCTGAAAATACAGACTCACAATCTGACAATACAGACTCGCAATCTGACAATACAGACAGGCAAGCTGACAATACAGACTCTCAATCTGACAATACAGACAGGCAAGCTGACAATACAGACTCGCAATCTGACAATACAGACAGGCAAGCTGGCAATACAGACAGGCAAGCTGACAATAGAGACAGGCAATCTGACAATACAGACTCACAATCTGAAAATACAGACAGTCAATCTGACAATACAGACTCGCAATCTGACAATACAGACAGGCGATCTGACAATACAGACAGGCAAGCTGACAATACAGACTCACAATCTGAAAATACAGACAGGCAATCTGACAATACAGACTCACAATCTGACAATACAGACAGGCGATCTGACAATACAGACAGGCAAGCTGACAATACATACAGGCAAGCTTACAATACAGACAGGCGATCTGACAATACAGACTCACAATCTGACAATACAGACAGGCACTCTGACAATACAGACTCGCAATCTGACAATACAGACAGGCGATCTGACAATACAGACAGGCAAGCTGACAATACAGACTCACAATCTGACAATAGAGACAGGAAATTTGACAATACATACAGGCAATCTGACAATACAGATAGGCGATCTGACAATACATACAAGCAATCTGACAATACAGACTCGCAATCTGACAATACAGACTCACAATCTGACAATACAGACAATTAAGCTGACAAAACAGACAGGCAATCTGACAATACAGACTCACAATCTGACAATACAGACTCGCAATCTGACAATACAGATTCGCAATCTGACAATACAGAGATGCAAGCTGACAATACAGACAGGCGATCTGACAATACAGACAGGCAAGCTGACAATACCGACAGGCAAGCTGACAATACAGACAGGCAATCTGACAATACAGACTTGCAATCTGACAATACAGACAGGGGATCTGAAAATACAGACTCACAATCTGACAATACAGACTCGCAATCTGACAATACAGACAGGCAAGCTGACAATACAGACTCTCAATCTGACAATACAGACAGGCAAGCTGACAATACAGACTCGCAATCTGACAATACAGACAGGCAAGCTGGCAATACAGACAGGCAAGCTGACAATAGAGACAGGCAATCTGACAATACAGACTCACAATCTGAAAATACAGAAGTCAATCTGACAATACAGACTCGCAATCTGACAATACAGACAGGCGATCTGACAATACAGACAGGCAAGCTGACAATACAGACTCACAATCTGAAAATACAGACAGGCAATCTGACAATACAGACTCGCAATCTGACAATACAGACAGGCGATCTGACAATACAGACAGGCAAGCTGACAATACATACAGGCAAGCTTACAATACAGACAGGCGATCTGACAATACAGACTCACAATCTGACAATACAGACAGGCACTCTGACAATACAGACTCGCAATCTGACAATACAGACAGGCGATCTGACAATACAGACAGGCAAGCTGACAATACAGACTCACAATCTGACAATAGAGACAGGAAATTTGACAATACATACAGGCAATCTGACAATACAGATAGGCGATCTGACAATACAGACAGGCGATCTGACAACACAGACAATAAGTACTAACACAGAGGGCTGTAGAACCAATTCGGAGTTTGCTTTCTATCTCAGGTTACAATGCTACTGATACTATTATTGCCAGTTTTATCCATGTGGTGACAACAGATGTTGCTGTGAGTGAATGTCATGATGACCCACTATCAGCCACAGAGCCTGACCACAACACGTATGTCACTAATCGACTCTCACGACAAGCTAAGTTACTGTGGACCATGGAGTTGCCCCAGGGGATGTTGAGGATGAGGCAGCAGCGAGGACTCACCTGTTCCTTCACCTGGTCTCGCTCCTGCACCATCTGCTTCCTCCTGTTCTGCAACAGCTGCAGCTTCTCCAGCGAGAAATCCTCCTGAACCCTGCGCAACACAGACGACACATCAAGCCACACAGGCTACTATTTCTCTGATACTACTCACCAGACAGCTATTTGTTGAACCTTCAAATCTCAACACAATTTCTACAATGATACAACTATTTGCTAAACCTTCAAATCTCAACACAATTTCTACAATGATACAACTATTTGTTGAACCTTCAAATCTCAACACAATTTCTACAATGATACAACTATTTGTTCAACCTTCAAATCTCAACACAATTTCTACAATGATACAACTATTTGTTAAACCTTCAAATCTCAACACAATTTCTACAATGATACAACTATTTGTTGATACTTCAAAACTCAACACAATTTCTACAATGTTACAACTATTTGTTGAACCTTCAAAACTCAACACAATTTCTACAATGATACAACTATTTGTTGATACTTCAAAACTCAACACAATTTCTACAATGTTATGACTATTTGTTGATACTTCAAAACTCAACACAATTTCTACAATGTTATGACTATTTGTTGATACTTCAAAACTCAACACAATTTCTACAATGTTATGACTATTTGTTGAACCTTCAAACTCAACACAATTTCTACAATAATACAACTATTTGTTGATACTTCAAAACTCAACACAACTTCTTCAATGTTATGACTATTTGTTGATATGTTTACGAAGTTCAGTTTTCATCTGCTGGACAATCAAACAGAACTAAGCTTACCAGTTTCACCTGATTCAGAACTGTCCATTTATGTAATTGTAGTCCTGACTTACCTAAGAAGTCTTTCAGCTCCAATCAAATCAAAGGAACTTTTTCCAAACTGCTTTTTATCACTGTTCATTGATGATACCACATCTAAAACAAAAGAACACACAAAACTAATGCATATGTGCCAGGGCGTAGAGTCATCCCACAGATGTCAGCTTGCTGACAGGGTTAACCTCTTTGGTCATGTGGACAAGGCGTCCGACTTCTGATCAGAAGGTCCGTGGATCGAATCCCATCAAGGGACTCGGAAATTTTATGGCCGCTACACAAACAATTTTGAAACACCAATGCATTTAATATCTTAAAAAAATCAAATCATATTATGTACAAGAACCTGTCATGCTAATCTTACTCGGTCCTGCCTGTTTTTTATTGTTAACCGTCGAAGCATTGTACTGATGAACTGTTACACAAAACTGTTACAACACCAACCTGCATATATTTTGCTTGTTCTCTCATAATATTTGATATAGATTTCCTGAATTGTGCTCAGTGCTTGTTCATAATGTCCTTGCCATTCACTGAACATGTGAGCGTACTCTCTCTTGACCCGATCACCGATGTTGACATTCTGCAGCTGCATCCGAGCCTCCTTGACCTTGGTGAGTGCAGCTTCTCGAAGGTCAAGGAATGGCTGCAGTTGATAGTTGTACAGCTCAGCCAGATGGATGTTAAGTTTGAATATCGCTTCATCTTCAAGTTCGTAAACCATCTTCATCTCTATCATTGTCACACATTGTTGACGCTCAAACTGTAAATTCATCAGCTCTTCTTCAGCATTTCGCACAAGCTCCTCGTAACCTTGACGACGGAACTCACTAATGTTTTCGAAATAATCGTCCGCTTTCTGCTCTTCAAATAATGTTGACATCAGAAGCTTTTCTTTACAAGTTTCCAAGGCGACAGCGAGATACTCTTCTAGCTGGACACAGAGCTTGTCAATGTTTTCAGGGGTTTCCTGATAATACACGTAGGCCCATAACCCTTGAGGAATTTCAGGTAGTTCCGGAAGAAAGGAACATAATGAAGGATGGACTAAACAGAAAAGTTCATGGATTCCTTTCAGTTCCTGGAAAGTAAACAATCCAGACCGACTCTTACAGTCTTCCGTATCCCTAGCAACACGGCTCCGAAGTCGACAGGATATAGCCACCTTTTTCTCTACATCATTCCATGCCACAAGGAATGTCATACGAGGGGGGAGCAGGTGGTCTGCGAATGGACTCTCCTTGATAGCCACCCACCCCTCCAGCGAGTCCAGCTGGTCACATTCCATCCTCCCCTGCTGTGGCCTACGCTCTACCCAGCAGACCCTGCAAACAGAACAGTGGGAGTGAGTGAGTGAGTGAGTGAGTGAGTGGGTGGGGGGATGGGATTTAGTTGGTTGGTTGGTTGGTGTGGTTAGGTGATTGGTTGTTGTTTAATGCTGCACTCAGCAATATTCCAGCTACATGACTGGGCTTTGTAAAAAATCAAGACCAGACAAACCAGTGATTTACATCATGAGCATCGATCTACACAATTGGGATATGATGACATGCATGAACCAAGTCAGCGAGTCTTATCATCCGATCCTGTTAGTTGCCTCTCACGACAAGCAGAGGGAGAGAGAGAGAGAGAGAGAGAGAGAGAGAGGAGAGAGAGAGAGAGAGAGGAGAGAGAGAGAGAGAGAGAGAGAGGAGAGAGTGAGGAGAGAGAGAGAGATATGTCTGTCACATATTTTAATGGTCACAGCCACATTCTACAACTGCAGAGTGTGTTCAATTTAATGCTAAGCAAATCCATCTTCACACCATCATTCACGACACGCTGGAGATCAAAGCACCAAATATTTGCCGTGGGGCCAGAAACATGCACGTCTTCGATCCACTGGACACAGAGACGTTTATACATATGTAGGTAATTGTTTCTTGATGTGTGACTTATTATATATACCATACCTATCGGGCTAATGCCAACAAAACATGTACATATAAATATATATGTAAATACCTCGAATGTTCTGCTTCCTCCATTCCTTAAACTTAATAAACCTGTCAGCTGTTTTCGCTTCGGGATACCACCTAAACAGTATCACACGTCTGAACTGACTGACATGTGCCAAACATGCAAAATATCAGCATCTACGGGGTCAGAAGTCGCCTCGTGAACGTGAATATGACTCATATACAAACACAAAAGATCAATGCCGTGTGGGATTTCCATTTGTCAAATTTAACTCCGTGGATCTTCTGGGCTATTACCTCATTATAGTCACGGGACACTGATAACAGCTGACATAAAAAGAATATTTCACCATAAAATCAATAAATCAGTGTGTCTCACAAATTCATATACCATTTGCATTATATCATAATCGTGCCAGTGTATTAATAACGAATATATACCTTGAGCGAACACATGAAAACAAAGACAGTTGATTTCCTCTACTTAACTCCGCGCATCGTTTACTTTCTTGCTGAATGTTTCCTGTCTGCAATGCGCTGCAAGGAGCTGATCTAATAATAGTTATTACGTCTTGTCGAAAAACCAAACAATAATAGTTTTAAAACTATGCGTTCTTCAAAGGTGTGTTTTTTACCTATGCTTAAAAGAATCCTTTGGGAGTTTTAATCGCTACCTTTCGATCAGTGTGAAATAATTGCATCGAAGCTAAAACCCCCACGACATTGATGTAAACATCACATGACAAATGTATGGATACCTGCTTTGCTAAAATTAATTAATGTGCGGATCACCGCTAAGCTTCACACTTTAGTCACTGGAAACGCACACACACACACACACAGTCTTGTCCAGACTCGATTATTTACAGACCACCGTCATATAGCTGGAGTATTGCTGAGCGCGTCGTTAAACAACAAACCAACCATTAAGCAAAATCAGCGTCACCAGTGACACCCTCAACCTCTCCTGGAGTGAGTGAGTGAGTATTTTTTGCTTAACGCCGCATCAGCAATCTTGCAGCTATTCGCGGCGAGAAAATGTCTAATCTGACCAAATGGAATCAAACATAATAAAAGTGATGCTGAAATTCACTAAAACCTCAGTCAATATCACAGTCAAGAGTAAAAACTGATTGTTCAGATAAGAAGCTATATTTTATCATACAGATTGATTTCTTTTAAATATGCTAAAATCAAGTGATTAGAAACTGAGTTAAAAAGTTCAGATAGGGTATGAACATTAACATAAAAGTGTTGTCTGATGAGTGCAAAATCTACACAATCAAGCAAAATGTGCTTGATAGTATTTGGACATTGCAGGGGATACAAAAAGGTGGATCTTCACCCTTCAATAAAAACGAATGTGTACAATAACTATGGCCAATGCGGCACCGCTGAAAAAAACATCATCATAACGATGTAAACCAGAACATGCGTGACCTCCATTCAGTGGTTTGATAGCATGAAGTTTGTTCAGAGTCTTGGTATTCCAAGTTTTTAGCCAGTGATCATTCATATATTGTCTGATGGAAGGTTTCAGATCAGAATATGAGTTTTGTGTTTGACGGTGGTTTATTAAGAGCGGTTTTTGCCAAAGAATCTGCTTTACAGTTGCCACTGATGCCAACATGACTGGGCAGCCAACAAAAAATTATATCTTTTCCAGCTACTGATAAATTGAAATGACACCTTAAAATTTCAGCTAAAAATGGATGATCCACTTTTCGGTTTTTGATTGCCTGTAAACAGGACAGACTATCAGAAAATATGATAAAACTGGTTCCAGGAGACTCAACCTCTCCTGGAGATGAATTTACTTTTTGGATTACATTAATTAACGTGATTGACTTGCTAGGGGTGGGGTGGGGTGTGTTGCGGTGGGGTAACGCGTTCGCTCACCCATGTTCGATTGCCAACATGGGTACAATGTGTGAAGCCCATTTCTAGTGTCGCCCGCCGTGATACTGATGGATTATTGTTAAAAGCCGCGTAAAACCATACTCGCTCACTCACTCACTAAGCTCAGTGGTGTGATCTGACAGATACTGGACCCGGAGTCGGTGTCAGTAGGTACGAAGTCAAGGTTAGAGATGCTGAAATGGGCCGTATATTTACGTCTGATGACAGAATAAAGATACATAGAGCATGTGAGAAGTCTGGGCAAATGAAGCTGATCGAACCAATTCCGCTTCTTGAACAATGCAAGTAATTTGAAAACTTAATTGATGAGTACGTATCAGCTCTGTCAATTAAATGTTTGATAGGCATTACTTAGAAGTTGATGGATGACAAAGTAGACACAATGTATGGATAACAACTTCTTTAATACAGTAAAAAGCTACGTTTCGGTATAGATCCTTATACCGTTGTCAAGCAACATGCTGATATGTCAGCCAGCATTAGAGGAATCCTTCTCCTTCTTCTCTAACAGAGGTAATCTTATGAAGTATTACCCTCCAGCATCAGAGTCACAATGACAGGCAACCACACGCTATGTTTACAATAAAAAAATGGGCACCTTTTTGCACCATGAATCAGATGAGCTCTATTTGGAGGATGGTAAGACATTTTGTACGCCAGTGTTTGGGTTTTGTTCGCACACACAGAAACGCGCGCACACACGCACGCACACGCGTGACACGCGCGCACTAAGACATACACCCGCTCGCACGCACACACATACCCAAAAGCCCACATACAAGCACGCACGCACACATTCACACATACGCACGCGCGCGCAACCTAATCTCTGATCCTATTTATGTCGAATGAAAAATATACAACCCGTTTGTTGTATTGGGGACATGCCTTTACGTCGAGACGTCAGTATGCAATACCCATGTACACTGTGACAGGGGGTGGGTTGTGGCCGTCTACACTTACATAGACATGTAATATGTCAGAAACAAACTAGGACCCGTTTCCTGTCTTACGGATTTGTGTTCCATTGATATCAGCCTCTCGATTACCGTTCATGACAACTACATTCTTGAACTACAGTTATACACAGTCGGTTATAACGAACACGCTTATAACGAACTGACGGATACAACGAACTTACTTTTTGGTCCCGACTACTTTCTGTAGTCATGCTGTTTATGTACTTATAACGTGAGTGAGTGAGTATGGTTTTACGCCGCTTTTAGCAATATTCCAGCAATATCACGGCGGGGGGCACCTACTTATAACTAACTACGGTTTTATCGAACTAAAATTAGTTCGTTATAACCGTAGTTTACTGTACAGCTGTTTCTGTTTCCAGGTTGTTTTTCCTCTGACCCAGATGGTAAGATATGCATATTCACTGAAACTGTACGTAATTTGTTTGCAGAGAATCGATCCTATTTACATTACAATTAAGCTCATAACTTTGCCGGAATGTATCATACTAATGCTGAGTGAAGGGAGAGCAAGCTGTCGGCAGTGTCAAACCCCTGACTGGCGAAAAAGCCACCGAACTGACGAAAACAGAACCAGTAACTTACGAAAACGTCAGAAAGAAATATAATGGAAACAAGACCGTCCTATTCAAGGCGTAATTGTATCACACAAAATATGTTTTATGTAAGCACTCATAATCAACATAATCAAATGATTATTAAGTGACCTAACATCCATACACTCAAACACGAACCAATACCGACCATTCACATACATTACAACATTCACATAGAGCTGGACATTTGCTTTCTCATATATAAACTAAGTATTATAAACCCCTCTGTACAGTAATGGAAAGTAAATGTATATCTGTATGCTTGATGTATGTTGGTAAGTGCAGGTGTACGAGTGTTGTATGTCTGATATGAGTGGCTGTTGTACTATATATTTTTATACTCTATTTTACCATAGGATATCACTTGTATACCGTATTCTGCACTTGTATTTCTTTATTATGCAGATTTCCCAGTGGCAACGTTCACCGTACAATCATTGTTACGGTATTACCAGTTCAGGTTTCACCTATCTGGTATGTAATGTTCATCATCACTTTATTATCATATTTATATATTTTGTATTTGTGTATTGATGTATTGTGTAATGCAAAGTAAGTGTTATTCATTTAATGGAAGTGATATGTATATTTTAGAAATTTAAAGAGTAACTATAACGGATTGTATATATTTATTTCTATGTTACATTTGCTTATGTTGTACTTTCATTGTTTCAGGCTGAATTAAGTACGTACATTCGTACCTAACAATAAAATAACGTCATCAGCCCCACCCCCACAGCTGTTTGTGATTATTTGGCCAGTAGATCACCTACTCCACTATCGGCCAACACAACCACGGTTACATTAACATTATCAGCTTCATTCATGCATTTACATCTTAGCGATGACTGAAGGAAGGACGGCCACCTTGCTTGTCTGACATAATGATACATATGAATCTAGCAGTAAACGGTTACCTTACCTGCAGATAGACAAAGTTACTTTATCTGTAGACAGAATTACTTTACCTGCAGATAGAAAAAGTTACCGTACCTGTAGATAGACAGAGTTACCCTAACTGTAGTCAGATAGATATTTTACCTGTCGATAGACAAAGTTACACTTTCACCCATTGCACTAATTAAACTCCTGGGCCTAGAACGGAAATATGCACCAACAAGTCAAACCATATTGAATGAAAACTGTATCATACATAATCGATATGTATTTTCAGCACATGAACGGCTTTCAACAACTGTATACATTCAATCCTACACACATAAATAGACACATAGTTTTTACTGAACCACATAGTACGTGTCTTCATTAATGTTCAAATGAAAATAAAATAAAAACGAATATAGGCGTTGAAAATCTCATCTACATATCTAATCTTCAAGAAAAATAAGTGACTTGAGATTATGCATTTTTATTCATCGTATAAAATCTTTATTGATATAAATCGCAGAGAATGTTGAGGTATTTGGCGCTACTTTCGCCAGCTCATGCTTCCCTTTGAGCTAATTTGGTGAAAATTATACGTATGGTCGATTGTCTTAGGTTACCTAAAGGTGGACTTTGAACAACGATCTCGTGTCCATATACAGCCTTGTTAAAGTGAGGTGAGGTGAGGTGAGGTGAGGTGAGGTGAGGTGAAATTGGGTTTGTCGTCGCGTTCAACATAATTGCACATATATGTGCACGTGTGTGTGTGCGTGTGTGCGTGTGTGCGTGCGTGCGTGTGTTTGCTTGACTAATGCCAGTTTCATAGTGCTCGCCCACCACGATACCATGCCACGGACACAGCATACTGTGACGACTCCCTTAATGCCGAGCGCCAGGCAGCGTAACAACAAGTACCATCCTTTAACGACATTTGGTATCACGCGGCCGGGGATCGAACATCCGAACTTCCGCTCTCCGGGCGGACGCTCTGCGACTAGACCATTGATCTTGTTACAGTGAGTGAGTATGATTTGAAGTCGCCTATTTTAATAAGCCAGTAATATAACGACGGGGGACAGCAGAAATGGGCTTCACTTAATGTATCCATATGGGGAATCGAACACGTGCCTTAAAACTTCGGCGCGAAGAGCGAACGCTTCAACCACTAAGCTACCCCACCTCTCCTCTTGTTTTGCTTGTTTGTTGTTTCACACCGCATTCAGCAATATTCTAGCTACACGACGGCGGTTTGTAAATAATCGAGTCTGGACCGGAAATTCCAGTGATTGACATCATGAGCATCAATCTACGCAATCGGGATACGATGAAATGCATCAACCAAGTCAACGAGCCTAACCATCCGATCCCGTTAGTCGCCTCTTACGACAAGAATATTCGCCTCTTACGGCAAGCATGGGTTGCTGAAGACTTGTTCTCTACGCGAATCTTCATGAGTTCACCGCTCCTCTAGTTACACACGCTGCAGTGTATTAAACTAATGACTGGTGTTGAACTGACACATTGTCTCTTTTTGTTGATTGACTTCTTGCTTGATTCCTTTACGCAGTGTTTGGCATCAACGTGTTTCCATAGTTTTCTGCTTTCCAGGGGCAGATAACTCTGATGGCGTGAAAATGGCTGCCAAAGAAATGGAGGAGTCAACAGAATCAGGTGCTGAGGTCTTCGCTGACGCCTTGGTCGGGCAAGTGAGGAGAGACGATGTAGCGTCAATGGTTCAACATCAAAGAGAAATGTAAATGAAATGTTTCTACACGTTTCACTGTGATTGCTCCACGTTTAGAATGTGTCTCTGCTGTTGCGCGATTATTGATACCATTGACATTTAGCCTATATGGTGATTATGCAGAGCGCTGTCAGTGTGTTGGAAGGGTTGGTGCTAGAACGGGTGCCACATAGGATTGTAACGGGAGAGTGTACGCGGTATACAGGCGGGTGTGGAGACACACACATTTCGAGGGAACGGTACATGACCGATGGATCAAACCCATGGCTTATCCAGAAAGATCTCGGGGGGAAAAAAAACATATTTTTGATCCTGATAAGAAACATTGAAGATCTAGTCCAAATCTAGTGGTAATTTCGAAAATAATCGAGATCTTACTTACAATCTTACTTTGCTGTGTATGTTTTGCTATAAATGGGCACTGTACTCAATGGAAATGTGTGTGCCTTGCCTGGTGAAACATGTAAATTGGCAAGAAAATACGAATAATGTCTATGGTGATGAAGTCTGCCACAAGCTTCCTGAACTTAGTATTATACAAACACGATTGTAGACATTTTAGTATCCAATCTTCAGGATTGTTCTTAGAGAAGAAGCATAGCACTAGTTGAGAAGCTAAAGGTGTCAAAATGACCTGAGTTCACTAAATAGGCCAGTAGAAATGGTCGGAGACCCGGACATTTTACAGAACAACCAAATTTTATGTTTTTCTGTTTCCTTAAGGTATAGTTATGGTACACACAAAACCCAGACAAATTCAGACTTGAGGAAAATTGTCTACACCCATTTGAAAATAGGCCTATCATACCTATACTTGTGCATGTATTCGGCCAAATTAGAACAAATGTGTATTCATATCACTATGTTACACAAATCTTAATGCACTCATTAAGGCTCACAAAGTTCAACAATGTAATAATTTATATTTACATGTCTTTATGAATAGTTTTTATTATAATTTTAATAATTATGTCTGTAAATCTTAAAAATATATCAATAACTTTCGTATCCTCTGAATTCTTTCACTCTCTTCAAGAACTGTGGATAAAATTATGGTTAAAAAAAAATATTATTTTTATTATCTAATAATTTACATATCATTTTAGTTATAAAAAAATGATAACAGCATCATATTTTTTTGCAGTTTTCAACTTTATGAAACGCACATAAAAAGACAAACTTCATTGCTGTCCATATACAATGTTTGAGTGTGCTATATGAACTGGAACTATGAATATTATGGACATTATTTGAAGTATATTTACAAAGAACACATGCCAGTTTCACCTATGAGAGCACAATTAACATTATATGAAGTCTATTAATAGTTTTCATATTCTGCATTTAAGTCCTGTCTATTCTCACAGTTACTTTCACATTTGCAGTGGATGCTGCATTGAATCCCCCTTTTGACACAACTACAGGATGTGCAGAGTCTGTTAGATGATTTACAAGAACACTTTATTTCCTTCAAGAGTTCTGGAGGGGCTGGAGGCATGTCTGTTATAATTGGGACTATACTCCCTTCAACTGATTTGAAGCCATGTGTTTCTTTGTCCAAAACAGTTTTAAGAGATTTCCATGTTGACACTTGCAGATGAACCCTTAGACAATGAAAATAACATGCCCGGCTTGTTGGAGGCATGCGCTCTACACTTGTGAACTTGGTTGATTTTACATTTTTGAATCTCAACTCATCCAGTTTCTCGTTTTGTTTCCCACCATAGAGTCCACAGACATACTGTTCTCCCACTTCTTTGATAACTTGGAGAGGAACAGATGATTCTCCAAAAACTGTGACTTTCTCATGTAATTGCTCTGCGGAAGTGAAATAAGCCAGATGTTTAGATTTTCCAAAGCCGAAGAAGGAAGATGTTGTATCACAACCTGATACTGCATGAAGGAAAGGAAGATTGTGACACAATTGTTCTCCTAGGCAATGTTTTGCTTCTTTTATTGACATAGTTCTTGATCTTGTCTTCATGTAAACATTGCTCTGGGAATCCACGTGATGTATCAGAAGGACAAAAATGTCAGTATCATCAGAAATGACATGGACGGTTTCATGTTTCTCTGCCAACTCCACAGCTCTTTGAACAATAACAACATCAGCGTCCCCTTCATCCCCTGCATGGCTTACTAACACACGTGAGTTCTCTTGTATGTATGATGAAAGGAGATTAATTGTTTGTTGTTTGTTTTTCTTGTTGGCAAGAAAACTTGCTGCATCGCTTGGAACTGGAGTATTTGACTTCAGCATAACATCAGCCATTGCAGTTCTTGAGAGCTTTCTGCGCTTCTGTTCTTGATCTTTTGTTGTTGTTACATCATAACTGTCGAACACAACAGTTACCTCATCATTCAAGGATGACCTGTGATGAATCGTAGAGAGGAATATTTCACAGACGTCCAACATTGTCCCAACCTTTGGCCATTTCAACTGTTGAAGTAACGCACATCCATCAAAGACTGTTGATACTGATGGAACATCAGTTTCAACATTTGAAGTCATCTTCATTATGCATTTGGCGAGTTGTGATTTCGTTGATTTTCTCATGCTACCATCATCATGGAACAAGGCAGGTGCCACAGACGAAAGTTCATGGCAGAACACAGATGGAGATGGTGGTCCTATCGTGTAGGCAATAGCGAGAAGTCGTTGATACAACTCAAGTGATGACATGCGAAGTCTTTCTCCACTTGTTAGTGTTACTGCACGTTTCATGATGTCAAATGTCACCACTTGTTGACTTTTCTTCATTGAAACATCTCCAAAACAATGGTTTGTAATTAGAGACTGTATTGAACTTCCTATACTGACTGTTCTGTCAGCATTAACCCTGTCATCAGCAATAACACAAGTAGCTATGTTGCGAAGTTCAGACTGGACTCCAGTAAATGGATTGTGACTTCGTAGGAAATCTAAGAATTTGTTCATATCAATGTAATCTTGATTCATTCTTCCTGGATTTAGTTCTCGATGATGATCACTCCATGAATTTGATGATGTATTTGTCAACATTCTCAACTCCTCTGTGTACTGTGCAACAATGTGTGCTGATAGAAGCCATCTTGTCCTTGCACTGTCTTTGTGAGTTATGTTTATGAGACCGCCTGATGTCTTCCCTGACCTCATGAGAGATTGTTCTATCACCATATCAGACCAAGTGCCACTCCAGAATAACTTTTGACTCCGATGAATCGTAAAGAGGCCATCCTCTAGTGGTTTGTGAAGACAGGGGCATGGATTTACAAAATCTTGAATATATAGACGACAATACTTGGCATAATTGTTATGTCCTGTCGCAGCAAACCAGGGAAGCATGTCTTGTGAAGCTTTCAAATGCAGGAGCCAATCACCTGTTCTTTCAGCTCTAATGAACATACACATTGTTGAGACAAAATCCATGAATTGAAGCCATAATTTTGATGTCCTTGACTGTAGGTGTTTTGCCTTTTCTTTGTCAACTTTGCCCAGAATGTTATCCACTGTCTCTTCAAAGTCATCAAATTGAATTTCTCGACTTGAAATATCTTGAGCAATCTGTTCAATATCTGACAAAGAACCACTACCTACAGAATCATTTTCGTGTTCACGACTGTCACCATCTTCATCCATGGTGTCTTCATGAGGCTGTTCAAAGAGAAGAATATGTAGTGCTGCGCAAGTCAAAAGACATGCCCTTACAGTTTTGTGGTAAGATTTTCCTTCAAACATTTTTGGAATTGAGTTCTTTGCATACACACATGACCATACTTCTTCTAATCCAGTATATTGCATTGACTTACATCCAGATCCAAGAAAGGACATCAGCTGATGAAATCCTCCAAGGCGAAGCTGTATATGTTCGAAATCCAGAGGATTTTCTGTTTTGATTTTGTAAGCTTTGGCGTAGAGTGGTTGATCAAACGTGAGGAGTGCACTACACTGTCCAATCTTCTGACGTTGCTTGTCTACAAACATCATTGTTGAATAGACTGCTTCATTTGTCTGCGGATTGAGTGGTATCATTGGATGATAAAGTACTTTCGACTGCATATACTCCCCATGTGTCACATCAGACATGAACCCTTGCCATCCTGGGGTGATTTGTGATCTGAAATTGGAGAGCATCCACACTGTGTCTTGGAAGAAGAATTGCTTCAGTTTTGGAACTATAACTTCGACCACCGGATTAAATTTTACCTTTGCCATGGCGTTTGTATGATGATTTCTGTAGGGGTGTATATTGCTGAAATCACCAGCAGCAAGAATGTCTGTAGCATAGTTTTTTTGTCTTCTCACTGACAGTTTCTGTGTTGATGCAGGTGTCTGACATGCGATAATTCCCATGACATGTGTGCTATTGTGGCCACTTATTGTGTCCTCATTGTAATCAAAATTATCAGCTATCCACTGACAAAATCCTTCTGTGCCATCTTCATTGACACCAATGCCTGGGTGAAGGTCATCAATGTTTCTACTTGTAACAGCAGATCTTTCAAAATCCAAAATAGTGTCATATGACACTGTCATTCCTAAGGATGAAAGGAGATTGAGTACAAGTTTTGACCTTGTAGTCTGATGGATGAATAAACCAGTAGAGAACAGCAATGGAGACTGGTATGGATTTGGGGCAACAGCATTCATCAAGATATGACATAGAGATATCATTTGCAGTGTATTTCTATCTGAAGATGTTGAAGATAATCCTAAAAGACTCTTCATGAAAACTAGTAGAGCTTCAGGAACTTGACTCTCTAAAGCGTTGATGTTTAATTCATCTGGCGAGGGAAAGTGTTCAGAGTCAAATTTGATGTCAGATAAAAGATTCCTGAGCTTTTTTCCCAATTGGCGTGACTTGGCAATCAATTCATCACCATCCTCCTGGTCATCAGTAAGAAAAGCTTGGTGTAAAATCTCTGAAGCTGTATTTCTAAATTGGAATACATTTTTCTTTCCTCCTAGTTCAGTTATACTCAGTTTATTGCCAAAATGATCTTGCAATTTGCGTTTCAAATGTTTAACACTGTAAGGTTCAACATCCTCTGGAAGAAATGAAGACAGTTTTATCTGTAGATCTGATATAGTAAACTGACTCCCAGTTTGTGATGACAACCAGGTGCACAAATTACTGAAACCTTCAGAATTTGTCGAATTTAGATTTCTTTCATTCGTATCACAGTCTTGTTTACAGCGTAAAAAAGTTTGCAAACATTGGCGATGGTAGATTGCCTCTGCTGCTCTTATGTCTCCAGCACATATGATTCTTGACTTGACATCCAGAGCCTGCTTATCTGAACGCTTGGAGCATAGTTCCAATAATGTATTCTGCAAAGTGCTACATTTATCCAATTTGTCAACAATTTCAACTGAACCTATGCTTTGTCTTTTTGGATTCTTTTCAACATTAGGAAAGTTAATACATTCTGCACAAATAAGACAGTGAGTCTTGAAATCAAAATTGATTTGTAATGTGCGAAGATTTCTTGGCGGTAAAGTATCAAGTTCATAATTTCTTTTCTTCAAGAAATAATGTATGTTTTTTGATGAAGTATATGACTTCCTGCATTGTTCATGCACAACAAATGCTTGTTTATTAGATATAAGAGGCAGCAGTTGTTCATGTTTTCCATCTTGTCTTTTCTTAGACGAAGAAATAATTGATAGGAAGCCCTTTGTTGATAAGTTAGCATCCCATCCTGCTTGATCACAAATGATGCAGTGACCATCATTCTCACCTGAAAATAGTAAGACTTCAAATCAAACATATATTTCAATATATTTTAGTTTTAGTATGATTTATAAGAAATTAACATTATTGAATAATTGAATTCATTGTCTCAAAAAGTAACTTTATTTCTTGAGTTATTATGCTTTGGACAATTAATTGACTCCCATGAATAAAGGTAAACAAATATATGTCTCTTTCTATTTTGTTCTAATCATCTAATTTCTTCAAAACATTTTAAGTAAAAGAACAATAAGTTTCTTTTTGATATAGGTTGTGGCTATTTGTGGCATAATCATATTAGATGAACAATGAAATTAGTGATCTAATAAGAATCTCACTCTGTATCCTTTAGAATGAACAGAAAAATAACTTATTAATTACACTTATGTTTTCTTTGTTAAAATGAGTAATTGATTCAAACATATTCTTGAAAATTCAACAGATCCATGTAAAGATTATATTCAGGTTATTTGATGCATATCTTTTCTCATACACATTACATTACAAAAAAAAAATCAGGTTTGGTAAGATGTTCTCAGAGAAATGAAGTCTGATGGAAAATAGTATTACTTCAACTAACAGCTAATTTGCAAGGTATGGAATTGAAGATTACATTCAGGGGGTTTCATGTAGATTTTCTACAGTAAATAGTTAAAAACAAATAATTAAAAATTGTGTTCAGTTGACGTTCCAAGATTGAAAATTAGTATGTTGGAAAATAGTATCACTGCAACCAACACCTGATATATAGGGTATAAATTTAACCTTGATTAAGGACTGAGTTGTCTATGAAACGCATATATTTCATTATTCCTAAACAATGTTTGTTTACATAGAAATCAATGGGAACATGATACTAATATTTGATGAAATATCTAGCATACATCAAATATAAAAGTTGCCTAATTGACCATTGACTAGCCTAACATTAGAGTGCATTTTAATCATAAATAGTAAAATGATCAACATAGTAATTCATTTGTAACAAATGTTGTACACAGAGTGTAACTTTTACTCACCATTTAGATGATTTTCACTCTCAGTCATGACAGCAACAAAGTAGAAAATGAATATTATTCCACTTTAAAGCAGACGACATGGAGGCTGACATCTTGTTTATGGTAGCAACAGGTAGTACTTTCCTTACAACTATAAACACTGGGAAACTGAATGGGGAGTGATTTGGAGCAAACTTTGACATGGCATTGTAGATTTTCCTCAAGTCTGATTTTGTCTGGGTTTTTTATATAACATCTCCTATACCTAATTTATGATTTGTGATAGAAATTTGGTTGTTCCTTAAAATGTCCGGGTTGAATTAATTTTAGGGATTTTTCTACTGGCCTAAAATATAAAGACAACAATACTGTTGTGCATCTGAAATCATTATTATGCATGTATGCTTTGTATGTATTTTAATTAATTGCTAAATTTGAACCCGATGAATTAGGGCTGGGACGGGTAACTCGGGTATTTGGGTCTTGTGGGTCTTGAATAGGACCTGGGTACACAAGACTACCCTGACACGTAGTTAGTAACGTGAGGTATTGTTTATTGACAATAACTATAAAACTTCATGTTAGTGTCAGATGTGGAGTGAGATGGTCACATTTTTGTCTGACTATGCACGCCTTCCTTCTGTCTATTTTAAGCTAAGATTACTAGACGGAAACAGAATTTACAAGACTCATGATAGTGAGTAGAGGCCAAGGCCGAAGAGTTACTGACTCGCATACCCATGAGATAATGATGCTATATTTTTGTTCCAGGTTGTCTCGGTTTGAGAAAACTAACGAGATGCTGATAAACTTTAACATGCTGTCTTCCAGTCGGTTTGAAACAACAAGTCAGGAGTTCAAGAGACACACCATGTTGTTGTATGACATGAAGAAGGACTTGGACGTTGTCTTCCGGAGGATAAGGTCTGAACTAAATCATGTTATTGCGATTACCGGTATTGTTATTTTGAAAACATGTTGCACTAAAAAATAATATTGTTAGTGTTTCATTAATGTTTAGTTATTCTCCAAGGTCACAAACTGGCCATTTCAGGATTGCTTCTGATTATACTTTGTGACAGTTTGAATTGCTATCAGCACCTTCAAACACTGTTAGCATGAGGGAAGGAACATATATGGGAAATACCTAGTCTGAAATTTTACAGGGTGCCTTTATTGAAAACATCTGAAGTCTTTGAATTTACATTTTCATACTATTGATATGTTGTTTTGCTTAGAGTTTTTCTTTTTTTAAATAAAAATGAGTTTATTTAACATTTTCATGCCGTTTTGATAGGATGTGATCACGGTCAGTATTTCATGCACACTTGTTTTGAACATTGAGTATTTACTTGTACACAAACAACATGCTATGATGCTGTGTTGTAGGAAGCTGAAGCAGAGGTTGTCAAAGATGCATCCAGAAGCCTTTTCAGGTTAGTTGTAAGTTACACTTCAATTGTTCTTACTTTTGTAACATGAGGCCATGATGAGTTCATTGTGAGATTTTCATCCACTACCAATTTTTTTGAGACTAGATTTAACCAAACATAGTCCCAAGTTTGCCACTTACCTATAAGATGGTTTGACCATAATGGCAATTACTTTCAAGAGTATCAGACTATATGAAGCAGAATGTTCGTTCGAGTTATGTGAATTGAAAATTGAAAATTTACTTATTATGGCCTTATATTTAGACCGTAAGTTAGTGTAACTTTGCATCAACAGCAGATGATGTAGATAGTGCAACAACAGCAGATGACATCAAGAACCACATGTTGCTATCCTAAATGCAGTGTCGTACCACAGTGACCTAAGTCTTTATCCTGGCGCTGAGCGGTTGCACCAATGTAATTTTAGAGGGAATAAATGTATTTGAACAGTGAGTTCTTTCATTGCCACAGATAGCAAATATTCAAGATTATGAGAGTTTGAATTTATGTAATGTTGAAATAGATAAGCCTGTTCTTCCATTCTCATGATTACTGTAGTGAGAGTTGGTTATTTCCTTTGATGGGAATATGTACATGATGTTTGTTTGTTTTCAGCATGTAGCAACGTGTACAACTTCATAGAGGCTGAAGATGATGATGAAGATGATGATGAAGATGAGGATTCTGGCGAGATCAAGGTCACAGCTGCTGTTGAAGTGAAGGTCAAAGTTTCCAAACCATGACACTTGTTACTGTAACAAAGGTCATGGTCACCTTGGACTTGTTCTTGTTACTTTCTTGTAACAAATGTGATTGAATGAAAATGTGCGCCTTGGTGATGATCTCAAGAGGAGATGAATAAGCTTGAAAAGCTTCTAAAGCACTCATTTTATTCCCCATCTGTCCAGTGGCTATTGATGTATATGCTGTCTTTCAATAAAGACAAATGCCTCTCAGTGAAGGTCCCTGAGAGGATTGTCAACATCCCAACTAGCCCACATCTGTGATATTACTGTCTGGTGTGATAGCCATTGGTTGGAAAAGTCCACAATGTCTTGTCCAGATACAGTCTCACCTTGTCTGTTGCCATCATAAGGTTGAGATAATGATGACCTTGTTCATGCACTCGCTCAAGCTCACATCTGGAACCATCAGCAGATCTGAGTTATGTCTAAGGATGCTGAGGTTACTATTCCCACATTACCCAAACAGTGTTATATGTAACAGTGTAATATGTAATGTTAGAGAAGAGAATTATATGTTTGTTCAACAACACTAAGTTATTGAAAACTCGAAAATTCCATCATTATTCCTGTTGTACTATCACATGACATCAGATTCAGATATCATGCAGAACAAAGGCCATGTTCTTTAGACATTACTTTGATTTGAGAAGAATCTTTTCAAGTGGTTTTCTATGAGTTTGCATTCTGTTTAGGTGATTTGACCCCTGTGTATGTAACCTGAGGAATAGATCAGCATACAATAACAGGCCCATTGCTTTTGTTAGGTTACACTTGTTAGTTTATGTTATGTATCATTTCGATTAACAAATAAATATGTGAATCTGAATAATTAATATGTTATCAGATTATTTTATATTTGGATTTGGATAACCATGTGTTGGTGGGTCTGTTTGGCAGGGGAAAATAAGTGCTAAATCTGCGTAAAGTGCAAGATGTTTAGATTAACAAATATTCACTTCATTAGTCTCTTGTTGCAGTAGCCAAAGACAATACTCTTCATTAGATCTGGTATATTAACAAGACAGTTAAATTTGGTAGTTTTCTTTTTTGATTTATTTTTATCCATACGAAAAAAATGTATCAGAGGGGATAATAATTAATCTTATTCAGTTTTATTTTATCATTTGTTGATAGCCTGTAAATTAAGAATTTAAGTGTTGCCTAGCAACATGGAAAGTTGTGAGAGGGCTTTGTGCAATAAACACATAGTCTAACAACTGTCATGGCCTGGTAGTCGAGGCCTGGTAGTCAAGGCCTGGTTGTCAAGGCCTGTTGCATCCATACTGGTACAACACATGCTGCTCAGTGTTCGAAATAGCTCAGCCGTTTCAATATTGTGAGGGACCATTGGCCCTGAAATAATGTCATGCCACATGATCATTGGTTCAAGTCAAATGTTTTTGTTTCTTCATCACCAAACCTGTTCCTATGTGCTTGTAGGTTTTACCGAAGTGGTAAGTGGTCTAAGACTTGCATCACTTGGGTCTTTCCTCTAAGCAGACATGTCGTGATACAACTGAAATACTGTTGAAAGCAATTTTAAACCAAACTCACTGGCTAGCCTGCAACTGAGGGTATACCCAGAGCATGGTCAGTGGAGACATGTTTGGATTGCTGGTGTGTACAACATGGGACTCCTGATTACACTACTGATGCTGTGTTAGATGTTTTCTAGAATTCCAACACTGATGATAAATCATTGTAAACAGTTGTATTCTGAATTTGAAGTTATATATGTGGTCAATGCTGAGTAAGAAATTAAAAAAAAATTTCTAGTTTGGATGGAAAGGGTGATAGCTTATGATAATCGTGGCATTGGAAGGAAGCTATTTCTAACACTGAACACAGAGCTTATTGGTAGTTATGACTGCAACCTTGCTAAAAGCAGGGCTAAGCCTTCAGTTCACTCACTCACTCTCCACAGTTGTATATAATGCATGGCATCATCCAGAGGAGAGTGACGGTATCATCAAGATCATGCTTCATCATGTAGTTTCATCAGCTACTTCTCCACGCTATGGAAGAGAAGATACAGTTGACGCTGTTACAATACATGTGGACCATGAAGACCGACACAGTGTGATAATAAAAGAGTCACTGTATCCTGTACATGTCGAGTCTTTTGTTTTGTGGCTTGCCAAACTTTCTCTTGTCCTCTTAAACTCAGCTGCCCACCCCTTTTGGCAAAGGAAAGAGCAAAATCTGACACAATGTCCGCATGGATGGCTGTTGCAATGGAGTTAACCATTTCAGTTGGAGATACTTGATGACCATGCGATAGCCGATATTGTCCATTTTCATCAAAGAATACTTAGTTACTTTAATGCCTGCAGATAAATGCTTTCTTGTGTATTTATTTCAATTGCAGCCTATTGTATTTAATAGGCTTCTCAAAGTCTGCAAAGTTTCAAGTTTTGACATGCATCAACCAAGTCATCCAGCCTGACCACCCGATCCCGTTAGTCGCCACTTGCGACAAGAATAGTCGTCATAGTCGTCTTTTACGGCAGGAATGGGTTGCTGAATACCTATTCTTCACGGGTCCGCAGTTAATGTGGTTGGTCCTAACCATACACACCTGTCCTTGTGAAAACGGGGTATTCATGTACCCTTCAATAGTAACCAGTTTATTTTATAACCTGAACTATTCTGAACTATGGGCCTGTAAGTGTGAGCGAGGGAGTTTGGTTTTACGCCGCTTTTAGCAATATTCCAGCAATATCACGGCGGGGGACACAAGAAATGGGCTTCACACATTGTACCCATGACAGGAATCGAACCCGGGTCTTCGGCGTGACGAGCGAACGGCCTGTAATCTCTCGAATAAACATATCTACTTCTTTGCACACAGATACGCACCCCAAAACGCGCGCGCGCACGTACGCACGCACGCACACACACCCACACATGTATAAAAAATGAGAAAAGAATGTGTAGTTTAATATATCTGATGGAAAAGTAAACTACGTTTAACCACTGACTGGAGAGTGGGTACAAGTTGTGAAAATAGGTGATCATCATCTGTAGTAGATTTTGTAGGAAACTATGAGAACACAGCCATTTACCTGCCATTGATAAGATCTTGAAGAGGAATGAATGGTGCTGATAGAGGGAATAATGGCAGGAAAATACCCTTATCGGTTAAATAAATAATACAACAGAAGGAAAACCACCGCGTGGGGAGTTATGCTGTGTATGTACACTGCAAACGTGAATGGGAATGAAGATAATGATAGATGGAAAATCATGAAAATACACTGCTTTAATGTGAACAAATAACAGAAGGAAAATAATTTAGTAGGCTTCTAAATCCTGTTTGCTATAGATCCTGTTTGGAATTAACTGATCTTACTGTTTAAAAGGGTGATTAAGAAAACAAGTATTTAATACGCTGTTGTGTATATGAAGAGAGAAAATGGACCATATGAGAAATTAACATATTATACTTTTCAATTTTTGTTTTCATTTTGTGTTTGGAAACCATGTCGAATATGAATGTCTATATATGGAAGTACTTGATGCAAGCTAAACAGGATTGGCTGAAACAGCGCTAAAGTCAGTGCTTTAAAGATCCAGACACTTGTGTTGGAGATGCTAAGTCTTCATTCACACACTCCGCAGGCAGTAAAAGGATTATTGTGAAAAAACATTCCCATTATTGTTGATGAAATCGATGTTGTAACCCGAAATAACAAAATTGAGAATCTGTTAACTGTGTGTTATGCTGTGCAGCTGACTGAACAAGTAAAGCAAGTAAACCAACTAACTGCTGTACTATGTCTAGGGTGTTATGATAGCATGGACACACCTCACACATGTAACACTTTAACAACAGAAGAACTGACGCCAAGATACATTGATAAGTGCTGATGAAGATCAGGGGATCTCTCAGAGGCGAGAACTTGTCATGGTAGATCCGTGCATGAGATACACAAGTAACGTTGTGTTTTGTCAATACCAGTGTGCGGACTTCCTGCATGCACAGCTCAAGACAGAGCAATGTGAAAATAATGTAAAGAATCTAGTTGCACTTGCAAACTCGAGGGGGCACGGGTGGCCCAGTTGTCTAAGGCGCCGCGATTCGCTGTGCAGAGTTGCGTCCCTTGGGCACGCCAGAAACCTATGATTTTGGGTTCGAATCCCGGTTCGCCCCGATTATGTTTCTAGGATTGTCAGCACCATACCCGTGCTCGTGGGTTTCACCGAAGTGGTAAACGTCTGAGACCTGCATCACTTCGGGCTTTCCTCCCACATTAAGCTGGCACGCCACGATATAACTGGAATACTGTTAAAAGCGGCGTTAAACCCAACTCACTCACTCACTGCAAACTCGATTTGAATAAATCAACATAATTAACACAACTGTAGTTCGTTTACCATACAATATAAAGCATTCTTTATTGTCTTTATCATTTGCAATCATGTCTGTGACAGTAAACTGCTAGAAGATTAGTATTTCGATCCTAAAAAGAGTGGAACATATTATGGACAGCATACGTTTCGACCAAATTTACAGAAACGGGGTATACATAATGATTTGGAAAGTGAAGGGATTTCTTGAAGGAAATGGTGCTTAAACTCTACATAAACCAGTTTTCCCCGCTACGTGTACGAGTGAATGAGTGAGACGAAATGTGGGACATTGACCTAGCTGATGTCACTCACTATTAGGTACCTTATCTATTGATAGTGACAGACATACTGTTTCTATATTTGTTTGTAGACCCCCTTAAGCCAAAAAACCTGAAACAGCGGAAGATGAGATGAAAACCTGAGGGAAGGACGAGTACCAAAACAGATTCGTGTCGACAAAGGTAAAGAATTTGGGGAAGTTTTTAAAAGTTTTATTGAAAAGAGAGGTATTAAATAAATCATAAGTTAAAACCTTTATAGTCAATTAACCCCCTTGCCTCGGGAAGATGCCTCTTTATGATAATATCAGCAAAACTATACCTTATGTGACATTTGTGAAAGCCATTCCTTCCAACCTACAGGATGAACATTTTTTCAATGCCCTGAACAACCACATGCTTGTCTTAGATGACCTGATGTCCAGAACAAAAGCATCTTCCCGAGGCAAGGGAGTTAACTGACTATAAAAGTCCAGTTTCCACCCTTGCCGAACTAGGCTTGAATTATGGAGTTAAATTTTTGCTGGACTAACGAGAGCATAGTCCAATCAAAATCGCGTAACGAAATCGACACCCGGTCCGTAAACCGCCGTAAATCAGTCGATTGGAGGATTTGTAAAGCATGTGTACCGCCAACTCCGCGTCAACAGATAGTTCCCAAATCTTTTCTTGTTTTTAACCAAGGTGCTCACGTGATTTGATGCACTTCGCGAAGAAAGGAATCCTCTACACTGGTAGAACAGACTTAGTGCAAGTTCTGGGGAATTTACGGCACAACGTTACACGTCCTTCCCATTATGCATCAAGCGAAAGACATTTTCCAACAGGACAAAAGCCTGTTTCAGGAATCACAACATCCAGGTCCTGCCATGGCCCCCCAGGCCTCCAGATTTAAACCCAATCAAACCTTTATGGGATGCACTGGATCAACGACTGCGAGCACGTCAGCAAAAACCTCCGACAGTTGGCACAAGCACTGCAGGCAGAGTGGGTGAGCATTCCCCAGGCCATAATTCGGGATCTGATTGGTTTCATGGGACGATGATGCCAGTCAGTTTTGGACTTTAATGGTGGCCATACCTTGACAATCTACCGTTCCATGTGTGCCACATGGTAAATGGGTCAATGACAATGATGTGTTACAATCTTTGAACAATCGATTACCATCAGTTGATTATTTATAGTATATATAAATATCTAAAATCTCCAATGCGTTTATTTTGCAGAGTATTTATTCTAAAAAACTCAACTAAGTAGAAGTAAATCAAACATGATAAAAACAACTGGTATAGTTTCTCTTCCCAATGAGTGTGATAAGCGATGAAGCCGATGGGCACGTATATAGTTTCTTTGTATTTGTTGTTTATTCGGAATAGTGCCGCTTTATAATTGTCCAAGGTTGGGGTAATTAGCTCTTCTACTTCACGATGTTTCACCAAGTGGCTGTACTCCCTCAACTTGATACATTGTAACTTGCTAATCCACACTCCAGGTCGATATTGAATATTGAATAGATGTTATCGTTTGTATCTCATCATAGGTCATAATGTTTTAATTGTTTTTCTGAATTCAGTATTCCATTTTCTCCCATGGATTATCGACATTCTATCTCTTAGTGCTCCTAGGGCATACCCGATGAATCGTTTCATCTCCATACAAACCAACGAATGATACTAATTATATCACTTTCTGTGTTGTCTAGAACACGCTTTCAGGGAAGAACCTCACCCCTTTATCATTGTGAAGGAACGGAAAACAAACCATCTCCTACACGTCAGTTATACACCAGAACATATGCTGAGATCAAAAGATATCGAAACAATGTTACGGCCACGTGTGATGACACTGGCGTCAGAGCGAATTGTTCGGTTGTCCTATGTGGAAACCTAAACACTGAATACTTTACACTTCAGTTCAAGAGTACGATGCCATTTAACGCTGATCTATTACGTTATGTTAGATGGACTACATGTACGTTCTACAATACTCGCCTCAAGACACTGAACATTGAAAGAGCGGCAACGTTGGATGTTTACCAGCCTTTTACAGAGCCCACTGTTGTTGCATATTTGAATAACCAATTCCGATACTGAATTCATCTGAGTTTGTTATTTAATTTACATCTGTGCTACAGTTACAGAAGCAAATTTAATTATTTTTTTTATATACATATATATGAAATATATAAATATTCAGCGAAAATATAATCATATTAAATATTACCATATATAAAATATGGATAATGTACGTGAATGAGAAATTCATTAGACTGACATCTTCCCGAGGCAAGGGCGCCAACTCACTATAAAAGTAAAAGTACACTCCCACCCTTGCCTAACTGGGCTTGAATTATTGAGTCCGGTTCGTAAACTGCCGTGCAGATTTCGGGATTTGCAAAGCATGTGTACCGGTGTCAGCTGATTTTTTCCAAATATTGTCATGTTGCTTTTTTTTATCAAGGTGCTCACATGATTTGATGCACTTCGCGAAGTAAGACCCGTTTCATCACAAGACAGATTTTGATTATCGTTCAGGTCGTTCCACTTGGCTCCGCCATTGTGTTTGAAGCGAAGGCATGATACGAGAGGTGGAACCTGATTGGTCAGTAGGGGAGGGGATATAGAAGGCATATAACTCGTAATAGCCACTGGTGACGATCAAGCCCAGCAATTCCAGCATAGATCATTCAGCAAGGGTGGAAACTGGACTTTTACCGTCAGTTAACTCCCTTGGCTTGGGAAGATGTGGTAAATGGACGTTTATAGTCAGTTCAGTCCCTTGCCTCGGGAAGAAGTGGAAACAAGACTGTTGAAGCCAGCTAACTCCCTTGCCTTGGGAAGATGTGGAAACTGGACTTTTATAGCCAGTTCAGTCCCTTGCCTCGGGAAGAAGTGGAAACAAGACTGTTGAAGCCAGCTAACTCCCTTGCCTTGGGAAGATGTGGAAACTGGACTTTTATAGCCAGATCACTCTCTTGCCTCGGGTAGATGTGAAAACTGGACTTTTAATGTCAGTTAACTCTCTTCCTCGGGAAGACAGGTATATTTTTGAAACCTTGACAGTACGATTGTGGAATAATACAAGTTCAATAAGCGTAATACATAGTCGAACGAAAAACCAAACCTCAACCCCCAAAACTATAGCATTAGGTGAAACACATATTTGGGAACCCGGATTAACAAAACGTTTTACTCATCTCAACATTTTACATTGTAGTAATGCTCCCACGGTATCCCATTTGCATTTATCTATATTATGAATGAGAAAAGGTAATTAAAATTACCATATCCTTTACAACTGCGGTTACGCATAAAGACAGTAAAACACAACGCAGCCTATAATCACTTCTCTCATATAATGTATGATGGTGTAAGCAGATTTAAACTCATTCTTTGCAAATATAAATAGTGACTTTCCCGTGCTGAAACAGTTAAATATCCTACGTCATAAACGTTCTTTGATATCTTGATCTGTCAACTGACCCCGCAACAGTGTCAATATTTTCTGAAAATCCATTTTCACTGATCGCTGGAAACATTCACTGTTACAGTAAATAGGACGCAAACAAAGAAGTATTAAAAACGAGTCCTTTCATGCATCGTTCTATGTATAATTGGTGTAGGTCCACCGTACAACATATAGTATTCAAAGCCGGCGCATTACCCTCACGCTCGATCGAACCACCACTGTGCAGATCACAACCTGCTTCAGGCTGTCGCTATTGAGTCTTCATCGAGGTGGCATCAGTTATTTGTCATATTTAATCACACTCATTTCCGTCCCACTGAATCGATACCACCCGTGAGATTGGAAAGGTAACTGACAAAACATAGATACAATTTGCATACAGATACAAAGAGTTGGGGACCCATTCTAGATTGGTTGAAAGTGATGCCATATAATCCTCCCTGCATTATCAGTCGCAGTTGGCAACTAACCCTGGGTAAGTCTGTATTTTCCCTCTGAGTTTGTCCTTTTTAACTTGGTCATACGAAACAGAAGTTATTATCATAAGTCTATCAATTTTGATCGTTTAATGACTATAATTTTGAATCTTGGTTTGTCAGTATCATACCCGTTCTGCTGGGATCCATCAGAGTGGTGACCCGTCGAGTTCCGGGGTTGAATAGGTCTTCAGCAACCCATGCTTGCCGTAAGAGGTGACTATGATCGTCGTAAGAGGCGACTAACGGGATCGGGTGGTCAGGCTCGCTGATTTGATTGATGCGTGTCATCATATCTCAATTGCGTAGATCGATTCTCATGATGTCAATCACTTGATTGTCTGGTCCAGACTCGAATATTAACAAACCGCCGACATGTCGCTGAAATATTGCTTAGTGCGGCGTTAAACAACAAAGTGGTAACGTCTACGACCTCTACCACTTTGGTTTAAACATATTTGTATTTGTGCGATTGTTATGGATTTTTTTCAAAATTTTCAAATAAAAATGTCTTAAGATAGTATCCATATATTATTTTGGACATACAAATAGATAATGAATTATATCTTCGCAAGTACAGCCACAAGAGCAGCATGAATCATTCGATATAAATCTATCAGCTTTGCGTAAATTGAGATAACTTCATGTATTACTTGGCGGAATCTGTTCTAAAGTTTATGTCAAATCCAAAATTGTGTCTCAATTTAAGCGTGATCTGGTCTGTGAAACTATTTAACGATTGTATTGAATTAATATCTCGTTACAAAGTCCCAAAGTAATAGGTGAAATGTGTCCTTACTTTAACTGCATGCAATCCATAAACAATTCTTAGATTATAAGGTTACCAGATGAAACATATTCAGGAACAAATCTGATTGGTTGCTTTATCGTGGATTATTCTGTTAGGGCTCAGTTACACATTCAGGATTTTTACTGCCGTCCTTGATAGGACCATTCCCGATTATAATTTGTCATAAGTCTGATCAAGATCCGACAGAGATCAGACAGTGACCGGGCAGTGAACAATTCATGCCCGTTCATCACAACAGCGTCCCGATCCACAGGACACGGCCCAGACAACACAGTGCATTGTTACAATTTTGATCCGATACAGCAGAATCTGTCATGACATAGTCACGATTGTAATCCGACTAGACAAAAACGGCTGATTTTCCCGAATGTTACGGGACGCACCATACTGTCGGTGGTGCTTGGCCGACCTCTCTGGACCTTTCCCGCTCCGTAGGACTGTTACGAATGTATACGGCTGTGTTCCTTCAATGATAGGACATTCCAGATCATTGAGGATAGTATTCCGACTTTTTCACTTTTCGTGTCGTAGCGCCGTCTGATCTCAAACGGAAGCCATAATCGGCACTGTGTGAACCTGGCCTTAGAAAGGTTCATTTTTGTCTCCTGTCATCAAGCAGTTTGATATTAGTTTGTACATACAATCGATGGTGATATGTATCTTTTGATGTCCCACATATTGTACTTGATGCAAGTAACGTTTTTTCTAGCACCGTTCTCCGAGTGATTGTACACTTTCCCCATTTGTAACTACTCCTTAATCAAATAACGGTAATATAAAATATGTATACATTATGTGCAGCTTTCCTTGGGAAACGTTACTTAAACTTCCCATAAACTTCTCATACAATTAATCAATTGGCGTAATGTTTGAGCATGCCACTTAGCATCATTTTGAAACCTTAACTCTCCATTTGTATATACTCGTACGTCTCAATTTGAATAATTGGAATCACCTGCATGGATAAAAGTATTTCCCGTATACGTTACGGTTTTGACTGAACCGTAAGTGTTGTTTCACTTTTGGCTTTCCTTCCACATTAAGCTGACACTCAATGGTGTGACTGCTATACTGCATAACGCAGCGTTAAATCTAACTTAATCACTTTATTGCGTTCGTCAGTACGAGGGCTGGTCAAAAGGTTCTAATCCTGACTAACATCCAACTGTGGGCCATTATAAAGTGAAATTGTCAATGTAGTACATTGTTTTAGAAGTTCATTGCAAGTGTACTTAGTCTGTTGAGGTCGTTTTTATATTAGTGACAGTCAGTTGAACGTGATAGGGGTCCAAATGGACACAGATGGAAAAGAACGAGTACCGAGCAGTCATCAAGTTTTTTAACTTTAGAGAAAAGTAGTCCCTAACAAATTCATGTCACACGTGTATGGGAATAAGTGCTATTCCACTGTTATAGTGAGTGAGTGAGTATTGTACCCATGTCCACTGTTATACGTTGGGCAGCTATGTTTATGGCTGGGAGAACAAGCCTTTATGATGACCCTAGGTCTGAACGTCCCTCAACTTCCATCAATGATGGTTCAATCAAGGAGAAAAACTTATACTGTCAGATAGACATATTACCATTGCTGAACTTGAGGACGAGACAGGTCTGAGTCATGGATCCATTGAAACTGTTGTTCATGAACTTTTACAGATGAATAAGATATCTGCTCGTTGGGTGCCAAAGTTTATAAATTCTGATTCTTAAGAACTGACATTGCCAGAGAAACCAATTGAGGAGGATTTCGTCAAATTCAAAAAGAGATTAGGAACGGATGACGAAACATGGGTCTACCACTATGATCCTGAGACAAAACGTCAATCCATGGAATTACACCATTCAACTTTTCCGACACCAAAGAAATTCAAGTTTTCAAGATCAGTGAAGAACGTTATGGCTATCAAAGAATAGCGGCGATGAATGCTGACTGCTGGAGTTCTATTATTTCATGACAATGCCTCTTCTCACACCTCTCAACTTGCAAAGACTGCTGTGCGACAATGTGGGTTCGAAGAGCTCCCTCATCCTCCATACTCGCCAGACCTGGCACCAAGTGATTTCCACCCGTTTCCTGAACTGAAAGAACGTCTTCGTGGAAAGCGCTATGACGACGACAATGACATTAGAACTGCCGTGATATGGGTTTTTTTCAGGGTGGCTTCAGAAAAACTTTTCTGACTTGAATTGAAACGCTTCACTATCGATATGAGAATTTCATTACAAAGCAGGGAGATTATGTTGAAAAATTACATCAAAAACACTTTCACAAATGTTGGTTTTGTTTGTTAGGCTTAGAACTGTTTGACATCACGGTGTTTGGGATATGTTTATATTTCACATTTGGTTATTAAATCATATAACAACTAAACCCTTTTGTTACACAGCGTTTGTCTTGGCTGACATTAACAGTAAAGAAACAAAACTTAGTATGCTTTTGTAGTAAAGCACAAGTCCCACTCTCTACAAACATGTCCTTAAGAAGGCTTTCACAACTGTAGCAATATTTCAATACCAACACATATATTCAGGGCACAGAATAAATAATTCCGTCCACAAACATTTTTCGATGGGTGTCTTTTCTATGCCTAAAGTACTTTAATGTGGCCTCTAGATCGAAAACAAAAGCACAGAAGCGTATATTAAAAACAACATGGTGGCCCAAACGAAACCATTACCAGTTTTTGTTTTCGATTTCGAACACTTAATCAAAGTTCACGTTCGATGAAATAATGTGTACGTATATCAAGGTACTGTAAATCTTGAAATTAATGGGAGCGTGAATTAAATGCGAAAAGTGCGAGTGGTCTTTATTCGCATTAATGAAACTTCGCATTTATGTCTCCAAAATGACTATCAACAATAAGACGGCCTCACTGCACTCTTTGGATAGCGGAAATACCAACTTGAACCACAAACACGGTTTATTTGGCAGCAGTTGTAACAAGTAAGCGATTAAGTGAGGGTAGATAAATAAAAAGATCTTTTGAAATTATTGTAGTAGCCAGTCGGATAGGGAATCCCACAGTGCATATTTACAGACGTTCCTAAGAAGCCGACGACTATACCAAGCAGTGACATAGATAACAGCTGATTAACGATCAGCGAAAGAAGATATACGGTAGCAACGACTCACCCGTTTCTGGGTGTATCATTGGTAGGGAACCCTGGATGCCATTTGCATCAAACAATATATGTCTTTTTAAAGAGGCGACTGAGATGATCGGGACCAGGTTCTGTGACTTGGTTAATTGTGTGTCATCGTTCATCTAAGTAGTGGACATTGCTCATAATATCAGTCACTGGTTTGTCTGGTCCAGACTCGACAATCTACAGGCCGCCGTCTTATAATTGGGATATAAGTCTGAGTGTAGCTTTAAACACACAAACAACCAACAAATATCTTTAAATTCTTTTCTCCCGTAATAGTAAAAGACTGAATCATTTTTAATTTATACATACATCCGTTAGACCAAAATAACTAAGAAATGACAGAGAACTTGTCTTTTCTACAGCTCGCTATGACGCCTTTGCAACAAACGGTCCTGGGTATAACCTGTGCTTTCGTCTTGCCGTCACTGCTACTTCCTGAAGTCAGGGCGCAAGGTTTATTTGTGCGCATCTCAGATGCCGACAGAGCATTCACTTCCGGGAACGTCCTACGGACACTGGCGACATCTAGTGCCGTTGAGTGTGGCGTTGAATGTGGCAGGTTAGACACGTGTGTCTCCTTCAACAGCCGACTGGAGGGAGATGCTACAGTCACGTGTGACCTCCTCTCCGACATCCCGCTGTCCCCCATGAAGAACCTGGCTGCTGCTACAGGGACGGGATACTATGAACAGGTGGGAGATCCTGAGTGAGTGTGGGGTAACGTTGGTTTCAACAGTATTTCAGTTATATCAAGGCCTGTATATGTGTGTGTGTGTGTGTGTGTGTGTGTGTGTGTGTGTGTGTGTGTGTGTGTGTGTGCTTGCGTGTGTGTGTATACGTGCGTGCGTGCGTGTGTGTTTTCCAAGGGGTCCGGACATAAATGTAAATATGAAAATATGTAAACAATTACAAGTAGAGAGAAAACTTGCAGGCAATATATAAACCATTCACAAGTCAATAATTGGTAATTTATGTTCTACACTCACATTGACCGTTGACAGAACTTTTCACTGCTTTCAAAAATATGTTTTTTTCAAAAGCGTCAGTCCAGCTACGGCGTCTCCAAAAAGTGCGCATATTCCGATAGAATTCCACAGCAGCCACATTAAAAATATCATTTTTATTCCGTCATGGAACCATTTCCTCGCGTATCAATGTGTACTAATTCAACATTAAGAGAGTCGTGTACATATATGTTGTCTTGAAATGGGGATCACTTTTGTGCATATTTATACATGTAATCCTTTTGTGACCCTGACATTCATGTAGCCCTTAAACCGCTGTTTTCACATCTCCTCTAAAATACAGTGTGGATTAAGGTGAAAGTTTGTCTGTGGAGCCAAATCAACACGGAACGGCGTTTCCAACCAAATTTAAGCATGGTCTACATGGCAGCCATTTGATAAATATGTGATGCATCGCTGTGCACAGACGAGTCCTTTGGGCCTGAAATATATGACCCTGGATTCGGATCCCAGTTCGCCCCGATTTGGTTTCTAGGTTTGTCAGCACCACACTCGCGGGTTTTACCAAAGTGGCAAACATCTAAGACTTGCATCACCTCGGTGACTTCGGGCTTTCCTTCCACATTAAGCTGACACGCCGTGATATAACTGGTATACTGTTCAAATGACTCACTCCTATTTTAGTGCCTTTATACGACCGTTTTGATTTCACCTCAAAGATATTTGATGTGGAATGTTTCAAATATGCTATAACAATCAGGTCAACTATAGATTGTCGTGGCTGTGTTTCAGACATGTCAACCCCTCTTCAGCCTAACAACAGCTGTAGAGTTCGATGAGGGTGGTGTCAATGTTGCCGGCTTCGTGTACGTGACGAGTAACAACGGCGTCGACGTGATGCTCGTCAACATGTCCACTACCAATGACGTACTAGCTGTGTCCCGGGTGGCTACCGTGGCCCAGAAGAGCGGTGGGAAGTTTACACAGATACATGGCATGACCAAAGTTCACATGGGGAACGGCTCCTCCATTGAAGTCTTCATGACAGGTACCCCAACTTGATATGTGATGCATACATGATAACATCTTTTAATAAACCTTCTGCCACTTTGCCTACTTGTACCTATCTTTCTATCTCGTAATTACCTCTTGGGAGGTTTTACTTTTTCCAAGTACATTGTGTAAGACGTCATCCCGGGCGTGAGGTTTTACTTTTCCAAAGTAAGACCTGATGGTTTGAGTAGCAGTTGTAATTTGGACTTGTGTTTTAAACGTCTAATGTTCGAAAATCGAAGACAAGATATGAATTCTTTTGTTGTAATGAATGACTGTAATCGAACCTGCAACCTCACATATCGTGTTAAGTTTAGTAACGCACTATAGACACAATTTTATGGATAACAACTTCTTTAATACTGTGAAAAGCGACGTTTCGGTATAGATCCTTTTACCGTTGTCAAGCAAGACAACGGTATAGGGATCTATACCGAAAGGTCGCTTTTCACAGTATTAAAGAAGTTGTTATCCATAAAATTGTGTCTATCTTGTCATCCGTCAACTTCTAAGTAATGCCTATCAAACAATTTAGTAACGCACTGTTTTCACACAGAGCCAGCAGGGCAGGTGGTGAAAGAACGTTCAATTTTAGATGTCATGACTTAGTTTTGACTATGCTGCACGTGTTTAGTTTCACTATAAGACATCTCGATGCTTTCTTATCTATTCTGTTATTTCTTGCATTTAGACGGTTTATAAGTGAGATAAAGTACTCCTCCTTGGTTATGGTCGAGGAAGTAAGACCTCGACAATCTGGTACCGGCAATGTTAGATTCGCTCCGAGGTCTTACAGTGCCGATATCCTCTTGCCTCGGTCTTACTTCTTCGACCGTAACCTCGGAGTCGTGCTTTATCCTTCACATATATGCTAATTCACAACCATAAACTCGCCAACCAAAGACGTAAAACAAAGTGTCCCCAATTCCCACTGTTAGGTTCTATGGCGAGAGCGATCACCGTGCTTGATTAGGCAAATGTCCTGGAAAGAAATGGAATTCCAGTGTGACCTTTCTTAGTCACGTGTTACTGTAGATTATCCAGCTTCTGAGTATCGCTCGATGGCTTCCTTTAAGTTACTGCAATATAACTGAAAAGGTCAATCGATTCCTACATGTTCTCTTGTACAATATGCTTGCAACCCTGATAGCATTACATGCGGTTGTACGTGCCAGTCTTGTATGCATTCATTTACACTGTTGTTAAATGTTGATACGGTAAGCGCGAGTTTTGATTTGTCAGTTATATCTATAAGTGTATGTTAATCAAGGCAACGTATCTGCAGGGTCTGATGTCTGGTGCACTCTTGAAAGATACGGCCTGCCGTCACAGCCGTGTTTTGCATCAAACCCAATGCCTATGATCACCATTTTTGGCACCGATGGCATCTCGGCGTTGTTAGAAACCAAGACCCATGTCGGAATGATGGCGTTCAGCTACTCTAAGATCATCATCATGGACATCTTGTCACCCGGAAATTGGGTCGTCAACACGACCATAGATCTGTCTCCTGGCAACCAGCCGCCCGGATGGATGGACATACCTCGAGGATTGATTGGTTCCGCTTGGCTCGTCAGGCAAGACTCCACGGGGTTGGACATCTATGACACGGCGTTCCTGGTGACACAACACTACTACGTCGTGTACGACTTCCCCAACGATGTGATACTGAAGAGGGGCCACATGTGTCCTTCAGACTGAGAAAGTACTGTCGTAAATGTTAGAAAAATTATTTTTTTGCCCTTTAAACAAATTACTAAATAATCATAGCAGTTACCAATGAAGTCCGCATTTGAAATATCGAATAACTACCGGTTGACCTACCTTGGGTTTATTTAATTGTGAACTTTCCGCTGTTTCACAGGAGAATGTTTCGCAATACAAAAAGAAAGGTTGAAAGATTGAAATCTAAATTAAATCATAGAAATATGCAAATGTACCCACTTTTTAGTAATGTGAATTATTTATTTACAAAACAAGTCTATGCTATAAAATGATAGGTGTTGGTAGTAGAAAATAACAAAGAAAGTATACACCCATGTTTGATGGTGAATAAAAAATGAAATAAAGGTGAAATGGTTATTCAATGGTGACGTATTGATCTCGCTCTGTCCTACGTGTCTGTAACGTTCAAACAGTCTGACGATGGTTGGAAAGTTTCTTGCAATCTGGGTGTGGTTGGTAATCATTTGCCTCACTCCTCTCTCAGGGGGCACGGGTGGCCCAGTCGCCTAAGGCGCAGCGATTTGCTGTGCAGAGTTGAGTCCCTTAGGCACGCCAGAAACCTATGATTGTGGGTTCGAATCCCGGTTCGCCCCGATTATGTTTCTAGGTTTGTCAGCACCATACCCGTGCTCGTGGGTTTCACCGAAGTGGTAAACGTCTAAGACCTGCATCACTTGGGGCTTTCCTCCCACATTAAGCTGACACGCCGTGATATGACTGGAATAATGTTAAATGCGGCGTTAAACCAGACTCACTCACTCACTCCCATTCCTCTCTCCCTGTTGTTCGAGTTAAACAAGGCAAAGACATGCATTTTGTGTTTTTATATTACCTGTGATGTTTTGGCAACGATCCATTGCGTTTTATACCAATTGTGCACGGACACACCAAAAGAAAACGTTTAGCGATGCCCTCTGTTGCACGTGCATCTTCCAACCAACGGGTTGCGGTCTTGTCCTTAAGTCTACAGTTTTTCGGCCACTGTTTTCAGCCAAGTAGCGTTTTGATAAAGTTTGTAAATTTTTGGTCAAATCCAATTTTCAAGGGTATACTTTCTTTTCCCCGGCAGTTTATGTTTCGTCACACCGCTCTCAGCCTGCGTCATGACAGTACATAGATTTGGTGGTACATATGTTGCGCTCAACAATAGCTGCTCTTTGTATAAATATTTATAGAGCTTTGGAATCCAGCACCCAAACAGGATTGTTGGTTTGTTGGTTTGTTTTTTAACGCCGCACTCAGCAATATTCCAGCTATATGACGGCGGTCTGTAAATAATCGAGTCTGGACCAGACAATCCAGTGATCAATATCATGAGCATGGATCCACGCAATTGGGATCGATGACATGCATCAACCAAGTCAGCAAGCCTGACCACCCGATCCCGTTAGTCGCCCTTTACGACAAGCATAATCACCTTTTACAGCAAGCATGGGTTGCTGAAGACCTATTCTACCCCGGAATCTTCACGGGTCCACCAAAGAGGAATGGACATGTCTTCAGGTTGACGAGTCCAGACAAAAGATGATAGTACTGCAGCGTGGTTTGAGCGGATGTCTTCTTCAGCCAATATACTGGCTTTACATGTGGAATTATTTGATACGTCACCTATACCAAGCTCTTTGATCAACCAATATTAACAATAGTTACGTTGTTTGAGGCCTTGTCAGTGGGATCGACTACAAGCGTTCATGTAGGGCAGCCAGACTTTGGATGACAGCTGGCTCAGACAGAATGTGTTTTTTTCCAATTCTAGTTCCTCTTTCTAATTTTGTGCAAAAGTTTTAGTTTTTTTTATTAAAAGTATAAGATGTCAAGTCTTGGAAAGGCATTTAGAAGTGATACACATAAGGAAGAGAATTTATGGATGTCAACTTCTATTATTATGAGGAACACACCGTTTCAGAGTACAAACTTCATCAGTATCAGACGTGTTAGTATTAATGTGAAATGGATTTTATTTCATATACTTTTTCATGTTTCATATCATGTTTCATAAGGATATTATGTGTCACAAAGGCTTATTTTCATAGATGTAGGTACAAGCAGCACTAAAATACGTACGAACTTTTTGGGCTGTAAACCGAGGATCGAGTCCTGACTTTGGTACAATATTTGATGCTCTATCTTGGTCTACCCTAGTTGGTGAAGCCCTACAAGTACGGGCATATATTGTGCTGACAAACATAACTTAATCATGGTGATTCTGGGATTCAAACCCTCAATCATTGCGTTCTGGAACCCAATCTGACTTAGGCTACTGGGCCACCTATGCCACCCTATAAAAGTCGTATTGTGATAGAACGATATAAAGAGTGAACGATATAAAGACCGCACTCAGCGGTGTTCGAGCCTGACCACGGTGGACTGAACATGGTCGAGTCTTGGACAAGCAAACCACTAGCAGAGAGCACGCGCAACGATCCATGCTGTCGTGTGTGTGAGTGAGTGAGTGAGTATGGTTTTACGCATCTTTTAGCAATATTCCAGCAATATCACGGCGGGGGGCGCCAGAAATGGGCTTCACACATTGTACACATGTCTGGAATCGAACCTGGGTCTTCGGTGTGAACGAGCGAACGCTTTAACCACTAGGCTACCCGACCACCCCTGTCGGAGGAAGATGACACAAATACCGATACATTGTATATTGTTGCCACCATATCGTAATTGTCGTCGGGCCTGACGATACATGTGGGGTAAAGGATTGATTGTGATCGCACCCCATGGAACGACCATTTTATTTAAATTAGGAAATGTATGAGTGCAGTTCAAAATTCAGTGTAGGATTTTAAGCAATCAAATTAAATACATTTCGAGAAACATTCTCAGTCTCCCGAATATTATAATGATGCAAATGTTTATATCTTCGAACAGATTCCTTTGTCAAAGGAATCTTACATCGCACTTCATTTATAAATCTTGTGTGTAGAATATGTCGAGTTAACTGCTTTGTTACTTCAGTGGTTTTGATGTCGAAGGAACTGAATACTTTAAGATGCACATGCACACCATTTACTCACACAGGTAATTTTGCACGTGTGTATATGTAAATTTACTATGCGTTCACGTGAAACTTAAAATTAATGTGTGTAAATGAAGTGTGTGAATTATGTAAGGCACACATATTCATCAGTCTTTTCCCAAAATGTCAAATGAGAAGAGAGTTACGTCACAGAAAGCAACATGTGTTTGATTGAATCTGTACATAATTTTTTCACTCCATGAAACCCAAAGGAAACACTGTCCACAGAAAGCGTCACGGAAAGCAACATGTGTTTGATTTTATTTGTACATAATTTTTTCACTCCATGAAGTCGGTATTGCAACAGCGTCAACTTAAGAATACTGACGTGTGGCTGACTTGTTTGGTGTTTGCAAATCAACAGATATATTAATTAGATCATCCTCTAGCATTGGCACAAACGTTACCATGACAACAAATACATCCAGCGCAAATTTGCACTTGTGTAAATTTACATTTGCACCTGCTCCAGACAGAGCAAATTTGCTCCTGGTGTAAATATACATACGCGAGTAAACGCGTCCACATGACAAGTATACTCACGTATGTATATTAACACACGTGTCAAATATACACACATATGTATAGCGGTGCATGTGGACGGGGTATAAGTTTGAGAGAAATGCAGAAATGTCTTGCTAAAACCAAGATGACAGGTACACGCTGTGAAGAGAAGGTGAGATTTACTTATATTTCTATGCACAGGTTAAACACTGGGTCTTACCTAGGAGAGAAAAGTGTTGGTGAAAAAAGGTCCAGAGTCAAGTGGAATGATATTGCAAAAGGAAAGTTTACAAACAAAGATTGGGTGGATAAATTTCGGATGAAACTTTACTTCCTTTGTCAATGTGTCTGTTCCAGTTAGGGAACGTTTGGACATTGACTATAAAGTAGCTGTAGCAGCTACTGGCTTGCATCCTCTGCAGAGTTCAGGACAGTTGCAAATCTCTTTGTAGTGGGGACATGAAGTGTTTGGAGGTGCCTGAGAGACGTCTGCGAAGCACGTGTTGACACAATGATGTTGAACGATGTCAAATTTCCATAGAAGGATGATCTGAAAGCAATACTGGATGGCTTTTAATCTGTTTGTGGATTACCGAACTGTGGTGGAGCCCTTGACGGGACACACATCCCCATAATAGACCCACGGAGATTATCTTCGTTGGAAAGTGTTCAATGATCCTATAAGCGATATGTGACCACAAGTACATCTTCACTGACATCAACATTGGCTGGCCTGGGAGAGTACATGACGCCAGGGTCTTTGGAAATGCAAAAGTCTTTCATACAGGCGAAAACACGTACGTACTTCTCCAGACTAGTAAATCATTGTACCAATTACCTTGGTTGCTGATGCTGTACAAGGGGAAGATCAACCAGAGAATGACAAATTGAAGTCGTTTAAGTATGTTAAACAGAAATTTTCAACACATCATTGTTAAACATATTGTTCATATTGTTTCGACCCAAAGATGTGGATTTCACAACAGAGTAGCGAAATGAAAGGGAAGGTGTTTCCTTACCAGTTTCATAGTTCCATGTTACTGGCGAACAACAGAAAAAAATCAACCCTCACGGTATTACAGGTTTAAGGAGACACTCCACTGACACCATGAATGCTTGCGCCAATGTCGAGCAATGTCCTCATTACATGAATCTACCACTCAACTCATCTTTATTGCACGCACGTCTGGAGACTACACAGCAGTGCATTGGACAGCAGCCACAAACATTCATGGTATAGGGGATAGTTGCCTCAGATCAGAAATACCTTGAAAAGGGATAGTGACAACATCACAGAAATGTAATTGAGTAAGCATTAGACAAATATTTACGCACAATTCATTGCAGTATCGGAGACAAACACTTCATGAGGTTTGCTTTAAAAAACCCTAATCGTTTCTCTTGGATACCGTGTCTATGGTTCCTTTAGTGAGTGAGTGAGTGAGTGAGTGAGTGAGTGAGTATGGTTTTACGCATCTTTTAGCAATATTCCAGCAATATCACGGCGGGAGACATCAGAAATAGGCTTCACACATTGTACCCATGTCGGGAATCGAACTCGGGTCTTTGGCGTGACGAGCGAACGCTTTAAGCACTAGGCTACCCGACCGCCCCTATGGTTCCTTTAAACAACGTAGTTGCTTTCTCAAAAACTTTCATAAAAAAGGCAAAATGTCATCTTAATGAAATCAGTCCTGTCAACAGTGTAGTTGCTATTCTCTATCAGGTTCCCATGCATTTATTTCTCCGCATCTGTAGTTATATAGTATCTTCTTCATCTGCAACGATCTTCATTATGTTCGTCATCTCGGGGCTCAATTACTAAACCTGTACGTATCTCTCTGTTAGTATCTACCATTTCTGTCTCTGTCTCGGACCCGTGAAGATCCGAGATAGAATAGGTCTTAAGCAATCCATGCTTGCCTTAAAAGGCGACTGTGCTTGTCGTAAGGTGCGACCAACGGGATCGGGTGGCCATGACACATGGCTCGCTGACTTGGTCATGACTTGGATCGATGCTCATGATGTCAATCACTGGATTGTCTAGTCCAGACTCGATTATTTACAGACCGCTGTTACATAGCCGGGATTTTGCTTGGTGCGGTGTTAAACAAGAAACAAACAAACACGAGGGGACGTATTCAGACGCGAAATCCATACGGGGGATTTGTGTGTTAAAACATTCATTTGCAGAGAAAGCTAACGAATTTTGTCGTCTGGTGCATTGAAGCATTCGTAAAATAAACACATCTTACCTTTTTCAAATGACGTAAAAAGATATTCCACAAAAATCATTTAAATCCACGAACATTGACAGATAACATGCGAACGTAGTAAAAATGTCTGAACTAGTATGAGATGTTGCTTGATTAATAAGAGCGACACCCTCTGGAACACACAAGCAATTAATTGTATAGTTGCAATGAGGATAAAAAGAAAGGCGAAACTGACGTTAATTCCTGTAGCACTCATGGGAAACTGTTCTAATTCCGTTTTAATCCTCGTTTTCTCATTTCTACTCTACCAGTATCGCCATGAATTCCCAAGCAAAAGTAGGTCCCATAAAATGTTTCTACCTCGTCAGCATATCAGTATCCGGTGTCGGAACAGGCTTAGCACATATAACAGAATCAATACGGAACATCAGGCTTTATCGGAAGCCAGCTCCAAACTACTTGTCATGCATGAAGCAAAACAAGACAGGATACCGGTGCCTCACGTTTCCTTCAGACCGGCTTACGTGGCCCCATCACGCTTCGCTGATACCTGAAGCATTATGAAACAGGGCGTATTAGCACGACAGCCGCGGGTGATCTTGTGAGGATAGATGGTTATGGGAACGGGAAAGTGCGGGCCATGAGTCAGCCTTCATCCTCTTTACTGTTCAGTGAACTATCGTGCTTTCCGAGCTTGGTTTATTTACATAAATGAATATACAGATATATTGGTCTCCATACACGCTGAGACAAACGGTAATGTCTTATCGGAAGATAGGCACATACACTCTTCAAAAAAAGAAACGCACAGGTAGATTTTTTGTAGATTTATTGTACCTAATGTAATCGATATATCTTATTTAATATCATAGATACAAATATGAAATTTTGGAACTTGATAGTCACATGTTGTCGTTGTACAAAGGCAATGAAAATTGTTCCTTGTCATGTCACATTAGACCACAAGATTGCGCTGAACTCAGTATCTCGCGGACCACCCCGGACAGCAATCACGGCTCTGCATCTCCTCGGCACTGACTGGATAAGTGTACGAATTCTGTCCTGCGGAATTCTGCGCCATTCTGCTTTCAACAAGTTAGCCAGTTGTGGGAGTGACGTCGACGTACACGTCGATCGAGTCCGATTGGGTTGAGATCTGGGGGTCTCGACGGCCAGGGCAAGTCCTTGATGTTGGCATTATACAGGTAGTCTACCGTGACACGAGCTGTGTGCGGTGGAGCGTTGTTCTTTTGAAACAGCACCCTCTGGCGGTCAATGTTTGGAAGAAGATGAGGTTGAAGAATTTGAATTTCCGCCACCGAAACTATCGAATTCACATACCTGGGGCAAAATGCTCATTTCGACGACGATAAACACGTTGTCTTCCATCTCGTCGGTGAAGAAGAAATCGTGATTCATCTCTAAACCACGCTCTTCTCTAGTTTCTCAAGTTCCAAGGCTATAAGGTATGGCACCAAAGCAGGCGTCGCTGTCGATGGATTTGTTGAAAAACTGGGACAATAACTGGTCTTCTGGGTCGGATTCCAGACTCGCGAGGATGGTTCCTGACAGTCTGGTCCGATATCCTCATCAAACTAGAGATGCTTCCTGCAGGCTCCGTAGCTGTGACATTGCGATGACGTAGGTGGAACAGTCGAATGTAGCGATCCTGTGCAGGGGTGGTAACTCTTGGTCGGCCGGTTCTCGGACGGTCTGCAGTGGAATTGAACTGTGTGTATCGGTCACAAAGGCGGCAAATGGTGCTGTGGTGGACTTTGAAGTGGCGCGCAACAGAAGACTGCGATTCCCCTCTTTGGATACGTCCTTTGGCGATGTTCCGATCGTCAGCGCTGAGTCTCGGCATTTTCGAACTTGAAAAATGTTAACAGTTGAATTATTGGCTTATGCTTGCCTTTTTATAGCCACTACCATGAGTTAAGAATGCCACAATTTGCACGTGCATTTTGCTTTACTGTTTTCCTCTATGACATTTTTGAACAAGAGTGAAAACAATGCCTTTGAAGACATTGCAAATCGACAATGGCTGCGTTTTGACGCACCGATTGACGAATATTAGGCCTCCAATATTTTCCAATTTATATAACGGATTTTTTGTGTAGTCAGGCTCAATGAACTACATACTACCTGTGCGTTTCTTTTTTTGAAGAGTGTATGCATATTTCATGTGGGGACGTGTGTTGACGTTAAACGTAAGGCAAAAAGCCGAATTATAAAGATTACGATCGCCTTTATTAAATGTATCGACTCATTTGCAAGCTGGACTAAATGGCCTCTAAACATTTAGTTTTTTTTATGCGGAAGAGGTCACCTATCTCCTCTGATGTACGATCTCAGAAGGTGATGGCGATATTCTGTGCTTTTGATCATTCGACGAGCATACAGTTATGCATTCATAGTTCTTATGAACAGGACCCGTGAAGATCCGGGTTAGACTAGGTCTTCAGCAACCCATGCTTTCCGTAGAAGGCGACTATGCTTGTCTTAAGAGGCGACTAACTGGATCGGGTGGTCAGGCTCCTTAACTTGGTTGATGCATGTCATCGTATCCCAAACAAACACAATCTTATAAACAGACCCGTGTCCCTTGACTGGGATCAATTTGTTCAAGTTCTTTAACGCAAAAAACACAGCCCTACATGGAGTGAATGAGTATGGTTTTACGTCGCTTTTAGGAATATGCCAGCAATATGACGGCGGGGGACACCAGAAATGGGCTTCACACATTATGCCCAAGTGGGGAATCGAACCCGGGTCTTCGGCGTGATGAGAGAACGCTTTAACCGCCAATGATGCATGGAAGTAGTACAGGTACAATATTCAGGTGTTAAAACATGCAAAGATAACTAAATACTTAGAATATTTTAAATATTCATTAAATATTTTCACTTAAATGACCAAATATTTTGCTTTTACATTCTGTATAGAGACTATGAAATATAAAATAAATTAGGACGGCTACCTATTTCTTTCTTGTTCTAAACATATACACTCATAAAAATAGTGGTATCCCTCACCCAATGCACTGCACCTACAAAATCAACATTGTCTATTAATCCAACGCCCGACTTCAACTGGGGTTACGAGTTCTTAGCTTAAGAATAGGGTGAGAAATCTTAAATGGTAATAAAATATAATTTTCTAAACCGTTTACAGGTTTAATACAATCGTATATGTTATCCTTGGAAGATAAACCTTTATAATAGTGCCAGCCTGTGATGAATAGATATGTCAAAAAATTTTCAACTTGGCTAAGTGGCTAAGTAACCATTTCTTACTAATAACGACCTGACTAATCCAAACATACGATAGACCACATTCATCTAAATATTTCTAAGGTAAGCAACCAGGATGGCTGATACAGCTGTATACATTGCCAGTATTGATTTCTAGTAACTTAGCGTAAATACGACATGAGAGCATGTTCTGGTTTTCAAAAGTGAAAGAGTTCATTTAATCAACCCTTCACCATCTCACGATGACGTCATTATTCTACTCAGCGGCGAGTCGTCTCGTCTCTACTGTTTTAATGTAGTGTTGCTTCCATTTTATTTCCCCTGGGACGACCATGACAGAGATTTGAGATGACGTGATGCAAGGGTGCGGGATATTCAACAGGATCACACATGAGGAAATAAATCAACCTGGAATTAAGTTACTAATGCAGTTCTATACTAGTATGAATATTTAACCACACAATCTTCGTCAAACCACATTTTATTTCCCATGAAAAACCCATTTCATGTTCAGTTTAATTATTCAGAAAATATTTTATTTTGTGCAATGGATTTTGAGATAGTTAAATGTGAGGTGAAGTGGGGTTTAACTGCTCGTTCAAGATCATTGCACTAAAATAGCACGTGTGTTTGTGTATATAGACTTGCGTGCGTGCGTGCGTGCGTGCGTGCGTGTGTGTGGCTACTCGTACTGGTCCGGACTAGTGCAGATTTTATAGCGGATGCTCACTGAAATACCCTGCCGCAGCTTAACTTGGATACCTCACTAAGTGTACTGTCTCTGTTTTAACCCTTTAATGCATAGCGCCAGGCAGGGTAACAAAAATTACCATCTTTTAATTGTTTGGGTAGGACGTGGCCGGGGATCGAACCACCGGCCTTCGGCTCTCCGGGCAGACGCTGTATCCACAGGACCACAGGGGAGGTTTCGAGATGTGAAAAGGTGTATACACCAACTAACATCAATTGCGTGGTGCCACAAGACGACGGGATTACGCCGTGAATGTCAGTAATAAACAATGTCAACACTTTTAGAAACACAAAAAAGCGATTTCAGGTCTCCATTACCCAGCATTCAAACACTTTTCTGTATCATGTCTTACGAAAACAAAGCCTTAAGCAAGATAACCCAATTGTTACGTTCCGTGAACAGTTAGAAATAGACTTTCGACATTTCAATTACGTTTGAGCGTTTTAATCAGTAGAGTACCTCTAATCTATATACAAGCTCCACAACGACGTACTCGGACTGCGTCATTGAATAAAGAGTCGGGTTGAGGTGTTTGGGGAAATTGAATCTAGCTTGTCGGTGTCGGTCTGACTGTCTGAGAAGCATTGATTCCAGCACAGATGACGTCCTCAGCCCCCTACTCAACCGGCAAACGTTTCCTATACAATAAAAGAAAAACGAGAGATTGAGATCGCGTCTCTCTCATCCCTTCATTAGCGTCCCCCCTTTGTTACCCCTGAAGGACGTTCATTTCTTAAGCCTGCTGTTCTAGGCAGAAACTCGTTGAAAGGAGCAAATTGAGGTCTGGATCGCTGGCCACACGTCCCACGCACGTGAAGATCTATGTACTAATGATTCAAGAGGTAGCAGTTTAATAACGAACCCCAGACAGAATCTAGGATACGATCACATCAAGTGACGTTCAGATGAGCACTGATGTAAGGTGAGTGGATGCTTGTAATGACATTGGTCAATTAACAAGCGTGAGCAGCAAACATTCCAAGCACACAAACATGTTTCAGGGGTAAACATCGTTAAACAGTAAGGACTGTTTCACGACGGTTCCTCGATATACCTCCTTGTATTCTCTGGTATCAGACACTCCTTATATTCTATGACATCAGATAACTCCTTGTATCCTATGACATTAGATAACACCTTTTATTCTCTAGCATCAGATATCTCCTTGTATTCTATGGCATCAGATATTTCCTTGTATTCTATGACATTAGAAACTCCTTGTATTCCATGGCATTATATAACCCCTTGTATTCTATTGCATCAGATAACTCCTTGTATGCTCTGGTATCAGAAACTCCTTGTTTTCTATGACAACAGATAATTCCTGGTATTCTATGACATCAGATAATTCCTTGTATTCTATGGCATCATATAACTCCTTGTATTCTATGACATCCGATATCTCCTTGTATTCAATGGTATCAGAAACTCTTTGTATTGTAAGGCATCAGATAACTCCTTGTATTTTCTGGTATCAGAAACTCCTTGTATTCTATGGCATCAGATAACTCCTTGTATTCTATGACATCCGATATCTCCTTGTATTCAATGGTATCAGAAACTCTTTGTATTGTAAGGCATCAGATAACTCCTTGTATTTTCTGGTATCAGAAACTCCTTGTATTCTATGGCATCAGATAACTCCTTGTATTCTATGACATCCGATATCTCCTTGTATTCAATGGTATCAGAAACTCTTTGTATTGTAAGGCATCAGATAACTCCTTGTATTCTCTGGTATCAGGAACTCCTTGTATTCTCTGACATAAGATAACTCCTTGTATTCTCTGACATAAGATAACTCCTTGTATTCTCTGACATCAGATAACTCCTTGTATTCTATGGCATCAGATAACTCCTTGTATTCTAGGACATCAAATAAATCCTTGTATTCTCTGACATCAGATAACACCGTGTATCCAATGGTATAAGAAACTCTTTGTATTCTATGGCGTCATATACCTCCTGGTATTCTATGGCATCATATAATTCCTTGTATTCTATGGCATCATATAACTCCTTGTATCCTATGGCATCAGATAACTCCTTGTATTCTATGACATCAGATAACACCTTGTATTCTATGGTATCAGAAACTCCTTGTAAACTATGGCATCAGATAACTCCTTGTATTCTATGACATCATATAACTCCTTGTATTCTATGGCATCATATAACTCCTTGTATCCTATGGCATCAGATAACTCCTTGTATTCTATGGCATCAGAAACACGTTGTATTCTGTGAGAAAGTTGGCCTCTGGTATTTTTTTTATATATTGTATATATATTGTACTACTACTACTACTACTACTACTGCTACTACTAGTCAGTACTACTACTACTACTACTGCTGTTGCTGCTAGTACAACTACTACTACTGCTGCTGCTGTTGCCGCTGCTACTACATCTACTAGTACTTCTGCTGCTACTACTACTATAACTACTACTGCTGCTGCTGTTGCTGCTGCTACTACTACCACCACGACTGCGTGGGTAATTGATCGTGCTATCAACCACTAGTTTGTGTTATTAACAAGTCTCCGTGTTATAGCTGTTACACCCAGCAACATGTGGGTAAATCATCAAACAAATATGTTGGTCACAACGGCACTATTCCCTTGCACACCTACTTCCGCCTGGTACATAGGGCGGTGGGGAAGCTTAATGGTTAATGTGTTCGCTCGTCCCACCTGGGTTCGATTCCCCACGTGGGTACAATACTCACTCACTCACTCACTCCGCCTGGTACAGTTTGTGTCAGTTTCGCTTCATGGCACTAAAACACATTTACCCCGCCCCCCTTCCCCACAACAACACACTATCTGACATGACGAAGCACTCGATTCTTTCAATGTAAGTGACTGATTTGCGCATCCTTCGCGAAGAACGTCCAAGAGCAACCACACTCTATACACAGCATTGAACTGACGAAAATGCCACGCGTTTTGTGTAGAATGTCGATAACGTGCAAGGGCCATAAATCCAATTACAATAATTGTACATAAAGTGTATCACTATCGAGTCCCATGTGGATGAATGGATGTTGTTAAACGCCGAAATCTACGTCAATCAAGCTACATCAAGACTATAGCCAGCATGTGGTTGTTTAGGAAACATGGTCGGTGTGTCAAAGACTAGCATGTTGATGTCCGGGGAACATGCTCGGTGTGTCAAAGACTAGCATGGTCATGTCCGGGGAGCATGCTCGGTGTGTCAAAGACTAGCATGTTGATGTCTGGGGAACATGGTCGGTGTGTCAAAGACCAGCATGGTCATGTCCAGGGAACATAGTCGGTGTGTCAAAGACTAGCATGTTGATGTCTGGGGAACAAGGTCGGTGTGTCAAAGACTAGCATGGTCATGTCTGGGGAACAAGGTCGGTGTGTCAAAGACTAGCATGGTCATGTCCAGGGAACAAGGTCGGTGTGTCAAAGACTAGCATGTTGATGTCTGGGGAACAAGGTCGGTGTGTCAAAGACTAGCATGGTCATGTCCAGGAAACATGGTCGGTGTGTCAAAGACTAGCATGGTCATGTCTGGGGAACAAGGTCGGTGTGTCAAAGACTAGCATGGTCATGTCCAGGGAACAAGGTCGGTGTGTCAAAGACTAGCATGTTGATGTCTGGGGAACAAGGTCGGTGTGTCAAAGACTAGCATGGTCATGTCTGGGGAACAAGGTCGGTGTGTCAAAGACTAGCATGGTCATGTCCAGGGAACAAGGTCGGTGTGTCAAAGACTAGCATGTTGATGTCTGGGGAACAAGGTCGGTGTGTCAAAGACTAGCATGGTCATGTCCAGGAAACATGGTCGGTGTGTCAAAGACTAGCATGGTCATGTCTGGGGAACAAGGTCGGTGTGTCAAAGACTAGCATGGTCATGTCCAGGGAACAAGGTCGGTGTGTCAAAGACTGGCATGGTCATGTCCAGGGAACAAGGTCGGTGTGTCAAAGACTAGCATGTTGATGTCTGGGGAACAAGGTCGGTGTGTCAAAGACTAGCATGGTCATGTCCAGGAAACATGGTCGGTGTGTCAAAGACTAGCATGGTCATGTTCGGGGAACATGCTCGATGTGTCAAAGACTAGCATGTTGATGTCTGGGGAACAAGGTCGGTGTGTCAAAGACTAGCATGGTCATGTCCAGGAAACATGGTCGGTGTGTCAAAGACTAGCATGGTCATGTTCGGGGAACATGCTCGATGTGTCAAAGACTAGCATGTTGATGTCTGGGGAACAAGGTCGGTGTGTCAAAGACTAGAATGTTGATGTCTGGGGAACATTCTCGGTGTGTCAAAGACTAGCATGTTGATGTCCAGGGAACAAGGTCGGTGTGTCAAAGACCAGCATGGTCACGTCCATGGAACAAGGTCGGTGTGTCAAAGACTAGCATGTTTAAGTCCGGGGAACAAAGTCGGTGTGTCAAAGACTAGCATGGTCATGTCCAGGAAACATGGTCGGTGTGTCAAAGACTAGCATGGTCATGTCAGGGAAACATGCTCGGTGTGTCAAAGACTAGCATGTTGATGTCTGGGGAACAAGGTCGGTGTGTCAAAGACTAGAATGTTGATGTCTGGGGAACATTCTCGGTGTGTCAAAGACTAGCATGTTGATGTCCAGGGAACAAGGTCGGTGTGTCAAAGACCAGCATGGTCATGTCCAGGGAACATGGTCGGTGTGTCAAAGACTAGTATGTTTATGTCCGGGGAACAAGGTCGGTGTGTCAAAGACTAGTATGTTTATGTCCGGGGAACAAGGTCGATGTGTCAAAGACTAGCATGTTTATGTCCGGGGAACACGGAAACGTATATGAAAGCGGGAAGTAAGCGTGTGTGGGAATGGGAATGAAGCGTGTGTGGAAGCGAGATGCGTGTTTGGAAGCGAGTGTGGAAGCGTGTGTGGAAGCGAGATGCGTGTGTGGAAGCGAGATGCGTGTGTGGAGGCGTGTGTGGAAGCGGAAAGTGTGTGTGGAAGTGGGAATGAAGCTAGTGTGGAAGCGAGATGCGTGTGAGGACGCGTGTTTGGAAGCGAGATGGGAGTGTGGAAGCGTGTGTGGAAGCGTGTGTGGAAGCGAGTCGCGAGTGTGGAAGCTTTTGTGGAAGCGTGTGTGGAAGCGCGTGTGGAAGCGGGAAGCGTGTGTGGAAGCGCGTGTGGAAGCGTTGTGGAAGCGTGTATGCCGATTATGTTCAGAAGCCTCAGCAAACCAATGAGTCAGAAATGATGCAACAAATTGGAACTGAGGACACAACGTGTCTAACCTAACTGTACATCGTGGCAAGTTCGTTATGGCATGGCTACAGTCTGCGACCCGCCTGTACCACACCGTCCTTCCGTTGTATGCCCGCCATCGGGTCCCCTCTCTCAGTGTCACTGTTCACTGCTGGCGGTGCTCGGTACCCACAACACCAAATTCATCTGTGTGGATTGTCCGGGGAGAGTATTGGCGAGGTGGGCGGAGGGGGCATTTGTCACGTTCAGAATGGAGGGATCGATCTTTGCGGCAGATAGATGAAACATCGTAATCAATCCGATGGACATGAAAGTCTTGGTGTTGACTTGACCAAGGTGCCCGATATCCATGGAACATATTGAGACAGTAAGTTACACGTGTAGCCAGTGCATGCAAGTTATTAAACCGCTCACCTTATGTCAAACAGTGACGGTATCTGAAGTATAATTTGATTTGTCAGTTGGATACTAATGCTTACAATGTAACATGTTGGTTCCATCGCAAAACATGATTAGTTACTGATTTAATGATCATATGCCACTGCGACGTTGAAAAGCAATGTTTAATTGTGACTTGATTGAGGTTAAGGGCATTTATAAGGGACTAGCGGCTGTGTTACGAGAGGTCATTGTGGATAAACATGATATTCTCTTTGAAAGGATCATTACAAGGTAACATACACAAACTTGAGCAGAAGGGGGTAAGATATAGATTTAGCAGTTATATTATAGGGGAGAAGGAGGGGGTGGGGGTGGGGTGGGGTGGGGATGGGTATAAACATGAACAATCATTAATTCCAGGGGCACATTTGTTGTAGTCCCATGGATTCAAGACCTCTCATCCATTGAATGCCTTGTCAGTGACCCAATGAAGGGTTTGTCCCAACACGCAGAACGAGGTAAACATGATATTCTTGTGTCTCTTTGTGCCGGTTACATACAAATACATAACTGGACCTTGTCATATTTGACATCACGATGTTCTTGAAAGGTTAACATAGACAAACCGCTACCAGTTTACCTTTCATGGTACATTTCTTCCATATACAACTTCATCTACCCGGTAGAATGAGATGGCAATGTGGTTGTTAACCTTCTAACAGGCACCTCGGGTTGTATACTCCCCAGGGAGCTGAGAATGATTGAGTGCACAGTGATCCAGTGACCGGGGTACTGATAGAGCTTGGCGCGTGCCCCCGAGTGGTGTGGATATATGCGCACTATGAATAGCCTATCATTATGTACAGATTAAAATAAAAAATGCAGCAAAGAGGGTTTGGGTGATCCTGGCACAGTCAGGCTGGTTAGGCTCATCATCAGCTCAGGGCCCTCGCACCCTCTACACGCAGCCCAGACAGTGAATGGGATTTCTCCCAGGAAGCGCTGCCTAGTCAAACCCACCCAGAACTTTTCGGAGAATGTGCAGACTCCCCAACACTGCAGCCTTCTGCATTACCCAGATTGTCAGAAGGGCTGTATTCTTGGTAGCAAACCCGGGTACTCTCACAATGTCAATCAACAGACTGGGAGCTACCAAACCTAAGGCACCAAGAACAATGGGGAGTCGGACAACTTGGCATTTAGGATGCAAGCGTGACATTTCGAAAGCGAGGTCTGCATATTTGCCATGTTTTTCCTCAATCTTGTCAATCACATTAGTGTCAAAAGGGACAGAAATTCAATACTATGAATGATTGCATTAGATTTATCAAAAGGGACAAGATCAGGTTTGTTGGTCTGGATACGTCTGAGGCTGTATACGGGCCTATTCCAAAGAATTTTGTATTTATGATTTTCCATGACGCCCTCTACATATTCTGGGTCGTACCATGGATGGACCTCTGTGTCAAAATCACAAGCATGGGAAGACGGTAATAAAACGATCCCGCCACTCCATCATGTCGCTTAAGATACTGTGTGTGTGCCAAAGCTGGGCATCCACTGACAATGTGTTGGACAGTCTCATTACATTCATTACATAGTCTACATTTCATAGTAACATTTTTATGCAAAATCACACATTGTCGGTTTCGAGTGGGAAGTGACTGGTTCTGAACAGCAAACAGAAAGCCTTCTGTTTCACTTTTCAGGCCAGCCGACTTCATCCAAGCGTAGGACTCTTCAAGGTTGCTGATCTCCTCAACACACTGCACATAAATTCCATGCAGTGGTCGTTGGGATATTTCTATTATTATAACTTGCATTACAACAGTTTCACGATGTCTGTTGCAAGCTCTCCTTCCATTATAGCTTCCACCGACCCAGATTGATCTGAACATTCATGCTAATTTCCATTTTGTAGGGCAAGACTTCTATTTTCTTTGTTATGCCGACGGTAAAACATTGGCAAAAGCAGTTAAACAGAATTAATTTGACGTAATGGGATAACAAAGTTATTAAACGCCTACAGGAAATGCCCACGTATCCTTCTCCACTCAGCAAGGTCAATCACTGAATAAACGTATTACTGCAAATGAGCGCAAATACAGCACACAGATCGGTCCAAGATTACCCTAATGTTCTCTTGTCAAAAAAACAACTCCTCAGACAGTTAGAAAATATGCCGCAGCGAGAGCCCAGGTTCCATCCCACGTGTTCGATCCGTGGTTACCAGAACAGACTGTTCAAATACGCCTTCATTTCCACGGCTAATCGAACACAGGATGATCAGTCCACATGGGGCAGACTCCGGTACAAACCGCACCACTTCGTGTCTGGCACAGAGCCAGTACAAACGGACAGGGGTCTGTCTCTTCCAGCCCGTGCTTGTCCTGAAGGGCCGTTTACGTTCCTCATAGTGTTGCTCAGGCTTAACTGGTCAACAATCAATGCTTTTCACAGGGATTTGTTTAAGGACCCCACCCCGTCTGGAGATGATACAATCAATAATTTCAGGAAGCTTAACCTTTTTGCTTCACGACTCAAATGCATCCTCGTCTACCGGTTAGACAATCAGTAGACTGAGAAACCGTTGAACATTGCGACTTCTGCGACCATGAAAGACAAGCTTATGAAAAGGACACGGCTGCGGGGTTCAAGTGGTTGATAAAGTAACGCGCGCATATATCCAACAAAGAATATAGACCCTGACTTCATAGAACTTCTGGGGAATTAATCAGGGGCTAGCTATTGCCATGCCTGGTGCGCCCCAAGGCCTGATTCATCTCCTATAGGTTAGGAGTTTGTTTGGTGCGAACGGTTTAGTCTCATGTTGTAAACGAATCTGGTCTGTTCTTTTCAAGTCTTACTTAACGCGATGGTTATCTTTGGTCTCGCATAGTGCGGCTGAACGCTACGTGTGTAGGAATAACGCCAAGACTAAACAACTTCCTTTTTGTTGCTTATTTTCTGAAACATTTTTGAAAGCCAGATATTTTTTCTTTTGCCCATTATGTGTGGTATTGCGTGATATCATCATTCGTAGTTTTTAGGGAAACACTTTCCACAACAGGCTGCCTCAGAGGTATGAATCTGTCTTTGTAAACGCTGAATAGAAAGGACGCGTATAGGATGAATCCACATCTTTACAATCATGTTTCTCGTTACTGGTTTCATTTGTACCGAAAAGTTGAATATAGATAAAAGGGATAAAACCCTTTCCATATCCAATAGAAATCTCTTCATAAAGTTGAGTCGATTGTACGATTCCGTCTATATCACGAGCAAATGTTTGCATAAAGTTGAGTCGATTGTACGATTCCGTCTATATCACGAGCAAATATCTGCATAAAGTTGAGTCGATTGTACGATTCCGTCTATATCACGAGCAAATATCTGCATAAAGTTGAGTCGATTGTACGATTCCGTCTATATCACGAGCAAATGTCTGCATAAAGTTGAGTCGATTGTACGATTCCGTCTATATCACGAGCAAATATCTGCATAAAGTTGAGTCGATTGTACGATTCCGTCTATATCACGAGCAAATGTTTGCATAAAGTTGAGTCGATTGTACGATTCCGTCTATATCACGAGCAAATGTCTGCATAAAGTTGAGTCGATTGTACGATTCCGTCTATATCACGAGCAAATGTCTGCATAAAGTTGAGTCGATTGTACGATTCCGTCTATATCACGAGCAAATGTCTGCATAAAGTTGAGTCGATTGTACGATTCCGTCTATATCACGAGCAAATGTCTGCATAAAGTTGAGTCGATTGTACGATTCCGTCTATATCACGAGCAAATGTCTGCATAAAGTTGAGTCGATTGTACGATTCCGTCTATATCACGAGCAAATGTCTGCATAAAGTTGAGTCGATTGTACGATTCCGTCTATATCACGAGCAAATATCTGCATAAAGTTGAGTCGATTGTACGATTCCGTCTATATCACGAGCAAATGTTTGCATAAAGTTGAGTCGATTGTACGATTCCGTCTATATCACGAGCAAATGTCTGCATAAAGTTGAGTCGATTGTACGATTCCGTCTATATCACGAGCAAATGTCTGCATAAAGTTGAGTCGATTGTACGATTCCGTCTATATCACGAGCAAATGTCTGCATAAAGTTGAGTCGATTGTACGATTCCGTCTATATCACGAGCAAATGTTTGCATAAAGTTGAGTCGATTGTACGATTCCGTCTATATCACGAGCAAATGTCTGCATAAAGTTGAGTCGAGTGTACGATTCCGACTTTATCATGAGCACATATCAAGCGACGTTTAAAAAAATCAATTTTACGATATCTTAGTAATACTACTGAGTATACTACTACGAGCCTTTATAGTGTTTTAAATACTCCAGAAAAGAACAAACATAGAGACGCGACCGAGAACGAGATACAATATTAATTTGGTTCGGCCTAACATAAGCGTTCAGTGGCACGTCGTGGGACATGTTTCTGATGCACAGGCACGACTTGGTATTTTCCAAGAATGGAGATGTGGGATGCCCTTTTGTATTCGCGAGTCATTCGAACTACATTACATTCTGTGGTATTAAGGATATATGCTTTCACAATGTCAGCTTGTCCTTAAAAACATCTAGAAATGCGTTTCGGCAGTAAACAATCATGGCTGCAATTTGGATGATTTTGGCCAATAAGAACACTAGTCGCACATTGAAAGCACCTGACAGCTCACATTTTTGTATGTATCTCGAGGGATCTTAATAACTTACCTCCTTTACACATGTAACCGGGGTAGAATAGGTCTTCAACAACCCATGCTTGCCCCAAAGGCAACTATCGGAATAGGGTGGTCAGGCTCGCTGACATGGTTCATGCTTTACATCGTATCCCAATTGCGTGGATCGATGCTCATGTTATCAATCACTGGATGGTTTGGTCCAGACTCAACTATTCACAGACCGCCGTCATAAAGCTGGAATATTGCAGAGTATGGCGTTAAACAACAAACAAAAAACATGTTCACGAATTTATTAATTGGTGCAGGGAGGTTATAATTTTGGCTAAACTGAAATCTGAAAACTTTCAAAAAGACGGAAACGCTTGTAGGCGTACATTTCAAACTGGTTTCTGCACTACGTGCACTAGTCAAGGCAAATGATACGGGTCAAGCAATGTTCGTTCACTTTGTCTAGATTTGTAAAGTTAAGCCCAGGTTAGACGCAAACTGCAACACTAAAAAAGATTGTATTTGGCAACAGTTTGCTTTTGCTGAAGCACATCACTGTTAATGAAGAGGCCGATGAATAATTAGATTAGGTAGTTAGTCGGCGTACAATGACTTAGAAATCTAGCTTTCACCTCTATAAATAGTAGTATTCGGCGCCATGCATTCTTGCAGACTGGGTACATGCTTCTATTAGCCCCTTAGTCGAAGGGATTCACGCGTTGTCGCACTTAAGACGTAGACCGATCAAATCATCACATGCTGGGACGTTCGTAATGTTTGAGATGAACATAGTGAAGCGGTAAATGGTTGACTCAGAACCTTTCACAAACCTGTAGTTTAATTACCATGATTGAATTTCTTCCAGAGAACGATCGTGGGTATGTTTCTTCTGTTTGTACAACATTTGTTTGTGAGAAGAATATGGGCAATCACCCAAACATACTATATTTAGTTCCCTTAAAAGGCCATGCGTACCTCATCTTCCCGAGGCAAGAGAGTTAACTGACTATAAAAGTCCAAATTCCACCCTTGCCGAACTAGGCTGGTATTATGGAGTTTCAGTTTGGCTGGACTAACGAGTCTATGCATAGTCCAATCGCAATCACGCAACGAAATCGAAATCCGTTCAGTAAACTGTCATGCAGATTTCGGTGTATTGCGGGATTTGCAAAGCATGTGCACCGCCAACTTGTTGTCAACAGATATTTTCCAAATCTTTTCATGTTTTTAATCAAGGTGATTTGATGCACTTCGCGATGTAAGACCTGTTTTATCACAATTTAGATCTCGATTATCGATCAGATCGTCCTGACTGGGCGCTACCATTTTGTTTGAAGCAAATGCAGGTGATACAAGAGGTGAAATCTGATTGGTCAATAGTAGAGGCATAGAAGGGACATAATTTGTAATAGCCACTGGTGGCGCTACGTTCGGGCCCAGGAATTCCAGCCGTGTTCGGCAAGGGTGGAAACTCGATTTTTAAAGTCAGTTAACTCCCATGCCTCGGGAAGATTTGCGTACCCGGTCTCAGCACTGACTTTCAGTGCCCCATTCATATCATTGCAATCACTTATGCCTATTACGCCCTATGGAATCTGTTTCGGTGGAGAATCGAGACAGGTTATTCCCTGACTTTGGTGTTTTATATTTCATTTACACAAGTGCGCCAAACGTGAATGTCAACTTGTCATGCCGGGCCCTGATGAAACTATACTTTGCAAAAAAGTGATTTTAGATGTACATGTTATATATCATACATATCAACAAGGTAATTAAAAATAATTCTCACTATCTTGTATAACCACCATTAGAATTCAAAACTGTCTGGCATCGTCGTGCTCGATGTTGTGATTCCTGAAAAAGGCTGTCTTGTCGTGTTTAGGTCGGACGTTGTCTTGCTGCTTCTGGGTTTTCATCGAAAAAATTGAATTGTCCCTGAAATTAATTCTTGAAAAGAAATAATTATGCTTCAGACCTTTAAAAAAGGATATTGTCTGCCTCGAAAATTACATTGTTGCTTGGTGGTTTTCTTTGTAAAAAGATATACAAATGTCTGATTTTGCTACTTAAGCTAAAAAATCTCTCTCTCTCTCTCTCTCTCTCTCTCTCTCTCTCTCTCTCTCTCTCTCTCTCTCTCTCTCTCTCTCTCTCTCTCTCTCTCTCTCTCTCTCTCTCTCTCTCTCTCTCTCTCTCTCTCTCTGAGTGTCAGTGTAGTTCGTATGACCTTGGTCCATGCTGTGATCATTACGATCAATATAGCCGATGTGTACAGGTGCTCTATTCCTGCTCGTGCACCCTCAGTGCACTGGGTTGCATATGCTGATTAGCGCACACCGCCAGCCAGACTGGCAGGAATAGGACGTCACCGCTGATGAAACGTGTGGTCGGTATAACCTCGGGGTCAAGTGTGTCCGTGGTTGTCTTAAAATAGAGCCAGTGCACAGTCGGTGGCTGGTTCTGTAAACAGCTGTCAGATAGGGTATGTCTGCAGAAGAATCATGTGAGATTGTGAGTGACTGCAGTTATAAGCATCCCCAGTCCCAGACGCAGTACATATGCTGCATGATTGGGTCATAACGAAAACAGGTCCTGTGAAGATTCCGGGTTGAAATAGGTCTTCAGCAGCCCATGCTTGCCGTAAAAGGCGACTATGCTTGGACTAGGATTGTCGTAAGAGGCGACTAACTGGATCGGGTGGCCAGGCTCGCTGACTTGGTTGATGCATGTCTTCGTATCCCAATTGCGTCGATTGATGCTCATGATATATATCACTGGTCTTGTCCAGACTCGATAATTTACAGACCGCCGCCATATAGCTGGAATATTGCTGAGTACCGCGTTTAACAACAAATAAACAAACAACGAAACAACCAAACGAATAACGACAAGCTGCGGGTGTGTATGAGGTGACATTTATTCCATTGGACATGGTAAAGACAACCAATCAATCTCTCAATAAGTCACTGAGTGAGTCAGTCAATCACAAGCACTTAAAGTTATGCTACAACTAAAAAATATAAAAACTAGTTTATGTATTGTTCCCATTCCGATTCCCAAATTGCAACAATGAGGTAACCCAAAAATCTGAAGGTAAAAGAATTAAGTGTGAAACCGAAAAACAACCAACAAATCGTAAACAATTAACAATTGTTTTACAAAATTCACTAGGTCAATACAAATTACTGCACAGCAATTACAATGTCAGTTTACAATAGAGTGGTAGTACAATATTCAAAGGCAGCATATAAAATGTGGGTGGACTTTTCATAAAGTGTCACAAAACACTTTATTGTATTTGACTTTTGCGTGAAATTGAAAAGCACTTTTCGCATGCCAGTCATGGATTTTGTCCGGGTTTCCGGGGTAAGTTATACTTGATTGTTGCTTAACGACACATTATTCCACCAATATGACGGTGGCCGGTAAATAATCGAGTCTGGACCAGACAATCCAGTGACTGATATCATGAACATCGATCCGCACAATGGGGATACGATGACATGCATCAAGCAAGTCAGCAAGCCTGATCACCGATCCCTTAAGTCGCCTCTTACGACAAGCAGGGGTTGCTGAAGATCTGTTCTGACCCGGAAGACACATTCCCTTTTCACAGATCAATCAGTTAACGAAGTGAAATACGAGAAATATCGCTATTGGTAGACTTGCCGCTGGCGAAGTATGAAGGCTATGCAATTGTTGGTTAAGTTGGTTTAAGCTTAAAGATCTGGCAACTGACAGAGAAATAGGTTCACGCATTCTCAGAGAATTACAACAGTAAGGCATGGACTACTGGGATGAAACACAGACAGGACTATAACTTTACGAAGGAACATGTCCTGCATAAAAAAAAACTTGCGAAAACTGTTAAAAGAAGGCACAAAAGCCTCATCCATCGTCAGAAGAAAGGTCTGCTGTACGTGCTGGTTTGGTGAAGGGGCTGGGCACGCAGCAGACCGGACACATGTTGGATCACGGGTCACTGGGTAATGGAGATTCGGATGAACCAGAGGAAGAAACTTTGAGGCACTGAACACTGAGACTGATACAGAGAAAGACGAGAAGATGAAGATGAAGATAGCAGTTGAAAGGCATGTAAAAACAATTAAACTGGAGCTGGGTTCTGGAGCATAGTGCAACGTGATGTCAAAAGAAATGTTCATATCTTTAGGAGGACGTCGGCACCAAGATAGAGTCTGTTGATTTTATACTCAGATGACACACTTGGTGGTCGCGAAAAGTCGCGAGATTTGGCCAAAATCTCGCGTTCTCGCACTTTTGGCTCGTTTCCAATTGTTGAGATCGCGAGGATGTCCCTTACAGTATTCCATAAGTGACTTAACTACGCCGAGTTATTGCATGTGCGCAGGCCCACTTCAGATGAACTGTCTCAAATGGAGTTTGTAATCCCAAATGACAAAAAAGGCGAAGTTAATTTGGATCATTCACCCAAACGTAACTTTCAAAGTGAAATAAACCCAACTATGTTTGATCGCTTAGCGTTGATCGTTGATCGCAAAAAGAGTCTCTCTCCTTTGCAAAGAGAATTATAAGAGTGTCTGCCTTTTTGTTTTGTTTTATACACTTTCTATTTCCGTTTTTATTTTCTGAACTTAATAAACCTTCCCAGGGTGTATGTTGCAGAGCAAAATGTTAATTTAGTTGATATAACAAATGCCAAATCCGACTATGGTTAACAAAGTTAGCATTGTTTCTATTTATAGAGGCCTAGCAGAAAATAAAAAGTGTAAAGAAGTCTCAATGAATATTTGGAGGAAAACACGTTTTTAATGATATGTCTACAAGATATACATATCGCTAAGGAAGATGAAGATGTACTGTTAAATGAATGGGGGCTAAGAGGTGTAGTTGAACTATTTAAATCAAATGCAAGAGGAGTGGCCATACATTTTCAAAATTTGTTTGAATTAAAAATAAATAGCACAAAAAATACAATTCGAAACTATATTATTGTCGATTTGTTAGTTGAAGGAATGAAGATGACCCTATGTACAGACCTATATTTATGGTAAGTTATTTATTAATATTCCAGATTTAGATAACGAATCTCTCGCAGCCTGTCGAGATTGGAACTTTGTTCTTTCAACCCGATGTTGACTTAGAAACTTTCAAGCACATAAATAACCCGATGGCGAGACAAAAGCATATAAATATCCTGAAGGCGAGACAAAAGGTTATTGAAAAAAATTGAATCATTCGACTTGATCGATGTCTGGAGAGAATTTTACGACAAAAAAAGAAATCCTACAAAAAAATCAAGCTCGGCTAGACCTTTTCCTAGTAAAATTGAATTCTCAAATCTGAAGGAAGAAAAAATTACAGGAAGTTTTGTTAGAAATCGAATCAGATGGAACAATGAAGGAAAAAAACAAACAAAATATTTTTTTGTCATTTGGAAAACAGGAAGTGTATGGATAAGCTTATAAACAAAATAATTGAAGGACAATTGATCTTGGACAAGGATAATTTTATACCTCCTTATATTCGTCTAACAAAGACCATAATGGATTGAGTAGTGATATTCTCTATAATATAGATACTCCTATTTTAGATGAGGCAACCGCTCACAGATTAGACGAACCAATTAGTATGGGTAAAACTAAAAAAGCTGTGTTTTCCATGAAGCAAAATGAGAGAAAACAGATATGAAGAATTAGCATACTACTACGACCAGTAAAGGCGTCATTACTTGTGTTTCAAAGCCGAATAAAGACAATTGAACAATTGGCGCCCCATATCTCTTTTAAACAGGCTGTACAAAATAATTAGCACATGAATATCTAACAGAATTAAGGAAAATCTACACGTGTTGGTCATACATTAAAATGTATATGTATACATTTTATACCAGGGAGGAGCATAAGCGATTTTATTAGGTTACTATATGATCTGCTCTATGAAACGAGGAAACAAAATAAGCCTGGACGTCTGATTTTAATTGATTTTGGAAAAGCGTTTGATACTGTATCGATAGATTTTATTTGTTACTCCTTGAAAAGTATGGTATCGGCCCAGCTCTTCGAAAATGGATCAAAATGTTGATAAGCAACCCAAACACATGTGTAATTCAAACATTTGCATTTATCCACATCTTTTCAAAATGAAAGAGGCTGCAGGCAGGGTGACCCTATCTCTCCAAATGTATCTTCCTTTTTGTGGCTAAAATTTTAAGAAATAAGATTAGGACGAATATACTTATAAGGGGGATAAATATTAATGATACAGAATATAAACTTGGACAGCATGCTTGTGATACCGAATAATTTTTAGATGGAACAGAATCAAGGCTCAAAGTTGCTTTAGATACTCTTGACTTATTTAAAGAAATGTCGAGCTTCATGATTAATGTGGATAAAACTAAAGCAATGTGCATTGACACAATGACAAACAGCAATGTTTGTTTATGTGAAAATACACAGTTAGAGTGGCATAAAGGCAATTTTGACGTTCTAGAGATTACATAACTGTTGGACCTTTGGGTCATTAACACAAAAAAAAGACTTGAAAATTTTAAAAGAATTTTGGCGAGCTTGAGGAGAAGAAACTTGGTATTAATTGGTAAAATTAAGGTTATCAAAAACACTTGCATTGTAAACAATAGTGCATATTTTTATGTCATTGCCGAATCCATCAGAAAGTTATATAAAAACGCTAAATAAGATTGTCTATCGCTTCGCCTGGAATGACAAACCTGATAAATTCGGGAGGATAAATTTTATTAAGCCCTATAAAGAAGGTAGCTTAAGAACGATAGATCTCAATGCGTTTAATGATTCTTTAAAATTGTCATTTCTGACGAGGTATCAATATAACTACAGCTAAAATATATTATTTTCCATCTCCTTAAATATAAAACGAAGGAGCTCCTATCAATATGCATTATCGTGCTGATCACCCATTTTGGAGAGACGTTTTACATACTTTAGCAAAGTTCTACAGTTAGTATGAAAAATCTAATGTGTATTATCTTGATTAAATAATTATGGAACATCTATGGCTTAATACTCAATTCAAACTTTGTGATAAGTTGAGTGAATAAGAAGATAATTAGAATTAAAGACAATTGTAACGAAAATGATTTAATGAATTTAAGGACACCTGTGATAGAAAGGGTACGTTTTCAGAGAATAGCAAATTGATGAACATTTCTCCATCAAGGAGGACAAGGTTAAAAGACGCCCACAATTTGAACTTCCATAAGATAGGTGTGCTAAGAGCATATCTGGCACTATTATTAACATCAAGTCAAGTAAAGGAGGTAGACAAGTTTATGATATCTTAATTAAAACTGGTGAATTACCCCATGTATACTTACAATAGCAGAGATAACCAACAGACCCATTGGTTCGGAAGGATGTATTCTATCAACATAGCAAATGTACAAAAGACACAAAATTAACTGCATTTAAGTATAAATGTATACATAAGATTATTTATGCAAAATAAAGCAATTATGTAAAATTATACTTATTGATGACGATATTTACTCTTTTTGTAAATCTTAAAGTGACAGTATAATCTATGTTTATATTGAATGAAAGTGTATTGTGATGAAAGTAATGGCTTCTCGAGAGAACTGGAACAGCAGCTGACCCAGTACCTGCAAGATAGGTCTCATGTTACTGCTTTTTCCACTGTGTTTGGCTTTCAAGAAACTATGGAATGGCATAATCACATATTACTGTTAGCAAAAACACATACTCATATATCAAGTGTTAAAAGCGTAGAACCATCTACTGAACGCTTCGTGTGGTATCTATCATCTGTACGCAAAGTCGAAAACAACACTGCAATTGCAAGAAACCGATATCGTTATTACTTACAGAAATGGAAACCACTCGCAGATAACGTTTGATAATGCATAAAAATCATTATAATGCATATCGATTGCCATACATCCCAATCTAATGTCTTGTCCATTTCAAGCTGTTTTAAATAAACTTAAATTACAGTTTTAAAATGAATCTTTTGATAAAAGTGTTTCTTTTCACTGGTCATCTTCTGTTATTATCAGTATGGACTAAATGATCACGTGAGTGCAATCCATGGTAGGGTGGGGTGAATCCAGGGGGGTCGGAGCGCATTTAGTGGCGATAGTATCCTTTCTATGGATTTGGTCATTGTTCGTTAATTTCGTGAATGTCGGTGTAATTATAATTCTAGTGATCAACCATTTGAACACATTCCCTCATTTCCGTAATTATTTTTTGTGGGTTTAACCTAACCAATACCATACCACACCTCCTCCTTTTATTTAAAGGTAACTTGTGAAACAAATATAAACCATTTAAATTTACTCAGTTGTCCCGAACTAATACTTGCAATATACACTTTGTTTCTGACAGTTACTCTTAGCAGACATACAATAAAGTTTCCATCTTTTCTTCTGATGTGCATGGAAAATAAATCATCAGATTCAGAAATTAAAATACACACAACAATACCGAAGAAGAAATTCCTATTTCGTTTTAGTTTGCAGATTTTCTCATTTCGCTGAAATTCTACTTTTAAATAACCCACTAATGAGGGGGAGTATGGAGGCTGACAGTTCAACAACACGACGGAATGGACTCGAAAACTAGCGAAGACACGGACACCAAAGGGTAACACACAAATCAGTTCTAAGCGATATGTTTTATATCTTGCATTTTGTCACATAATATGTCAGTGCAACAATGGACGCCGAGATCCAGGAGATGTTGGTTGACGGCACCGGGGGTTGAAGGGGCACCTGTCAGAGCGTGGTTCTCAGCAACACAACGTGTATTTTACAACAATCGTCGTATCAGCGTACTCATCATTGCATGCAATTGTCCTTTCAACAGGTGCATTCCTGGAGTATAGTCCGTTTATTCGTTGAATGAATAGTTGTATGTTTGAAAGTCTTTTCATTTATTGATTTAACATAATCAGCTGATTGACCCTAATCATTACTGTGAAAGTATGTTTTGAATTCTGTCTAATATTTGCACAGATATGACATCAAGTTTGTCAGTATATTTTTGGCTGCATGTTATGAGGGCAATTCCATTCAATGGAATAATGTTTGGATGCTCATGGAAAAAATAAGTACTGGATCATATATAGGGATATATCATCGAATCACAGGTTTTCGGACAGCCATGTTTATCACGATTACTCGCACTCTTTGGGGGTCTAGCATCACACAGACATTGTAAATAATCAGATGATGCCTTGTTTTAAGATAAATAAACTACCCATGGAAATCTGGGTTAGAATAGGTCTTCAGCAACCCATGCTCATTGAAACAGCCATCTCCATAATGCTACCCCTGCGTCACATGTTGACACAGTTGAACCAATCAACTCAACTCGAAAGGGTGCACGGGAATCACGCACGCACAAATACGGTTTTAGCGTTGGGCGTCTCAACGTGCGTGATTCCCGTGCACCCTTTCGAGTTGAGTTGATTGGTTCAACTGTGTCATATGGCCCTGTGATGCAGGGGTAGCATTATGCAGATGGCTGTTTCAATGAATGCTCTTTCCACCGTGACGAACAGGTCTGGCTGTTGATGAAATATAGTGATAGCTAAATAGACAGATTTTTTATTCATGCACCGATTGTCTTTAAATGTAATACCCAGTTATGTATGACTGTTAATCTCATACCAACTTGATGGTAGGTTTGAAATCACTGTACGGGATACGAAGTGGAGATAACGGTTTGTCAAGAGCTGCTTTAGCTGCAGCATCGGCTTTTGAGTTACCTGTTATGCCTACATGACTTGGTAACCAGCAAAAGACGATGTCACACTGGCCAGTGGAAAGATCATTATAGAGTTCTAAAATGTCAAGGATAATAGGGTGATATGGTGAGACACTTTTAAGTGCCTGAAGGCAAGATAACAAATCAGAGAAGATGATGAAATTTTTAGATTGGTTTTGTTGTTTAATAGAGGTCAAAGCTGTTAGGATAGCTTTGGCCTCAGCAGTAAGAATTGAACTAAAATCTGGGATTCTTGAGGAGACAGTTCTGGATCCAACGATGGTGGCACTTGCAACTTTGCCACCATCCTTGGACCCGTCTGTAAAAATGGACCTGTGAGAATTATATTTGGAGCATAATTGGTTATAGGATTGTTGATATACCAAAGGATTGGTATCCGACTTATTTAGATTGGTTAGAGTTAGGTCTACTTCTGGCTTCACCATCTGCCAGGGAGGAGAAGACAGAAGACGGTGGGGTGATATAATGTTTAAGTCTATTTTAGCTGCAGTGATGTGTGGTTGAATTCTGACCATCAAATCTTATACTCGGGATCTTATGCAAAAGAGGTGGGACACCCAAGTAGGAAGCAATAAACTCCAGGAATTGAAACCAACAATCGGTCATACCTACTTGGGTTGTCAGTCAAGACATGACGAGGTCATTTTACGACGGTGTCGTATTGGCCACAGTCGGTTTACACATCAATATCTGCTTGAGACAGATGAGGACGAACCTCCTAAGTGTATCCCTTGTGATGAAAGGTTCACCGTCAAGCATATATTGCTTGACTGTGTGGACTTTGCAATCGCAAGGGATTCACATTATCAAAGTGTAAATCTAAAAGATCTCTTTTCCCGTATCAGCGGGCATCTCATCATAAATTATGTGAAAGAAATTGGTCTGTATAATAAATTTTAGATATGTATGTGAATAATTAAATGCTTGTTTTTAAATTTGGTGTGATGCTATTAGCAACTGACAGTATTAAAGGCTCTGTCCAGGAGGTTAACGTAGCGTAAAAATATTGTCCCACTGTGTGACACGTAATCCTATAGTAATTGATGTAACTATCATCAACTTGTGTTTTAAGCCAACTCATTGATGAGTATTTTTTAATATTGGCTAGTATTGTGCACAACCACCAGTGGCTAAAGTGATGACGTAAATCCTGCTGGGGTATCATGCAGGAAGCAGAAGTACTGTAAGTCCCCATGATCCCCAGCGAGGTGGCCTAGCTTTGGTTACTGGTGGGCTATAGCCTGTTTTTTAAACTGTATTGATGATATTGTAATGCTCACATGTTTCATCAATTGTTTTCAAATATAGTATGCTCCAATATGTTTCATAAATTGTTTTTAAATATGTCATTGCATAAATAACTTAATTGTATATATATTAGCTTGGTCTCGTCGCTATATGGCTGAAATAATGCCAATGCGACGTTAAATTTTAACTCACACTCACACACTCATACCAACTTTGACTGGAGTAGGTCCGATAGTTTTTCAGAAATTGCAGTAAACGTCAGTACCTTAAATTACCTTCCAGACTATATGCTTGTAGTAAGAGGGGACTAACAGGATCAGGTGGTCAGGCTTGCTGACTTGGTTGATCCATGTCATCATATCCCAATTGCGTAGATCGAGCCTCATTATATCAATCACTGGATTGTCTGGTCCAGGTTATTTACAGACCGCAGTCACATAGCTGGATTATTGCTGAGTGCGGCGTTAAACAACAATCAACATCAACATTTAAGATAAAGTTGTCTTTTATATGTGAGTGAGATGTTTTACAGTTGTTCATGTGATAAGCGAGAAAATTACAAATGTTTCATAACACAGGAATATATTACCTGATGATCATGCAGCCATGTTGATTTCCAATACGATATGTTTGTAATGTCATGAGAGATGGTCGTGTCATCTAGTAAAGCTAGGATACACTATAACAACCTTTAACTGCTGTCACCTTCGGCATTCTATATGTTGTAATTGACATTGGGATCTTGATTTTTTATTCCAGCAGTCCTTGTTTTCAAAATTAGGATTGTTTGGCCGTCTAGAAATGACACAAGGAGACATTAGACTAGTTTACTTTCAGGTTTGTTAGTTCATCTTCACATCATGTTAATGCAGAACAAATTCATGTGTCACGTTTCAAAGGGACATAACTCTAAATATATACATACATAAAAGAAAATGATACTCAAGCTCTTTGGTTTAACAGTACACAAGCATGAGGCTGTCAGAGCATTTCAGAGACAAGCATGCTCTGATTTTAAGATGATACTCAATCTAGATGATGTATTCAACATATTAAGGGTTCCCAATGGTCACACTGATCAGAAACTATACCTATTTTACTTTGTTTTATATATATTATTAATAAAACATATAGATGGGTAGAAAGTATGTTATCATAATAGATAAGGACACTTAAAATGTTCTTTTCAAAACATGTAGGAGCAATTATTAGAGTTGGGTGATTATGTTTAATACCTTGAACACACTTACAAAGTGCAACCAATGTAAACAGTTTTTGACTAATGTGTACTCTGTGTTATGAGGTAGACCTGAGGCACACTTTCACTTTTACATTCGGGACACATGTGGCCCAGGTGTCTAAGGCGCTGCTATTCGCACGGCTGTACAGAATTGCATCCCTTGAGCATGCCAGAAACCTTTGAATGTGGATTTGAAATCCCGGATCACCCGATTATATTACAGGTTTATCAGCACTATACCCGTGCTTGTTGGTTTCACCAAAGTGGGAAACATCGGAGACCTGCATCCTCATTAAGCTGACATGCTGTGATATAACTGGAGTACTGTTCACAGCAGCATTCAGCCCCTTTCATGTTCCTCAGTGAACTCATGGCAGGCCTCAAGGTAATCATTTAAACAAGGAGCCACCTGGCTCCTCAACATTTGTTGTGAGGAGCAAAATAGAATTTCATGGAGCCAAAACATATTGTAGGCAGCCAAAAGTTACATTTATGTTTGTAATTGCCCCTTTGTTGTCGTCAGTTGTTGTCTGTTGCGAAGATGCAAAATATTTTCAGCCTATTTTTCTGGGTGATGACCAACGCGCATATGCGGTAGCTAAACTCTTCGTACCACTGAAACACGTGAATGTAGTATTTAGTGAATAAGTGCTTCCTTCTAACTGTGTTTGTTTGGGTTGATGGAGCTGTATGAATTATGATTCAACAACACATGAGAAAACTCTTCTATATAGAATGTATTGGCACACGTGCAGAATAAGCACAACCAGACGAACAGTGACTCGAGAGGCAGGAGTGTTAGGTAAGGGAGATAATTCCCTTTTCTAATAAACCCGCCAAGCAAATCTGCATTGGCGTTAGAGCATTAATAACAACTAATTTATGATTGGTGAAATTTATGATTTGCTAGCATTTAATATTTTGAACCAGAATAGAGAGATATAAAACAGATATATTTTTAACTTGATTTCTGTGTATTTTTAATACTATCACATTTTCATTCTTGACCAAAACATAAACACCAAAGTCAATATTAGATAAGGTAACAACAGGCAACTGACACACATATATTAGTCTCAAAATACAAAATTGAATAGCCATCGCATCCAAATTTGGCGCAAAATTGAGGCCTGTCATCAGTTGTCTGTTGAAGTATTTCCACTTTTTTCTTTCTTTGATGTCCTGGGGAATTATTATTGGACTTGCGGAACTAAATGTATGCATTTTGCCTGATCTGACATTGAGCTTTCAATGCTTCTGGGAAGTTTTTGTTAGTGCAATGATGTCAGGATTATAAAGAATGTAGATCTCAGTGCATGACTCGTTGGTAAGGCTAAAAAATATGGTGGTCTTGGTTCTCAGGCACTGCCTGCATCATCATAAAGTCTGACGCTTATTTCATTTTTATTTCCATTTGAAAAAAATAAATCCCAATAAAACTCACTGTTCCCATTACATGTGCACAACTTTACTGTGCATCTCGTGTTATGGTCATGGCGCCAATAGGAGTTTGTATGCTTGTTTATGTAGGGAGGCCCTTTCCCATTTGATGGTACACAACTGTTTATTTGGTTACATACTAGTTTGAACAGGCAAAAAAAGGAAAAACCATTGCCTGCCTGCACTATATTTTTAAAAGTCATTCTTTAATTTTTTAAGCTTAAGAGTTAAAGTTAATTCATTAAAACAAGATATTTTACTCCGATGCAATGCCTCTGTGTGTGAATATCTGAAGATACCATAGGAGGTCTGGAAAGTCTGGAGTTTAAAGTTTTTAAGAGCCTACCTTTCCCAAATGAATTCTGCACCATTAATATGTTGTTGTGTTTGTTTTATACACCATGTTGTTTCTGATCTCCATGACATCTACACCCAAAAGAGAGTACAATTGAAGGCGTATTTGTGTTGAGTGGGTTTCCTGTTTTTTAAGTCAATATTTCCGAATCAAGGTGGTAGAGAAATGACGTCAGACATCCGATTGGCTCAAGAACTTGTGCGTCCTTCATTTAGATTGGGTGTGACCTTCCTTGGAGGTGTCCTCGGATCTTAATGCAGGGAGGTATGGTGTCGGGAGTGAAGGATCTGATTCTGATGAGATTGCGTCAAACATGAGCAGTGGTGAGGAGACAGTAATCCCAGGCGTTTTTATTTTTCATTCCTGATTGATAGATTCTGATAAATCTGGGTAGGTTAGCTGTGGTATGTAAGCAAAATATGGTAATAGAAAAGACATTCCTGATTTATTTTTTTCCAAAAAGTTGTCTGAAAATGTTGAAAGTGGAGAGTGATACTGTAACTGAGGCTTGTCGGATTGGCCTTGAAGTTCAGGCAAATGTACTGCTTTCCAGGTTTTCATTTTTCTCTTATCCTACTGACTCCATTTCTTACAGTTTAATTCTTCCATCTATCCACAGTTTTGAGAAAACAGATCTAAAAAACCCAACTAATATGTCCCAGCATGTCTCTCTGTTTGAATAGAAACTTATACAAACCAACCATGCTAAACACTGATGTTTTTCACATGATATCCCCTGTAATAAAAGCCCCATCTTCCCAAGGCAGGAGTGTCCACTAGCCTATTTATGAAAGTCTTGTTTCCACCCTTGCCACATCAAGCCCACTGTCCTGTGCTGAGTCTGACTGCACTATCACACATATCCATAATCAACTCGGAGAACGTTTCACAAAATCAACAACCTATGCTTGCCGTAAAAGGCAACCAACAAGATCGGGTGGTCAGGCTTGCTGACTTGGTTGATGCATGTCATCATATCCCAATTATGTGAATCGATGCTCATGATGTCATTCACTGGATTGTCTGGTCCAGACTTGATTATTTCCACGCTGCCATCATATAGCTGGAATACAGCGTTAAACAAACAAACAAACAACATGTTAAGATGGCTTTAAATCAAGTACTCTAGGACACCAACCAATGTAAAAAAAAAAAAATTATAAATAATTTTCCTTTTTATCTCTATGTGGACAGTTCTGAGACAGTCATGACGTTGTGCTGGAAAACTGTGGTATAAAACAGGGCTGTTACGATTCATTTGTGTATTCGGTAAACCGAACTGTATCCCTTCAGGAATTGAATTCGTTATTTGTTACAAGAGTCGAATATTTACAAAGCAAAATAAGAGTGTTTTTATCACAAATATCCATAAGAACTAAATATATGCACACATAGATTTCTTCAAAGACAACACTGTTATATATTTTATTGGACAGAAATGTGGTCACTGGCCATTGTCACATTTTAGCAGCTACTAGTACCTGGATAAATGCAGTATCTAAATGTACAATATGAGAATAATCATTAACGCTGTCAACATGGCTAAACCATGACAAATTATTTTTGTGGTTATTGTTTCACTGAATGTAATAACACCTCAACTGATGACTTAATACTGTATTATCGTGAATAATCATGATAATATTCATATTTGTTACCCAATATTCATGATACATATCGTATTCGCTTCATAGTGTATTCATTGCAACCCTAGTACTATATAACTCTGTGATGATATGGCATTGTCATACAATGTATGACGTCATGCTCCTGATCACATTTCACAGTACATGACAAGTTTGTAAATCAGATCATTATTATAACAAAGTTATTTATCTTCAGTGGCATTTCTGAAATCTGATCTTAAAATCTTAAACCATGTGGTTAGCAGGATAGAAGGTGTTATTGGTGTTATTCCATGGGCAGAGGGGATCCAGTTGAGAAATAGGTAACCTGCTCTCTGATGCTAGGTGACAAGCCTTGTCTTGCTCCTCTATGTTAGAGGTGACAACATTGGATCTGGTGATCATCTCAGTGACTTGGTTGATTGTAGAGCTGAGTATCACTTTAGATGTTGTGATCTGAAACGAATCATAATATGAACTGACAAAATCACTGATATCACAATATACTACAAGTAGTAAGAAATGATGAAATCACTGAATTACAATTCTAAACCTCTTGCTTCATCCATTTCACAACCTTTCTTCTGTTTGAGGACTTTTCAAACCCCAAATTTGCCCAAACTAAAGTCTTAAATACTTCACAAGTACCGCCATGTCTTGGTTCCGCCATGCTTACAGCTGGTGCTATGCAATGTCTGCCTTAATGGGAGGTAACTCTATCAGTTTCTGTTCTTTTTATAGCACATCAGAAACTGACTAATCAAGTATTGTCTGTACCGGTACCTTGGTATCGATGAATCGTTACAGCCCTAGTTGATTGCATGTCGCCGTGCCCCTATGGGGTGGGGCATTGCTCATAATATCAACCACCGGTTTGTTGGGACCTGATGCAAGCTGGAAAATTGGTGACTGTACCTTTTTGAATAACTAACACTCACTCTACACTTATGATGTTAAATTCACTCTGTGTTCTGAAACTAGGAGTTATTAGTCATTATTATAGGAGTAGTTACTCCATATATGCTTCTCTGAGATATCACGAAGTCCGACATGACTTGACTTTTGTTATCTTTTAATGTTTAATATGTCACAGAAATGGTGATATTTTAATCTGCTTATACGACAACATTTGTACCAAGAACATGTTCCGAATAGAGAATGTGGAAAAAAAGTTATGTTCAATTAATTTCCATCAGGAACATGTAATTAAGGGAATGAAGCCTTCAGACTTCTTACCCAGCTGAGGTGGTAATTAGGCCATATGCTTCATTGAGACATTGTCTCTGTATTTGCATTAGGAATAATTACTGCTTCATTTATCTATGTCATAGAAGTATTGTGGGCAGGCTAAGTAACAACTTCTGTCACACTTATTAGGACAGCCATTTTGTCCTGCACTGGTTGCACTTTGGTGTGTTCGATCAATACCAATTATTGTCATTATTTTGTACATGGGAGTAGAATAACTCTCGTGTATTGATATAGGATTCTGTTAATTTTCTTATCTTTCGTCTGTGAAGGATGCTAATTATGACTCCCCCACACCCCCAAGGGAAGGGAGACATATTTTTTTGTCTCCGTTCCCATTGGCGTCCATGTTCCCATTGTGTTCCCAGCCATAACTTGAAAACCCAAAATATTTTTCAATGAAACTAGGCATATGCATTATTCATCAGTTGAACTGGTGCGTTTTGCTATTTTATTTTTTTTCCAAATTTTATACATTACCATGGAAATAATTTCAACTTAGTCTCAAATGAGGGTAGGGATCATTTCCCTGGCCATAACTTGAAAACTCTTTGACATATTTCATTGAAACTTGGCATATGCATTGCTCATCAGCTTAACTAGTGCCTTTTGCTATTTTGAAATCTTTCTTAAGTTTATCATGTTACGTTTCCATGCAAACAATTTGGTCTCAAACAACTCAATGCTTTGTTTCCGAGCCAAAACTCTCAAACTAATAAATATTTTTGCATGATACTATACTATTGCCTCTTCATATCTTTCAATTTTTAGTTTGTTTTAATTCTTGTGTTTCCGTCTAATTTTTCATTATTTGTTCAGTACTGCTGCTAGTTGTATTGATCATCTTACCTTCTAAGTTAACGATGTTACAATTTGTGACCGATTCTGGTCTTAAGGAAAAATGAGTTGTCTGTAATCAATACTGAAGCATAAACTGCAGTGTATCAATGGTTACGGAGAGCATTACGTCAGTCTCACCTCACATGGTTCAGTCCCATCCATCGTGCCGTCTGCTTCATACTGAAGTAATCAATCACTTCATCCCTGCCACTTCCACCAAATTTTCATTAGTGTTTGTTTTTGAATAATATTTTTTAACAGAAACATATTTCCATGTTGTTGGGAAAATGTGCATGATTGATTGTATTATATTTATGCTAAATGTAATTGGACATTGATTTATTCATAAAAGTATAATTGCATTCATGAAGATGACGTGCCTTGGCTAATTATGTTTTTGTTATTCCGAACTGGTGTTTCTGGTCCATTGGGATATGGACTGACTGATTACAGACAGGTTGATTATGCATACGATAAGTTGTCATGGTGATATTTAAGACAGTGGAATTTTTTGCTGCATTTGAATATGATTATTTGTGCATTGATTGTGGGTTCAGTATAGAAGCATCATTTCAGTGTTAAGATCATACAGGACCCAGGCCAAGTGAACGTTGACCTAAAAATTGCAACTAAAATTCACTTGCCACAATTTCATTATTTTAAGTCTTTCATGTCCATAGCTCCATCTCAGTTTGGCTCGCCCCAATTATGTTTCTAGGTTTGTCAGCACCATACCCACATTTAGGTGACAGCCCGTGATATGGCTGGAATACTGTTATAAGCAGCATTAAATACAACTCACCCACTCACCTACCTTACTTTCATGCATCGTTTGGAACACAGACTACGGGAGGTACATTTGACCAATTTTGCCTCCCTTAGACATGCCAGAAACCCAGACACCCAGTGCAGGTTGATTGTGTTTTAGGTATGTCTGCACCATACCCATACAAGAGGTTTTCACAAAAGAAGTGAAGCATCTTTAGTTGTTCCTCCAACATACAGTGATAAATTGGAAAACTGTAAAGCATTAAACCCAACTCACTCACTCACTCAACCAATATCATGGATGACCTAACTTGTCTGACCTGTAAAATGACTACATTGGGCGATGGCATTTCGAAGGCCTAGGGACATCATGTGTAACAATGTATGTTGGTCGTTGTGTTCGTTATCTTGAACTGTAATGATGCTCTCTCTCCATATGCTTTCATGCTCATTAGCGTAATGTTTGCATATAGCAATATGGAATGTGATAATTGCAGGCGTTTGCCAATAACAATTAACATGAATAGGAGTTGTGTATGAGGCATCTTCAGACAGTGACAATGCTGGCTGGGAAGGAGGTCTCTCAGTGCAACATATAGACAGACTGGGGACCCTCATACAGTTCTCCAGCATTGTGCCATAGGCTGCTGCCCACAAACATGTAAGTCGCGTATTACAAAGATGTAGTGTTTGTCTAAGCCTTTCTGCAACTTTATTATCCCCCGCCATGAAGTGGAAGCGGGATATAGGAATGGGTGCTGTCTGTCTGTCTTTCTGTCCTTCCATCTGTCGATCATGTTTCGTTTCTAGAGCATAACTAAAAAAACATAAGATATATCTTAACTCAACGTGGTACGTAGATAGGTCTAGTGGTGAACTGGTGACTTTTGATAGTTTGGGAATTTTCGAGTTTCGATGGCAATGATTTAGACTTTGACTGAAAATGGTGGTAGAGCTTGTTTCCGGAGCAGATCGTAAAAAAACGTACAATATTTTTTGACTTGCACACAACCGGATATGTCTTATTAGCGGAGGAAGTGAGTATTTCATGCTCGTTTAAGATACTGTATTCGTGGTAATAAGTGCCCTGGGTGCTCCCAAAATTAGAACTAGGGGGCTCTTATTAGAATATATAATTTTAGTGTACAAAAAACAGAGTGGAAAGATCCTAAATTTGCTTGTTTATGCTGATAGCCTGAAATGATACAAAAGAAAAGTCTGTGCGTATTATACATGCCAGAATTTAATTGCCCATAATTAAGAGTGCATATAACACATGAGTGCGTATTATACACAAATAAATAATTCTTGTGTACATTGATCAATCGGAAGGGGTGCTAATTGGGATTGTTTACCAGCCAATATATTAGCAATTATCGGTGTAGGCACTTATTAGAGAGGGCCGCTTATTACATTGAATACGGTATTACCAAATTGTCAGATTGATTACAGCAGAAACGGATAAATGATTTATTAATGATCAAAGGCCACAATGACATAGTTTCAAGTCACTCATTGAGATCATTATCCAAAGAATCATTTTAAGACTTGGAGGCGACTTTGTCACACTTTCATCTGGGCACAGTGGACAATTGTGCAGAGTTGCTTCTCTTTCTTACTCAGGATCCACTGAAAGTGGGTTGGATTCTTAGATTTGCCTTGATTATGATCCTTGGTCTTGCGGCACCTAATACTTGTTCTTCACCAAAGTGGTGAACGTCTAAATAGCTGCAGCCTTACTTGGTCTTTTAGCACCAATACCTGTTCTTCACCAAAGTGGTGAACGTCTAAATAGCTGTAACCTAATTGACTTGGGCTTTCCTCCCACATTATTCTGACACAAGATATTGTGTACTTGTGAAGTTGATATTGACCAGTGTTCTTTGTAAGTGGCAGCTGTTTGATTGGGGCACTCAGGAATTGTCAACTGATCTATTGGCCTGTGGTGATACTCTCATGGCAGCTCAAAGGGTAGAGTGACCTCCCTTTGTTGTTTATTGTCCAAACTCCGTCCCAGTGCTTGACACCTTGGTTATCCTCCCGGTGTAGAGAGCTCCACTGTGAGGAGCTTGTTTGCAGGGATGTTTTAGGTTATTCACTTCCAGGACTGAACCTTTGTAAGAGCGAGATGACTTGACTTGCAACTTACTTGCTTGCCCTGTGGGAACGGGATACCGTTTTGAAAAAACCCGACTTTTCTGCCTGCTTCCAACAGTTTCCTGACCCAAGAACAGAGCACATGCCTCAAGCAAGACATTAAACTGTGGCAAATAGCCAGATACTGTACATTTATGAGTGCACTGACTTATATAATAGTGCCAATTATTTATTGCTGCGGCTGCATATTTAAGCCATTTTATTGCCTTCTGGGATTGTAAACCCACTCCTGTGTATTTTAATGTTATTTGTTGGTTGTTCATTGATTATTTACCATATTGTTTTGAGAATAGTGCACACCCTCCTTTAGATGGTCCAGTGTTCTGGAATATAGATTTTTCTTGTACATGTGTTCTGCACAGAATAAACTACATCATATCCCTTCACCGAATTCAGGTAAACGAACAGGTAATAACATACTTGGTCAATACCAAATGTATATTTTTAGAGATAATATATCACTAGACAAAATGATTAACGTATTAATTGATTTGCCTCTTCTGATAGACATTGTTTTATATGCAGAGATTAAGATTACCGTGTGTATTATCTCATAAACTAAGCCCGAAATAGCAATCAGCTGTAAACATGTTTTTTTCCCCCAATCTACCAGTAGTTCTGTTAAAATTACTTTAAAGAATTCTGAAACTATTATTTGATCAGGAATCATATGAAGGGAGTTCAGTAAGTTTTGCAACTTGGGCATTTGTGTATACATAAACAATGTCAACTTGTGGCAGGAGTGACACTAGTCACAACATCAGGTTGACACGTGTCATAACAAGTTCCAGACACAGCCATAAGTGATGGCTTCATTCAACTAAGGATGGTCACAATCATGGATTGTCTCAAACATGAACAACACGCTGTAATATAGTTCCTTACATGCACCGGTTCACAAGATGAGAATTGCACAGGCCGCCATATGTGAATGTGGATTCCAACAGTTAAATCACCCACCCTACAGCCCAGACTTAGCCCCCAGTGACTATTTCCTGTTCCGGCAAATGAAATCTGCTCTGTGTGGAAGACGCTTCCAGGATGACGAGGACATAAAGGCTACCACAGAGGCGTGGTTAGAGGGCCAATCTGCAGATTTCTATAAAAGTGGTATTAAAAGCTTGAAGGACAAATGGAATAAGTGTATTGAGGTGAATGGAGATTATATTGAAAAAATAAAAGTGTAAAAGATCTTCTGCGACTTGGTCTCATATTGAAGTTGCAAAACTTATTGAACGCCCCCCTCGTATTTTTCAATAACATGTTATTTCAGTTGCAGCTTTTACTATATATGATGATATATACTTAAAGTAATAACCATAAGCATAGCGCTTTGGTAGAGCTCATCGCTATTGCCGGATATTTTTAACATATGGAACAATTTGACCAGTCGCTGTCGAGATTTACATAATTGCAATAGTGAATCATTATGTGGAAATATAATAGTCAGACTTAAACAAATATTACTTTTAACGAGTAAAAATATGGCATTTATGATGTATGTATCCATTCTCTGGCAACTAAAGTTCATTTGAAGGCATCAGTAGCGGTAATCTGACCGCGGTTGCTGTAAAGAATGGTGAGTTGGCGGGATCTGCCATTGACTTCATGCATGATTTTGTAATTATGTAAACAACATTGAATGAAAGTAATAAAATAGCCTACTAACAAAAGTCCAGACATACAATGAACAATTTTTTTTTTTTTTTTTTTTTTATAATTTTCTATTTTTTCAATCATTTTACATTTATTTGATAGAATGTGACATTCCAGTACATAGTTGATTAGTCATCTAAATAGATGATGGCATGTTGACCAAAATTTATAGAATAGGCAAATGTCACACTCTTTTACCAGCTAGTGTAATTACAGGATTAAATTGCATTCTTCAGTACGGATTGGTTGACTTGGTATTTTCGGTGTTACATACTTACGGTAATGTCTTTGTACTCAGGCAAAAAAACATCAAAACTCATTATGGCGTGTTTTATGCGCACCCTCTCTACACAGCTGTGTTTTTTTTTTAAAGTGAGCAGTATACTAAAGAAAATATGGTACTGATTTCACAATTTATTTGTACGCACGGATTTCTGGGTTAAGCGTCATATTTCAATATGACATGACAGCTGTCAAAGCGACATTTAACCCAAAATCACTCACTTACTCGGGCCATCTGCATGGACGTAGAGTACATGGATAGCCACAATCGTTAGGTTATGAGTGTGTCCTGTCTCTGCAGAGTTACCTCCCTTTGTAACCTGGCTGATGTGGGCTTGGCTCAATGGTTTGAAAGTGTTTCCTTTCAATTTAGGAAGACCTTCGAAAGTTTGATGTCAGATAAAAAACATCCTTAGATTTGGTGATATACCTGAAAAAAGTTATTTGTGAAAATGTTGACATGGCAAAAATATTCATGGAAAGAAAACCACACAAGTCATAGAATCAATAAAAATTTGGTGATATACTCCCCAAAAATCTTATTTTGTGAAAATATTGACATGGCAAAAAGATTTATTGAAAGTCATAGAACCATTGCATGAGTGTAATCAAGACTTGCGGAGCAGCAGCCAATGCCATACAAGGAAGGCTTGGGAATCCACATGGTCTGTCTGGTTACTGCTCTCATTTTACCTATTCTAGTGATACTCATTTTCAAACCAAAAATGATAACTGTGCTGGTATTAATTGAATTCCTGCAGGTTGATTTTGTTAAGATGGAGAGCTTGTAGACCTGTCAACTTAAGGAATTAAGAAAGTTAACTGACTTCCAATCTTTGAACTGCTTGCCAGTGACATGCTTGATTATCCAGAGAATAAAACCTCCTTTCTGTTATAAGAAATACTTTTGACTCATTTGCTCAGATGCCTTTGCTTTCAGTCTTGTTCAAATCACACGACACTAAAAGTAAACAAATCAAAGGACTCTGTTGTTCATAATTGAAAAAAGCAATCATATCATTAATACTCAACTCCTCTTTCAATCGCCGTCTCAGATATGACCGTTGCGGTCCATAAAGCCTTGTTGCATAAAGACTCCCCTAACTCTCTTAGAACTCAGAAAAACATTCTGATTCTGATTTGACTCGTAACACAGGAGGCTCACTGAGGCAGACATGTAAAATGTTTTAAAAATAAATTATCATCAACCAGTGTTCGATGTTGAGCATGAAAGTCCTGGTTGGAGCCCTGATATTTAAGAGCTGTGAGTTAAGGGGCTCCCTAAATAGTATTGCGGCCAAACTCGATTACACAGGACCCCTTTTATCTTCCACCACTGATTAAGCCTAAGCAAGTTCCTTGGTGATTGTTTCTTTCCATTGGTTTAAGGATAGGAATGAAAGAGCTAAAAATAAAATGTGTATTTGGGTAAAATGCGCAAACTAAATCACCATAACTCAATTAATGTTGAGTTTCTTGCGTAAAAATATGCATGAAGAAATTTAATACCCCAATAGTATAACAACACTGTGCTTTATTACTCATGTTGTTTTGTAAGTTTGTGTATACATTCGTCTTTACAGGTCTTTTCTGACTTCCTGAATGCAGGTATCACATATACATGAACTCTACGGCAGTGAATAACAGAGGTTATGGGCCGGCTATTGTGAGGTGTTATGAGGTTATGCAACATGTGACTCACCTCATGTACATGTATCTACAGCAATGAATAACTGAGGTTATGGGCCGGCTATTGTGAGGTGTTATGAGGTTATGCAACATGTGACTCACTTCGGGCACCACATGTACATGTATCTACAGCAATGAATAACTGAGGTTATGGGCTGGCAATTGTGAGGTGTAATGAGGTTATGCAACATGTGACTCACTTTGGGCACCACATGTACATGTATCTACAGCAATGAATAACTGAGGTTATGGGCCGGCTATTGTGAGGTGTAATGAGGTTCTGCAACATGTGACTCACTTAGGGCACCACACAAAGATATGCTAATTGGAAGTTATTGGAACCGTTTAGAAATAGAATTTGTTTGAAAAAAAGTCTACTCATCAATTTACAAAATCCAATAGACTGGACCCAAGGGAGCAAAATTACACTGAACACCAAAGAAAACTATCAATACCCAATGTGACTGATTACGTGTGAGTGAATACTCAATGGCTCAAAACAAATTCTGGTGCCCTGGGATAAGCTGCTTGTGTGATGGAAACATGTGATCTAGGTTTGTTATTGATGATAACGTTTCACAGATATTGCTAGAAGTATTCGGAAAAGTAGTGTCACTGGGTAAACTGGGAACATCCTTTGTCGGTAGACATGTAATGCTTGTTATTAATACTTCGATCATATGACAGCATCAGCTCATCTAGCGTGTCCAGTGCAAGACATGCCCTGGAGGATCTGGTTGACATTTTCATGATTAAGCCCGGCTTCTACAGTGTGAGTGTCCGGGTTGTTTGTTGATACGCTCCTGTTGTAAATAGCACTCAGACCTTGAAGTCACAGCCACAGTATGTCTGTCCTGATACATTCCTGTTGTATGTCTGTCCTGATACATTCCTGTTGTAAATAGCACTTAGACCTTGAAGTCACAGCCACAGTATGTCTGTCCTGATACATTCCTGTTGTATGTCTGTCCTGATACATTCCTGTTGTAAATAGCACTCAGACCTTGAAGTCATAGCCACAATATGTCTGTCCTGATACATTCCTGTTGTAAATAGCACTCAGACCTTGAAGTCATAGCCACAGTATGTCTGTCCTGATACGCTCCTGTTGTAAATAGCACTCAGACCTTGAAGTCTGTTGTAAATAGCACTCAGACCTTGAAGTCACAGCCACAGTATGTCTGTCCTGATACGCTCCTGTTGTAAATAGCACTCAGACCTTGATAATGTAGTCAGAGTTAGCTATTGAAGTGTCGGAAGGAAATCAAGATTGGCTGCTTTTATGGAGCGAGGTTTCAACACATCTTGAAGATGCAGATAATTGATGGTGGAATCTGTCAATAATGAAGTTAAGTTTGTTCACATGAGTCATCGTCGGAATATTAATAGGACTGTTGTCCATTTTCGCTGATAGCTTTAATGTTCAATAATTCAATGGGATAAGAAAAACGTGTGAAATGTTGCTTTCAGTTATCTGGACAGTTATTCATGAAAGAGCATGCTCCTTGAGACATTGTGTGTATTGATTGATTTTTGTTTAAACATGTTCAGTGTTTCAGGCTGTGAATCAAATCATAATTATGATATTATTTGTATGGAACGACCTAATTGAATGACAGAATCTCATTTGAAACCATGTTGCCCTGATAAATTTCTTTCTTTCATACATAAGAATTTGAACATGTGACTTATTTTGCTATAAGAGACATGTAATGTGATGTATGGCTATATGAACTGACTGAATGGGGATTGTGTGGATATGGTGTTTGACTTGATTGATTCTGTGTTGCCATGGTTACCAAACCTAAAAGAAGATCCGGGGTAGAATAGGTCTTCATGCTTGCTGTAAAAAGCGACTATGCTTGTCGTAAGAGGCGACAGACCGCTGTCATATTGCTGAGAGCGGTGTTAAACAACAAACAAACAAACGATACGTAACAGAATAAATCGTTGCTCATGGTGTTGCGCATGTTGCAGTTTATTGCTACTTGGTCAGAATGTGTTGAATGACGTCAGGTTAACACCGGTAGAAGAAGCGAGAGGTTCATTGTCCATTGTGTTTAGATCGGACACTCTTGCCGAATGTTACCCAAGGGATGTTCCACTCAGTCACAAACATAAGTACGATGATGTACATTAACACAGCCGTAGATCAACTGTTATCGTGTCACTTCCATGCGTCGCACCTGGTCAGCCTCATTTCAAGGAATGTGATACAGTATAATGCACATTGATCCTTTATTTTGTAACTATATATATATTACATATTATGCAAAAGATTATGAGAAGTCACTGACCTATGAAAGAAATATTCTACACAATTTTTCACTTGACTGTAGTTAACATGTCATGGCTGGTGGAAATTGCAACACAGCCTTCCAATAGTGGGTGTTTTTGTCTTGTTTTGAGTGGTATATGTGACCTTCAGTCTGGTATATTTCAGAGCATTGCCAGTCCCTGATCTATTCCAAGGCTGGATGTTGATGGGCTGCGTGACCGATATGCATTCAGAAGTATGGTCCATAGATTCAGACTGATGACTAACTGATATTGACTGACGTCTGATATGTCTGGAGCCCTGAAATAAATACACAAAGCTTTGTCCTGACTAGGTTTAGGATCACATAGTTCATGTCATTTTGCAGATGTGAATGATTTGGTCAGAAATACAAGACAGGAACACAACCGACACACATTGAGGTGTGCAGGAGATTCATGTACCATCATCCTACATTGTCCTTGACATGGAAACTTCTTGTATAAGCTGTGTTACTACAAATGAGGACAACAATCATGTTGCCCAGGCCGGACCATTATGAAAATATAAGAAAGATGTTTCCTTACTCGTCAGTGTACATAAGTAATATCTCCCTCTGTGTATGTATGATAAATATCTGCCTAGTGTATATATGATAAATATCTGCCCAGTGTATAAATGATAAATATCTCCCCAGTGTATATATGATAAATATCTGCCCAGTGTATATATGATAAATATCTGCCCAGTGTATAAATGATAAATATCTCCCCAGTGTATATATGATAAATATCTGCCCAGTGTATAAATGATAAATCTCTGCCCAGTGTATAAATGATAAATATCTGCCCAGTGTATATATGATAAATATCTGCCCAGTGTGTATATGATAAATCTCTGCTCAGTGTATAAATGATAAATATCTGCCCCGTGTATATATGATAAATATCTGCCCAGTGTATATATGATAAATATCTGCCCAGTGTATATATGATAAATATCTGCCCAGTGTATATATGATAAATATCTGCCCAGTGTATATATGATAATATCTGCCCAGTGTATAAATGATAAATATCTGCCTAGTTTATAAATGATAAATATCTGCCCAGTGTTTATATGATAAATATCTGCCCAGTGTATAAATGATAAATATCTGCCTAGTTTATAAATGATAAATATCTGCCCAGTGTATATATGATGAATATCTGCCCAGTGTATAAATGATGAATATCTGCCCAGTGTATAAATGATAAATATCTGCCCAGTGTATATATGATAAATATCTGCCCAGTGTATATATCATAAATATCTGCCCAGTGTATAAATGATGAATATCTGCCCAGTGTATATATGATAAATATCTGCCCAGTGTATATATGATAAATATCTGCCCAGTGTATAACTTCTTGTGAGACTTTTATGACATTACCTGTTCCGTTCACAACTTTGGTAAAAGACTCTTTTATACATACTGTCCATAATCCACTGTCCACACAAAGCTGGGCCGGGTGAGGCTGTATGAGAGTCTGTACATTTGAGTGCATAAGGGTAGTTTTGAGACAATGTGTGTACTTTTTAGTATACTCAAAGTACCCGGGTACATAGTAGTAATAGATGTGCTGACAACGAGCCCTTCAGCCCCAGTGCCTGTAAGTAAAGGTGTTATAACATATATACTCACCGGGCAGTATATACTCATCCCTCCAGTGCATTGAGTAATGGTGTTATAATAGGTTATATGTGTTGGATTATTGTCTGATAAGTTCTCATGATCTGTGAGGTATTCGTTTAATGTGATAGTGACTAGACTTTAGCCCTGTTGCACTCTTGCTGGTTGAGAGACAGCAGGCATGTTTGTGAGGTAGATCTGGTGCAAGGCGAGCTGGTGTAATTATATAGACATTTGGCGTTGTTTGGAAAGATCTTATGTCAGGTTTGTTTTGGAAATGAAGTCATGCACAATTACCCTAATGCATTAACGTGATCAACTGACATTGTGATTCAAATGGTTGGTGCTCTTGCTGATAGTTTTTTGGAAATATCACGATATGCTGATTAATAGTACTGGTACCTTAGACACATGGCAACCTTTCTGCAGCAAGAAATTTGTATTGAAACTGATACCGTGTGATGTCGGGTGCCATGTTGTGAAGGGAAACACAAAATGAGTTGTCGCGATCCTATTTCTCCTTGACAGTTCATGCATGAGAAATGGGTGCTAGTCCTGTACTCCTTGCCAAACTGCCCAATGGTTAAGGTATCATAAGGACTAGTAGAAATTTGCCAATTTTAAGGATTTTGTTAATTGTTATCATTATAAGGACTAATGGGCTAAAACTGTTAGTTTCTACCGCTGAGTTCTTAGAAAATATTCAGATTTTCTACACCCCAGACACCAAATTACCAATATAAGACACATCGACAAATTTACAACATTTTAGACAACTAATGATTTTAGATCATGAGATATGAACATGACAGTGAATAGCTGCATTCATCAAGCAGCGGGGCAGATTTAAGAATCATTGTGTAGATTTGTAGAAATGTTGACTTCTTTGAAATTTTCATTTTAAGTTTCTCACAAGACGTGATAAGCCCGACAGCCAGCCACAGGGAAAGTTACCTGACTGTAAATAGAACAGGCCTTGGACAAGTTATTGGATGACAATGTGAACAAATATGGATTTATGTGAAGTTCAACTTTTTTAAAGTCTTCTGCAAACACAGATCAGGTTCGATAGTCAACAATATTAGCACTGTAACCTGGCAACGGGTCACATGCTAAGTGGCAGATACTGCCTTGACACTGTGTTCTTTGGAAATATGTAGAGATCTGAACCTTAATTGGCAGACATATCAATTATAATATTTACTAAACATGGATCAAGTTTGATAATCAGGCAGATTAGTCAATATTTACCAGTTTTTTTCAGGGTACCATAGAGAAATATTTATAGCTTACAACAAGTTCACAAG